>NC_142147.1:14412500-15037500 GCF_024610735.1 Ursus americanus | reverse complement strand
CAGGGGAAGCCGTCTGTAGAGAGGTGGTCCTGGACCCAGAGAGCATCAAGATTTGGGGAAGAGAACAGCCACTAAGTGGTCATGCCAGTGGAAGCTGTTTGCCTTGTATTGTTTTAGGGGTTAAAATCTGAAGAGGTGCTGGGTGGATTGCGCCTTTGTCTGGTGGTGCTCCGAAAATTTCTTCTGTTCCTAATTTTAGAGCTAGCAGCTGTCACTGCTTTGTTCTCACAAGTCGGTAATTTTCCATTCCCCTTGCTTACTCGTATCCCCTTTATATATCTCGTCATTCATTTTGCAAAAACTCCTAACTTGGTCTTATCACTTTTTTAGCCCCAAGGGAAGGATATGGATGTCATATACTCTGTCACTCAGTATTTCTGTAACTTAGTCACTGCTTAAATAAAGAAGTTTCTCTCCTTCGGACCTTAAGTATTACCTGTATTTCACCTGCATAAAGATATACAATAAAAACATTCTTACATTACTTGATAGATGGAGGTTTGTCACCCCATGTTTTACAGGGTATGACATTCAATGCTTCTTCATCTTCATAGTAAGAAGTTGCTTTTGGTTTCTTATTTGTCCATTTACTTATTTCTTAGGATTCCATGTGTGCTACTAGAATTCCCTGGAGGTGTTTTAAAGGTGGTACCGTAACTTTATTTTTCTATTTTAATTTTGCAACACCTGAGATTTGCTTCAAAATAATCCAGATGGTATGGGACGCCAGGCTGGCTCATTTGGAAGAGCATGACTCCTGATCTCGGGGTCCTGAGTTCAAGCCCCACATTGGGCATAGAGATTACATACATACATAAATAGACAAACTCTAAAAATAAAAATCCAGATGGTGGAGAAGGGGATATGGGCCAATAAAACAAGACTGGCCATGGTAACTTTGAAGTGGCTGGTGAGAACACGGTGGCTCATTATATTACTCTCTATACTTTTATGTATGCTCGACATTCTCATAATAAAAAAGTTCTAAAAAATTTTGCAAAAAGAGGATTTCTAATTATTTCTAATCATCTGCCTTTTAATAGAGACCACGCTAATAGTACAAATATTGCCATCTATATATTACATTTGTTTTTCTTTGACGGGTAGGTGGCAACATCAAAGAGAAAGGAAAAATTTATTATAATCTTCATCTCCAACTTAGTAAGTAATAACTCTAAAAGGTTATTGCCATTATTATTAGTTTCTTTTTAAAAAGGTTTTATTTCTTTATTTGAGAGAGACAGAGAGAAAGCACAAGAGGGGAGGAGAGGGAGAAGCAGACTCCCTACTGAGCAGGGAGCCTGATGCGGGGCTCGATCCCAGGACCCTGGGATCATGACCTGAGCTGAAGGCAGACACTTAACCAACTGAGCTACCTAGGCAACCCACCATTATTACTATTTTCCCAAAACTCTCCATTAATATGAATTGCTAGGCACAACTCACATAAATTTTACTTTATGACAATCTCTCTCTTACATATCAGTAAGCCTAGTGTTTGAAAAAGATCAACTTCCATTTTAATATAAAGACTCATGATTTTTAGAAGTTTGAAAATCCCACACCGGAATATAATTAAGAGTGTATTTTTGACACTTCCAATGTTTTTAGTGACTTGAGAATGAGTCTATATTTTAAGTCCTCATGTTCATGTAAGCTTGATATTTTCATGTGAACTCACAAAAAAGAAAAGTGCTTGTTTTCAAATTTGGGGAAAATGTAGGAGAAACTTTTAAAAATCCTATAGAGTAGGGGTGACTGAGGGGCGCAGTCAGTTGGGCGTCCAGCTCTTGATTTCGGCTTGGGTCGTGATATCTCAGGGTCGTGGGATAGAGCCCCACATGGGGCTCAGTGCTCAGCAGTGGAGTCTGCTGGAGATTCTTTCTTTTTCCTTCTGCCCCTCCCCTTTCTCTCTACTCTCCTATAGAGTATGTAACTTTATGGATACCATAAATGAGTGACAAAATAAAATACTTTGGGGGTTAAGCAGGATGTCCCAGAAATCATACTTGAAGCTTTGGGTAGTTCCGCTACCAGGTAAGCACAAAGTTGCCATCAGAGCATATTTCAAGCCTTTCTTCCTCTCCTGTGATTAGAGTTACACGTTCGCTCAATCCTGCTTTGTTTCCTGAGGTGTAATTTTTATTCTACATAGTTGTCATATATATGCTTTTCAGATAAAATTTTTTAAAAAGATTGTATTTATTTATTTGACAGAGAGAGAGGCAGCGAAGAGGCAGCGAGAGAGGGAACACAAGCAGGGGGAGTGGGAGAGAGAGAAGCAGGCTTCCCACTAGCAGGGAGCCTGATGTGGGGCTCGATCCTGGGATCATGACCTGAGCTGAAGGCAGACGCCCAATGACTGAGCCACCCAGGCGCCCCCAGATAAAATTTAGAATAATATTTGGCCAGTTAAAATTCCAAGAGTAACTATCTTTTCTGAGATGCCTGACATTTTTTCTTCATTAATTATGTCTGTAAGACATGTCTGTACCCTTCTGCTTCTTACCGGTATTCTGAGAAGGACAGAGATTCACCCAGCAGTGAAAACATGTTACATTTATCCGGCAGGCCAAACCTCCTGATTAAGAGTTCAGGACACATACTTTAACATCTTCGAGAACAACCTTAGAAGTGGCTGGCTCAGGGTCTCTTATTACTCATCAGGGCACAACACAAAGATAATATTCAAACACTCCCAGTAATGGCAATCCAATCCCTAACCAAGATGATACTTACTAATTCAATTCGCCTGCAATTTTATTTACTTTTTTTTTAAGTAGGCTCCATGCCCAGTGACCCTGAGATCAAGACCTGAGCTGAGATCAAGAGCTGGACACTTGACCAACTAAGCCACCCAAGTGCCCCCACTTGCAATTAAAAAAAACCATGAAATAATGACATTCCCTGCTTGAACTGATGTCAAATTTCTAATATTTTAGGGTTAGGAACCATTTTGGGGGACTGCATTGCATTATCAAACTGTTAGCTTATTCTTGGATAAGACATTAAAAGCAGAGGTAGCGAAAGAAAAGTAGATAAATTGGACTATATCAAAATTAAAAACTTTTGTGCATCAGAAGATACCATCAAGAATGGACAGGCAACCCATGAAATGGGAGAAAATATTTGTAAATCATACATATCCAGATTATTTAAACAACTCTACAACTCAACAACAAAAAACCCCAAAAAAGTTGATTTTAACATGGGCAAAGAATGGGGGTGCCTGGGTGGCTCAGTCGTTAAGCGTCTGCCTTCAGCTCAGGGCGTGATCCCCACGTTCTGGGAGTTCTGGGATCGAGCCCCGCATCAGGCTCCTCCTCTGGGAGCCTGCTTCTTCCTCTCCCACTCCCCCCACTTGTGTTCCTCTCTCACTGGCTGTCTCTCATTCAAATAAAATCTTAAAAAAAAACAACAACAATGAAACTTAGTGACTAAACAAAAAAGATTGATTAAAAAAAAATGGGCAAAGGATGAACAGACATTTCTCCAAAGAAGATATAAAAATGGCCATTTAGTACGTGAAGAGATGCTCGACATCACTAATCATTAAGGAAATGCAAACCAAAACCACAATGAGATACCCACTTCACACTCCTTAGGATGACCATCATAAACAAAAACAGAAACAAAACAACAGAAAATAACAAGTGTTGGCGAGGCTGTGGAGAAACTGGAATTCTAGTGTACTGCTGGTAGGAGTATAGAATGGCATAGCCACTATGGAGGTTTCTAAAAAAATTAAAAATGGAATTTCCAAATAATCCAACAATTACCTTTCTGGGTATACACCCAAATAAGTTAAAAACGGACTAGGATGGATATGTGTACACCCACGTTCATACCAGCACTGATCACAGTAGCCAAGAGTTGAGAGCGACCCAAGTGCCCATTGACGGATGAATGGATAAACAAAATGGGATACACACACACACACACACACACACACACACACACACACACACACAAACTGGAATATTATTCAGCCTTAAAAAGAAAGGAAATTCTGACATATGCTACAACATGGATGATACTTGAGGACATTATACTAGGTGAAACAAGTCAGTCACCAAAAATACAAATATGGTACAATTCCACTAACATAAAACACTAGAGTCGTCAAATTTATAGAATTTGACAGAAAATGGACTGGGGCTTACCAGGGCCGAGGGGAAGGGGAGAAGAGGGAGTTACTATTTGTGTACAGAGTTCAAGGTTGCCAGATGAGAGATGTTCTGGAGATGGTTGTATAACAATATGAACGTACTCACTAGCAACAAACTATACACGTAAACGTGGTTAAGATGGTAAATTTTAGGTTCCGTAAATTTCACCACAATTAAAAATAAAATATATAAATTTAAAAAATTATTTTGAATAAAATTTGCAACCTAAAAACTTATGTTGTTGAAAAAGGAATAATACCTCAGAGAGAACTTGAAAACTGAAATGCTATCTCAAAGTATCACGTCCATTCTTACTAATTTGGCAACTGTTGTTTTTCGATAGCCTTTGGAATTTGTCTACGGGCCTAGCACACTACCACATACTGACTTGGACACTGGAGCACAGGACACATTAGCCTGGCCTCCGAGGACAACCTTTGTGGGAAAATAAGACGTTGTACGTGAAACAGTCAGAAATAGCTGTAGGTGACGAGACTTCCAGTCAGTGTCACAGAGAAGGAGTTTAAGAGGGAAGAGGAAAACTTGCAGGAGGCTCGGTCTCTGGGAGAAAAAGACCTAAAAATAAGAGGTCTGAAAAATCCTGCCATTGCTTTCAATTTTTGAATCCAGTCTTTAACTCAGAGCCATCTCGGTTCAAACAACGGATACTTCTTGGACATCAACTGTGAATAGAGAGGGAATTACAGAATTTACAGGAATAAATATAACCCTTTTTCTGCCCTCAAAGAGCTTCTGCTCTCGTAAAGGAGCCAGGGTATATGTACAAAGAATTATTTCTTAAAAAGCTCTTTTATTCATCAGATTATGGTCATAAGAAAAAAAACCCACAAAATATTCTGCAACCTCACCATTCCTTTGGTTTTCACATCATGGGAACTAAGTTCTGTCAGTGGCCCAAGGAGAACTCTCTAGGGGACTTGGTCATGAGACGTTCGTTCCAAGGCAATTTTCAATGTGCACAGTCCCACCGAGCTGGGCTTAGGCACATGGGTTAAAATGGAAAAAACTCCTAATTAGACATCAGCTTTGCTGCCTCTAGCCCAGCTGTGTAACCCAGGGTGACCCAGGCAAGTCACTGGCCCCCGCTTCTGTCAAGGAGGGAGTTGGACCACATGAGTTCTGTCCTTTCCATCTCCAAAATTACCTATGGTGATTTTTTACCTCTTGTCAGGGTCAGAACAAAAAGAAAGCCACTGTGGTTTTCTCTGAGACAACAAAATGGAGCTCGATCAAAGTTAGGGGGAAGGCCAAGGCAGAGAGAAGGCTCCCCCGAGCAGTGGGGAGTAGCCCTACACTGCCAGCAAGGTGAGGACAGAATTCTCTCCCAGGAGAAAGGTCTGAGTGAGACAAGAAGATGCTCCATCCAGGTATTTCTTTTTGTGGGTTGATCATCTTTTCAAAAATAATTTGGATGACTGTTTTCTCCTTTGAAGCTTGAATTTTTTGAGCTTTCATTTACAATTCAAGCTTACAAACACTAACTTCTGTCAATCTATTCAAACTGACCACAATGCAGTTTAAACACCATTTTTTAAAAAAAGATTTTGTGTATTTGACAGAGAGAGAGAGCACGAGCACACAACCAGGGGAGCAGCAGAGGGAGAGAGAGAAGCGGGCTCTCCACTGAGCAGGGAGCCCGATGTGGGGCTCGATCCCAGGACCCTGAGATCATGACCTGAGCTGAAGGCAGATGCTTAACTGACTGAGCCGCCCAGGAGTCCCTAAACACCATTTCTGTAAAGACCTTCGTCTTTCCCATTCTTGAAGTGTAATCCTCAGCGGCCTCTCTGTGCCACTTGACACCCCAGGGTCTTTGTGCCATTACTGGTTTTTAAAGGTGTTGTGTTTGTTTTGACAGCAGCAGAGAATTTCTATCGAATAGAACCTTACCTTCAATCTCCGATACAAAGGCAGGCGCCCTCCTCAGTCTCCTGGGTTCACAGCTTGTCCATGAGATTCTGCGGGTGGGAAAGTGAACAGCAGCTGGAACACCAAGCTTCCACGAAACAGAATGTTCTAAATGCTGCCACCCAGTGAGGGGTGACGGCCGCAGACACACATTTTCCTGGAAGGCCAGTCTGCCTGTTCAGTCTCTACTTTGAAAATTCATTTAAAAGAAAAATCTGGATGCTAAACCACCTTCGAAAATGAGGGAAATTCAGGCTACCTGACATCAGTGAAAAAAAACCCCAACCCGCCAAGATTGTATGTAGTTCAAGTTTTAATTAGTTGAATGTAAAAATAAATTTTCAATACGTAGACAAGAGCAAGCAATCGGTTTCCCCTTTTATGCAGTGCCTTCTAAAAACAGTGATCGGAGACCAGAGAAGGAGCATCTGCTTCTGTCTCTTTTGCTGTCGTGAATACCAGCTTCGCTGCCAAGGAGTCCTTGGCGCGGAAACCTTTTCGGTGAACTTGCTGGCCTGCCACATCTGGCTGCTCTTGGGAGAAGCCTCCAAGGTGGAATGTCGCAGGCAAGATCGCCGCCTGCTGGCCGACGTGACAACCCCACACAAGTGCCAGCTTGGCTTTCGGTTGGCCCGGAGGCTTGTGGGTGGAAACATTTACCTACGAGAGTTCCCTGGCTGGACCTGCTGGGACAGTGGATGGGTGATAATAGGGATGTGGTCACCTCAGGAAAGAATGACAGCCCATAACTCACCCACTTGAAGAAGGAGTGTTCCCATTTCTGCTGCCACTCTCTGGGAATCCTCTTAGCTTCTGGAACAACGGGTGCTGTCCGAACCAAGTAATGTTTTACGAACTCACTCTGTGGAATAGAAGCTCTAAAAAGATGTCACTTTATGGATTTATGAGTTATTAAGTTTGAAAGAGCAATCGAAGATCAAGTGGGATGTCACCAGTGACCAGATCTCACCTGGCACAGCTCCCACCTGCTGCTGGGCCAGGTGCTGGGAACGAGGGATGTTCATCGGGTCCTTCGCCTCCCACAGACGGTGCAGTCTAGCACTTAGCTTACATCATGTTCTATTTTTTAAACACGCCCAGTAGATACTCTTTTAGATCCTCCTTACCGCTCTGAGTGGGCGCAGCATCTGTGCAGATCAGTAGGTCATTCTCTTCCCAAAATACATTTTTCAAGAGAAGATTTGCAATTTAGAGTACATACTTTGAAGTCAAACAGATCTGGGTTTGCATCCCAGATCCGTTTCTTAATAGCTGTGTGACCTCGGGCAAGTTGATTAACCTCTCTGGGCCTTAAATGCCTCATCTTTAAAATGTAGATAATAAATTCTACCTCACATGGGAGTGGCGAAGATTAAATGAGATAATATGTGCTAATGCATTGATCAGAGTTTGGCCCATAGTAAAAATAAATATTATAAGTATTTCAACATGTCGATTATATTAAGCTGGTTTTGCTCTGTGACTTATAGAGTAGGACTTGGTTGACATGGGAGCATTTTCAAATTTTTGTCTTTTTTTTTTTAAGATTTTATTTATTTATTCATGAAAGAGAGAGAGAGAGGCAGAGGGAGAAGCAGGTTCCCCACAAGGAGCCCGATGTGGGACTTGATCCCAGGATCCTGGGTTCATGACCTGAGCCGAAGGCAGACACTTAACCGACTGAGCCACCCAGGTGCCCCAAATTTTTATCTTTTAAAGCTCAAGCTCTTTGGAGCCACTGTGACCCCTCATATTGAGGCAAACAAGTCTGCTTCCCTGGTTTTCCAGTCCTCAGAGGAGGAAAGAGGCTGCCTTACCCTGCAAGAGGTCACACCAGGTATGTTTGTGAATCATAAGACACATCACAAAGACCCCATGATGTCCTTGGATTTGACACTGCCAGAACCCATATAATTTTAGTTTGTCTAAATAACCAGTACCCACAGACTTCAATGGTTTTTTGAAGCTGGAGAAGCGGTTTTTGAAAATGGTCAGTTTTCTGTCTCTGAAGGTTGTGATCACTTTTGAACCAGTTTCCTTTGCTTGGGGAAAATCTCCAGGATGGGCCTTTTAGTGATACAAAGAAAAGATTCTTGGTGACAACTGTGTGGCCTGTGACCGAAGTACCAATGCTTCGGGCCAGGATATCTTATGAATGAGACAGGTGACTGGTGGGGTTATCTATAGCCTAAAAACGGCCTTGCAGAGTCGGAGGGCTTTGGGCCATAAAGATCAATCCAGACAGCACCATCTCTAAACGTGATGATTTGTTCTTGGGGGATAAAAGTGCCCAAAATCTCCCCCAGGAGATCAGGAGCAGGGGCTGGCCTGGGCAGGAAGGATGAGCGGCATCCCCCCCTCACCTGGAGTGGGCCCCAGCAGAACCAGCCTGGGGCGCTGAGCTGGGGAAAAGAGGGACCTCTCTTGGAGGGGAAGGAATTGTTCCTGCACTTGATAAGACATACATTGTCAGAGGCACCCCTGAGGCTGACAGCTACGCTGGCCTGTGAACACAGAGAAAGGAGATGCCAAGGCAGAGAAGGGGCCAGATAGATTCCTTGAGCCACTAAATTACACTGTCCAGAGCAAGGCCCAGGAATCTATTAAACCAGAACCAGGAGCACCTGGGTGGCTCGTCGGCTAAGCGTCTGGCCCTTAGTTTGAGCTCAGGTCATTATCTCAGAGTTGTGAGATCCAGCCCCGTGTTGGGCTCCTTGCTCGGTGCAGAATCTGTGTGAGGTTCTTTCCCTCTCCCTCTCACTGCCCCCCTGCTCTTCCACAGCCCCCACGCTCACTTGTGCTCTCTCTCAGATAAATACATAAATACATACATATATAAAATCTTTAAACCAGAACCACAGTTTGGGGACCACCGTTCCAAATCAGCAGTATGCAACCTTGGCTGCATGCATGTTAGGATCTTTGGGGAGCTTTTAAAAACTACAGACGTCCAGTATATACCCAAAAGGATTGAAAATAGATGTCAGACATTTGTGTGCAAATGTTCATAGCAGCACTATTTACAATAGCCACACAGTGGAAACAAGCCACATGTCCACTGACGGGACAAAACAAATTTTGGAATATCCATATGGTGGAATATTAGTCATAAAAAGGAATGACGTGTTGACACCTGCTACAACATGGATGAACCTTGAAAAACATTCAGCAAATGAAAGAAGGCAGATCTCAAAGGTCCCATTTTGTATGATCCCTTTTATGCGAACTATCCAGAATAGTTAAATCCATAAAGATGGAAAGCAGACTTATAGTTGCCAGGGGCCGGGGGAAGGACGAAATGGGGAGTGGCTGTTTAATGCACACTGGGCTTTATTTTCGGGTGATGAAAATGTTTGGGAACCGAATAGAGGTGGTGGTTGCACGACAGTGTGAATGTCCTAAATGCCCCTGAATTGTTCACTATAAAATGGTTAATTTTGTGTATGTGAATGTCACCTCAATAAAAAATGATGACGTTGATAAAATATAAAAACGCCCAGCCTCCACCGCAGACTCATGAAACCAGAGCCTCTGGAGGTGGGACCAGAGGTGAAAGTGCTTAGAAGCTCCGGGGTGGGTTCCAGGAGCAGCCCAGGCTGAGAACCACATTCACGCGGGAGGTGGGGGGGGGGGTTGCTGCTCTTTCTCGCAAGTGTAGCACTTGTCTCCTACCTGGTCCCGGTCTGGTGTCCCCTCCTTCAGCAGGTTGTCTTCTCAGGCGCTCCCTCCTCCTGCCCAGGTGACGTAGGTGCTCCTCCCCCCGAGTGCTCCACGATGCCCAGTGCTTCTTCCAGGGCACTTTTTGTACTGGGTTGCCAGACTCCGAGCTTTCTGAGGGGGGCGCCAGGCCTTCCTTCTGGCTTGGTTTCCCCAGGGCCCCGCCAGGGGGGAGCCTAAGAAACGGTGGGTGCGTGAGTGAACAAATGCCTGCTGAGCGGCTGAGGGGGTGAATGGAAGCCTGGCTCCCCTGTGTCTTCTCCACCCACTTAGCTCGAGCAGAGCCTTCCCAGGAGAACCACTGACGGGCCCCTTCGGGAGCGGGACTTCTGTTCCCCCTCCAGGTTTATTCCTGCAAAGCTGAGCAGCCTCAGTGCCGGCAGCTGAAGGTACTGGCAACTTCTTGTCAAGCTCCTCAGGCCCTGATACCCAGCCTGCTCTGCGCACTGGGACCACCTGGGGAGCCAAGTCCCCCTCAGCCTCGGACTCAGTTGGTCTGGGGCGGGACCAGGGAGGGCATGGAGGTTTTTGAAAGCCCCTAGATGATGCTAATGTGCTTGGTACAGTGTTCTTGAATAATTTTATTCCTAAAATCCCAAACCAGTCAGAAACTGACCGTCAAGCTCCCTCACCTGGCAACAGAAGGGCGTTTGGCACAACCCTGGTAGGTGTCTTGAATTTGCTCTAGAATTTGACGCCATCACTTTGAGCGCTATCGCCTTGAGGGTGAGACAGCCCCTGGGGGAGATGACTTGCCCCCCCTGCGCTGGCTGAGCCGGGCAGGCCGGAGAGGTGAGGTGAGGAGAGAGGCGGGCAGCAGCTACCGAGGCAACAGCTTCTCCCGTCCATGCAGAAGCGAGAAATCTCCCGGGCCTTGAAGCTGGAAGCTTATCTTCCTTCCCTCATCTGTAAATAAAGACAGGCAGCAGGGGGAAGCCGGCCTCATAACCTGACTTCCCAAGCCTTTCCCAGTCACTCAGATAGCTCGGTCTATGGAAATGCAACGACAGCACGTTTCATATTTATAGTGAAAACAGTTTTCGACTCCATATGTTTGTTTTGTTAAAATTATTGTACCTTGCTGTTGAAGAAACAAAATGCCTAAACTCCTTGTTTTAGTTAAATACGCTTCAATATTTGTTGTTTTGGGTGATAATTTGCTGGTAGTGTTTGCTGTTTCTCTTAATACAATGTGACAAAAAAATAATTCACTTAAATATTCATGACTCATTCTTACATTGGATATGATCCTGTCCAATGACTTCACAAATACCAAATTGGAATTTTTAAGTTACTATTGTAGTAAAGCACACATACTAGAAACTTGACCATGTTAAAGTACGATTCAGGGGGCGCCTGGGTGGCTCAGTTCGTTAAGCGTCTGACTTCAACTCAGGTCATGATCCCAGGGTCCTGGGATCGAGCCTCTCATTCTGCTCCCCGCTCAGCCGGAAGTCTGCTTCTCCCTCTCCCTCTGCCTCCTCCCCCCCTCTCATGCTCTCTCTCTCTCTCTCTCTCAAATAAATAAAATCTTAAAAAATAAAGTATGATTCAGTGGCATTCAATGGATTCACAGTGTCATGCAACCACCTAGCTCCACCTAGTTGCAAGCATTGCATTGCAGAGCTTTCTTATCACCCCTGTACCCATTAAGCGGTCACTCCCCATTCCCTCTCTCCCCACATATTGAATGGTTCTATTTATATGAAATGTCCAGAATAGTTAAATCCAGACACATAGTGGCTGCTAAGCACTCGGGCGGGGGCTGCTGGGGAGAAACAGAGAGTGACTACCAAAGTGTATAGTTTTTTTTTTTAATGGTAATGAAAATGTTCTAAAATTGATTGTGGTGGTGGGTGCACAAATCTGTGAATATGCTGAAAGCCACTGAATTTTAATCTTTGGGTGGGTGAATTGGATGGTATGTGAATTATATCTCAATACACTTAAGAAAAAACCAACAAAATACTAATGTCTAATTTACTGAGCTCTGAATAAGCCTTGGAGTTGTGATATTTATTGGTTTGCCTCTTCGCGTGTTTTTCTGGACTAGAGCTTTGACTCTGGGGGAGGTTAGTAAAAGGGGCACCTCTTTCAGGGAACCCCTAAAGGAAAAACCACATCGCTCATCCCTGCTTCTTGGGCAAACTAGGCTGCCTGCTGTATTTTAGATTTCTTTCTTTTCTTTTCTTTTTTTTAAAAGATTTTATTTATTTATTTGACAGAGAGAGACGGAACACAAGCAGGGGGAGTGGGAGAGAAAGAAGCAGGCTCCCAGCGGAAGAGCCTGATGCGGGGCTCAATCCCATAACACCGGGATCACGCCCTGAGCCGAAGGCAGACGCTTAACCGCTGTGCCACCCAGGCGCCCCTAGATTTCTTTCTTATTCAGTACAGAGCATGGTAAGACTACCCATTTTCCTCTGAGTGCAACTCTATCCGTGGGTTTTGAATGTGATCTTTTCATCAGCATTATTTCCCAAGGAGTCTACAAATTTATTTTTTGTCCCAGGGTAGATTGATAGAAAGTCCAGACATTCTGAAATGGTTGATGTTTTGTTTCTACTTTTTAACTTATTTCTAGGTTTATGGTGCTATGATCAGAGAATGTGATTTGTACTATTTCTTTGTTTTTCAAGATTTTATTTATTTGAGACAGGGAGAGAGAAGAGAGTGAGTGCCCGAGTGGTGGGGGAGGGGCGGAGGGAGTCTGACATGGGACTCGATCCCAGGACCCTGAGATCATGACCTGAGCTGAAGGCAGACGCTTAACAGACTAAGCCACCCAGGTGCCCCGATTTGTACTATTTCTAATTCATTATGTATAATGAGTCTTCCTTTGGGTTCATTTTTATAAAATTTTTCTGTTCATGCTTGAAAACAAGTCTACTCTTTTCAAGGAATGCAGTTTAGAATATTTAGTTACTGATTACATTTTTCTTTTAGTTTATTAATAAACACATATAGTATTACTAATACAGTGTTAATGTATATTATTTTATGGTATAGAAATACTATAATTATTTAGATAATCATATTAATTATACTATTATTATTGGTAATTTTCTTACCTTTTCCCCACTATCTAGTCCGACAAGGACTGACATAAGTGGGTGAAAGTCTACCTCCACTATTGTATTTCTGTCCGTTTTTCTTGGTTATTCCTGCACTTTGTTGTTACGTAAGAAATAGGCTGCCTCATTCCAGCTTCTGCTGAGGACCCAAAGTGGGGTGAGACCAACGCAGCAGACGCCAGGAACCCCACCTCCTAATCGAGGGGCAGGATTGCCTGCACAGGACACACTAAGAGGCTGTAAAAATGCAAAGTATAAGAATTACACTTCAGGGGCGCCTGGGTGGCACAGCGGTTAAGCGTCTGCCTTCGGCTCAGGGCGTGATCCCAGCGTTATGGGATCGAGCCCCACATCAGGCTCCTCTGCTATGAGCCTGCTTCTTCCTCTCCCACTCCCCCTGCTTGTGTTCCCTCTCTCGCTGGCTGTCTCTCTCTCTGTCAAATAAATAAATAAATAAAATCTTTAAAAAAAAAAAGAATTACACTTCAATTAATCTTACAATTAGGAAGAAATGAGGCAAAGCTTAAAAATAATTTTTACTTGGTCTATGTGATAGAACTTTATGCCACTGTTAATCTTAACATATTTGAAATATTTTGATGAATAATGACATGGGGAAAAAATCATAACATTATTAATTCTAATTGTATGAAATAAATGCACATGCAGAAAAAAGGAAAGAAATACCTCAACTGAGATTTCAGGTACTTTTTCTTCTTGACATTCATCTGGGTTTTAGAAATTTCCTACAATAAATATGAATTGGTTTCTTTTTAAGTCATTTTTATGATTAGGAAAACACCAGTTTTAAAAAAATAATTAAAATTCCTAAGTAATAACCTTCCTGTGCTACCTTTACTCCCCAACTTAAGACCAATACATGAATGAGAAGCTATGGATTTGGGGGTGATGTTCCTCTTATTCGAGGTCCCAGAGGAGGGCAGGGGCCGATGACCTGGCTTCATCAGCAGGCACTTTAAGCAGATTCTGTTGTTTGTTTTCCTAGTCAATGGCCAGAACATCTCAAGAGCTGCGTCAAGTTTGACACTTGCTCATACACTTATTTGGGGCTGGTGCTGGGACTCATGCAGTAGTTCTAGTTTGATGTCTGATCACGGCTCAGAAATTCAGTTGCCATAGATACTGAGGACCAGGATGATGTCTGATGTCACTGTTGCCATTTGCCTCATGAGCTGGTTAAAACTGACCTTTAAAAGTTAAGCTTAATTACCTTTGCTGCCAAAATAGTCCCCTAGGGAATATGCCTTAATGAATTCGTATTTTGACAATTATTTCCATCTTTCTTCATCATTAAAACTTATTTTCTGGGTCTGCCACGGAATCCACACCAGACCTCTTTGAATTGCACATTTTCCAAATCCATATAAGACAAAATCCTTATTTGCGCTCTGCCTTCTCCCCAGAGAGGAGGGCCTGAACGGAGATTCACAAAGAGATTCCTTGGTCCTTCTGCTCTCCCCTTTAATGCGGTCACTTGTCAGGAGCAAAAGAGGGGGAGGGGTGGAGAGTGTGATGATCCAAGTCACAACCTTCCTCTTCCTGTCTCTCTCACTCAGCACAGCAATACCTTGTTCTACAGATGCACTGGAAAATAAATTCTATAATGAAGCTTGCTGTGGTTCGTTTTTTGTTGTTGTTGTTGTTTTTTTTAAGTATCCAGCCATGCTTCCACATTGTATGCCCATAAGCACAGTTGCAAAGCACACAACCCATAGCTTCAGCTGGTCCACATGTAGACAAATACCCATTTTCATTTATTCATTCTTTGAACAAATATCCTAGAAATTCAGGATCCAGCAATGAACAAAAAGATAAGGCCACTAGCCTCCTGGAGCTACGCTGAATGCGGGAGGCTGAAATGACACTAACCTTCTCAGAAGTAACTCTACAGTCTCCCAGTGTTAAGTGCTGTGAGGGATACAGGGTATGGCCAGGGCCTATTTCTCCTCTGTGGGGTGGAGTGGGGCAGGGGCAAAGTCTCCCTGAGGAAGTGACATTTAAACCTGAATAATGGCCATCCAGATTTTCTGTATAGGAGATGATTCAGGACAGTATTCAGGTTACAGAAAATGCCAATTGTTCATGTCAGAGAGGGGGAGGTAATGGATAAGACTTCTCCAAACATCCCTTTTTCACCAACAATGGACGCTATAATTGACATAGTAAAAGGGAGCAAGTGCAAAGGTCCTGAGGTCAGTCTTTGGGTGGGGCATTCTGATAAAAGATCTAAACACAAATTATTGTTGTAAAGAAGTGGTTCTCAAACTTTTTGGTCTCAGAACTGGGATAGACCGGTGATGGGTATTAAGGAGGGCACATAGTGCGTGGTGCACTGGGTGTTATATGCAAATAATGAATCATGGAACATTACATCAAAGACTAAGGATATACTGGATGGGGACTAACATAACATAATAAAATATTATTATAAAAAAAGAACTTTTACTCTATGAAAATTATTGGGGACTCCAAAGAGCTTTTGTTTATATAGAATATACCTACCAAAAATAAACTGCCTATTAGAAATTAAAACAAATTCAAAAACTTTTAAATTTTAATTCTTTAAACAATAATAAACCAATTACATATTGACATAGCACATTATTTGAAAAAAATTTTTTCCCGGAACAAGAAATATTTGGGAAAAGAGTGGCATTGTTGTAAATTTTTGGTAAATATCTTTACTATCTAGCTCAGTAGAAGACAACTGAATTCTCATATCTGCATCTGCATTCAATCTGTTGCACTAGGTTATTTTAGTTGAAGCATATGAAGAACATTTGGCCCCCACATACAGGTAGTTGGAAAAAGTAGGATATTTTAATGGCCTTTTTAGATAATTGTTGGTATCCTTCTTTGATACTACACTCAAACTCGACAACTGATAGTTTTTCCTTTAAGGTTAACTGCAGTGTGGAACCTGAAACCCTATCAGTGAATTTTTTTACTCTATTAAAATCCATTGGTCCAGCTTGCTCTTTGAATGGACATTTTACTCATGCATGATTTTGTAATATTATGCTTGGGTCATTTAGAAAATATTGGTTCATTGAGTTGTACAGATTTTCCAAACGTTTTCATAATATAAGTTTTAAAAATCATGTTTGTTAATATCACTGCCCATCTCATTTAAGTACTGGAAGACTGTCTACCTCACAGTAATTGATACAAGTTTTCCAAATGTTAATTTCACCTGAAAGCTCAAATTTTATCATTGTCCACAAATATTTCTGTCGTTTCCCCAACTTGACAGCCTCCCTTCATTCATTTTCAAGAAAATGTCTGCCAAATACTCAAGTCTGAATAATCACAGTTTGTAAATCATTCTTTCAAGTAAAAGTGATGTTACATAGTAAGTAAAGGAGATGGTTGGCTGGCAGTTCAGTCACAAAGGGCTTTTCCTCTACATAACCACGGTCTCTCGGTTTGCAGAAGAAATGTTTTATGCTTACTTCCTAGTTCATCATGCAGAATCTTAAAAAAATATATATATGTTCAGAGGTCAAGATTTGATAAAATAATTTAAATGGCTTCATCAAAGACTTTATTAAGTGAAAATGCACCCCCCCACTCTGCCATGAGTGTGTGATGGAGGAGAATGAGGCCAAGTTTGTGTTTAGATCTCTTTTTCTGTGTCACCTTTGAAATATTTCTCCAATTCCACCATTTCTCTCTTGAAGCCACATTTCCTTCCCTGGTCTGAGCCTTGGCCATCCCCCTCAGGTTGCTCCAACAGCTCGCTAACTGGAATCACACTGCCACGCTGGTGGCACATTGGGTCACTAGTGCAAGCCCACCGTCGACTCCCTCCCACACACAGCCTCCTTCCTGAGTGCTCTCTCCAGAACGGCGCACAGCGTCCTGTTGCACCTGCTTCAGGTTTCCTTCCGAGCAGCATTATATCGTTTCTGCATGTGGTTTTATTTTTCTTTCTTTTACTATCTAAAGGCAAGCTCAGCAGGCAGGGACTTTGTTTCATGCATTTCGGGCTGTGTCCGGCAGAGAGCAGCGGCTCAATGAACGTGTGTGGGATGAATGAAGGAGTGCGTGCTCAGAGATGCCCGTGCCCAGTTCTGTCTAACTCAACACCCCAAAGACGTGTTCCCTCTCTTCCTCTCTCACTCCCTGCCTTGTGTTTGGGGCCAGGCCCTGTGCTCCACCTTGGGAAGATAAAGGCAAACAAGACACAGCCCTCCCTTCAGGAATCTCAAGTTTCCATGCAGAGCACACACATGTCTACACATGATTCTCAAGTAGCTCAGTGGATAGCAGCCCAGGACTCGGAGTGAGCGGGACATGAGTCCAGACCCCCAGACTTAACCCTCTGAGCCTCAGTTTCTTCATCTGCAAAATGCCAAAAACCACAGGACCTGCTGCTCAGATTGGTTGTGAGAATCGAGTGAGCTAATAATATAATGACATGTCTCACATATTATTAATAGTAGATGTTTTAAGTGGTGAAGGTGGAATTTGAGTCTTGAGGACTGTATATTAAAAATACACACAGCATTCACCAGACTCAGGGAGAGGGGATGGCAGCAGGATAAGGGGGGCCTTCCTGGAGGGTGGGTGGGCGGGTGGGACATTGCCTGGGGCACTGCTGACATAGGGGATTTGGTGAGGTGGGTACTGAGCAGGGAGTGATAGGATGAGGCCAGAGAGGTTGGCAGGAGCCTAATGACAGGAGTTTGTGGCCATGCTGGGGGCTTCTTGTCTGTGGGCAGGGAGGGGAGACCGAGGCAAAGCGGCGAGTCAGATGACTGGCAGCATGGTGCAGGATGGACGGGGGAGGTATGGAGACCAGGATCTGTGGGGGCAGGATGCGAGGGAGATAGTGGAGGGGTTGGGGGCAGACTGGGAGGCTGGGGGTAAGCCTGCTCTGGGGAGGACTTTGAGTGCCATGCGTAGGACTTGAGCCAAGATTACAACACTCTTCTCGCTTTGGTCCCATCTCATGCAACTGTCAGTCGAGGTATTTGTTGCCCCAAATTTCCTGTCCCTCCTTTCTATCTCAGTAAAGTGATGTGGATAAATCCAGATGTCTATTTCAGCAATGAGGCAGAATATCTTAACACCAGTCTGACAGTCTCTTAAGTTGTTTTAGTTTATAGCAAGGGACATTTGGAGTCCTTCCTTAATTAGTTAATTGGCTGGTGTAGATACATCACATTTTGTTCCAAAGAAAAAAGATCTTTTTGTTCTAACTCTTATTCAGTAAGTGCTTACTGGCCGATAAATGTTAAAGATATGATGTATTTTTTGAAGTACCATAGTCTTTGTTAATTATTTATAATAGAATGTTTTTAAAATTAACTCTGCTCCTTTGAGCTCCACGGAAGGGCTGGAAGGACTGCAGCCTGTGTTCAGTAAATGTCCCTTACTCTATAAAGGTAACCCGTGCTTATTCAAGAGAAAGTACACAATTAAATGAAGCCCAAAGCAAAAATTCTTATCTCCTCTCCACCACCCCCACCTTCCTAATCTACTCAGGAGTGTGGATGTGATCCTTCAGACATATTCTATAATGTACCTTAAAAAAACCCAAAACCAGAAATGAGCTCGCAGTCTACACTCTGTTTTGTAACTTGCCTTTCTCCTTCAACAATAGATGGCCCCGCCTTTTGGGGGTCCCAGCACGGAGTTGCACCCCCTCCTCTGTACTGGCTGAAGAATCCTGTCCATGCAGATTTGTTCTTAAAGGCACAGGTGGCCTTGAGCACAGCCATCTGTATTAGAAAAAGGAGACCTCGAAGACGTCAATACAATTTGCAAGGGGATTCTTGGAAAAAGGGAAGTTTTTGTCTTTTGTAAAGCGCCAGCCTGTGGCTGGATGCCATGTGCCTCCGGCTTGGGAAAGCTGCAAATCTCCGCCAGCAGCAAGAGGGTCCCGGGCGGAACTGGACCAGCCAGAGAGCAGGAGAAGGCGTGGGCAAGCTAGAGCTGTGCTGCTGGATCAGATTCTTGCTCTAGGGGATCCCGGAGCCCCAACAAAGCACGTTTGGGTCACATTTTCCATTTCCTCTGGGGCTTTGGTCATTGACAATAAGAAATATGACAAGTTGATTTATTCTATGTGGTGGAAATGTTCCTCCCGGGAAAACTAATTATAACATTGACTCAGCACAGTCAAGCAACGATGTTTGGTGTAATGGGTTAGTTCTATGCAGCGCAAGGAAAATCCTTTATGCTTACATATGGAGACCTGTACAAAAACAGTTTCTGCTGGATTATTTGGCAGTATTTTTTAAAAAATTGGGCACAATTCAAACATCCATCAGCAGGTGAATGAATAAATAAATTGGGGTATATTCATAGGCTAGAACACTTGACAGCAATTAAAATGAATGGACTATATCTTGAAATCATGTTGAGTGAAAGAGCAAGCAGCAGAATGTCAGTATGGCGTAAGACTGTTTTAAAAACATAGACAGAATGCTGCATATTGTTCATGGATGTGTGTGATTTGTGGTAAAAGTGTAAAAAACCATCAGAAACCGTGGTGTTGACCTTGGGGAGGGAGATGTGGAAGGGAATGCCTGCCTGGACCACATCACATGCTTTGCAAGCACCTATGATGTTAATTTCTTTTTTTTATTGTAAGAAACACATAACGATTTATCATATTAACCATTTCTCTCTTTTTTAAAGATTGTATTTATTTATTTGAGAGAGCGAGCGAGTGGGCGGGAAGGAGAGGGAGAGAGATTCTGAAGCAGACTCTGTGCTGAGCGCAGAGCCCAATGTGGGGCTTGATCCCACGACTGCGGGATCGTGACCTGAGCCGAAACCAAGGGCTGGGTGCTTAACTGACTGAGCCGCCCAGGTACCCGCCAACTTAACCATTTCTACGTGTACAGTTCAGACCCCCAACAACAGATCTTCAGAACTTTCACATTTTACAAAATTGAAACTGTCCCCATTGAACAATAACTCCCCACCCCACCCCCAGAACCGCCATTCTATTTACTTCTATGAATTTGACTACTTCAGGCATCTCATAGAAATGGAGTCATACCGTAATTATCTTCTTGTGACTGGCTGATTTCATTTAACATCATGTACTCAAGTTTCATCCATGTGGTAGCATGTGTCAGAATTTCTTGCCTTTTTTAGGCTGAATAATACTCCATTGTTTGTATGTACACCACATATTCTTTATCCATTTATCTCTTGGTGGATTTGGGGCTGCTTCCGGCTCTTGGCTATTATGAACAGTGCTACTGTGAACATGGCGTGCGAATATCTCTTCAAGATTGCTTGCAACTCTTTTGGACGGACACCCGGAAATGGGATGACTGGATCACATGGTAGTTCCGTTTTTAAGTTTTTGAGGAGCATGCATGCTGCTTTCCACGGCAGCTGCACTGTTTCCCATTCTCAACAGTGCACAAGGCTCCAGGTTCTCCACATCCTCGCCCACACCAGATATCTTCTGGTTATCGTTGTTGCTGTTGTTCACAGCAGCCTTCCTGAATGGGCGCAAGGTGATAACTCATGGTGGTTTTGATTTGCTTTTCCCTACAGCCTCCTTTAAACAGGGTCCCTGCTCCCCACTCGCCCCAGTTCCTGCTGCTTCAGCTGCATCTCCCCTCAAGGCTGACGAGCGTGGTGGCATTTTGTCATCACACCTGTCTTGCTGTTGTGTCAGAGTGGTGTTAAGAGGAATATGAAGTAGTTTTTGTACCCAAGCCTCTGTCAAAAATTAGGGAATAGCAGATCGGTAGACAAGGTTGTACGTTTCATAAAAAATACGAGGGCACATTTCTTCCTGGAAGTGAAGAATGTTCCTTTATCTTTAATAAGTAAACAAAGTGACTCTGTATTACAAAATGCAACTTAAGACTTCATTATCAAATAGATCACTGTAAGAACTATGACCAGCATGTATAATAGAGGAGTGCTGGAGAATTAATGACAATCAAAAGGATTAAAATTTCAGGGACCCCTGGGTGGCTCAGTCAGTTGAGCGCCTGTCTTCGGCTCGGGTCATGAAGGGTCCTGGGATCGAGCCCCGCATCAGGCTCCCTGCTCAGTGGGGAGTCTGCTTCTCCCGCTGTCTCCTCCCACACCCTCCCTCCTACTCATGCTTTCTCTCTCTCTCAAATAAATAAATAAAATCTTAAAAAAAAACAGATTAAAATTTCAGAAAGGTTTGACTTTGAATGTCTGTGAGATTGCCGTTGAACAGCTAAATAACACATGTCACCCAGTCACAGATTTCCATGGGGAAATATCACTGCTTTTCGGTGAGTTGCTCTTATTGTTGAAGAGACCTTATTAGGCAATAGTCACTCATCAGACATGTGATGACAATTCTTAGACATAAAAGATAACTCCGAGCTGTCGTGCAATGCAGTGGTCAAGTTTTCCTTGGTCAGAAGCAACAGAAACTGCGCCTGACTCTTATGCAGTAGAGAGCTTTGCAGGTGGCAAATGACCGGGAAGAGCCTGGTCTCGGGGAGGACAGGACAGAAAGGAAGAGCCGGTAGGGCCTGCTGTCTGCCTGGCTCAGCGGCTCCAGCAGTTTCGGTTTCTCTGTCCTTTGGCTCAAGACTCAAATTCCAGGGGCGGGAGGGTCTGCAGGGCCTGGCTAAGGTCATAGGTGCACCCCTGGGCCTGCGGGAATAGCAGGCCTGTGTGGTGTTAACAGTTCAAACTCGCAAATGAGGGGATAGTAAAGAGGTTCCATGAAGTATAAAAATAGTGGTGAAAAATAGAAGCATAAATACTGTAAGTCAGAAAAAGAGTGGCTAGGACTCAAATACGATTCACTCATTCTGGGATAAGTGATTCTGAGCGTATGATTGGTTCAAGTAAGCAGCCAAAACTCCAAGTGAATAAAACCAAACAACAGCAACAAAAAAATTCAAAAGTGAAATGGAAAGTACAACAACGACTACCTGAAAATTATATTTTCCTCTACTGGGAATCTATTCATCCAATTTCTAATGTGTGGCTTGTTGTGAGCTTTGAGCATCGTGGCAGACTAGGTGGTCTGAAGAGCCTTCTCGTTGCAAAACAGTCAGAGGACACACCCTTTGAGTTATCTTTGCTCTTAACAAACTACAGGAGAAGATTCCAAGAAAAGCGGGCTGCGGCCAGAGCTCTCAGGGCTGCCCCCCTTAGGGCAGGGGCTTCAGCAGCACGGCTGTTTAAATTCTGAGCTAGTGCAGAGAGTGGGAAGCCAAGCCACAGTCCCTGATAGCGGTGCCCTCTGGTGACTAGACACAGAAGCAAACTCTGGAAGAAAATGCGTCCAATTTAGACCCATAGGATGCTCATCGATTAAGAACAAGAAACTGACAAGGCTCATGAAGGCTCGTGAGAAGGCACGCCACTCTGGGCAGCACTTAGCGGACAAAGCAAAGCTCGGGTTTAGAGTTCCCTAACCCCTGAAATAGCAGATCTTGAAACTGTCAGATATCCAATACAGAGCAGATATGTAGGAAATGGCTGAAGAAATAAAGGATGCAGTGACAAAGACAAGGACCAATGAGGTACAATCAGAAACAGGGAAACTTTGGGGCGTCTGGGTGGCTCAGTCAGTTAAGTGTCCAACTCTTGATTTTGGCTCAGGTCATGATCTCAGGGTCGTGAGATTGAGCCCTATGTTGGACTCTGTGATGAGTATGGATCCTGCTTCAATTCCTCTCTCCCTCTCTCTGCCCCTCATTCCCTATGTGTCCCTTGTGTGCTTGCACTCTCTCAAAAAAAAAAAAAAACACAAAGAAAGAAAAAAAACAGGGAAACTTTAAAAAATGGATCTTCTAGAAATAAAAATATTCCTTTGTTGAATTAAAGAAAACACCTCCAGAGGATAATTGAACAGCAGATTAGACACAGGTGAAAATGGAATTAGTCAACTGGAAGGTACATGCACAGTAATCACCAAGAACGCAGCACAGGGTGACAAGGAGAAAGCAATATGAAAGCGAGGAGCTTGGGAAGATGGCAGAGAGGAAGGATCCTGAGCTCACATCTTCCTATGGACACATCAAGGCTGTAACTACATTTGGACCATCACACTCAGAAAACAACCTAAAGACTAGCAGAATGGCTTTAGCAGGGCGCAGCTAAAAATATGAAGAAAAACCAACACTGAGAAGGGTAGGAAGGGCAGAGACACAGTCAGGAACCAAACCACTTGTGCTGTGACCCACAGTGGGAGGGATATCACGAGTGCCCCTGGAGGAGTTGGGGTTCAGGCTCCACACTGGGCACCCACCACCCTGGGGATCTGCACCAGGAAGGTGAACCTCCACAATATCTGGCTCTGAAAATCAGTGGGGCTTAACTCTGGGAGAGCTAGAGGGCTGTAGGAAATTAGGACTCTGCTCTTAAAATGCCAGTGCACTCTATCACTGGGTCTGAGACCCAGCACGGCATTTTGAAAAGGGCCTCGCTTATACATGAAGGAAATTTATTGATTACTTTTAGGGCACATGCCTGAGAGGCAGATATCTGCAGGAACTTTCTCCAGGAACAGAAGTGTTAGCAAGCACCATTTTACTTGCTCTCCTTCAGCCTAGCTTGCCTGACACTGGCAGGAGCCAGTTCTGACACTCTCAATCTATCTACATACACTTCTTATCCCATCCCAGCATTCCCCTAGTGACTTACCCCACCCAACCCACTCACCTTGGTAGGCACCCCTCCAAAGTGGCTCCTGTTCAGCCACACTTAGCAGAAAGCCTCAGCTGGGACCAGCACCCCTCCAAAGCAAGTCTTGCCCTGGGGAAGGGGATGGCAGGCCTGCCCACCAGCATGCCTGCAACAATTGTGTCTAGGCCTGTCACCCAGCTGTATGAGGGGCCAGCCTTGCCCACCAGTGCACCTGCAGCATTTGCAGCCCATGCACAATAGGAGGACACACACAGCCCACACAAGGGATACTCCTGGAGCACCTGGTTCTGGTGACCAGAGGTGACTGTGCTACTGGGCCCCATAGGATGCCATCTACACTATGCTACTACTCTTAAGACCAGGAGATGTAGCTGACTTACCTAACACAGAAACAAACACAGAGAGTCAGACAAAATGAAGTGACAGAGGAATATGTTCCGAATGAAAGAACAAGACAAAAATCTCAGAAAAAGAATTAAATGAAATGGAGTTAAGCAATCCATCTGATAAAGAGTTCAAAATAATGGTCATAAAAATGCTCACCAGATTTGAGAGAAGAGTGGATGAATTCCGTAAGAACTTCAACATAGAGGGGCGCCTGCATGGCTCAGTCAGTTAAGTGTCTGCCTTTGGCTCAGGTCATGATCCCAGGGTGCTGGGATTGAGATCTGCATCAGGTTTCCTGTTAAGCAGTGAGTCTGCTTCTCCCTTTGCTCCTTCCCCAGCTTGTGTTCTCTCTCCCTCCCTCTCTCTCCCTCCCTCTCTTTCTTTCTCTCAAATAAGTAAATAAAATCTTAAAAAAAAAAAAAAGAACTTCAACAAAGAGAAAATATGGAAAGGAACCAATTCAGAGCTGAAGAATACAATAACTGAAATGAAAAATACACTAGAGGGAATCAACAACAGATTAGAGGATGCAGAACAAATCAGTGATCTGGAAGGCAGGATAGTGGAAATCATCCAAGCTGAACAGCAAAAAGAAAATAGAATTAAAAAAAAATGAGGATAGGTTAAGAGACCTCTGGAACAACATCAAGTGTACCAGCATTCACATTATAGGAATCCTAGGAGGAGAAGAGAGAAAGAAAGGGGCAGAAACCCTCCTTGAAGAAAAAACAGCTGAACATTTCCCTAACCTGGGGAAGAAAACACACCCAAGTCCAGAAAGCACAGAGAGGTCCAAACAAGATGTACCCAAGGTTGCCCATACTAAGACACATAATTAAAATGTCAAAAATTAAAGATAAAGAGAGAATCTTAAAAGCACCAAGAAAGAGGTGCCTAAGTGGTGCAGTTGTTTGGGTGTCCAGCTCTTGGTTTCAGCTCAGGTCATGATCTCAGGATCATGAGAGTGAGCCCAGCATTGGGCTCTGCACTCAGTGTGGAGTCTGCTTAAGACTCTCTCTGCCCTACCCTCCTCCCAGTTTCTCTCTCTCTCAAATAAATAAATAAATCTTAAAATAAAAAAG
This sequence comes from Ursus americanus, assembly GCF_024610735.1. NCBI lineage: Eukaryota > Metazoa > Chordata > Mammalia > Carnivora > Ursidae > Ursus > Ursus americanus. Next base: position 15,012,498 of record NC_142147.1, on the reverse strand, counting down.
CAGCAAGAAAAAAAAAAAAAAAAGAAATGCAACTAGTTACATATAGTGGAAACCCCATAATGCTATCAGCTGATTTTTCAGCAGAAACTTTGCAGACCAGAAAGGAGTGGCATGATACGTTCAAGGTGCTGAGATGAAAAAACCTACAACCAAGAATACTCCACCCAAAAAGGATATCACTTTTAATTGAAGAAGAGGTAGAGTTTCCCAGACAAACATAAATTAAAGGAGTTTATCACCACTAAACTGGCCTTACAAGAAATGTTAAAGGGACTTCTTTAAGCAAAAAGAAAAGACCATAACTAGAAGTAAGAAAATTATGAAAAGAAAAAAAATTCACTGATAAAAGCAAATATATAGTAAAGATGGTAGATCAGTCACTTAGAAAGCTAGTACGAAGTCTAAAAGACAAAAGTAGCACAATCAATTATATCTACAATAATTGGCTAAGGTATACAAAAAAAAGATATAAAATATGATACCACGTACATAAAATATGGAGGGGGGAGTAAAAATGCAGTGTTCTTAGAAAGTGTTCAAACTTATGTGACCATAAACCTAAAGTATATACATATAATGTTATTTATGAACCTCACGATAACCACAAACCAAAAACCTATAATAAGTGCATAAAAAATGAAGAGAAAGGAATCCAAGCATAAAACTAAAGAAGATCATTAAATCACAAGGGAAGAGAGCAAGAGAAGAAGAAAGGAACATAGAAGAACAACAAAAACAACTAGAAAACAATTAATAAAATGGCAATAAGTACACACCTATCAATGATTATTTTAACTGTGAAAAGACTAAACGCTCCAATCAAAAGACATAGACTGAATGGATTAAAAAAAACCAAGATTCAGCTGTATTCTGCCTACAAGAGACTCACTTCAGACCTAGACTGAAAGTGCAGGGATGAAAAAATATATTCCATGCAAATGGAAGCAGAAAGAAAGCTGGGGTAATAATACTTACACCAGACAAAACAGACTTTAAAACAAAGGTTAACAAGAAACAAAGTAGGGCATTACATAACGATAAAGGAATCGATCCAATAAGAGGACATAATAATTATAAATATATGTGCAACCCAATATAGGAGCATCTAAATATATAAGGCAAATATGAAAAGATAGAAAGGGGAAATTGACAATAATATGATAATAGAAGGAGACTTTACCACACCACTTACATCGATAAATAGATCATCCAGACAGAAAATCAATGAAAAAATGGTAGCTTTGCATGATACATTAGACCAGAGATACTTAACATACACACAACATTTCATCCAAAAATGGCAGGATACATATTCTTTTCAAGTGCACATGGAATATTATCCAGGATAAATTACATGTTAGGTCACAAAACAAGTCTCAGTAAATTTAAGAAGACTGAAATCATATCAAGCATCTTTTCTGACCCCAAGAGTGTGAAACTAAAAACTGATTATAAGAAAAAAAAAACTGGAAAAAAACCACAAACACATGGAGGCTAAACAATGTGCTCCTTAACAGTGAATGGGTCAACAAAGAAATCAAAGAGGAAATAGAAAAATATCTGGGACAAATGAAATTGGAAACACATGGTTCAAAATCTTTGGGATGAAGCAAAAGCAGTTCTAAGAGGGAAGCTTAGAGCAATACAGGTCAACCTCAAGAAATAAGAAAAAACTCAAATAAGCAATCCAACCTTACACCTAAAGAAACTAGAAAAAGAAGAACGAACAAAACCCAAAGTTAATAGAAGGAAGGAAATAATAAAGATTATAGTGGAAATAGGTGAAATAAAAACTAAAAAAGCAATAGAAAAGATCAATGAAACTAAGAGCTGGTTCTTTGAAAAGATAAACAAAATTGATAAATCTTTAGCCAAACTCATCAAGAAAAAAAGTAAGACAACTCAAATAAACAAAGTCAGAAATGAAGCAGAAGTTATAACTGACATCACAGAAATACAAAAGCTTATAAAAGACTACTATGAAAAATTATACACCACCAAATTGGACAACTTAGAAGAAAAAGATACATTCCTAGAAACATAAAATCTTCTAAGACTGAACTAGAAAGAAATAGAAAATGTGAACATATCAATTACTAATAATGAAATTGACACAGTAATCAAAAACTCCCAACAAACAAAAGTCAAGAACCAGATGGCTTCACAGGTTAATTCTGCCAAACATTTAAAGAAGAATTAATACCTGGGGTGCCTGGGTGGCTCAGTTGGTTAGGCATCTGACTCTTGGTTTCAGCTCAGGTCATGATCTCAGGGTCATGAGATCAAGCCTGGCTCCATGCTCAGTGCAAAGTCTGCTTGAGATTCTCTTTCTCCCTCTCCCTCCTACACTGCCCCTCCCCTTGCTCATGCTCTCTCTTTCTCTCTAAAATAAATAAATAAATAAATAAATAAATAAATAAATAAATAAATAAATAAATAAAATCTTTTTTAAAAAAAGAAAACCCTAAAGATTCCACCAAAAAACTATTAGAACTAATAAATGAATTAAGTTGCAGGATGCAAAATTAATATAAAGAAGTCTGTTGCATTTCTATAAATGAATAACAAACTACCAGAAAGAAATGAACAAAATAATCCCATTTAAAATTACATCTAAAAGAATAAAATACCTAGGAATAAGTTTAACCAAGAAGGTGAAAGATTTATACCCTGAAAACTATAAGACCTTGATAAAGGAAATTGAAGATTATACAAATAAATGGAAAGATATAACATAATCATGGATTGGAAGGATTAATATTGTAAATGTCCACACTACACAAAGCAATCTACAGATTCAATGCAATCCTTATCAATATACGAGAACTAGAACAAATAATCCTAAAATTTGTATGGAACCACAAAAGACCCCCAAAAGCCAAAGCAATCTTGAGAAATAAGAACAAAGCTGGAGGAATCACAATCCCAGATTTCAAACTACACTACAGAGCAATAGTAACCGAAACAGTATGGTATTCACACAAAAACAGACACATAGATCGATGGAACAGAATACAGAGTCCAGAAATAAAGCCATGCTTATACGGTCAATCAATCTATGACAAAGGAAGCAAAAGTATACAACGAGAGAAAGACAGTCTCTTTAATATATGGTGTTGGGAAAACTGGAAAGCTACATGCAAAAGCTACATTCTTACACCATATACAGGAATAAACTCAAAATGGGTTAAAGACCTAAATGTAAGATCTGAAATCATAAAACTTCTAGAAGAAAAGATAGGCAGCAAACTCTTGGGCATTGGTCTTAGCAATATCTTTTTTGGCTCCATCTCATCTAACAAGTGCAACAGAAGCAAAAAATGAACAACTGGGACTACATCAAACTAAAAAGCTTTTGCACAGCAAAGGAGATCATCAACAAAATGAAAAGGTAAATGAACAGGAGATGTTTGCAAATTATGTATCTGAAAAGGGTTAATATCCAAAACACATGAAGAACTGATACAACTCAATACCAAAAAACCCCAAACAATCCAATTTAAAAATGGGCAATGGACCTGATGGGCATTTTTCAAAAGAAAACATACAAATGGTCAAAAGACACATGAAAACATGCTCAACTAATGTATTTTGGATATTATCGGATATATAATTATTGGATATATAATTTGCAAACATCTCCTATTCATTTGCCTTTTCATTTTGCTGTTTACCTGAAGAAACTGAAAACACTAATTTAAAGATATATGCACCCGTATGTTCACTGTAGCATCATTTACAATAGCCAAAATATGGAAGCAACCCAAGTATCCACTGGTAGATGAGTGAATAAAGAAGATATGGTATACATATTGGAATTAATTAATTAATTTATTTATTTATTTATTTATTTATTTATTATGGAATATTACTCAGCCATAAAAAAAGAATGAAATCTTGCCATTTGTGACAACATGAATGGACTTAAAGGGTATTATGCTAAGGGAAATAAGTCAGACAAGACAAATACCATATGATTTCACTTATATGTAGAATCTAAAAAACAAAACACATGAACAAATAAAAAACTAGAAACAGACTCAGATGAAATAGGTGAAGGGGATTAAGAGTACACTTAGAGTGATGAGCTCTAGGTAATGCATAGAATTGTTGAATCACTATGTTGTACACTGAAACTAATATAATATTGTATGCCAACTGTGATTTAACTTACTTAAATAAAGTCTATGTTCAGGTGAAGAAAAAAATGAAAGTGATAATAAAAGATATGAAGGATAGAATGAGAAAGTCTAACATGTCTATTTGGAATCCCAAAAATAAAGAATAGAGAGCCTGAAGAAGCAGCAATACTTGAGAAGATAATGTCTGAGATAGTTCCAGAAACTATAAGAAAATAAAAATACACAAAACCGGAGCATAACCTATCCTAAACAGAATAAATAAAAATAAATTCATATACTTCAATTCACTTTAATGAAACCATAGTACACCAGAAACAAGATGATCTTAAGGGCCAGAGAGAAAGAATCTCTTTTACAAAGAAACACAGTTAGATTGAGGGTAGAGTTTTTCAAAACAATGGAATCCAGGACACAGGGATAGAACACCTTCAGAGAACTGAGAGGAAATAACTCTCAACCTAGAACTTTTGTGTACCATCAAAACAATTTTTCAAGAAAAATGGTGCAAAAAAGAAGATGTTTACAGGTTAGCAAAAATTGAGGACATTTGCCGTCAAGAAATCTGTACTAAAGACACTTCTAAAGGGTGTTCTTTAGGGAAGAGATATAAACCATAGATATACGTTTTAAGATACAAGAAGGAACAGAGAGCAAACAGCAGAGTAAATACTATTTAAAACAAAACTTTGAATAAAATAATAACAATAGTATAATGTATGGGGTTAAAAAAAGAGTGAAAATACAGAACGAGAATTGCATGTAATAGCATGACAGGGAGATTGGAGCTAAAGCATTCCAAAGTTGTAGTATTATCATGGGGGAGTTAAGACAGTAATCGATGTTAGGGGTGATTAAGTTACGTGCTCATGGTGAAATGTCAATGGTCCCCTCTACAAGAATAAGCAGAGAGTGTACAAATTCCAAACCTGTAGCAAGAAAATTTGGAAGAAGCAAAACAAAACAAAAACAAAAAAGGCAAGAAACAATGGAAGAGGGGTACAGAAAAAGCAGAACAAATCATTTTTTAAAGGAAGATGATAAAACAATTCCAAATATATCAATAATCCCTAAAATAGTATATTTGTCAATTAAAAAGATTGTCAAGTTAGCTTCCTCTTTAAAAATCCAGCTGTATATTGTTTACAAGAGATATATCTGAAGTATAAGGATACAGAAAGTTTGAAAGTAAAAAAGTAAAAGCATGGTAAAAGAAATATCAACAAATAGGGACGCCTGGGTGGCGCAGTCGTTAGGTGGCTGCCTTCGGCTCAGGGCGTGATCCTGGCGTTCCGGGATCGAGTCCCACATCGGGCTCCTCCGCTGGGAGCCTGCTTCTTCCTCTCCCACGCCCCCTGCTTGTGTTCCCTCTTTCGCTGGCTGTCTCTCTGTCACATAAATAAATAAAATCTTTAAAAAAAAAAAAAAGAAATATCAACAAATAAAAAGCAGGCATAGTTATTTTCATATCAGATTAACTTTAAGCCAAAAGGTATTATTAAGGATAGAAATCAGGGACACCTTGGGTGGCTCAGTCAGTTAAGCGTCTGCCTTTGGCTCAGGCCACGATCCCAGCGTTCTAGGATCAAGCCCCATATGGGGCTCCCTGCTCAGCGGGGAGCCTGCTTCTCCCTCTGCCTGCTGCTCCCCCTGCTTGTGCTTGTTCTCTCTCTCTGACAAATAAATAAATAAAATCTTTAAAAATAAATAAATCTTTAAAAAAGGATAGAAATAATAAATATAGTTGATCCATATTATTCATGGATTCCATATTGCAAATTTGCCTACTCATTAAAATTTATTTTAACTCCAAAAATCAATACTTGTAGAGCTTTGCAGTCATCTGTAGACAGGCACAGAGTGGCAAAAAAATTTGAGTCACTCAATGCACACATTCCCAGCTGAGGCTGAACAAGGTGACACTCTGCGTTCTTGTGGCAGCACATCCTGCAAACAAGTGTCCTTTTTGCATCTATATAGTGCCACATTTTTGGCATTTTTGTGGATTTTTGGGTGATTTTGCAGTTTAAAATGCCCCCCAAGCATACCGCGGAAGTGCCGTCTAGTGACCGTCTGCAAAAGAAGGCTATGATGTGCTTTATGGAGAAAACACATGTGTTATATAAGCTTCATTCACACATGAGTTACAGTGCTGTTGGCCATGGGTTCAATGTTTACGAATCAACAACACATATTAAATGGGATGCCTTGAGACAGAAGCACACATAAAACAAGATTATGTATTGATTGACTAATGAAAATGTTATGACCAGAGACTCATAGGAACCTAACTCCACATTTTCTCTAGGAACAATTAACAATTTGTTAATTTGGTGTTTGCCACACTCACACTCTACAGAACATAGTTACAGAGAAACTGAGAATCAACTGTAGTTCAACTCACAAAGGTACGGCAATTCTAAATTTGGATATCTAATAAAATGGCCTCAAAACACATAAAGCAAAAATTGCTAGAACTATAGAAAGACATTGTTAAATTCACCATCATAACAGGAGGCACCTTTCTTAATTATTGATAGCTAAAGAAGACCAAAAAATCAAGAAAGATACAGAAGATTGGAAAAGAACAATTAACAAACTTAAGGCTAATTGATGGGTATGGACACTATACATTTTCCAGAAGCAAACATGGAACAGCTAGAAAATTTCTTATCACATCCTAGGCCACAGATCAGTTCTCAGAGAGTCTGAAGAATCAGTATTACACAGATATTCTCCAACCAATTGCGCTAGAAGGGGATAGTAAAAGTTAAATAAAGCTAGTCATATATTTAGAAACTTAAAAACATACTTCTAAATAGTTCAAGAGTAAAACACATCATAATGTAAATGTAAAAGTACTTAGAACCGAATGATAAGGAAGGAGCAACGCATCAAAACTTAAAAGATGCCAAGAAAGTGTGACTTAGTAGGAATTAGATAGCTTTAAAGGTTTATTTTAGAAAAGGGAAAAAAATTAATGAGCTAAATGTCCAGCTTAAATTTTAGAAAAAGAACACAAGATAAACTCAAAGAAAGCTAGAAGGAACAGATAATAAATATAAAGGCAGAGGGGCACCTGAGTGGCTCAGTTATTAAGCGTCTGCCTTCAGCTCAGGGCGTGATCCCAATGTTCTGGGATCGAGCCCCGCATCAGGCTCCTCTGCTGGAAGCCTGCTTCTTCCTCTCCCACTCCCCCTGCTTGTGTTCCCTCTCTCTCGCTGGCTGTCTCTATCTCTGTCAAATAAATAAAAACTCTTCATAATTAAATAAATAGGCAGAGAATAACAAACTAGAAAACAACGACATGAAGTAATAAAGCAGTACTGGTACTGGCAATAAAAGAGATACTAGTAATAAGCTACAAGATAAAGTTACAGGATATAAAAACCAACCAAACAAACAAACAAAAAAACAAAACAAAGAGATGACCGACAAAGACAAAAGTTTTTCCTGAAAATGCAAATTAGAACTCTGGAGAAACTGATAAGGAATAGAGGCATGAGTGAACAATATTAGGAATGAAAAAAAGAATGTTAAATTTAAAAATGGAGATTTTCAAAGATAATACTATAATCCTTGTGCCAATACATCTGAAAACAAAATGGAAAAGTTCCTAGAAAAACAACTTACCAAATCTGCCTCAAGATAAACAGTGGATAGTCTTAAAGACTTAGCTAAAAATAAAAATCAATTAAGCAGCTGTTAGAAATTACTTCACAAAGTAAACACCAGGCCCAGAGAGTTTTCAGATGAATTCTGCAAACATTCAGATAACAGACAATTTCTATCTCCCCAACTAATTCCACAAGGCCAGTAAAACTGATAAGGAACATATAAGAAAGGAAATTAGCAAGCCAATCTAATTCACAAACACTGACGCCGAAAACTCTGTACAAAACATTGGTGAATAGTAGTATATAAGATGATAAAACATTAATCCCTGAAATTCAAGAGTAGCTTAATTTGAGAAAATCTTTAAGTTTCACCAATCATGTTAACAAAGTAAAGAAGAAAAACCATATGATTATCTTAATTAATGCCAAAAAAATTATTTGACAAAATTCAACCCCAGATTTTGATTAAAAAAAACCCTAGAGGGGCGCCTGGGTGGCACAGCGGTTAAGCGTCTGCCTTCGGCTCAGGGCGTGATCCCGGCGATCTGGGATCGAGCCCCACATCAGGCTCTTCTGCTATGAGCCTGCTTCTTCCTCTCCCACTCCCCCTGCTTGTGTTCCCTCTCTCGCTGGCTGTCTCTATCTCTGTCGAATAAATAAATAAAATCTTTAAAAAAAAAAAAAAAACCCTAGAAATAAAAGGGGAGTTCCTTAACCTAATTAAGGAAATCTGTTTAGCAATCTATACCATATATTATTCTAAATGAGGAAGTGTTGGAAGTCTTCCCTTGACCAAGACAAGGATGCCCATTTTTACTGATCCTATCCAATCTTATAGTGGAGGTCTTAGCCAGGGCTGTAAGACAAGAAAAGAAACGAAAGGCATAACAATGTGTAAAGGAAGAAACAAAACTGTCATTACTGGCAGATAATATGATTCTTTACATGGAAAACCCAAAAGAATCTAATGATAAATTATTACAAATAATAATAGTTTAGTAAGAAATGGTTAAAAAGCATAATAAAAGCTTAATTGCAACCAAAAAGTATAAGATACGTAGGAATAAATCCTTTCAAAAGATGTACAAGACCTTTATGGGACAAATCATAAAATTTTACTAAAAAATCTTAAATTGAGCTAATTAGTAACCTAAATTGAGTTAATTAGTCACCTAATTAAATTGAGAGATACATTGTGCTTATGGATAAGAAGATTCAATATTGTAAAATGTTAATGCAGACACAAATTGAACTGTTGAGGCAATGCAATTCTAATCCAAATCTTAGGAGGTTGTGTCGGTTAGTTGGTTGGTTGGTTGGTTGGTGGCAGTTGCCTAGTTGATTCTAAAATACATGAAAGTACAAGGCGCATGCGTGGCTCAGTTGTTAAGCGTCTGCCTTCAGCTCAGGGAGTGATCCCAGGACCCTGGGATCGAGCCCAGCATCAGGCTCCCTGCTCCTCTGGGAGCCTGCTTCTTCCTCTCCCACTTCCCCTGCCTGTGTTCCCTCTCTCGCTGGCTGTCATTCTCTCTCTGTCAAATAAAAAAATAAAATCTTTAAAAAAAATAAAATAAAATACATGAAAGTACAAATCAAAAAAAGTTAAGACATTCCTAAAGAAAAAGAATTACGTGGTAGCACTTGCCTTACTAAATAGTAAAACGTTGCAAAGCGGTACTTAAGATTGCGTGGACTTGGCGCAGGGCTATAGATAAAATGACCAGTGTAGCAGGACAGAGATCTCAGAAACAGTCCCAACATGAACATCTGAGGTCACACTGGAGACCTGTGGAGAAATTAATCGTGATCACTTGGTAACCATGTGGGAAAAAGTGGGTCCATACTATGCACACACAAAAAAATCCCAGACAGATTGAGGACTCATATGTGAAGAGCAAAACTTTAAATATTTGAGAAGATGATACAGTAGAATAGATTGCTGATGAGGATCTAGGGACAGGTTTCTTAAACAAGATACAAAGAACCCTAAATTATAATATTGATACTTTTCACTTCATTAAAACTAAAATTAAGACTTCTGCTTATTTGAAAACATCATAAAGAAATTAAAATAGAAAACACAGTCCAGAAATTGGTAGAAGATATTCACAATACATATAGTGAACAATATTCAGAATGTATTAAGAATTCCTACATCTTGGGTTGCCTGGGTGGTTAAGCTGTTAAGCATCTGCCTTCGGCTTGGGTCATGATCCCAGGGCCCTGAGATCAAGCCCCGCATTGGGCTCACTGTTCGGTGGGAAGCCTTCTTCTCCCTCTCACACTCCCCTTGCTTGTGTTCCCTCTCTTGCTGTCTCTGTCAAATAAATGAATAAAATCTTAAAAAAAAAAAAAGAATTCCTACATCTCAATTAAAAAAAAAAAAAGGGGAAGCAACCCAACAGGAAAAAAGGACAAAAGGCATAAGCATTAACTCGTACAGGCAATAAACACAGGGGAAGATATCCTCAACCTTACTAGTAATTAGGGAAATTCAACTTAGCAATGAGATATCACTTTATATCCATTGGATTGGCCAATGGATAGTGTTAAGTGTGGGAGGGGACATACATGAGTCAGCAGGGTCACCTTACATTGCTGGTATGAGTGTAAATTGGTTCAACCATCTTGGAAAACAATTTAGCATTATCTTCTAGAGCGAGGCATATCCTAACACATTCTCTGACATAGCAATCCTATTCCTAAGTATATACACTCTAGAGAGCCTCTAGCAGATAGCTTAGGCATACATACCTATGGATAAACTTGTTAAAGAGCAAGAGAATGAGAGAGAGGGTGGAACATGTAGTTTGGTACAAGATAATGGTAACGTTTTAGCTCTAGTGCTGTAAGTTAGATGACATCACGAAATAAATTTCCTAAATGTTTCTTTTAAACTGAATAACTTAAAAGGGAAATTTTTCATTGGGAAAATTTATATTAACAGATATATTAGCTACATGTGGTAGAAATGCTGTCAGCCAATCTCAAAGCTTATAGATTGGGTAATCTGACTTGCGGGGCAGGGCAGTGGTTAATGAAATGCATTTCGTTTAGATAAAAATGGAAAAACTCTTGCACACACGCTCTTTCCTTAGGGGTTAAGAATATGATAAGCATGACATTCCGTTTTAAAAACTTTTAGGAAAATAAAAACATGCCATGGATGATCTATTTAATGAAAACCTGCAAATCCAACACAAATACCTGAAAATAAAACTGCCAAATAATGGCATGAAATTATTAAAACTTTTTTGTCATTTTCAATCAAGCACAATGACCTCTTTGGTAAATAAATTATAGGTACATTTTTTTCCAGAATGAGAGCATTATAATGCTTTTCAAGAAATTCTTGAACTTTTTTGCTCAGTGGAGAAGATATTTAAGTGGCAAAAACCTAATTCAAACTTATACTCTTCAGCGCAGATGTCATACTGCTGCTGTGCAGCTTTCAGTGACGTCCATAATAATGAAAAATAATTCAAAGAGAACGTAGCACGAACTATTGACAAAATTCCTGTTCAAAAGACTTTGTCAGGTGTTGCATCCTTATCAAGTCATACTATGCAGTGCCCAGTAACTTGATATGTTTGGGCTGGCAGACATCCTGTTTAACAGTTCAACAAACCAGGGGTCAGTAGCAGGCCACACTTGGAAACTGTGTGATATGTAAATGAAATAGTACTTGATTTTTTTTTTTTGTTATTGTTCTGTTCATTTCACAAGAGAAGAGGTTTTGAAATGTAGTAAAGCTTAGTGGCATGTTTTAAACATCCTTTTCCAAAACTGCACCAGAACATCAAGACGTATTTTCCAGAGGGAAAAGTAACCGAGTGATTTAGAAATCCAGCCATCACTATCCCCTAGGATGAAACTTCCAACTACTCAGAAGAAATTTTCAACACCCCAGTTTTTGAGCACGATGGACAGGCCCGTGAATAATTGAGGGCAATCATCAGAGAGTGAAAAAAATCTTTCCACAATTTTGGAGTCCACAGTCAATCCGAATATCCAGAACTATCTGCCAGAGTTTCCAGAACTTGCTGCAACTTCAGATGTCCTTTAATTGAGACTTAGGATTTTCTAACCTCATAAAAATGAAGAGTAAAAATATAAAGTGACCCATTGAGAAACTCCATATGTTTCATGCTGTCATGATCCTGGATATGCAGCCCGTGGTGTAAGATGGCAAATGATAAAAAAGATTAAAAAACTGTTATTACCATCATTATTATTAACCTTAAAGAATTAAATAGTTATTTACAAAATGGTGATGGATCCTTTAAAAGTTTACTTAAAGGTGATGCGTCTGCATTAAGTGACCCGGAGAGGCTGAAGATTCGAGGCCCTCCGTTCATCCAGTCTGCTGGGCCCCTGCAGGATTCTGAGCCTTTATCATTATCAAGTTATGCTAGATAATGCCTGTTAAGAGTGAGTGTTGCTGGTGGCCTCACGTGGCTTCTTTTCAGGCAGGAATTAGAGAGGAATTGGAGAGAGCTGGGGTCTTGTACACTACCCTCAGCATCCCCACTCTCAAAGAGCAGTCCCTGGCTTTGCCCTCATCACTCCTCCTGCTTCAGTCCCCTATCAGGCAGCACGAGGTCCAGCTGAGAAATGCAGACGTGGACATAGCTCACCATCCTGGAGTCAGAGGGATCTGGGTTGGAGTCCTGCCCCGGCCACTTTCCAGATGTGTGGCTGTAAGGAAGACTTTCCCACTCTGAGCCACCATGTTCCCATGGGGAAAGCTCACATAATTCCTTCATCCTGGCGAGGTGATTGTGCACCGTGAATCAGAAAATACATGTGAGAGTATTTTGACACCCGAGATGTGGAACAGACTGAAGGGTCAACTCCCCCTGGCCCAAATCTTTCCCATTCTGTTCTCCAGCAGAAGACAACCATTGCTCAGTATTAAAGGTGACAGATTATTGTGAGGCACGAAGAACGTCAGGGGAATCTTGAGGGGAAGGAGATAGCGACTCCTTTCTGACTCAGACTTCACTTCTTTCCAGTCATCTTTCCTTCATCAGTCATTCACCTACCCGTCCAAAAAATATCATTGACGCAACTGAGCCAGCAGCCTGTGAGCCCTGTGATTCCACGGAGTCACATCTTACCACAATGTTGTCAATACTTCTCTTGAATCCTGGCATTTGTGCTGAAACCAAAGCTACTAATGGTGGCCGGAGTGCAGGCCCCATCTGGCCCCGTGGTTTGGCAGAGCCAGTCTGGTGGCTTAGCTTGGACCAGCAAGCTGAAAGGCTAAGGGAAACTGAGCCCCACAAAACCACACTGGGAGTGTCAGAATGCTCACGGGGATCGGAAAAACCAAACCCAGCTTAGTCGTGGGCTTCCTCCATCCAGTCTGACAAAATCATGTAGACACAGGGCGGGTGCTGAGGAGCTAGACATACCACGGCCACATGCACAGGGCTTTGGGATCTAGCAAAAGGGATGTCTTCTCGGCCAGGACTGGGAAAAGCCAGGCTTCCAGAAGAGCCCTGCCAAGTTTAGGAAACAGGCAGGCTTTTCATCCTGGCTCCTCCTAGGTCTCCATGTCTAGACGTTTGCTTGGTGACACCATGGTAACTATGATGCCACAATGGAACATTCTTCCCAAGGTGGTAGAAGGAATCCCTCTGTTGAGCTCTGCTGTGTAAGGTCAGAGTGAGTTCATTTCTCCTTTGGCAGTAGCAGTTCACAGAAGACTCTGAGAGCCATCCAGACAACAAGAAACATCAGTGTCATGAGTGGAACATGGTGACTGAGAACGGCTATTGTGCATTGTTGAGGCAAGGGTGGGCCTGGTGGTATGGTGGGTGAGGAGACACGCGTGGGCTTTGAACTCAGACCCCAGCTGAAATTCCAGCTCCGCCACATGGCAGTTGTGTGACCTTGGGCAGGCTTCTCAGTGTCTAAATGTCAGTTTCTGGATCTGTAAAATGGAGACCTCACAGGGTTATCGTGCAAATTAACTGAGCTAAATGTTGGGCGGTTACTATGTAAAAGTACAAGCTGTCAGTAGTTAAAAGAAATCCCAGCATGATTTAAGCCCTCCATCTGTAGTAGGATGGGCAAAACTGGGGGTGGGCTTGCACTAAACCCTGCCTTTTCTTTCAGCAGCATTTTATGGCTACAGAGTTAAGAAAAGGGTCAAATTCCATGAGTCAAAAAACAACCCTTTTCTGAGCCCCAACTGTCTGAGAAGCCCGGGGACCCTGGCTGGATCGAGAAAACTGACAAGCGCGGGCTGCCTCCTCTCCGTGGGCCACCTTACCAATCCTAAGAATATCAGCGCTGGGCAGCTTGTCCCAGAGCTCTTCACTGCACGGAACCAAGCAATTGGGACGTGACAGGTCTGTTTCCCATGTCTTGGAAGCTTTGTCAGTGGAAAGGAAAGAGAGAGGGCATCCGACGCCGGGGTGGGGGTGGGGTGTGGAGGGGAAATCGCCACTTCGGGGGGGAGAGGAAAAGCCTGTGCCTTCGGATGTTGTGTCTTTACAGCTGCCCATGGTGTCCGCTGCAGTTCGCTTTGGGGATGGCAGAGATGCGAGGGCTGCTCTTAGTACTGCTCTGTGTCTCTCACGCTTCTGCCAGTGAGTGTGCTGCTTTCTTCCATAAGCACTTCAGCTGCTTGCGTCACATGGTGGGGGCAATTGTCCAGGAAAAGGCCCTTGATGTCCAGAGAGGGACCCAGGGGGAAGATGACTCACAGTGCTCTGCATGGACAGCAGGCGTGGGTGGTGGGAGTCAGGCAAAGAAGGGAAAAAGGGGCGTGGATGTAGGCAACTGGCTTCAACAGTCTGATGTCAGAGCTGATCCTCCGCGAGAGTATCTTTAGGAAAGTACGCTTTAGGCTATGGAAAGTCCCGGTTAAAAGCCCACCCTGCTCTTCCTGGGGCTCATCCCCCAGGCGCCATCAGGTGGGGGATGTCCTCCCCATGCCTGGCTGGGGGCCTTTGGTGTACCTGGTACGCTTGGGAGCCATGCCCTCCCCGTGTTTCTACTTCAGCATTGCTGTTCCAATGAAACCTTTTCTCTTGAAACCAAAAGAGTGTACTGCCAAACTGACCCTCAGTTGCAGGGCTGGACCCAGGAGCAAGGAGATACCTTGGAGCCTGCTGGGGCCTCAGTCCTTCCCTGACCTCCAGGTTGTCCAGGACTAAGATTTCGGCCTAGAAAGGGGCAGGCGGAAAGGGGGCACCTGACTCAAGCAAGCTCTGTCGCATCTGGCTGCCGCCCCAGCTGGCTCTGTCCTATCTTCCCGGAGTTAGATGGGAGACATCACAGAGCATCCACTCCCCTCCCCCCCACCCCACCCCCACACACATCAAGGGGAGAACCCCCTACCTTCCAAGCCTACTCCATCTCCTTGCAGCCCCAAAGAGACCACGGGATGTGCACAAAACAGAAAAAGCCTCTCCTCCCTCTTAGAAAGCCTCAGGCAAGTGACCCAGGGCAAACATTTCATCTCTGGGTCAGATTTCCTCATTATAGCCAAGGGTTTTATAATGCCAAATAAACTAGCCCACTAGAGTTTGCTTTGAGAAAGCAAAAGTCATCACCCACCTGTAGGCTCTTGTCGGGTTGGGTAAGATTCATACCTTGTTCACTAGAGATTGCCAATGTCCCATGAACTGAATAAATGGCTGAAAAACATAGGCACCAATGATCTGACCCATAGCTGGCTGGTGGTGCCCACCATGTCACACCCATCACCCAGGGCCACCGATTTAGAAACAAGTACTGAGTACTTGTGGTTTGGGATTTATAAACAGCAACCAGAGTAGTGCTTTACATTTAAAAAGAAAAAAAGGCCCCCCTTGGAGGCAACTCACTTGAGGGCTTGGGAAGGCAAAGGCCAAGCAGGCCTGAATGGACGAGATACAGCCTCCATCTGGCGGGACCTTTTAGTCCCTTGATGACAAGACTTCAGGAAGTGCTTGATATGGCAAAATGCTTTTGTTCATTCATCAGATGATTTATTGAGTGCTTACTGAGGGCCAGGCACTGTACTAGCCTCTAGGGATACACTGGCAAGCAAAACAGACATGGGGGAGCCACGCATGCCAACTGCTCAGGCAGGGAACGGCAAGGGCAAATCTGTGGCAAAATGTGGCTGGAACAGAGACTGTGAGGGGTTGAAGGTGTATGGAGTTGGAATGCTGGCCCTGTATCCTACCAGCTATGTAACGTGGACAGTGCTTACCAGCTCTAGAACAAGATTTTCTCATCCACAAGTGGAGAATGACAGTGTCCACCTTCGGTTCTGTTGGAGAAATGATATGAAGTGGTATATGTCAGCAGTGTTCAAACTTTTTGGTCTCGGGACCCCTTTGTACTCTTAAAAATTATTGAGGACACCCCACAAAGAATTTTTGTATGAGGCTATATCTTCCTATCTTTATCATATTAGAAATTAAAAACTGGGGAAATTGTAAAGCACAAGAATACACAGGTTCACACGTGCTATTAGCCATCAGAGTGATGACATCATGTAGGCTCTGGAAAATTCCACTGCACACTAGTGAGAGAATAAGGGTGAGCAAAACAAATACTGTCTTAGTGTTCTTAGGAAAACAGTTTAAATCTTGCAGACCCTGGAAAGGGTCTTGACTCCCAGAGGTCCCAGACCATGTTGAGAACCACTGATGTACGTAAAAGTTTTCAGATACTGCCTCAAGTGTGCTGCTAAGTGCCCAACAGATGAGAGAGATGATGGTAGCCTGAGGTTATTTTTAGACTCAAGGATGCCATCAAGCGTCTTTCATGGAGAAGAAGACCCACTAGGAAAAGAAATGAGGGGGTGGTGGCAGAGTTAGTGGCGACCAAGATGGAGAGCCAGAAGGAGTAGGGAACCAGCAGGAGAGGGGGTCCTGAGGTCTGATACAGCGGTGGTGGCCATAGGCCACCAACTCCTTGCCCCAATGGTGAGGGCCCCACACACCTTTCCTGCAGGTTGTGGCATCCAGAAAAGCAACGTTATGGAAACTTCCGAGGAGGGTTTGGTCAACGACAAGGAATTCCCGTGGGTGGTGTCACTGCAGGATTCCCAGTACACCCACCTGGCTTTTGGCAGCATCCTTAGTGAGTTCTGGATCATCAGCATCGCATCCGTCTTTCAGAACAGGCCAGTACCCCCACCTCTGGGACTTACCCAGCCCCCTGGGGGTGGGGGTGGAGGGACCTTTTCCTGCTCAGCTTGGGGAGGCCTGAAAAATGGATTCCTGGTAACGGCACCAGGGCTTTTTACTGGCTTGGCGCTTGCTCTGCTGGGACTCTTGGGGTCCTAAAATCACCAGTTGCCAAAGTCATCCTGTCCAGTGTGTTCTCTGCCGTGGGGACTGCAAGGTGAAATGATTGTTCCTCCATCCTCCGCAGGAAGGATATCCATTCCCATGGCACTGACTCCTGATACTACAGGTCCTTACTTTAGTCTCGTTAAGTGAATTGATAGGAGCCTGTACCTTAAAACACTTAACCTCAAGCCTTAACAACACGTCTGCCACAAATATATGTACACAGAGAAAAGACTTGAAGGAAACACGCAAACACTTTAAGAGCACTTATCTCTGGATGCTCAGAAGGCACATGATTTCTAATTTCATCTTTGAACTTCTCTATTCCTCAAATTCTATACAGTAAATGTGCATTCTTGTAAACCAGGGAAAAAACCCTCAAATATTATTAAGGAAATAATTCTTTTGTAAAACATCTTACTTTTTGACCCAATGATTTCACTTTTGAGAATCAACATTAAGGAAATAACTTCAACCACTGGAAAAGTTTTACGCACAAAGTTCATAGGATCGTTTGTTACACACAAAACACTTGAAATGTAATATCCAATTATCATAGATAAATTATAATTACTCTTATAATACATAGTATTTAAATAATTTGTATGATTATATATATATCTATATATATACTATTTACATGCCCATGTGTATTTATATACACATAAATGTATATACACATACAAAGTATGGGGCGAGAGATAATTACTATAATTGGCTAAATAGGTAACAGTATAAACCCTTGATGGAATATTGTACAGCTGCTGAATTTTTCACACCTATGATTTATATTATTTGAAAATACATGTATTTAAATGAAAATATTTTTTTAAAAAATAAATCCATGTAAATAAAAATACATATACATAGTATAATGTTCAGGAGGAACCAAAGGGTATACAAGGAAAAGCAGGTCCTTCTTTCCCCTGGCCTTCAGAGACTAACTCCCTCCCTTAAGCCATAGTCTGTCATCAGTTTCTTGAATATTTTTCCTTAGTTACTGCATTTATGGATATCTATATACCTATAGGTCTATCTATATTGATTCTTACATCTATTGACAGAGAAAGAATTTCCCTTACCCCTGTATTAATCTGCTAGAACTGCCATAACAAAATGCCACAGACAGGGTGGCTTAGACAAGAGAAATTTATTTCTCACCATTTTGGAGGCTGGAAGTCCAAGATCAAGTCCAAGATCATCAGGTCTGGTTTCTCCTGAAGGACTCTCTCTTTGACTTGCAGACCACTGCCTTCTCGCTGTGTCCTCACATGGCCCTTCCTCAGTGTGAGTACTCCTGGTGCCTCTGCTCCCTCTCCTAAGGACACCAGTCCTATTGGATTAGGGCCCCACATTTAGGAGCTCATTTAATATTAATTACCTCTTTAAAGGCCCTCTGTCCCAATACAGCCACATTTGGGGCTAGGACTTCACCTACAAATTGGGCAGGACACAGTTGAGCCTATAGCAAGCCCAGTACAGCTGGTAGCACAGCAACAGTGTACACTCATAGGCTTTTTCACTCTAGCAGGAACGTGGAGCCATCTTTTCTTCCCGCTACATAGAGAGCTCCCACATTTATCAGCTGTGCAGTATCCCAAGATGAATCTACTATAATTGCACAGTCCTCTATTAATGGAAATTTGGGTTGCTTCCGATCTTTTATTAGTACCAAAAAATGCTGCAGTAGATACACTTGTATATATGTTATTTCACACACGTGCAATATACTGTAGCATGAATAACCCAGGAGTGGAAAGAATGGGCCAAGTAGTGGTAGCTGTTGCCAACTAGCCTTCCCGAAATGTTCTGCTTTCCATGGAGTGTTTCCATTATTGCTATTTTCTATCTGGTCTGTTTTGGTTTTGATTTTCCCTTTGCCTCAGGGTTTTATTAAAGACAGAGCTTTTAAATACCCAGGTAGTGGGGTGTTTTGTCTGTTTTGTTTTCTGGCATTATCGAATTTTGAGTTATACTACATGGTGATCTGATCTATTTAGGAATTTGTTGGGGTTGTCCTCTGTGGTCTACTATACGTGACCCATGTGAATATTTTCTACAGTTAAAATTCACATTTCATTCTCTGTCTTTGGTGTACAATTTAATATATAAAATTGGGGGAGGTAATCTCCTTGATCTGTCCTAGGCTGCCAAAGGTAAGTGAAAATCTATCATGAGCAAGCTTCTGGCTTTTTCTATTTCCTGGAGTGTTCCCTTTGTGAACGTTACGTCGTGTGCTGCAGGTGTTTATTACTATGACGTCTTCACCATAGACTGAGTTCTTTCTCATCATTAAGAGCCTCTTTGTCTTACTTCGTGCTCTTCTGCTCTGAATTGATGGTCAGAATGAAACTCCTGCTTCTTGTTTTTATTTTAGGTTATGTTTTCTGCTTTTGTTGTTTTTCTTCTCACTCTATCGCCTTTTTTTTTGTTTTGTATGTCTCTTCTGACAAATTTGGGGAGTTTGAGTTTTTGTTCTAGTGTTCACCTTAGAGTCACAATTTCATGGAAGATGATTACTCAGTTTCTTTCTGGACTGTCCTCTTAGACTCTGCTGTTGTTCCTTGAATGAGTCCCAAGAGGAGAAAGGGAAAACACCCAAAATGAACTCCATCATTAAAATCGGAATTTCTCTGAAGAGTATGTACAGAGTATATAATATGAAAAGATGTTTATGTTAAAATGTTAAGTGCTAAAATCAGGAGCCAAGATTACATCTTGGGCATTAACAATTACTATGTAAAAAAAACCAAAAAAATAAAACCATGGAAAAAGCATGAAAAAAAGATAATCAGTCATAACCTAACAGATTATCTTTGGATGGAGGGACAAATGATGCCCAGATAGAGGATTCCCTTTGATGCTATGGGCTCACAAAGGAGAACACAAGCCTAGCGGTTCAGAAAAGATTTCCTAGGGACTGGGTCCAAAGGGGTCAGTAAAAATTAGCCCAGGAAAAATGAGTTGGATGAGTATTCCAAGAAAAAAAAAAGTAAATACGAAAACAGGGAAATGTGACTCTTCCATTGTGCCTTGACTTCTCAAGATTCCCCTGCTCTCTCTCTAGGAAGGACGTCATCGTTATAGTTGGTATAGCTAAGATGGATGCCAAAGTGATTGCTCATGAAGAGTATCCAGTCAATACCATCATCATCCATGAGGATTTTGATAACGAAACCATGACCAATAACATAGCCCTCCTGAAGACAGACACGGCGATAGAGTTCAACAACCTGATCCGGCCCATCTGCTTCCTTGGCAGAAAGCTGAATATGCCCCCAGCCTTGCGGAATTGCTGGGTGGCAGGATGGAATCCCACATCTGCAGTTAATGCCTTCCTTCTCCTAGAGGAGGCTGTGTGTGTGCTAGCAGTGGGGGTGACTTGGATGAACCATTTTAGGGCTGATTTTAATAATCCAGGTTGTTCAAGATTCTGGAGTTGGGCTGGAACCCTCATGTAATCAGTCAAGATTTACAATGCTTGCCTTTTCTGTGGCCATTCTTACATTTGGTCCTTTTTCTTCTAGTCCTACACCAAAATTAGAAGTGTGTAGGCAGTGAACAGCCTGGAGTGCAAAGTTATGGAGAGGCCAGGGGATATTATTCCCTGAACTGGAGCTTATTATCCTCTTGGCTAAGCCATCCTTTTCTTTTATTCTTGGGAAATGAACAAGGAAATGTATCCTCTGTAGATGTGGAAGAAGGGTGGAATATGTTCTTGATTTTCACATTCAAGTACAAAGCAAAGGTTTTCAGAAAAACTCACACACAGGTTATGATCTCTATAAGGAAAGGGGGTTTATCAGAACATTTTCTACTCATTCCCATCTGGATATATGAATTGTAGTTGAGTTGATATAGGCAATGTCTTCTTGTTAATAATTCTTGGCTCTCTGTTGCATGGTCCAGACAGGAAATCACATGACGATGAGTATCCTGAGGAAAATCTCCGTGAAAGACATTGACATGTGTCCCTTACATAAAATCAAGAAAACAGGATGTGGCAATCACATAGAGCAGGAAACTGATGCTGTCTGCTTGGTAAGAACATGATGGAGTAAAAGCTAAAGGCTGAGAGAAAGCAGTGGTCACTTCCAGGGAGCCTTGGGACTCTCCTTCATTGCATGGTGAACCCCATGAGGGACTGGCAGGGACTGGCACCTGGGATTCATGGCTGTCTCCAGCACTTGGCAGATAGCAAATGCACAATAAAAATCTACTGAATGGACTAAACAGTCACCATTTTCAATGTGACGTGATTAAGCATGTCTAAGTCATAGATGTTTTCTCACTGGCTAAAAGTTAGAAAGTATGAGTCCAAACCGTGCATGCAGATATACTTGGAGCATGTCCACAGGGTGGGGTCATTGTATTCAGCTTCTCTGGAACCTAGACTCTGATGCTATTGCTCATCAGTTATTGGTTTTTTTCTATATGAAGCCCTGCCCTCCGTCTGCATGAGGGCTGTAGAGATATGGTTGTTCTACTGCCTTAGCAAGCCGGGGGGAAACTCACAAACCCCTGGCCCCGGCTCCCTCACACCCACACCCAGAGAAGCTGTGGTTTACAGAGGTCCCACAGTTAATAATTGCGACAGTAAGGATGAGAACAGAGGCCCCCAGATTTCCAGGCAGCTTCTCTCCTCTACGCCAAAATTTTGAAGGTACTGATCATCCACTCTCCTTCGGGTAACTTGCAGGGTTCTCTGGTGGGGAAATTTTTTTTCTCAGATGATCTAGGGAAAGTATTTTAGAGAAAGGGGGAAAAATACATGTATGCAGATAATTCTTTCTAAAAGTAATTTTATTACAAATGTGTGAAGGACTTCCTTTCATTAGGCAGTAAATTTGCCCTTCCAAAGTTGGCTCAACATTTATTGACTGCCTACTTTGTGTTTTTTAAAGATTTTATTTATTTATTTATTTATTTATTTATTTATTTATTTATTTATTTATTTAATTTGAGAGAGAGCGAGAGAGAGCACAAGCCAGATGGAGAGGCAGAGGGAAAGGGAGAAGCAGACTCCCCGCTAAGCAGGGAGCCTGACTCGGGGCTCGATCCCAAGACCCTGGGTTAAGTGTTAAGTGTTAAGAAACACTTAACCAACTGAGCCACCCAGGAGGAGGCCCTGAATGCCTACTTTGTACTGGACTCTACCAGGTGGAAGACTAACAACTTTTTAAAGTAGACAATGTGTTAAAATACAGTAGAAAATATAGCTATTTATCAAAATCCTGCTATCAGCCATTCCATTGATCCAGCACCTTATTCCATCAAATCTAAGATGCTGTCAGTTGTAGAATGCACCATTATTTTACGGAATATCAAGAGAGAGAAAATGCTGCCAGTTGAACTCTGACATCAACTAACAAGACACATCTCATTCCAAAGATGTTAATTTTCCAAGAGCATCTTAGATTCAATGGAATATGGTAAGCTGCTCATATTCTAAATGAGTACTTCTTTTTTTTTTTAAAGATTTTATTTATTTATTCGACAGAGATAGAGACAGCCAGTGAGAGAGGGAACACAAGCAGGGGGAGTGGGAGAGGAAGAAGCAGGCTCATAGCGGAAGAGCCTGATGTGGGGCTCGATCCCAGATCGCCAGGATCACGCCCTGAGCCGAAGGCAGACGCTTAACTGCTGTGCCACCCAGGCGCCCCCTTAAATGAGTACTACTTTAAATCTATCCACAAAGTTCAGATTTGTTTTTACCTATGGGTTTTTAACTGGAGCACACCTGCAGTCAGTCCTTTGTTTTTGAACTGTGCTTGCAAACTGGCTCAGACAAACAGTGACTTGTCTACCTAGGATCCTTTCCTCTCTCAGAAATGTGTTCTGGTGTCCAGAGATCCTCAAGGTCATTCAAATATGTAGATGGTGGTAGAATAAACCACGCAAGCATAGTATCTGCCTAACGGGTCCCCAGAAACCCAACCCAAAGCAGAATCACTCTGAAGTCACCTCTCCCCTTTTCCCCACAACTGGTAGGGCTTTTGTTCCATGTCAAGGTTAAGGATCACACAATGAAAAAGCCCCTCTAAGCTGGGGCTGCTCCCCTGGGAGATGAGGTGGGTATGCTCCAGAGGAGCCCCTGGTACTACAACTCTCTGCTGCTTGGGCTTCAGGAGTCCGGTCCCTTGGGTTATGAGGAAGAGAAAAACCAGTGTATTCGACCCCTGGGTAGAATGGCAACTTGCAAAACCATGCCACAGCTGGGAAGGTCTACTACACCATCATTCATCAAACCATTTGTCCTAAATTGCATTGTTTTTCTTCTTTAAGCTATGAAACCACAGTTAAAGTAAACTGGGGGTGGGACTGGTGACAGGAGGGGAGACTACCGAGAGCCTCTCTGCCCCAGGTAGACATGATGAGGTGCAGATGGGAGCCGGTCCAACAGTCCTACCACCACGAGCCAGAACTTGGGATGAAATCTCTATCCGCCGCTCCACGGCAGCACGGGGCAGCAGGAGCAATGTGTGCTTGCCCTGTCCTTCTACGGAGGCAGGCCACGCAGATCAAAGGGGCTGGCTAGCCTTTGAATGACAACCCCTCTTGGGGCAAGATGGACCACGGGGCTGGAGTGGGAGTCAGGTCTTCCCTTAAGGGGAGGGCTAGGGTGGGGCAGCTAAGGTAAATTATACCTAGCAGGTGTCTTGTTGCTATTCCCATATTTCTTAGCTTTTCACATAAAAAATGATGGCCTTTTCTAGACACCAGGATCATGGTAGCTAATTCTTTACTGAGTGCAGACTACATGCCAGGCACTGTGTTAGGAGCTCTGCATGTGGTACAGGCACTTTAACTCAGAGACCAGTAGGTGACTCACCGGGGTCACGAATTAAGTGTGCCAAGCTTCCACACACTCCGCTGAAGGGAGATAAGGGCTGTGTGGCAGAATCTCCCAGTGGCAGAGGACTTCCTGTGGGAGCACAGGCAGGGCTGATGAGCAGGGGCCCGGACAGGCAGCTGCCAGGGTGGACAGGCTGTGAACCTGCCTGGCCAGTGTTCCTGGGGAAGTGACTCTGACCTAAGCAGAAGGGTAGGATGGAGGGAGCAGCTTAAATGAAGGATGGAACCACAGCAGAGAGGAGAAGGAAAAATGTGAACCTTCCAGGCTGGAAAGGGGGGGGGGGAGTCAACATTTGAAAAATGAGAAACCAAGAGAGAGTGAGGATTTAGTCAGAGGGGCATGAAAACGAAATGGGAACCAGGAAGCTAGAGCCAAACTGCAGAAGCCTAAAATTAATTTGCATAATAAAAGAAAAAGTCATCTTGTTGGAATTTGTGGTAGTGGCCGCCTAGTTTGGAATTAGTATCCTATAATTTACCCCATCTCCAGTGAGAACTAGTGTAAAACATTTCTAGAACAAATAGTAAATTGTACAAGGATATAGTTTAAAAAACAATTTTTTCTAAGACCTGAAGCCTTCTGTCTTTTGCCACAGGGGGACCCAGGAAACCCAATGATGTGCCAGCTACAGCAAGTGAATATGTGGGTGCTGAGAGGAATCTTGTCCCATGGTGGTGAGAAATGCCCTGGCCTATTTCTGTACATCAAGGTGGAAGACTATAGCGACTGGATTATGTCCAAGACTAAGAAAACCAGCCGTCCTCTATCTTCCTTCCACCACTGGGAGGAATCGTTTCCTTTCTCCAGCTACTCATCACATATCATCGTGACACCAAGAAAACATTCCGGGCTGGGCCAGGGTGAATGGTCCCAAGCATACGTGCAAGAACAAAAAAAGATCACCTTACATACATGGCCATACAGCTCTAGAGAGAGTCCAGACCTTGGGGAGAAAGGGTTAACGGAATTAGGCAAGTCTTCTGTTGTGGCCGTACAACCCATGTACTATGACTATTATGGTGGGGAGGCTGGGGATGGTGGTGGGCCTATTTCAGGTCAGAACAGGTTACATCAGCCCCAAGAAATTACCTTGTTTTTCTTTATGCTTCTTTTCTTTTGCAATGATATCTAGTCTAGGAGCTAACCCTCCCAACTGAAGAGTAAGCTCAGAATGCTGAGTGCCAAGCAGTCACCACGCTGTTCTGGTGTCTGCTTTTTTGATAGTTGGCACACCTGGGCTGCCACGGACAGGCCCACGGTGCATACTGGGCTGGCTCTCCCTCGTCCGTCCCACTCCCACATGCGGGAAGGTCACTTTCCTTTGTGCTTGTGAACTAAATGTGGGCTAACAAGTGTCAAACCATTAGAGTGCCCTGTGATTCTTTCAGTGTTAACGGTCCCAGGGGCCAGGCTGTGCAACACTCCCCGCGGGCAAATGTGGCCTGGGGAGTGCCCGGCAGCCCGACCGGAGAGTCGGGGACACCAAGCAGCACAGGGAACAGTGAGAGGACCCCTTGACAGGAAAGGAGCTGATTACTTTAATGGATCACTCTGGTCTGCAGCCGTGGCCTCCCTCCGGCTATTTCTCAGGGGGGGCAAATTGCCTGCAACTGCTCATTGGTGGTTTTCATTTTATTCCACGCCTTGCGGTAGCCTTTTAAGGACATCTGCAAAAAGGAAAAAGGGGGTAGGGGGTGGGGAGAAGGTCATTCGGGGAAAAAGCAATTGTGATTTTTCAGAATGCAACCCGCGTCTAGCCCTGCGAGGGTGCAGAGGGGTCTGTGTGCAGCAGGGCCAGGCAGGAAGACTTCCCAAGAGCGTGTTTCTGTTCAGTGAAGCGAGAGCTTGCAGGTTCCTGCAGTGCTACTTCTCAGCTCCAGATCTGATGGGCCTAAGTTTGGATCCTAATTCACTCCCTGCCACCAAGCAGCCACAAGAAGGGCAGGAGAAAGTACTGTGGGAAAAGGAGTCTGGATCTGGATGGGAAACCGCCGGGCTTCCAAAGTGACCTGCCTGGGTTTCTGAGCTACTCTGATGTGTCCAGTGTCCTCAGTATGCAACCCAGCCTGTGGCAGACCTGGTGCTTTCCTTCCCTTTTTTCTGACCCTTTGCATGCTTCCCATTTCTCTTCCGCGCTCACAAGGGGCTAGGGTGCTCTGAGCACACTGTATCATATGGAAAGGCTATGCGGTCCTCAAAAATGAAAGACCCACGGCAACTATGTAAATGCATGGAATCAGGCTCTGAGTGATATTAAAAATCCATTATTATCTCATTTTTTTAAAAAACTGGCTTCTCCATATATAAAGTAGCAATCACTAAATCACCAGTGGTGGGGGAAGGGATTCAGAAACTTCCAGAATTCATTAAGAAAACAAGCAACTAAAAACACATGATTACTACTGAGTCTCTTCTTGATCACCTGCAAAGACCCTGTACCTAACACTGAAAAGGGAACTTAAAAAAAAAAAAAGAAAAGGCATCTTTCGTTTTCCTATAAGACTTGAAGGGACTGCTGAGATTTTTCACAGCCATTACATGTCCGAACATTGGTATTCTTGGCTTGGAAAGCAAACCCTAGCCAAGAAGGTGAAGGACATAAAAGACTGCCTGTGTTGGGGTTCTCTGAGACTTACCTCTGCAATCTCCACTTTCCTTTCCCACGTCTTGATGGTCTTCTCCAGGTCCGCATTTAAGATCTTCTCCCGCACGTACACCATCACCTGCGGCGAGCGGAACTCCGCCAGCTGTTTGCGGAGCTTCCTGTTCACAGCCTCAGCCTTGGCCCGGTCCTGGGTTGGGAAGGACCAATTAAACCAGGAATCCTGGTGGTTCTGCTTACTGGACTTAATGGCCCTGACATCTCTCCCCAGCTTCCGTGTATTTCTCAAAATAATGTTGAAATTTTCAATGAAGTGGGAAGAATCGCAAGATTCTGATGATGATTTTTTTTTTTTTTTAAACAAATGGTGATGTTTTCATCCAGCTCAGAAACACTAAGTGCGGTCTAACAGAGACTTTTTTCCCTTTCGTCCTTCCTTTATTAAGAAATTTGTTTTCCGTATTGCGATTTCTTAGGTTGGGTGGGTTTTCTGGGGGAAAGCTATGTACTTCAGTACACTTTGATTTGATCAGTCTCAACTCACTTTCCTATCTTTTTGTAAAATATACATGACATAAAACCTCCCATTTTGACCATTTTTAACTGTGCGGTTCTGTGGCATTCAGTACGTTCACAGTGCTGTCCGAGCTTCATCACCATCCATCTCTACAACTTTCTTCATCGTGCAAAACTAAACCCCTGTACCCATGAACCACGGACTCTCCAGGACCCCTGCCCCTAAGCCCTGGCAACCCCCCACCTACTTTCCATCTCTATCAATTTCACTCCTCAAGTACCTCGTATAAGTGGAATCATACACTACTCGTCCTTTGGTGACTGGCTTATTTCACTCGGTGTAATGTCTTCAGTGCTTATCCATGTTGCAGCATATGCAGAATTTCCTTCCTATTTAAGGCTGAATTATATCCCATTGTATGTATATACTACATTTTGCTTCTCCATTCATCTGCCAATGGACACGGGCTGCTTCTACCCCTTGGCTATCACGAATAATACTGCTGTGAACATGGGTGTACAAACATCTCTTCGAGTTCACGCTTTCAATTACACTGGGTACGTACCTAGAAGTAGAATTGCTGGATCAATAGTTATTCAATTTTTTGAGGAATCTCTGTCTTTTTAAGTTTTATTTTTTAAATGATCATACAGTAAAATTAACTAGTCTTTTTCTTTTAATTGAGTGATTTTTTGAATTAGCAATGTCCTTGTTTTTTAATTTTATTTTAAAGACATTTATTTTAGAGAGAGAGAGAGTACACAGGCAGGAGGGGCAGAGGGGGAGAGAGAGAGAGAATCTCAAGCAGATTCCCCACTGAGCGCAGAGCCTGTCACCAGGCACCATCTCACAACCCTGAGATCATGACCTGAGCTAAAACCGAGAAGTGGGACGCTTAACTGACTGAGCCACACAGGCGCCCTGTTTTTTAACAATTGTTTTGAACAGGCAATACATGCAATTTAAATGGTATAAAAGTATACAGTGACAATCTCCCATCCCACCCTGTCCCCAGCCACAGAGTTCTTCCCAGAAGCATACACTATTTTTAGGTTTTGCATATTCTTCTAGAGATCTACACTCTTACAAACATATATATTTATCTTTTTTGCCCAAAGAGTAGCTAATGCTATTCAATTTGACTCCTTCAACTTTTTACTCAATAAATATTGAAGATCTTTCTATATCAGCGCATAAAAAAACTACTCATTCTTTTTAACAGCTGCATCATTTTCCATTGTGGAGAGGTACCCTAATTAGCAAGTCCTCACAAACAGTCACTCAGCTGCTCAATCTCCAGCAAGTACAACAAACAATGCTGGGATTACTAACCTTCTGGGTGGAGGTCATACTGTAAATATGCAAGTACATCAGTAGGATGAACTAACTGAAAGTGAAAATGCCTGTTCTAAGACAGTGGTTCTCAACTGGGGGTGGGGGGATGGGGGGGAGGCAATCTTGCTCCCAGGAGACATTTGGCAATGTCTGGAGACATTCTTGGTTGTCACAACTAGGGAGTGCCACTGGCACCTAGTAGGGGGAGGCTAGGGATGCCACTAAACACCCTACAGGGCACAGGACAGTCCCCCACAACAAGGAATTAGCTGACCCAAAATGTCAGTGGTGTCCAGGTCAAGAAGCCCTGCCACAACCATACATGTGTGTTTGGTACAGAGTGCTAAACTGCCTTCTCTAACGATCAAGCCAATTCTGCTCTGCAGCAATGCCTGGGACTGCCTGTGTTTTTGCCCAGTCTCTCAACAGCCTTACCAAATTTTCTACCATTGCTAATCTAGGAGAGGGGGGACATGGTCTCTCACTACAGTTTTATTCTGCGTTCCTTATGAGTGAGGTAGAATATTTTTCATAAGTTTGAGACTTTCTAAAAGTCTTTTC
Organism: Ursus americanus; assembly: GCF_024610735.1. Classification (NCBI taxonomy): domain Eukaryota; kingdom Metazoa; phylum Chordata; class Mammalia; order Carnivora; family Ursidae; genus Ursus; species Ursus americanus. The sequence goes on along the minus strand of NC_142147.1, from coordinate 14,983,569 downwards.
TATAAACTATATAGCTTTTCTATAAACTGTATAGCTTTTCTATAAACTGCATTAATCTTTTGCCCATTTTGTCTATTTTTTGTGAGATTTTTCTTATTAATTTATAAAAGGTATTTGTGTTTTAAGAAAATTAACTCCCTGTGATATTAGTCAACACATATTTTCAGTTATTTATTTTTTGGCTTTGCATATGATGGTTTTTGCTATGTAGAAAAACTTCGCTTTTATATAACTGAGTTTATTGATTTCATGGTTTCTAGGTTTTATACTGTAAAAGTCCCCCCTATTTGAAGATTATAAGAAAAATGTTCCCACTATTAAGTTTAGGACTTTAATGGTTTTATCATTTACATTTAAATCTCTGATACATCTGGATTAATTTCACCATAACATATATATAGCTCCAACTTTGTTTTTTCCTAAATGACTACCTAGTCATCCTAAATTACTTAATGAATAATCTGGTTGTGCCCCACTGCAATACCTTTACCATAAACTAAATGTCAATATCAAAAATTTATCAGATACTTGATCATATACCTGACATATACATGATCTGTATTGGGCTTATCACAGGACTTCTCTTTTTTCTTTAATCTTCCAGTCTATTCATGAGCTTGTTTTAAATACTGTAACTTCAGGGGTGCCTGGGTGGCACAGCGGTTAAGCGTCTGCCTTCGGCTCAGGGCGTCATCCCGGCGTTATGGGATCGAGCCCCACATCAGGCTCCTCCGCTATGAGCCTGCTTCTTCCTCTCCCACTCCCCCTGCTTGTGTTCCCTCTCTCGCTGGCTGTCTCTATCTCTGTCAAATAAATAAACAAAATCTTTTTAAAAAAAATAAATAAATAAATACTGTAACTTCATATCATATTTCAGTATCTGGTAGGGCTAGTCCACTCATCTACTTAAGAATTTGAGGGATATTCTTATTTATTTTTCCAAAAGAATTTTTGAGCCAATTTAAGTCTTCTTAAAAAAAAAATCTCCAGGGCGCCTGGGTGGCTCAGTCCTTAAGCGTCTGCCTTCGGCTCGGGTCATGATCTCAGGGTCCTGGGATCAAGCCCCACCTCAGGCTCCTTGCTCAGCGGGGAGCCTGCTTCTCCCTCTCCCACTCCCCTTGCTATGTACCCTCTCTTGCTGTCTCTCTCTCTGTCAAATAAACAAAATATTTTTTAAAATTCTCCTTGTTATCTTAGTTGGAATACCATGATTTTACAACTCAACTTAAACAGAGCTAACATTTTTATGATGTTGAATCTTCCTAGCCTAGCACTGTCTTTTCATTCCTTGCTTCACAAAGTACAGTCTATGGCACAGGCATCACCTGGGAACTGGTAAAAATGAAGACTCTCGTACCTATCCAATCAGAATCTGGATTTTAACAAGATCCCCAGATGTCTAGTTTGCACCTTTCAGTTTGAGAAGCACTGCTTTAATTCACTTTGGAGCAAACCAATAAAATTATTTTTAATTAAGTTGTCAGAATGCAATAAAAACTTGTCAAGAAGCATTCAGTGAATATCTGCTATGTCTAGCATAGACATATTCCTGTAGGGAGATCTAAACATGGACCTGGAACCATCAGTGGACGCTCTTGTGAGGAAAATGATTAAAGAATACCTAAGATAAAATATAATGAAGGAGCATGAGCCAAGGCATTAAAAATAAGTTCTACTGGGGCACCTGGGTGGCTCAGTAGGCTAAGTATCTGCCTTCAGCTCAGGTCATGATCCCAGGGTCCCAGGATTGAGCCCCACATAGGGCTCCCTGCTCAGTAGAGAGTCTGCTTCTCCCTCTCTCGTACCCCCACCGCCGCTCGTGCTCTCTCTCAAATAAAATCTTAAAAAAAAAAAAAAGTTCTACAGCTATGAGGGATATGCTGAGAAGACCAGGAACTGTAATCCCTACCTGGCACCCCACTTGTAGAATGGGGCTGTTATCACAAGACAGGCGGGCCACTGTTCCCATCTCCAGATCCAGTGCAGCAGTACACAAGTTTTGCTCAAGAGGAGAGGCTATAAAATAGAGAGCTCTAGAATGCTGCCTGGAAGGACTGACTTTATTTGGAACAAAGTGTGGGGAGTTCATGCCTAAGTACTTTGTGGAAAACTATGGAGATCTTTGGGGTGAGCAATTAAGAGGCAGCTGGAAGTTCCACGATATTAGTAGCAACAAGCAAAACAGTAGACCAGCTAGACGTTTAACAGAACCAGAGAAAGAGGCCATTAAGAGAATGAGACCATTAAAAGACCAAAACAGCAGACCAGCTAGACGTTTAACAGAACCAGAGAAAGAACCATTAAGAGACCATAATTCCACAATTTTAGTAGCAATAAGCAAAACAGAGGACCAGCTAGATGTTTAACAGAACCAGAGAAAGAGACCACTGGGGTTGAAGCAAACCTCAAAGACTGCCAAAAAGGTCCCTGAAAAGAGGCCTGACTTTGATTAAATCAGAACCCAGGGTGTTGCTGAATGCAACAGAACAATCAGCTAGTAACTAATGAAGCCTAACAGCTGGGTATGATACCAACAGAACCAGACCAGCCAGAAGCTTAGTGGGAAGATAAAGAGTCAAAGAGAACTGAGCGGAAACACCAATCATTCCTGGTTGTCAGGGACACTATCCATGATTAAGGCTGCCCCCTCTAAGGAGCAACACCAGAGGCTACCAACAGCAGGAGAAATAGACTTTACTACATTAGTCCAGCCAAATAACTAAATAAGCAAGTGGGGGGTGGAATTAGTATCCAGCCTTGCTATAATATTATCTAAAATGTCCAGTTTTCAACAAAAATTACAAGATAGGCAAAGCAACGGAAAGTGTAACCCACATAGGAAAAAAAGCAGGCAACAAAAACTACCTTTGAGGGAGTCCAGATGGTGGACTTAGCAAAGTCTTCAAAGCAGTTATTATAAACATGTTCAAAGAACCAAGGTGACAATTTTTAAAGAATTAAAGGAACATATGATGATAATGTTTCATCAAAGAGAAATATCTACAAAGAGATAGAAATTATTTTTTAAAAACAAATGGAAAATTTGGAATATTTTCAATACAATAACTGAAATGAAAAATTCATGGGAGGAGATCACAGATTTAAGCCAGCAGAATAAAGTATTAGTAAACTTGAAGGAAGATTGATAGAGATCATGCAATATGGAAAACACAAAGGAAAAAGAAGAAAAAGTCAGTCTCAGAGAAATGTGTGGAACACTACTAAGTGTACCAACATTCATGTAATGGAAGTAACAGAGGAGAGGAGAAAGAGAAAGGGGGAAATACTCAAGAAAATAATGGCTGAAAACTTCCAAAATTTGATGAAAAATATTATCTTGATGAAAAATATTAAGCCACACATCCAAGAAGCTCAACAAATTCTAAGTAGGAAACTGGAAAGAAATTCACACCCAGACACATCATACGCAAAATGCTGAATGACAGGCAAAGAGGAAATATTGAAAGCAGTGAGAAAACACAATTCATCACATTCAAGGGAAACCAAATAAGAGCAATAGCTGACTTCTCATCAGAAACAATGGGAGGCCAGAAGGCAGTGGGATGACATATTCTAAGGGTTGAATGGGGGGAAAAAACCTGTCAAACAAGAATCTTATATCCAGCAAAACTATCTTTCAAAAATGAAAGCAAACAATGAGCATACTCAGATCTTGGTTTCTAATGTTATTCTCAAATAAAAGGAACTAGGACTCCTTGGAGAAATGGCTATTTCTAGGGCTGGAGCAGGAACTATAGAAGAGTCTCAAGCATTTTCTAGTACCAGAAAAGAAAAAATGTTAACACATACACATGCACACACACACATACACAAATGGGGATATGTCAAAGGGACACAGAAGCCAACTGAAAGAGCTCCCAAAGCCCAAGGCGAAACAATGTGAGTGCTCGCTTCGACAGCACATATACGAAAATTAATATCCATGAATTGACACTAATATAAATGATTAAAAAATAAATAGATGGAGGAGAATAGACAAATGTCCCAGACAGAAGAATTCCAAATAGTTTATAACTCCCCACTTAAGTGTGAGCTGCACACAATAACATCCTTCCAAAGAGCTGAGTCTGAAAATTGGAGGAAAGAATAACTGTACAGTAGAGAAACCCTAATAATATTACATCAGGGATGTGATCAAGGTTATCATCTGCAGTGGTTAAGTCATGTTGACAGTATGCTCCCTTGATATGATGTGATGAAAGTGGCACTTGACTTCTGCCATTTTCCTCCCCAAAAACCATTTAACCTCAGTCTAATAACAGGAAAGATAGCAGACAAATCCTAAAAGAGGAACATTCTACAAAATACTTGACCACTTCACAAAATCGTCAAGGTCATCAACAACAAGGAAAGCCTGAGAAACTGTCACAGCCAAGAGAAACCTAAGGAGATGTGGCACTGAATGTAATGTGTTATCCTAGATGGGATTCTGGTACAGAAAAGGACATCAGGTAAAAACCAAGGCTACATGAATAATATTAATTATAAATATTAATCAATATTGGTTTGTCAATTTTAATAAATATTCCACTGTAAGCTGTTAATAATGGGGGAAATTGGGTGTGAGATTTCTAGGAACTCTGTACTCTCCACAATTTTCTCAATTATAAAATAAACTTTATTTTTTTTAATGAAGGATAAAGACATTCCCAGATAAACACACACTGAGATGGGCGCCTGGGTGGCACAGCGGTTAAGCGTCTGCCTTCGGCTCAGGGCGTGATCCCAGCGTTGTGGGATCGAGCCCCATATCAGGCTCCTCCGCTATGAGCCTGCTTCTTCCTCTCCCACTCCCCCTGCTTGTGTTCCCTCTCTCGCTGGCTGTCTCTATCTCTGTCGAATAAATAAATAAAATCTTAAAACACACACACACACACACACACACACACACACACTGAGAGAATTCGTTGCTAGCAGACCTGCCTTATAAAATATACTAAAGGAAGTTCTTCAGGCTGAAAACAAGTGACACCAGAAAGAAACTTAAACCCATGTGAAGAATACAAATAGCACAGGTAAAGGTGATTAGGTAAGTAACTATAAAGGACAAAAGAAAATTGCCTATTCTCCTTCTATTAACTGGTTTAAAAAGCAATTCATAAAGCAATATGTATATAATTCTTTTGTGGACCTGGGACATATAAAAACATAATATATTTGACAATAACAGCAAAAAGAAGGCAGGGTGAAACAAAGCTATATTTGAATAAGGAAATAACACCAGATGGTAACTCGAGTCCAGAGGAAGAAATGGAGAGAACCACACAATGGTAAAGAGGAAGGCTAATACAACAAACTCTGTGAACATATTTCATCTCTGGGGCACACGGGCGGCTCAGTCAGTTGAGCATCCAACTCTTGATCTCTTGATCTCAGCTCAGGTCTTGATCTCAGGGTCATGAGTTCAAGCCCTGCACTGGGATCCACACTGAGCGTGGAGCCTACTTAAACAAAACAAACAAAAAAAAACCCCACACTTTATCTCCTTTCTTCTCTCGGGTTTTGGACCCCTTCCTCACAACATTTACAATATTAACTCAAAATGGATCATAAACTGAAATGTAAGATCTATAAAATTTGTAACAGAAGACATAGGACTGAATCTTCATGATATTAGGTCATGGTTTCTTAGATACAATACCAAAAGCTCAAGTGCAAAAGTAAAAATAAACTGCGGCTCACCGAAATTAAAAACTATAAATAGCATCTTCAAGAAAGTGAGAAGGAAACCCACAGAATGGGAGAAAATATTTGCAAATCATATATCCGACAAGGTATTTGAATCCAGAATACATAAAGAGTTCTTACAACTCAATTACAAAAAGACAAATAACTCAATTAAAAACTTATTCAGGGGCTAAGGGTTTGAACAGACAATTCTCAAAAAAACACACGTGGCCAATAAGCAAATGAAAGACTGCTCAATGTCATTAGTCATTAGGGAAATTCAAATCAAAACCACAGTGAGGTATATCACTTCATGCCCACGAGGACAGCCATTAAAAACAAACAAATTTAAAAACTCCCAAAATAACAAGTGTTGGTGAAGATGTGCAGAAATCAGAACCCACACACCTTGGTGGGAATGTAAAATGTACAGCCACTTTCAAAAACAGTGCCACAGTTTCTCTAAATGTTAACCACAGCATCACCATATATGACACAATTCCACTTTTAGCTGTATGTCCAAGAGAAAAGAAAACATACATGTACACCAAAACTTGTACGTGAAGGTTCATAGCAGCATTATTCATACGAGCCAAACACAACCCATGGGAAACAACCCCCCCCCACTAATGAATGGATAGAATGAGGTCTATCCATACAAGCAACTATGATTCAGCCATGAAAAGAAGCAAAGTCCTGAACATACTACAGCAGGAATTTTGAAAATATTGTTAAATAAGCCAGTCATGAAAGACTACATACTGTATGATCCCTTTCAAATGAAATGTCCAGAACAGGCAAATTCACAGGGACAGAGAGTGGGTTAGTGGTCACTGGGCTGGAGAGTGGGAGTGACCTGAGGTGGGGAACGGACAAGGATTTCTTGCAGGTACAGGGTTTCTTTCTAGAGTGACAAAAATGTTCCAAAATATTGTGCTGATGATTACACCACCCTGGGAATATACTATAAACCACCAAAATGTGTACTTTAAATAGGTGAATAATATGGTATGTGAATTATAACCCAACAGAGTTGTTAAAAAAAAAAGTTCACAAGAAAACTAAAATATACTAAGCAGTGACTGTCAGGCTTTTAAAAACTGATGTTATGTTTTACTTGTAATCTAATAAATGTCCACCCAAACAAATACCACAGAAATCCTGCATGGGGAGAGCACAGACTTTTGCTCTAACTTTGTTACTGGCAATTTTGTACTGAGACCTGCTTTTGTGCAGGTGTCGGTTCTCCTGGTCCTAACGGATCACAAGGCCTGTGACACCTACTTCACAGATGCGGAAACTGAGGCCTCTCTCAATAAAAGGCTTGTTCAAAGCTAAAACCTGGCAACACCAAAGCTTATGCTCTTTCCCCCATCTTTCGAAAAAGTCCTTTGAGTCACATCCTTGGTGTATTTAGCTCGCTGAATTCAACTGTACGTGCTCAGCAAAATGGTGAGAGCACTAAATCACAATGGAGATGGAAGGAGCTCATATCACGCCACATGTCTGTTCCCACAGTGACCGCAGGCCCGGCAGTGGGCTCAGGACAGAAGTCCCAGGCCTGTCATCCCAGCATCCACCACACCGAGTGAAAATTACACACTTAAAGAACTCTCCTTTACAAAAGACACTATATTTTGGCATGTGTACTTCTCATACCAATTAGATGATTACGAGCATTATAGGCTTTTTTGTGATGTTGTATACAAGACACTTTGAGTATGGTACTTTATGGGTCACTTAAGGAATTCTCGAGGGTTATTTGGACACTACATGATTTCTAGATGATTTCGTCTTTTCTACACAATTTTTCTGACTCTAGACCCTAACCCAGAAGTAAAATACTACTGGACTATGAGTCTCCAGGTACCCCCATTTCCTCTTTCAATGGCCCAGAGTTATTTTGACTTTTATGGTCTAGGCTTTTCTAGACAAAAACCAAGATGGCTTGAGTTTTGGTGTACATTGGCTCACGCCTTTGTAGGCAGAAGGAAACAAACATCAGAAACAGCATATTTTACCCTCTCCTACCTCTTCTACTTGTAGGGTTTCTTTTTCAATTTTTTCAAGTAACTCATTTCTCAGCAAGATCTCCTTGTCCAGATTGATGGACATTTCCATTGCTTGGCGTAGCTTGCTCTGAAATATAACAACACAGCAAGTCTTGAGCAAAAATGATCACTCAGAACTACAGGAAGGACAGACAGCTCTTTATTAAGCAGGATGACAGCCAAGACCATCCAGGAACTTGAGCCTGCCTTTCTCAGAATCTTGATACCTACCTACTTGGTAGGGGAAGTAAAGACCCGCAGAGTGGCCGGACACACCAGGACCCAAATCCTGCCCCACCATTTACTAAAAGAAACTTTGGGCAAGTCCCAGAACCTCTCTAAACTTGGGCTGGTCACCTCATAGGGCTGTGGAGAGGCTTCAGGGAGATAATGGTGGTAAAGTGCTGAGCACAGCCCTGGACACGTGGAGAACACTCATACAAATGGCTGCCATTGCCAGACAAAGAGAGAGACACTCCCTGTGAACTAGGTGCTACGGGCATCCCACTTCACAGGTGGAAGAACTGACTCTTCGAATGGGCAAATGAAGAATTTGCCCAGGGTCATAGAGATAAGAGGTTAAGCAGGGTTTGAACCCAGACAGTCTGACTCCAGGGCCCAGCTCCACCGCCACTGGCCCTGGAGGGCTCCTGCACCAGCTGCCCTGCAGCATACCCTTGTATCAATTGCTGCTGCCCGTCACCAGCCTCCCCAGGCCCCTGCTTCTCAGATTCGCCCCCTTTGCTGCACTATTGTCTCCCAGCAGGGAAGGGTCAGCCTGGAGGAGTTGGGACATGCTCTGCTGGGCTGAAGAGTGAGCCAAGTGACAGAAGCCAGTGACTCCAGGGGGATCACTCCACGGACTCTGAGAACGACTCACCCTGCACCAGGCACTGACCAGCACGACAACCTAGGTCCTACCAGACAAGATACCGGCTCACAGTCTGTAAAGCCGCAACCGTGCCTGGCACTGAGAATATGAGGACTGTGGTCAAGGTTTCCCTGGGGGAAAGGATACTGGAAAGGGAGCTGAAAGGCTGTCGAGCATGTCTAGGGAAAAGGGGAGGGGAGAACATGCCAAGCTGAAGAAAAGCCTGGGAGGGGGGCTGCTGGTGCAATATGCTCAGGGTATCAAATCTTAGACCTGGCAGAAAAGCCTGGAGCCACCTGCCTGGGGACGTCAGGGCACTGGGGGCCAGCCCCGCCATTCCTCTTCTCATCAATCCTCCCTTCTTTAAGGCTCATGTCCTGCTCCACATCCTGCACGACATCGCTCTGTTTAGGAAAGCGCCGTGGGTAAGAGACCAGACCGAGGGGGTGGGCTGAGGGGAAGGGGAGGCAGTGCAGGCCTCCACTGCAAACCAGAAAGTCAGGTGGGAGCAAACGAGAGCAGAGGGAAGGCAGTAAGCCCACAATGCAGAGAATCAGGGCAGGAAAGAATGGACCTGCGAAGGCTACTGCAAGGCAGTCCCTGGCTCCGCTGGGGCAGGGCCCTCAAGAAGGAGAGCTATTTGTGATTCTGAGCAGGACAGCAGCCACTTGAGGTGGCCACTTCTGAAGAGGCACTTTAGCCTTCCCTCGCTGTGTAACAAATTACCACAAATTTTGTGGCATAAAGCAACACCCATTTATTATCTCCATTTCTACAGGTCGGAAGTCCAGGCACTGTGTGGCTGGATTCTCTGCTAGGTAGGCTCCCCTGAGGATGAAATCAGGATGCTGGCTAGAGCTGGCTCTCCTCTGGAGCTGGGGTACTCTTCCAAGCTCACAGACTGTTGGCAGAACCCATTTCCTTGAAGGTGTAAAACCAATGTCTCCGTTTCTTTCTAGCTGTGAGCAGGAGGTGGCCCTCAGCTCTTCACGGTCCCTCTACCTTCAAGCCAGCAGCGGAGAACTTCTCACCTAGAGAATTCCCTCCATATTTCAAATCCTGACTTCCTCTTCCAGACAAAACTCTCTGCCTTCAAAGGGTTCATGTGATTAGGTCAGGCCCATCCAATAATCTCCCTATCTTAATGTCAACTATGGCATATCATATTACATAATCATAGAACAGAACAGAACCCATGGGATGCCTGGGTGGCTCAGTCGTTAAGTATCTGCCTTCAGCTCAGCGCATGATCCCAGTGTTCCGGGATCGAGCCCCACATCAGGCTCCTCTGCTGGAAGCCTGCTTCTTCGTCTCCCCCCCCACCCTGGCTTGTGTTCCCTCTCTCGCTGGCTGTCTCTATCTCTGTCAAATAAATAAACAAAATCTTAAAAAAAAAAAAAGAAAGAAAGAAAGAAACAACAGAACCTAATAGTAGAACCCATCATACCCACCGCCTTGGAGCCTGTACTGGGTATATACACCAGGGGGTGGGGAGTCTTGGGGAATATCCTGGAATTCTACCTACCACAAGGCACTAGTTTACATGGGGATCACTAGTTTACAGTCAGTTAGGAATGACACACCATGGCTGTCATCACACACTTATATTCTACCAGATTCCACCAGGCAGGCCTTGACAGCATAAAGTTGGAGAAAAAGGTGCCCCTTTGGCTGAAGCTCACGCACCAAACTGACAGAAGAGACCACATCTGTCTCCTTCATACCTATACCCTCGGCACTTAGCCTGGTGTCTGGCACGCCACAGGTCCTTGTATATTTGGTAACAGTTATTCTGTACATGTGCTGTCAAAGCGAACACACTGGTAATAGTTATTCTGCATGCTGTCAAAAGGTCTTACATGTGGGAGTTGGATATTTACATGCAAGTGGTACCTCCTGCCACCCTCCCATCCCCTAACATACACCTCAATTGCTAGCAGCTCATTTGACCATACTGGCTGAGGACTTGCTTTGGCTAGGCACTGTCCTCAGTGCTAGGAACATAGCACAGACCAGCCAGAGCTCTGTTCTGGTGGCGAGTCACAAAAACCTTCCTCTGACCCATGGTCCCTAGTGGAATCTCCATGCAAATCCAGCTGAGGCCTGACTCCAAAACTCAACAGTTGTTCCACCTCCATTTCTCCCAGAAGACCAAAGAACTGACACACGGAAGAAATGAGCCTGTTTCTCTCTCAACCCATCGCTGTGTCCACCGGAAGACTCCTGTGGGCATCTCCTTCCAAGCTCCACCATCTGCTTACTATTCTTTGAAACAGGTCTACAGGCATGACGATCCCTGGGATTCTGACTGGAGAAGCTCCCATTCCACCCACTGTGGCCTGTGTTGCTGCTGCATGTGTGTCGCAAACAATCTGTCCTCTGCGTTTAGACCTGTCCTAAAGAGCTCAGGCCCTGGACCTGGCAGTTTCATTTTATAAACCAGTAGCTCCACTCCAAACCTCTGGCTCTTCTACACAAGACCTGACAGGCCCTGTGCTACTTAAATTGATTCCACAGGATATGATCAAGATCATACGTAACCACGTACTACCCAGCTCTCCAGCCAACAAGGGCTCAGGAGTCACGGGTATTGGCTTCATCTTGAAACAACAGTGATCAGATAAGCTAACCACTGATAAGATCAAAGTGGATGATCTGTTGCAGACGGATGACACATAAATTTCAAAATGCCAGCACAATGTTGTCTACAGGCTTTATGCCGAGGGGAGGCAGTTGGGTTAGGTGGGACACGTGCTGGACTAGGAGCCTCAGCCCTGTCACAGACTTGTTGCTTGAAGCTGGAAATTCCTCTCTCTTTGGACTTCAGGTTTTTCATTTCTAAAAGGAAAGTGTTGGACAAACATAATGGTCTAGGGGCGCCTGGGTGGCACAGTCGTTAAGCGTCTGCCTTTGGCTCAGGGCGTGATCCCAGCGTTCTGGGATCAAGCCCCACATCAGGCTCCTCCGCTAGGAGCCTGCTTCTTCCTCTCCCACTCCCCCTCTCGTGTTCTCTCTCTCGCTGGCTGTCTCTATCTCTGTCAAATAAATATATAAAATCTTAAAAAAAAAAAAAACCATAATGGTCTAATCTAAACACTTCCAAATTTACATTTTAAAATGACACTGTGTGGGCCGAATGAAGACCACCTGAGAGTTACCTAAGCCTGGAGCCACCAGCATCCTGTGGGCACTAGGCCAGGGGTCAGCCACCTTGCTCTGTAAAAGGCCAGATAGCAAATATTTAGGCTTTGCAGGCCAATAGGCAAAATTGAGGATATTATGTAATTACTTATATTAACAAAAGAAAAAAACAAATTTCCACACGTTTTATTGATGAAATTCAAAATATAATCATTACGTACATTCTGGAATACAGGTCTACTAATGAGAAGAATGGAATTTCTGGGGGAGAAATCAATTTTGCTTAATTGGGTTTCAAAGGTAGCATTCTCTATCGAATTGGTTACAAATATCCTTCTGTAAAAACCATTCTTAGCTCACAGGCCAGTGGGCAGGATACTCTGGCCCACAGTTAGCTGACTATTGCATTATACAGTTGCTGGCAGGGTGGCTGGGTATTCATGGCTATAGTCCCTGCTTAATTATTACTAGTACCTCTTTTTCTCCCACAAGGGTTCTGTGTGGATGAGGAATTATATATTCGTTTTCTGATCTTTAGCTAGGAGAGTTTTCTTCTGAAGGGTTTTAAGCAGGGAAGTGCCTCTTACAGGCCTAAATTAAATAGGGCCCTAAATGTGGTTAGTTCTCAAAACTCACTATGCATAAAAATCATGGGGGGGGTTTAAAAAAAATAGATGCATGGCCCTCATCCCCTAATTCAACTGGTCACGGTTGGACTAGGGTGTTTGTAAACTTAAAAAAAAAACAAAAGTTCTCTGGGTGGTTGCAATGCACAGCTAGGGTTGTGGGAACATTCAGAGTATTTGAGAAGAATGGCTTTGTCAAAAGAAATCAGGGAGCAACAGTAGACGGAAGAACCCCAAGCCTTTGTGTAGCACCGCAGGGGTGCACAGGAACCTCACTGTGGCTGGAAAGGGGGATGTGGGAGGCCTCGGGGGCCTGGGCATCAGGGCGGACCTTACTTTGTATGCGCTGAGGACCTGCAGGGTGTTTCCAGACACCAGCTTTAGCTGGATCAGTTCTTGATTCTTTGCTTCGATTGTCTCTAAAAACTGAGCATTCTCAATCTTCAGCTGCTGAAAATCAACATCATGGAGGGCCTCGCCCACCTCTTCCTTCTATAGCTCAGAAAGAAGAAAGAAATGATGTGAGGTTGTGACTTTGGAATCTGACTCACACCTTGCAGTTCTGGATGAGATTCTGAAAGTCAGTCATCATTCAGTCATTCAACAAACATGGACTGGGGATCTGCTTGGTGCCAGGCATGGTGCAGGGCTCTGGGGTGGAGATCTGAACAAATACAATACTCCCTGGCCTCAAGGAACACATATTCAACCAGGGTTCACAGAGGTCACAGTGTGGTATAGTGGGAGGGGCAGAGGGCACACGGAAGCCCCTCAGCCAGGCCAGAGAAGAATGGAAGACTGGGTCAGGGAAGGTTTCCCACAAGAGGTAGTGTCTAGACAGGGCTATGAAAGAAGAATAAGAAGGAGACCATATAAAAGTTATTTTTACCCTGGAAAACCAGGACCAGCAGCCTGTAAATTCCCTTCCTGTGATCACATGACATTCCTGACCTGTGGTTGTATCAGGGTACTGGGTTCCCTCCCCGACCTGGCCCGTCTTACCTGCCCCACCAGGTCTAGGCCATCTTACATTGGTGGTAGGCAAGAGCCAAACCCGGGAACTGTTCCTCAGCCCCACGCTCTACCCACGCAATACTACCTCTGAGGAGGCTTTTTCCCTTTCCCCTAAACCAACACAACAATTTCCTTAAGCCCCAGTAATGACGTATCCTCCAGCTCAAACACTCCTAAACCATCTTCCACATGAGGCAAATCCCCCGCTGTGGCTCTGTGGTCCCCGCTGCTGTAGCCTCTGGATTAGCAGTTATACATCCTGCATTTCCCTACCATCCCCACTCCCTGCAAGTCCATGAGCGCCTCGGAACAGGACCACCTCAGTCTCAGCTTTGTGCAGCAATGGCTTTTAGGCTAAAAGTCACCCGTCTCCTCCCTCTCTTCCACTTAAATCCCGTCCTCAGGATGCGTGAGCTTGCACAAAGCCTGGAGTGGCAGGAACTCTCTATCCGGAGACAACTCCTCTCTACTTCTTTCTTACACTCATCTCATAATCTCAAATCTCCTTTGTTGACACAGCCACTCTGGCCTTCTCTTCGCTGGGGACCTCCAGGGCAGTGCGTTCTGTCCTCCCCACAGCATGTGCACTGGGAGCCCGCAGCAGGCCCTCCTGAGTCTGTTTGGGCCCATCAGCCCCAGGCTGTCTGACGGGCTCTGTTCCCCGTGCTCTTCAGCTCCCTCTCCTGTGTGAGCCCTACAGTACCAATTCTTTCAAGAGTGCAGCTCTCACAGAGACGCGGTGCTCCAGGTAGAGCTGCTCAGAACAAGAGGAGCAAGCCCACCCCTTTCTTGGGGGGGCCCTGTGATTCTCTGGGTGTAGCCCAGGCCACAACGTCACCTCCGGCTGAGCTGATTTTATCAGATACGCTACGGTTAAGCCACCTGGTACCTGTGCAGACATCTTGGGGGATCAAAACGGAGGAGCTTACATTTGTCCTCAGTCACTTCGTGTTGTTGAAGCTGTCCCAGCTTGCTGTCTTTCAGGATCCCAAGTCAATCAGGCAACAGTTCCGGATGCGTTAATTCTCCTGCACAACTCTGTGTGGTTGTCAGTGGCCACCTCTAATGCACAAGCTGTCAGTGCCCACATTCGAGTTAATTAAAAAAATATTGAGCTAGGAGGGATGGAGCCATGTAATCACATTCGAGAGGCCCTGGGCCAGGTCTGCTTATGGCCTTCAATCAGGAGACTTTAGGCGCTGCACAGGCAACCAAAGCACCCTCAAACTGTGCCACCCAGGCCACACTCACCAAAAAAGGTCAACAAGTACATCACGAGGGTCTTTTAAATTCAAGCCAACTCCATCTACAGATGTGCCGGCACTGTGACTGTAGGAGCTTCCTATCGCTGCTGTGACAAATCACCGCAAACTCAGTGCCTTAAAACAAAAACCTATTACATTACAGCTCATGAGGTCAGAAGTCCAAAATGGTTCTTGGTGCTGGCAGAGCTGCATTCCTCCTGGAGGCCCTAGAGGAGAATCTATTTCCTTGCCATTCCCAGCTTCTAGAGGCTGCCTGCTCTCTTTCGTTCACGATTCCTTCCTCTGCCTTAAAAGTTCATCACTCTGATCTCTGCTTGCAGCATTCCATCTCTCTCTCCTGCCTCCCTCTTACAAGGACCTTTGGGATTATATTGGGGCCACTCACATAATCCAAGATAATCTCTCTTTGAGTCAAGGGGAGATTATTTTAAGATTATCTCAAGATCCTTGACTTAATCACCTCTGCAAAATCCTTTTGCCATGTGAGGTAACAGATTCACAGACTCCAGGAATTAGGACATGGACATCTTTGGGAACGCACTGTTCTACCTTCCACGGTAACCTTAGGAAGAAAGAAAGAGAGAGAGAAAGAAAGGAAGAAAGAGCGAGTCACATACCTGCCTCAACTGTAAAAGCATCTTTTTCCTCTGCACTTTGAGAGAAACATTTTTCAAACGTAATTTATCCTTCATATTATCCTAAAAAATACAAGTAAACTTTAATCCACTTCTCTTCATCTTCCCTGTTGGTTTGAAAAGTTGGTAGGTCTGGGGATGAAAACCAAACCTTGAGCCCTAACATTCAGCATTTACTTTTAGGTCTTTTACATTTACCCAAGCTGGTATTGCTGTAACACTTCACTTATGATAGGGGCACCAGAGTGGCTCAGTTGGTTAAGTGTCAGCCTTGGGGTCAGGTCATGATCTCAGGGTCCTAGGATGGAGTTCTGCATCGGGCTCCCTGCTGAACAGAGAGTCTGCTTCTCCCTCTCCCTCTGTCCCTCCCCCCACTTGCGTGTGCTCTCTCTCTCAAATAAATAAAATCTTTAAAAAGAAAAACAAAACACTTCACTCATGACCAAGAAGCAGAGGTAACTTGGTCTCCTCTACGCAAATTTTCTACTGCTTTTCAATTCAAGATAATTTGGGCACATTCCTGACAAAACAAACTTATGATTCTTTGGTCTTTTATTCTCTTGGTAGTTTATATAATTTTCATCACTTATAACATGTTAGATTTAGTAACCCTTACTATGTTCAGGATCCAAAGCTTGACATGCTACAAAATCTTTGAAAGTGAAGGAACGTTTTATGTCTCATGGTTATAATAACGGAACTTAAAGAGCTTGAGATTTACCTGCCCCCCTCCACGCAGTCACCTGACTAGATGGACTCGCACCACTTTTCTCTAGAAAACATATCAGATCTTGAAACAAACAGCAACAATAAAAAAGAAAAAAAAATCAGTCTGAGATACTATTAATATTCAGCTGGACTGATTGACTCTAGCCTTGATAAATGTGCATTTTAAGACACGCACTTGGGGGGATGCAATAACTCCGCAAGTGTAGACAGCATTTATGGTGGACCAAATGGAGCGGGGCTGCTTCACATGGGTCATTTTTATGTCTGCATCCTATGAATCTACTCTCCCTTTCTGAGCCCCAGCCTCCTTCCAACTCACCCTCCGGCGGTTCATGTCCTCAATGTACTTCATCACTTTCTGAGTGGCCAAAATACTCCCTTTCTTCTTGGATATGGTTTTTAGAATATCTTTTTTAAACTCATGCACTGCTCTCTGAACTTCAGCCCATCGAATTTCAGCTTCCTCAATGATAGCCTGGAGGAGTCAGCACAGAGAAAGAACAGTTTCCAAAAATCCTCAGGGACATCTCCCTCTAAGGAAACCTAAGTTCTCAGGCCTCTTTGTGTCCTAATACATAATGTTTCTTCTTAGCCTTAGAAATATATCTGTAAGATACAAATTTGACTATATGAATGTTATTATTAAAAAGCAGGTCCCGGGGCTCCTGGGTGGTTCAGTCCGTTGAGCATCTGCTTTTGGCTCAGTTCATGATCTCCAGGTCCTGGGACCAAGCCCCACTTCATCAGGCTTCCTGCTTAGCAGGGAGTCTGCTTCTCTCTCTCCCTTTGCCCCTTCCCCCCCGCTCGTGCATGCTCTCTCTCTCAAAAAAATTAATAAAATTTTTTTTAAAAAGCAGGCCTCAGGGGCTCCTGGGTGGCTCAGTCGTTAAGCGTCTGCCTTCAGCTTAGGACGTGATCCCGGTGTTCTGGGATCGAGCCCCACGTCAGGCTCCTCCCCTGGGAGCCTGCTTCTTCCTCTCCCACTCCCTCTGCCTTGTGTTCCCTCTCTCGCTGTCTCTCTCTCAAATAAATAAATAAAATTAAAAAAAAAAAAAAGCAGGCCTCAAAAAAAGGGGGGTATCCATAAGAAGGGAGTGAAAAACAAAACCAGGGCCTCAGGTATCTCTACACATATATATTTCCATATCTGAAGTATTACTTATCCACTAAAAATTATAACATTAATATAATGTGATAGGATATAAAAAATATCTGGATAAAAGATATATACCAAAACATTACACCACAGTCACATCTGGAGAGACGGATTACTAGGGAGACCAATGCTCTTACTATATATACACTTCAGTAATTTGAAAAAAGATGCTATAAATGAATATATGTATTGACATGGAAAGACAGTAAGTGCAAAATACAATTTACAAAATAATATAATACTTTTTATAAAGAAAATTCAAATATGCCTAGAAAATAATCTAAACGCTAGGAGATACACACAAGAGTCAACACTAATTATCTCTGGGTGGACTGTGGATGTTTACAAATGTTCCTTTATCTTACCTGTACATTCAAAATTTTGCTACAACATAGAGATTGTCTTTAAATAAGAAAACACAAACACGTGCACACATTATTTGAAAGAATAAAATGAAAAGATATCCATAGCTACAGAGCAAATCATCTTTGTCCCGGCTTTGTCCCTGGGCACCAAGAAGCAAAAGCATCTCACTTCTCTGGCCAGTCCCTGCCCTCCCCATGGTCTTCCCGTGCCGGAACATCAATCCACTGTAACTGCCACTTTCAACGTATCACTCACTCTCCTACTCAGCCAACCTTATCAGGGTCCTGCTTTCTAAGGCATCAAAGATAAACTCCCCTGCCTGGCTCTCAAGGCCTCATAGCCCTACTCAAATGGATTTCCTCATACAGCCCCCCAATCACACCGGTCCCCTCGATGTCTTGGACTTGCCCATTCATTCCCACCTCCACTTCCTTGCTCCTGTCATTCACCTGACCTAGGGGGCCCTTCTTTTCCTAGTCCTCTACTTTATTCCTCATCGTTCTTCAAGATCATGTCAAGCCCTATGTATAGCCCCACCTCTTCAAAAACATCTTCTTTGGCCACACTAGCCCACATTAACATGCTATAATTCAACAATGCATGTTTAGGGGTGCCTGGGTGGCTCAGTCATTAAGTGTCTGCCTTCAGCTCATGTCATGATCCCAGGGTCCTGGGATCGAGCCCCACGTCAGGCTCCCTGCTCAGTGGGAAGCCTGCTTCTCCCTCTCCCTCTGCTTGTGTTCCCTCTCTCACTGTGTATCTCTCTGTCAAATAAATAAAATCTTAAAACAAAAACAAAAAAACAACGCATGTTTAGCAAGGGGGGAGGGCACAAATGGGGGGAAGGTTAGGTTTATGTGGTATAGATGATTCCATCAATAAAGACATGAGTCTACCGATCTGTCCCTCTGGAGACAATGAGTGTGAGTCTGCGTGCCCAGGTTTAGAAACAGAAACATTTAGGGGCGCCTGGGTGACACAGCGGTCAAGCGTCTGCCTTCAGCTCAGGGCGTGATCCCGGCGTTATGGGATCGAGCTCCACATCGGGCTCCTCCGCTATGAGTCTGCTTCTTCCTCTCCCACTCCCCCTGCTTGTGTTCCCTCTCTCGCTGGCTGTCTCTCTCTAATAAATAAATAAATCTTAAAAAAAAAAAAAGAAACAGAAACATTTAGAAACAGAACAGAAATATCTGTCCTTCATACAATAGTGCTCTCTAATATAAGCCAACAACTACATTCCATGGGCAACTGAATTAACAGTGATGTTTCTTCTCTGGAGGAAAACTGACCATTATTGGTCTCCAACAAAACATGGACCATGGTCATGCGTGCTGCACACAGAAGACGATTTAAAGGATTTTTCATCTAACTCAGTGACTTAAACCCCAGACTCCTTATATTATTAAGGAATTACCATGCATTTTTAAGGGCATTTACGGTTATTGTGGGTTTTTTTTTTTAAGAATCTATATCTTAGGGGCACCTGGATGGCTCAGTTAGGCATCTGCCTTCAGCTTGGGTCATGATCCCAGGGTCCGAGGACTGAGCCCTGCATCAGGCTCCCAATTCAGTGGAGAGCCTGCTTCTCCCTCTGCCCCTCACTCAGCTCGTGCTCTCATTCTCGCTCTCTCAAGTAAATAAATAAAATCTTAAAAAAAAAAACAAGAATCCATATCTTAGCGCCATATACTGAAATATTTATAGATAAATGATATATTGAGGTGTCACTTCATAATAGCCCAGTGGCCTATCATGAGAGAGAAATTGGAATATGGAGGAAACAAGGGTGGCCATATGTTCATGACTGCTGCATGTGGCTGTTGAGTACAGAGGGGTCCACTGTGCTAGCCTCTGAACATGTGTGCACTTTTGAAATTTTCCACTTAAGAAGTTTAGGGGTGCCTGCGTGGCACAATTAAGCGTCTGACTCTTGGTTTCAGCTCAGGTCATGATCTCAGGCTTGTGAGATCAAGCCCGTGTCAGGCTCCACGCTTGGTGTAGAGTCTGCTTGAGCTTCCCTCTCCCTCTCCCCCCGCTCTTCCTCCCTCTCTCTGTGTCTCTCAAATAAATAAAATAAAATAAATCTTAAAAAAAAATTTTTAAATGTGTTGTCTCCTCAAGCAGGCGGGAAGCTCCTTAAAAGAAGGCCTTCAATTTGTCTTCTCCTACTTATGTTTCTTTCAAAATAAGAAAAATTATATGAACACACATACTTCTTGATGAGGTGGAAGTGGGGAGCCCAGGTAGGATGGGCTACAGAGAAAATGGTATACCTCATGATGCTGCAGGTCTCGTTCGGCATTTGCTCTCATGTGCCTTATTTCATCCTTCATGTCTTCCAGCTCCTTTTGGACAAGCTCACATTTTTGGTCGCAACTGAGGCCTATGACACGGTCCGTACCTACGCGGGATTTGGATCTACGCCTGCCTCGTAACTACAATACAAGAAAAACAAAGCCTGGTAGGAATTGATCAAGTTGGAATTGATGCTGAAGTTGGGCATCAAAATGACAACTCAAGTGACAGAGAGAACAAAGTCAACACGAAAGGATTCAGGATATTGGGCCCAAAATGATATGTATTTCACAAGTCAGCCTAAGGCCCCGTGCTAAAGAATTCAAAGGCCTATGGTGGATAATGAACTGAAATAAATAAGGGAAAATGTCTTGAGGGTGTGGAAGGACTGTGAACCTGCTATAAACTAGCATTCAAGTCAGTGTCAGGGGAAGCCCAGATCTCAATGCTTCCTAAACTGAACACAGAAGAGAAATGGCATCTGGGGGCACAGTGTTCAGCTAAAAAACCAGACAAAAATATTTTGGTTCTCTACACATTTAAGCCAAAGGTCACCAGAAGATGGCCCCAGGGAACATGTGGGCCTGAAGAGACATGAGACTGGCCTTCAAAATGTGTAAATATATTTACATCCAGTTTAAAATTTTCAAAAATTAAGTACCCACATTTGAAAATCAGGAGGTTCCACCAGAATAATCTAGATTTCCAGCTTCTCTTGTAAAATCAGCTGCTCTGGCAATAGCAGGCCACCTGGTTGGACTTTTAGATGGGCAAGGAACTCTCCCGTGGCCACAGCAGACCCACTTCGCTCCTATCTGTGGCTAGCTGGGCTTTGTAAACATTTGAGTCCCCCAATTTAAGGGAATTATTTCAAACAAAGATATTCTGGGTCAGTCAATCCACTATTAATTGAAATTGATTCCCTTCACATTCACTTGAAAGAGAAACTAGGGAGGGAAGGAAGAATCACAAGTAGCACAGGGAGAAAATCACATGCCACTTGGCCAAAGAGGGCACACCAAAGGCAAAGACCAAATACCCCTCGCATCTAAAGGGACAGACAGAATAAAAGAATTCTTAGGTCTCCACAGTGTACCTGTGCAAATTCTGCTCCTGACATTTTAATTTCCGATAATCGTGGATGTCGCTGATCCCTGGGCTCCAGTTTATTATAATATTTCTCAAACATCTCTGTCTCAGCTTTCAGAGCAGAGTTTCCATAGCTGCAAGACAGGGTACCTGAGTAAGTTTAAACCCCAAATAACTAGTATTTAACACTTAATAGCTATTACATATGACCTTCTGCAATACACTTAACCTCTTGGCGCCTCAATTTCCTCATCTGTAAAATGGGAATAACAGTACCCATTATCCGGGGTTGCAATAACGAATGCAAACAGAGCCTTTACAACAGTGCCTGGCACACACTAAGTGCTGTTTAAGTATTTGATTTTTTTTAATGTCTAATGAGCCACAAAGTTGAAAGACCTGGGATCATTTTGAAAATTGTTGCTGAGATGAAGCTACAAGTTCCACCTTCCAGTATCCTCTAACCCATTTGTGAAATTCCTTCTGAATTACTACATGCTTGAAAGTTATTACATAGCCACAATCTTTGGATGTTTCCTTTGGTTTATGTTTCTCAGCTGTTCTCTCCAGCACCGGAGAGATGAAGTATCCACAAGAAGTGTATTATAAATGGTGGAAAAGCTTTGAACAGATGGTTTTTAAACAACTAGAGATGACAACTAGAGTTTATCCTGTATATGCCTGCCAAGATTTTGACCTTTTTAGCATTTTCATATATATAACACACAGGTTATGCATATATATATATATATATATATATATATATATATATATATATATATATCTCAACAGCTTGGATATTTTCATATACTACTGAGTGAATTCCTGTAGGCTGAATTTTAGGATTAATGGAAAAGACTCAATGGAAAGCCCGAGAAATCAAAGCGCCTTTTTTTTTTTTTTTTCCAGCATGTCATGTTCCCAGCGTCGGCTGTGGAGTCGCACCTGAGTCTGAATCCCGGCACCACCACTGACTAGGAAAGTGAATTAACCTCTGTGTCTTGGTTCCTCACTCACTTTCTAGGGCTACTGTGCCATTATAGAAGGTCCTCCGTGCAAAATAATGGGCACATAACAGGCATTCAAAAAATTGTAGCTATTAATAATATTACCTCAGTTCTGACCTCAACTATGTATAGACATATAGAAGGTACATCTGTACAACTGCTAGAGCGGGATATGCCGTGAGACCAATAAGTTGTACAATTGACCTCCGAACCTCCGGAAGCGTGCCGGCCGTACCTGAGCTCTTCCACCAGCCCACAAAGCTGGATAACAGGCAGGTCGTTCTCCTCCCCACCTTGCAACTCGCTGACAGGGGTGTCAGAGTCCTCGTCAGTCATCACGCACCCCAAAAGTGGCCCTTGCCAATGCTCTGTGAGGCCAAGAGCGCTGTGCGCTAGCGGCCGAGCGTCACGCGGGCTGCGACCTAGCCGTGCGTTGCCTGAGCGACCGGACGCGTGCGTGAGGGGCGGGACTTCCAGAAGCTCCGCCCGGCGCCGCTCCGCCCTCCTCCGTGCTCACCGGAGCGCAGACATCTCCGCTTCAACGATCATTCTTAACATAATAATACTAGCAGCTACTGTTTGCGCCGCACTTACTATGCCCTTGGCACCGTGTTAAGCATAGTTTATGAAAATCCTTGCGACAACCTTGTAATGTTATCTATCATTCTGTTTATTCTCCAAATAGAGGAAACAGACGCAGAAAGTTAATTCGATTTGTCGGAGTGTCTTCCTTCCCCTATCTCACTCTGAGGCCTCTCTACTCCATTCACCCTGTAGTGCTTCATACATTCTAACGGCAGTTTCTCTCAGATACTGATGTGCTGCATTCCTAGAAGGAAAAAATTTGGTTGATTATTAAATGGTATAAATTCAAAAGACAAACCTAAATAGAGATTACATCCTGGGGGAATGGATGGAACAGACAATTCCGGCTCTCGCTTCCAGTTAAATTAGGAAGAGTCCCTAAACCCGCTGTTGCAAGTGGAGTGAGGATAGCAACACTGTCCCGCCTCGCACTTTTTCATAGTCATCGTCTCATTTAATCTTCAAAACGGTCTTATGAAATTGGTATTACTGTCTTCATTTTACAGATCAGGAACTGAGCAATAGAGTAGCTTAGTTGAGTTGTCCGTGGTCACACAGGAATGGAATCAAGCTCTGGCAGAACCCAAAATCCATGCTGTTAACATCTACCCTGATGTGTGTCATGGCAAGGATAGGCAAGGCAGCAGGGCAGCTTTCTATCCACTCCCACTGGGATGGAAGAGGGCAAAGAACAGAATGGGCAATCTCCTCTGAGGTGGAGGTGGGCACTGGATGTGGTTAGTTAGCAAGCTATGATAAACTGCTTGGAGTGAAGGTCAGCCACCTTCTCCCACCAAGGGACATGCCTTAGCATTAACATATAGTCACTAAACTCCAAAGAAAGGCTTTTGTTTTTTTGCATAGGGTACACAAATTGGGGGCCAGAGTGGAATTACTAGAGATGACAGCAAAGAGGCCAAGTCCTGCCATCACCTTCTCTCTACTGGCAGGCCTCTCTAGGAGCAATGCAGACCACATTTAGAAATACTTAATATGCTTGTATACCAGGTGTTACAAATAGATGCCAGCCCCAATAGGGCCTGGGGCAAGAAAGGACTCTGCCGCAGATCCAGGCTCTGGTGCAAACAGCCCTGTCAATTGCACTATATGATAGAGCAGACCCTGTGGTGGTGGAGGTATCCGTGGTGGGAAAAGATGCAGTGTGAAGCTTAAAGCAAGATCCAGTAGAGGGACAACAATGCACGACTTGGGGTTTGGGAAAAAGACCACGCCGTCCACAAGAAGAAAGTTCACGCCTTTTGAAAAACAGCTCCTGGCCAGTTACTAGACGCTGGTAGAGATGGGATGCTTAAGCATGCATCCAGCCCCACTCATCGTGACCTGGATTCTGTTGGACCGACCAAGACATAAAGTTGCGCAGGCCCAGCTTCAGACCATTATAAAATGGAAATGTTCTGTCCAGGATTGGGTTCCAGCAGGACCAGAGAGCATGAGTATGCTGCATGAGCAGGAAGCCCAGACCAGCTTGCCATCCACCACGCTCGCACCAGCTTACACTCATGACCATATTAAGGGAGGGGACGGGGTCTCGACCAGCTAAAAAGGAGGGAAAAGCCTGAGCTTGCTTTAGACATGGCCTGCCTTAGAATGTGGGTACAAGCCAGACATGGAGGGTGGCTGCATCACAACCACATTCGTGGGAGGCCCTGAAAGACAGTAGAGCAGGAGAATCTTTTCCAGGGGCAGAGCTGTGAGTGGTGCATCTGGTCATCTATTTTATATGGAAGGAGTAGTGATCTCAGGTGAGAAGTGGTTACAGAGACTCATCTAATGGGCAACTGTGGTGTAGGGACTCCCCATCGGCCTGGCAAAAATGCTGTTAGATGCTATCATCTGAGACGTTTCCTCTCCAATCCTCCCTCTTTTCTTTCCTAAGTGTGTGACCTGTATCGTGGTCTGAACTCTCTCACTGGCTACTCCGGCTTCATCTCCTTTGTCCACCACAGGCATTTCCCATTAAATAAATCTCTTCACGTCTAATTCCATCTTGGCTTCGAGGCCCTGAACTAACACAAATAACAAATTTCCACCATAAAGATATTCTTTGAATTGGGCTAACGACATAGTACATGCAAACAAAAATACCTTGTCATTCACACTCTGTTTCACTGCATTGCACTTTTTAAATTGTGGTAAAAAAAACACATAACATAAAACTTAACATCTTAACCACTTCTAAGTGTACAGTTCAGCAGTGTTTAGTATATTCACATTGTTGTGCAATGATCGCCAGAGCTTTTTTTATGTTGCAAAGCTGAAACTCTATACCCATTAAACAATAGCTCTCCATTCCCCCCTCCCCCCAGCCTCTGCCAACCACCATTCTACTTTCTCTAAGCCCTTTGTGACTGCTTTAAATTCCTCGTATAAACTCAGTCAGAAAGTATTTGTCTTTTTGTGACTGGCTTTTTCACTTAGCATGATGTTCTCAAGGTTCATTCATACGTAGCACATGTCAGTTTCCTTCCTATTAAAGGCTGGGTAATATTCCATTGTATGTACATACCACATTTTGCTTCTCCCTTCATCTGTCAATGGACACTTGGGTTGTACTCGTCCGTGCTTTACATTTTAAACACAAAATTTCAAAACTTATTGAGTAGTACTCTGTTCAATATTTAAATATGTGCAGTGTACTGTATGTCAATTATACCTTAGTAAAGCTGTAAAGCAAGAAAGCACGCACGCTCTCTTCTCCAGCCCAGCCCTATAAACAAAGCACCTGCTTAGCAGCTGCACTCAGATGTGTAGTATGTCCAACTTGACATATGGCCACCAAACTCATCATTTTTCTCCTCCCTCCAAATCTGCTTTTCACCCATTCTTCTCCAGCTCAGTAACTGGCAACTCCATCCTCCCAGGGACTCAGGCCAGAAAACGGGGAGTAATCCCTGACTAACCCTTGACTCCCCTCTTTTTCTCACCCCTACATTAGATCTGTGAGCAGATCCCACTGGCTATGCATTCAGAATAAATCTAGAACTCTGCTCATTGCTATGACCACCGTGGTCCTACCTACCACCGTCTTGTGCCTGAATTATTGTAGTCGACCCCTCACTGTGCAGTTTGTTACACGTCAGTTATACTCCCAATAAAACCTAGGGTGAGGAGGGGAAAACACTGCCTATTTGCCAAATTTTTACCCCTTTTGTACTTCCCCTCCTTCGGGTCTTTGTTTAAATTAGTATCTTTACAATGAGCCTTTCTTCATTTCTCTAGGGAAAATTAAGACCCCCTTCTTACTCCCCTTCCCACCCCATTGTTGGTATTCTTTACCCTTTATTTTTCTCATAATGCTTATCATAAATAAATTACCCTATATTTTACTTATTCATTTTTAAAAAAGATTTTATTTATTATTTTGAGAGAGAGAGAAAGAGAGGGAGAGAGTGCAAGTGGGGGGAGGGGCAGAGGGAGAGAGAGAATCTGAAGCAGACTCCCTATTGAGCACGGAGCATGACTCGGAGCTCAAGCCCACAGCCCTGCGATCATGACCCGAGCCGAAATCAAGAGTTGGACGCTTCACCAACTGACCCAGGCACCCCTTACCTATTGATGTTTTTAAAGATTTTATTTATTTATTTATTTGAGAGAGAGAGAGAGAGCATGAGCATGAGCAGGGGGGAGGGAGAGGAAGAGGGAAAGAACCCCAAGCAGACTCCATGCTGAGTGCGGAACCCAACTCGGGCTCCATCTCACGACCTGAGATCATGACCTGAGCCAAAACCAAGAGTCAGATCGCTAAAAAGACTGAACCACGCAGGTGCCCCACTTATTGATTTGTTTATCTGTCTTTCCTCCCCAGTCCCACCCTACACCTAGCAACTAAAATATAAGCTCCACGAGGGCAGGGAATTTTGTTTTGCACACAGCTTTATCCCCAGTACCTAAAACAGCCTCTGGGATATAGTAGATGCCCCACAGATATTTGTTAAATAAATGCAAGAATGTGAAGGCAGGACTATGATGGGGTTTAAAAAAGAGCTCAAGTTCTGGGATCAAACAGATTCAGGTTGGAATCTGGGCACAGTTGCACTTCTGTTGTATGAGCGACTCTGGGCAAGTCCCACACCCCCTGTCCCAAGGTTTCTTCCTTCAGAGAAAGGTGAATAAATGGGATAAATTCCCATCTCATGGGCAGCCAGGAAGATTTACTAAGGCAAGGGGGAGGTATAGAAGAGAGGTGACAGGAGATGTCATTCTTGATCTAATTCTGCCACTACATTGCCACTGTCTTCACTCCCACCTGGGAGGGAACAGTAAACCTTGGGGACCAGCAGGGAGGCCATTGAGCTAGCACCAAATTGAGACTTTCCAGACACTAGTAAGGAAAGCTAAGTCAACTGGACATGCTTCACTCTTCTGGGCTTAAACCAGACGTTGAACCCTCCCCGGAGGTGGGCTGGTAAGGAAGGAAAGGTGGAGACTGCTCCCCAAGACAACCTCCCATGCACTGCCCCCTTTACCTCCTTCCATTTGTAATCCAGAATCCAGCCTTGCCAGGCAGATGACAATAGGATCCTCTCCCCAGGATGGGTGGGTGTAGCTGGTCTCAGAAAGCATTTGCTTCGGGGTGCCTGGGTGGCTCAGTCATTAAGCGTCTGCCTTCGGCTAAGGGCGTGATCCCGGCATTCTGGGATTGAGCCCCGCATCGGGCTCCTCTGCTTGAAGCCTGCTTCTTCCTCTCCCACTCCCCCTGCTTGTGTTCCCTCTCTCGCTGGCTGTCTCTCTGTCAAATAAATAAATAAAATCTTTAAAAAAAAAAGAAAGAAAGAAAGAAAGCATTTGCTTCTTCCCAAGAGCACAGCCAGACTTAGCCATCTGACTGCCAGCTTCACTGGTTCTCCCTGCACACACACATCCCCACCCCACCCCCACCCCCAACATCTATGCCCTTCAAAAAGCCAATTAAACACATAATCTCTGCTCTCATCACACCCCTTGTGAGCACCAGTTAACTAGACAGCTTGTTTTCAGAGGACATAAATTACTAGGTTCAATTATCTTTCAAGGATATCTCCTTCTTCTTGTCCACTATTGAGTCCTGGCGACTTAGCAAGCAAAATTGGTTGGTTTTGAAATAAGCAGTTAGGATACAAAAGGCACAATCAATATGTTTGGGCTTCCTGTGCATGGCCGAAGAGTTCACAGGAATATTGCCCACCATCACATCAACTCCTCGCCTGTGCTGCTTGCTGATTCTGCCTCTGTCCCCTTCACATCACCACCCTTCCATCTTTGTGCTGGTGTATCTTGCACTCCTGCAACCCTATCCCTCCATCCTCTATGCCCTGGGAGATTACTTCCTGTGGACTCCATTTCCCAGCCTCCCTTGCTGGATGACTTCCTGCTGGCTTCAGCCAATGAGAGGCACCCACAGAAGACAGGAGGGTGGGAAGAGAGAGCATCCAGGGGATTTCTTCCCTGCTGCTTCCCTGCTTGGGCACCACAGTCCTGGTGGGGCATAACCCCTCTGTGACCACACCTTCTGTCTGGCATCCCCTAACTCACAGTACCAGCCATCGATAGACAACTGGTTTCACCATCCCTCCCCTTCCCTTCATACCTAGAATGCTGCTGGTCCCTGGATGCCTCACCATCCTTGCTGGTTCCTTAGCTCTGCCCACTTGAGTGTAAATACTCCCTTCACTAAGGTCTATTCAATTGAACTGAGTGGAATTCTCTTTCCCACAGGACCCTGACTAATAAATACAACTGGACTCCACCTGACTGAAGAGTTCATCTCAGCTCCAAAAACTATCTGCCTGGTAGCCACAGACATTTGCTGTTCAGATACCCTTGGGAGAGACAACTGTTAAATAAGAAGATACTCAAAACTGTAGGCCATCGGTTCCCTGTCTAAGAGTCCAGTCTTGATAGGGAGGTAGTATCAGATATCTAAAAGAAATGGGAAAGGTAGTAACTTAGAGGTGGGGGAGTCAGGAGCAGAGTGGTTTAGTGGTCTAGGATTCCAGGCTGGCTTGGCTGCTGGCCACTAAACTTGGATAAATCACTCAGTGTTTTTGTCCCTCAATTTCCACCTCTATAAAATGAGGATGATATATTTTAAGTGACTACCCTATGCATCTTGCAAGTTTATTTTCAGGCTGAAATGAGCTGGAGGAAGAAAAAGCAGTAGTTTGGAAAGTATGACACCAAGATGGGGACCCAGCACCTCCTCCACCTGGAAGGAGCCATGACCCCAGTTTGACAACCATCTGTAGTAGATTACTAAGTGAAAAACTGACTCACCTTGCAGTCCTGAAATAATAGTGATGATAATTGCCATTATTATTTCTTAATATATTTATTACCAATTAGGTAATATTATTATTGCTCAATGAAAACACTTATAACAATTATTGTTTAAGTTACTATTTATTGACTGCTAGCTATGTGCCGGACGTCGGGCTAAGCACGTTCCACACATTCTCTCATTGCATCAGTTTGATGGTTCTGAGAGATACGGGTTCCTTCTTCACTCCCATTTTACTTGTGAGGAAACTGATGTTCAGAGAAATTAAGCAACTTTCCCCAAATTACGTGGTTGTCCTGGGGCTGAAATTCAAACGTGAGTTCATCCTACTCTGCTCTGTTCTCTCATCATATCCACCTGTTAGAGTGGTGGATCTCAGTTGGGGGGGGGGGGAATAGCACCCCCAGGGGACATTTGGTAATGCCCGGGGATACTTTTGTTTCCCTGAGGGGGGTTGCTATTGGCATCTAGAGGACAGAAGACAGTGGTGGTGCTTGGATTTGTTCCCCAGCACTGCTGTAACAAATTACCATGCACACGTAGCTGGAAAGAGCAAAAATTTATTATCTCGTGGTTCTGGAGGCTAGAAGTCCAAAATCAAGGTGTTAGCAAGGTCAGACTCCTTCTGAAGGCTCGAGGGAAGAATCCTTCCTAGGTTCTGGTGTCTCCCAGCAATCCTTGGCCTTCCTTGGCCTGTATCTCTATCCCTCCACTCTCTGCCTCCATCTTCACACTTCTTCCTTGTGTCTTTGTGTATTCTCCCCTTTTCTTATGAGAACAACAGTTGTTAGATTCATGGCCAACCCTAAATCCAAGATGATTTCATCTCACCGTCCTTAACTAATTACATCTGCAAAAACCCTTACTTCAAACAAGGTCACAGTATGAAATTCTATGTGGCCATGAATCTGGGGGAACACTATTCAATGCAATAACCCTTCAAAGCACAGGACAGCCCCCCACAACAAAAAATTATCTGGTTCAAAATGTCAATAGTGCTGAGGTTGAGAAACTGCTTTAGAGGGAGGCATTTCTTCTCTGGGAAGCAAGGAGAATGTGCCTCTGTCAATCCACACAGCTCCAAACAGAAAGGTTCTCAGTGTGCCTTAAAGTTCGGAGGTCACCCTCTCCTTCCACTTTTCTGGGATGACTCCTTTTTTTGATAGCCTCCAGTCTCTCCATGTGGATGCTGCCCCTTGCCTAGCATTTTTACGGGACTTTGCATTTTGACTTAAGAATGATATGGTCAGGGGCGCCTGGGCAGCTCAGTTGGTTAAGCGACCACCTTCGGCTCAGGTCATGATCCTGGAGTCCCAGGATTGAGTCCCGCATTGGGCTCCCTCCTCAGCTGGGAGTCTGCTTCTCCCTCTGATGCTCTCTCTCTCTCTCATTTTCTCTCTCTCAAATAAATAAAATCTTAAAAAAAAAAAAAAGAATGATATGGTCAGATCCACCCAAAGTATTAAGCTTCAATCACAGATAAGAATGCCTGGCTTCTAGGGGGCGCCTGGGTGGCACAGCGGTTAAGCGCCTGCCTTCGGCTCAGGGCATGATCCCGGCGTTCTGGGATCGAGCCCCACATCAGGCTCCTCCGCTATGAGCCTGCTTCTTCCTCTCCCACTCCCCTTGCTTGTGTTCCCTCTCTCGCTGGCTGTCTCTATCTCTGTCGAATAAATAAATAAAATCTTTAAAAAAAAAAAAAAAAAGAATGCCTGGCTTCTTCTTTCCCAAAAGGGAAGATACTCAAAAACCAGAGAAAGGAAATCGTCACTTGTGGACAAGTGACAATTTGCAAGTTATGGGAAAGGGACCAGCCCTGCGAGGTGGACCATCATCTGATGGCTGCCAGGGCACTTTCCTCCATTCTTTCAACAAATATATGTTGAGCACCTACTATGTGCTTAGCGCTGGGGATGCAGTAGTGAGCAGCAAGGCTGGTGTGCCTGCTCACATGAAACCTTCCAGTCTGATATAAACACTTACAGTCCACTGTGGTAAGTGCTGCAGGAGGGAAATTCAAGGTGCTCAGATTTCAAGGGGTCATAAAGGGTTTTCTGGAGCAAGTGAGGTCTAAGCTGAGATTTGAAGACTGAGTAAGATTCAGATGCAGGTGGGTCAGGGTCATTAGTCCAAAGTCAACCACAACCTTAGTCCTGAAGCAAAGACCAAGGGAAGAGCAGGATTGGGAGAGGAGAGCTTGTGCAAAGACCCAGAAGGGAAAGCAAGCACGTTTGGGGAATTGAAGGAAGGTCAGTCTAGGCTTCTCTCCTGCAGAAGAACAAAGCAAAAAAGGTCATTGCTAAGGTCCACCTTCTGGTTTTCCTCTTTGTCCTCCAAGGACTCCCTTTGACCTCCCTTTCTAACGTGAGCTGCTATTGGATGCTTTCTCCTGGTGTCCATGGTGAACTCAATTCCCTTCTCAGTTTCAGGGACCCCCATCTAGGTCTGATCCTCTGGTCAGGATGAAGGCTTTTGATCTCATCCAGAAGCAGAAGGGAACATCAGGCATGACCATATATCTTTGGTGTCTTATACAATGTATAGAAATTGCTCTGTCCCAGCCAGGGTGAGGCAGAGGCAGACAGTCCTGGGTAAGCATCAGAGTTGGGGCTAGTTCACTCACAAGGTAGCCTCCACTTTGAAAATCAGAATCAGAGGCACGTAGCTAAGGACCAGGACCCACAGTCAATATCACTGTGTCTCCTGCTCTCTCTAGATCATGGAGGAGCAAAGAAGTTAAAAGCCTGGGCTCTGGAGCCAATGACCTGAGTTCAAATTCAGCCCCAGACCATTCCTAGTTGTGACCTGAAGCAAGTCACCTCCTTTCTCATTATCATAGTGCTGCCCCCTAGAGGAGTGTGTGTGTGTGTGTGTGTGTGTGTGTGTGTGTGTGTGCAATTGAGGGGCTCATAAGACCACTCCCTCCAGTAAGAGATCAGCACAGGACTTGGCACCCAAAAAGTGCCCAGGCCTTTGGCTTTGTTTCTTTCTCATCTTTGACCATGAACCCAGGCCCACCCTCCTCCTTCATCTAGTTTCCAGGAAAGCTCCCTGGTCTGAGATGGAGGAAGCAGGAAAAAGAAAACAGTCCTTCCATTAGGGTATTAACTTTAAAAAAAATTCTAGTATAATTAACACGCAGTGTTATATTAGTTTCGGGAGTACAATATAGTGATTCAACAATTCTATACATTATTCAGTGTTCATCATGATAAGTGTACTCTTTTTTTTTTTTTTAAGATTTTATTCATCTATTTGACAGAGAGAGAGGCAGCCAGCGAGAGAAGGAACACAAGCAGGGCGAGCGGGAGAGGAAGAAGCAGGCTCCCAGCGGAGGAGCCTGACGTGGGACTCGATCCCAGGACTCAGGGATCACGCCCTGGGCCGAAGGCAGACGCTCAACGACTGAGCCACCCAGGCATCCCGATAAATGTACTCTTTTTTTTTTTTTAAAGATTTTATTTATTTATTTGAAAGAGATAGAGACAGCCAGCGAGAGAGGGAACACAAGCAGGGGGAGTGGGAGAGGAAGAAGCAGGCTCATAGCGGAGGAGCCTGATGTGGGGCTCGATCCCATAACGCCGGGATCACGCCCTGAGCCGAAGGCAGACGCTTAACCGCTGTGCCACCCAGGCGCCCCCCGATAAATGTACTCTTATTCCCCTTCAACTATTTCACCCATCCCTCCACTCACCTCCCCTCTGGTAACCATCAGTTTGTTCTCTATAGTTAAGGGTCTATTCTTTATTTGTCTTTTTTTTCTTTGTTCATTTGTTTTGTTTCTTAAATTTTTTTTTCAAAGATTTTATTTATTTATGTGACAGAGAGACAGCCAGCGAGAGAGGGAACACAAGCAGGGGGAGTGGGAGAGGAAGAAGCAGGCTCATAGCAGAGGAGCCTGATGTGGGGCTCGATCCCATAATGCCGGGATCACGCCCTGAGCCGAAGGCAGACGCCTAACCGCTGTGCCACCCAGGCGCCCCCCTGTTTCTTAAATTCCATATATGAGAGAAATCATACAGTATTTTTCTTTCTCTGACTGACTTATTTCATTTAGCATTATATTCTCTAGCTCCAGCCATGTTGCTGCAAATGGCAAGATTTCATTCTTTTTTATGGCCGAGTAATATTAATATATATATG
Organism: Ursus americanus; assembly: GCF_024610735.1. Lineage (NCBI taxonomy): Eukaryota > Metazoa > Chordata > Mammalia > Carnivora > Ursidae > Ursus > Ursus americanus. The sequence continues at coordinate 14,950,631 of NC_142147.1, read as the reverse complement.
TATTTATTTATATATATTTATATATATATTTATACATACACACACACACATATATACACATCTTTATCCATTCAGTTATCAATGGTTATCAATGGACACTTGGGCTGCTTCCATAGTTTGGCTATTATAAGTAATGCCGCAATAAACATCAGATGCATATATCTTTTCAAATCAGTGTTTGTTCACTGGATCACTTTTTTAAAGTAGGCTTTTTATTAAAGACCATTGTACAGGAAACTGTGCACAAATCATAAATGCACAGCTTGACAAAATTTCAAAAACTGAACCCACTTGTGTAACCAGCACATGGTTGAAGAAACAGCATTACCAGGACCCCAAGGGCCCTCCAGATACTCCTTAACTCTCACCACCACCTCCCAGGGTAACCATGACCCTGACTTCTGAAGCAGATCTTAGTATTGCCTCTTTTTCTATTTATACAAATGGAATCATGCAGCTCATACTCTTTCGCGTCTGGCTTCCTACACTCACCATCATTTTGACGAGTCATTTACATTGACGTGGGTAATCATAGGTCGTTCGTTCTCATGGCTGTACAGTATTCCACTGTGTTTATCCATTCCACTGTTGATGAGCTTTTGGGGAGTTACCAGTATGAGGCTATTGTAATAAGGATAACTATGAACATTCTAGTAAACGTCTTCTGGCAAACATAGGTACACATTTCTGTTACGTACGCCCTTAGGAGTGCAATTGCTAGGTCGTGGTATTTCAACTTTAGGAGATACTGCCAAATGGTTTTCCAGAGAGATTACACCAGGTGTTCACTTTTTAAAACAGTCTGTGACATGGGGCACTGTGCCCTCCTTCCCCACAATCAATCATTTCTTCACACACATGTATGAAACCTGGATCTGTGTGCCAGGCACTGAATGAGCTCTCGGAAGGCCACAGGGAAGTGTCATGGGCTAGTCTGGCCCTGCGTGCCCTGAGATCTATCTCCTCCCCCTCCCCCTCTCTTTTCTTCTTCCCCTTGAATGTGTATGTGAGGGCAGGGGAGGGGTAGCCTAGGGAGCCCTTCAAGCTGCATTTCCCTGGCTCCTGGGTCAGCTGGTGGGCACTTGCTGGAGCTCAGCAGACAGGAGAAAGGAAAAAGCTGGGGGTAAGGGGGTTCCTCCCTCTTTCTGCTGGGGGCGGTGTTTCTGGTAGGGGCTGCACGTCTTCCATGGCTCCAGGTCCCAAAGACAGGCCTGTTGTGGTTCCAGCTTCCTCAGGCGACCCTGGCCCTTGAGGTCCAGTGACACCACCTGCTCCCTTGACCCTCAGCTGATGGGGAGCAGTGGCTTTTTACACTTGGTGGCTCTTAGGCTTCTCCCCTCTTCCACCACCTGTACATCCAATTAATTCCCTATCATTATACCCTCTTTAGTTGCTTCAGAATGATTTCCCTTTTCCAGGTTGGACCCTGACTGTCCTGGCAGAAACCTCCAGGGCCAGTGGGGAGATCTTTAGAGAAAAGGAGAAGTCTCATTTACCAAGCCCCTTGCACTGATGGTAGCAGACGAGACACGTAGGTGGGGGGTGGCCAGTTGCACCTGCTCTAGATTGCCTGGGTAGGGGTCACCAGGAGCACCTCCATCAAATAGGGGCATTTGCTCCTCCCAGACCAAGAAGCAGTGTTGACATGCCCACCTCAGTGCCCTACTGGCCGAGGCTGCTCCTTCCAAGGCATTCTCCTGTCTGGTTCTATGGACCAGAGAGCTGCACACTGATCCTCAGCATGAGTTGCCTGTATGACTGCCTACCTTCGTGGGGAGCGGTCCCTGGAGTGGAGAATGACATCTTAGATTTCATGGGGTTCCCAGTGCCTTATGCGCAGTAAATACTAATAATTCCCACATGAGCATTGACTATGTGCAGGCATGGGTCTGCGCACTGGACAGGTCTTAACTCAGTAAGCATGTGGTATTGTGATCCCATTTTACAGATAGGAATTGAAGCATAGGAAGGAACTAAAGTAACCGATACTCAATCGCTGTTTGTTGACAACAACAGTATCACTAATTAGTGTAGCAGAGTGCTTAAAAATGCTGGCCTTGGAATTCCAAAGACAATGGTTTGGGGGAGCCTGGGTGTTTCAGTCAGTTAAGTGTCTGACTCTTGGTTTCAGCTCAGGTCATGATCTCAGGGTCATGAGATCAAGCCCCCATGTCAGGCTCTGCGCTCAACAGGGAGTCTGCTTCAGATTTTCTGCCTCTCCCTCTAGCTCTGCTCCTTTCCCTTCTCCTGCATGTGCTCGCGCGCGCACTCTCTTTCTCTCTCAAATAAATAAATAACAACTTTTTAAAAAAATAAAATAAAATGAATTCAAAAGAAGATGGTTTGAATCTGGATCCTGTCCCTTGCTTGTGTGTGACTTTCCTCAGTTTCTTTTCTGTAAAATAAGGCTAATGACGCCCACCTCCCCTGATTCCTGAGCAGATTAGGTAATGGGTGAGCATCAATGGTAGCAGAGCTTTCAAAATTAAACATGTATGCTTATATATACATATGATATATAATGCAAAATTACGCCTTACTGCGTATATGTTACAATTCAGGATTTTGCAGTCATATACTCATTTATGATTAGTAATGGCCTGTAAATAAGTTATGACCTTCAGGTTTAACAAACGAATAATTAACTTACTTTATCTGATAAAATAATATATATAATGAATTTGCCTATGTTACCCCAGACACTAGCCTCAGATCATAAATTACCCCTTTTGGGGTCACATTAATAATTCCAATCCAAGAGGTGTATTTTTAATACTGTCTTACCTTAAATTTTTTATTTTGAAATAATTTCAGTTGCAAAATATAATAAAGAATTGTCATACACCCTTCACACAGATTTTCCACATTACCTTTAGGTTAACATTTTACTACCTTTGTTTAATCATTCTCTCTCTTATATATATTTATATTTATACATATTTGTATATACTTACATATACAAATATACCATTATATTTATTTTATATATTATCTATTTATATATAAATAGATAATATATAAAATACTTATAATATAACATTATATTATATATTATTATTATATTTGTTATTAAATATGTACATTATATATACAAATATATAAATATAATACTATATTTGTATATGTATTTATGTATCTATACACCTATATATCTAATATATTTGTATATATATCTATATATACAATTATATATTTTATAGATATAGATATTAACTAGATATTGGTCTACATCCTATACCCAAATGGTTCCTTTTTTCTGAAACATTCGAGACTAGTTGCAGATCTGATATGTCCCCTTTATCCCTAAATATCTCAGTGTGTATTTCCTAAAAGCAAGAATGTTTTCTTACAAGATTATAAAAATCAAGATAGAAACATCGATTTAATATTGTTATCTAACATAGAGATCTTACCTAAGTTTTCTCAATTGTGCCCCTACTGCCTTTTATAGCAAAGTAACAACATGAGTTTTTCTGGTCCAGAATTGCGTCTTTAGTTTCCTTTGATCTGGAACAGTTCCTTAGTCTTTGTCTTTCATGACCTCGACATTTGTGAAGAATAAAGGCTGGTTATTTTGAACAGTGCTCCGCAGTTTGGACTTGCCCTGTGTTACCTCGTGACAGTCTATGTTATCTCGTGATTACATTCAGCTTCTGCATCTCGGGCAGGAATATCGCAGCAGTGATGTGTCATTCTCAGGGCAGCGTGTCAGGAGGCATTTAACTTTGATCACTTGGTTAAGGTGGTGTCTGCCAGATTTCTCTGCTGTAAAGTTACTGTTTTTCTCTTAGTTGATTTTAAGTATCTTGTAGGGAGATACTTTAAGTCTGTGTAAATATCCCGTTTCCCACCATACCTTCAACCACCAGTTTTAGTATTCATTGTTGACTCTTGCCTGAGTAAATTATTACTATGACAGCTGCCAAATGGTGATTTTTCTAATTCCACCATGCCTTTTATGTTTAAGTTGGGATTCTACTTGATTTACTTATATCAATATGGACTCATGGATTCTTATTGTATTCTATGAGTTGTAATCCTTTACTATCATTATTTAATTTGACATTCAGTTTATAACAAATTTAGCCTACAGGAACTCCTTAAAGCTGGTTCCTTTGTCCTTTTGACATGTTTCCACCATTTTCTATGTGTTTGCTTACTTTCTGGCAAACTAGATGTTCATCTATATTTCCCTTACACAAATCTGGAGTCAGTCATTTCTCCAAACAGCCCTAGTTTCTTTTAATGGAGAATTTATACCTCAACTTTAACAAACAATGAAGGAGAAGAAGGAAAAGGAGGAAGAGGAGGAGAAATACCCAAAAGGGGGGCAGTGAGGTTTACAAATATTATAGTATGTGTTTAAATAAATCAATTTTTTAAAAGTTTTTATTTATTTGAGAGAGAAAGTATGTGCACATGTGCAAGCAGGGGGAGGGGCAGACAGAGAGGGAGAGAGATAATCCCAAGCCAACTCCCCATTCAGCAGGGAGCCTGACTCGGGGTTCCATCTCACAACCCTGAGATCATGACCTGAACTGAAATCAAGAGTGAGATGCCCAACTCACTGAGCCACCCAGGTGCCCCAACAGATCAATGGTTTTAAAACAAAACGTATGATGCAAATATAATGGTGCTCTTCATAAGATAGTTACACCAAGTCTACATTTGAGGTTTTTCCTGAATATGGGTCCAAATCACCTCCCTGCCTCCCCAGCACACCCCATAATGGCCCTATGCCAGCAGTGCTTAAATGGGGAGGGGGAGGGAAACCCACAGTGCGATGGCGACTCTCAGGGAGCTCAGGTCTTTCTTCTCTGAACCCTGACCTTGACCCTCTCACCCCCAGAACAGATGTGCTAATATTTGTTTTATATATTGATAGATTGAGATTTTACTCAGTTTTATTTGGGAACGTTTTAGAGCAGTGGGGTAAGGAAGGTGGTTAAGAAGAGCCAGGCTACTTGATTCCAAACCCTGGCTCTGGTGGCGCCTAGGTGGCTCAGTCAGTTGAGCGTCCAACTCTCGGTTTTCGGCTCAGGGTGTGGTCCCAGGATCGTGCGATCCACCCCACGTCCGGCTCTACGCTCAGTGTGGGGTCTGTTTGAGATTCTCTCCCTCTCCCTCCTCCTCTGCTCCACCCCCAAAATAAATGGTTAAAATCTTTTTAAAACCCTGGCTCTGGCAAGTGACTTAACATCTCTATGCCTCAGTTTCCTGATCTGCAAAATGGGGATGTATTGCCCCCAGAGGATTTTGAAGAGGGTGACACTGTCGGGGGTACATGAAGCACAAGCAGCAGCCTCTGGCACGAGAGAGTTTTATGTTGGCGTCATGACTTCGCATGAAGGCTGCTGCCTTTAGAAACATCTTCCCATTCTAGATTTGTCACTTCTTTTTTTTTTTTAAGATTTTATTTATTTATTTGACAGAGACAGCCATCGAGAGAGGGAACACAATCAGGGGGAGTGGGAGAGGAAGAAGTAGCCTCCTAGCGGAGGAGCCTGATGTGGGGCTCCATCCCAGAACACCGGGATCACGCCCTGAGCCAAAGGCAGACGCTTAACAACTGCGCCACCCAGGCGCCCCTAGATTTGTCACTTCAGTTGGGCCCCAGGACTCCCCCTCCCCTCAGGGACTGGAGCTCAAAAACCAGAAGTCATGGCCCACTCCAGCCTGTCTTCAGTCCTGGCCGCCTGCAGGCCCTGTGCTGCAGACGCCTGCATCGGTCAGGAACCTGTCCAGGGCGAGTGACAGAATCCCAGCTCCTACTAGGTGACACAAAGTAAGGACCCCATTGGCTCCAAGGGTGCTTTCTCCACCTTCAGGCATGGATGGATCCAGGGACAGATTATACCACCAACCCCCTCTATCTTTTCTGGACTCAGCTTTCCTCTGTTTTGGCTTCACTCTGAAGTTTCACTTTCATGTGGCAGCAAGATGATCAATGGCCCCAGCCTCACATCCTACCAGCTGAGTAACCCCAGAAAAGAGAGAGAATGTGTCTCTCCTAGTAGCTTTAGCACTGGTCCTGAGGCTGATGTCTATTGGTCTGTTTGGGTCATGTGATGCTAGATCTCTCCTATTTGCCCTGCCATGGCCACTCTCCGCCCTTTCCACCCTCCTCTGTGCCTTGGGAGACTGACCCATGCAGACTACAAAAACAGATTCCCTTGCCTTCTGGGTTGAGATTGGGCTTAGCAAATGGGAGGCACATGCAAGAGCCTGGAAGATAGAAAGAGGTTACGATCAGGGTGTGGATTTTCCAGCTCTTTCCCTTCCAGGTTGCTCTGAGCTGGGACTGTGTGTTTCCACTGAAGGTCCCAGCTCCTGCCAAGGGACGTTCTCCATACACCACACTTCCTCCTGGACCCTGTAATCAGTCCCTCTCCTTATCTCACCAGGCTAAGGTGATGATGGCTGCTAGCCACTGGAGTCCCCAGGGTACTACCAGTTCTTGTTGGTTTCCCTGGATCCTGCCTTCACCTTTGCAAAAGACCCTTCATTATACTTTCCTCAGTGACCCAGTTGAGCATACCGCCTGTGTCCTGCTGATATCCACACTCACCTCTGGAGCACACATGAGGTCTTCAGTGACCACAAAAGAAGGAACAGACAGTGTGACAAAGATGTGAATGTCAGAGCACTTTGTCAAACTCTAAGCATGGGACTGTGATGAGGGCATCAGTCTGGAAAGCCAGGGTCCCTCTTGGTCTTACTTTCATCCTCCTTCCTCTAAGTTCCACTGTGTGGCAGGGTGAGAAAGGGAACTGGATTTGGAGTCCCAGGCCAACCACCCCCTCTCTTTTATATCTCCCACTGATTGTGTGACCTGAACAAGGGACTCAGCTTCTCCGAGCCTCCCTTAAGTGAAGAAACCTTGCCTGCCCCCCCTAAAGGGCTGCTAGCAGAATTGGATAACATTGGCTATGGGGAGGGATGGCTGATGTCTGGAATTCTCTGTCGACTGTGTGTTGCGGGGCCTCAGGACTTATGGGGCACCCATTAGTACCACTGTCCCATAAGTACCATTTTCCCATAAGTATCATTGTGGTTCCGTTTGTTTCCATTTTGACCACAGAAGATCCCAGTCCTCTGTCAGCCACTTTCTGCATGAACTTAAAGATAATCTCCTTCACCCCCAGGCCCCCGTCACCAGCATGCTATGAAGATCAAGCGCGATAATGTTTGTTTATGATCTCTCTGGGCCACCCCACCAGGGGGAGACTGTAATCTCCTTGAAGGCGGGGACGTCATACTTTGTCCCCTGTCATCTGCCCACGTCTAAGAGGAACCAGCACAGATCAAGGCTCAGTAAGTACATGCTGAATGAACACAGGCAAACAGGCATCAAGATAGACCAACTCTTGTTTGACTCCTGTATGTTAAAAAGCAAAATGAAGGAGCATAGAAACGGGGTTATAAAAATTGCCCTCATAGCTATGGGAGCACCTATATCGTAGGCTTGTTGTTAGACTGACGTGAGATCATGCATGTAGGGTGCTCGGCGCTGTGCCCAGCCCAGAGCAGGGGTTCCATCAACCCTAGGTGGATGCAGGAGCAATGACCCACTCAGAGGCCAGTGCTTGTCTGAGGGTCCCTCTGCTCCTGCTAGCCCGGCACCAGCTACTCAGCTAACACAAAGCTCTTTTAAATAAAAGCTCACTAATGAGGCTCAATGATGATGAGAAGCTTTTGCTATCCCCAACCCCCCGATACACACACCTACAGGCCCAAGAGTGTTCAGATCTCCATTTTCAAGACTCGTCCCCAGCCCCCCTCCATCCCTCCTCTTTTTCCTTTGCTCTAAGCAATGAACCCTGATGGAGCAATGTATACCCCCCCATCCCAGGCTCCAAGGGATCTTTCTGTAAAGGCCTGGATTGAAACGGTCCCCCGTTTCTATTGATTTGGAAAGAACTCCTCCTCTAGGATTGCCGAAACAGGGCGCTCTGTAGGCTCCAGCCCCAGGGGCAGCTCACATGGAGAAGAGGAGGGAGCCATCTCCACCCCTCCTGAAAAATGAGTCACCCTGTCAACATGCCCTTCTGAGGTCACAGCTGGTTCTACCAGATCCCCCTGGAGCTGGGCCCCACCCCTGCCAAGCCGGAAAGCTCACCCACCTCCTCCGCCAAAAGAAAGAGACACGTGCCAGCCAGAACTACCAGGACCCCAGATCCCCATTCAGTTGAAAAGTCTTTCATACTATCATAGTTTTTGTCAAACAATTCTTACTGACTGACATAGAGGAAAGAGAAAGCTCTCCCTTCCTCTCTGCCCTCCATCTCAATCCATGCCCTAGAGGAAACCATTATTAAGAGTTTCGTGTAGAACATTCCAGATTCTGTATAATGCATATTCAATTTTCTTTATTAGGACCTCTTTTTTTTTTTTCCAGAGCAGTTTTAGGATCACAACAAAACTGAAGGGAAGGTGTAGAGATTTACCATAACCATCCTGCCCCCATGTATGCCCAGCCTCCTCCATTACCAATATCCCCCTCCACAGCGGTACGTTTGTTAGAACTGATGAGCCAACGTCTACACAGCGCAATCACCCAAAGTCCACAGTTGACATTACAGTTCACTCTTGGTGTTGTACATTCTATGGGTTTGGACGCATGTGTAGTGACCCATATCTACCATCCTGGTACTACGTGGAGTATTTTCACTGCTCTAAAAATCCTCTGTGCTCTGCCTCTTCACCCCCTCTCTTCACTCCCAACCCCTGGCAACCACTGACGTTTCTACTGTCTCCACTGTTTTGCCTTTTCCAGAATGTCACATAGCTGGAATCATACAGTATGCGGCCTTTCAAGATTGCTTCAAGTCGCTTACAAATATGCATGTAAGGTTCTTGCATGTCTTTTCATGGCTCTGTGGCCCATTTCTTTTTAGCTCTGAGTGATATTCCATTGTCTGGAAGTACCACAATTTATCTGCTCCCTTGCTGAAGGACATCGTGGTTGCTCCCCAGTTTTGGCAATTATGAATAAAGCGGCTAGAAACATCCATGTGCAGGTTTTGGTGTGAACATAAGCTTTCAGTTCTTTTGGGTACATATCAAGGAGTGTGATTGCTGGGTCATATGGTAAGAGTATACTGTTCTGTAAGAAATAGCCAAACTGTCTTCCAGAGTGGCTGTGCCATTTTGTGTTCCTGCTAGCAATGAATGAGTTTCCTCCTGCCCCACATCACCTCCAGCAGTTGGTACCGTCAGTGTTCTAGAATTTGGCCTCTTTAAAATATGGGTGATGGTATCTCATTGTTGTTTTAGTTTGCATTTCCCTGGTACGTAGTCCGTGGAACATCTTTTATATGTTCCTTTGCCACCTGACTATCTTCTTTGGTGAAATGTCTGTGAAGGTCTTTGGCCCATTTTCTAATTGGGTTGTTTGCTTTCTTATTGTTGAATTTTAAGTGTTGTTTGTATATTTTGGATAATAGTACTTTATCACGTATGCCTTTTGCAAATATTTTCTCCCAATCTATGGCTATCTTCTCGGTTTCTTGGTGAATATTCAGTTTTAAAATTATAATTTGATTTTACAAGTAATACAGAAATGTACTGTCTGTGGGGAAAAAAGTGAAACAGTACAAAATCTGCCTTGACGTTTATCCTCCGAGTCCGTTCTCACTACAGCCCATGGGTTATGCCTATTATCTCTCCTGAGTGTATTCTTCCTCACCTTTCTCCACGTGTTTTTATTTGTACATATTTGTATTTCCATGGGGAATAAGTAGCTCTATTTTGTGTGTGCGTGGTTTACATAAATGCTGGCATATCGCACCTATTATTCGCCAATTACAGTCATACTGACTCTCAAAAATTCATCGATGTCAGCACATATACAGCAACCTCATTTTAAGCATAGAATTGTAGTCCATTAAATGAACATATTACAACGTATTTAGCCTTCCCCTGTTGATGTATGCTTAGGTGGCTCCCGATTTTTTTCTTCAGTCCCTTTATAAAAATGATCTTTTAAATTTTTGATCAAATTCATGCATGTTCATGGTATTTAAAAAAATCAAATGATGTGATAAGGTTTCTAGCAAATATCAGTAATGCAACACACACACACACACACACACACACACACACACACATACACACACATACACACACACCTGAGTCCTGCTCCTCTGAGAAAATGACTTTCTACTCTTCCAGCTGTTTCTTCTGGCATTGACCTCCATATCTGTGAATCAGATGCTTATATGCTATTTCTTGATTGACCCACCTGAAACACGATCTCCTGCTTTCCTATTGAGGTAGGCATGCTTTATACACACCACACCCACCCACTTGCTTCCCCTCTCTCCGTTCTTCCTATATAACTACATGACAATGTTCTGGTTAAATCAGCATTCTCTGTTTATGTTATTGTGATTTTATTTTTTCCTGCCAAGCTGATTTTATTTTTTCTTAATATTAACTTCCCCCAGGGAGCTTTTAAATCACCCAGGGAGCTTTAAATAATCCTGAAGCCCAGTCTGCACCCCAGATCGATTAAGTCAGGCTATCTTCAACTTTTTCCCTGACGACCTTCCACTGAATGTTTTATTTCTGCTCTTACATTTTTAATTTACAAGAACTCCTTCTTGCTTTCTGATTGCATCTTGCAGCAAACATGGCAGGCATAGGCCCTGGGCATTCACCCCTGAGTGCTGCCCGAGGCCGTTTAGTGCAAAGATCTGTGACGCTCTGCCCAAGGGCTGTTTTCTTCCCAACAGCATCCTCAGCCTGAGAGCAGGACAAGCTGGAAGCAAGAAGGTCCCCCCCCCAGAAGCAGTTCGTGGATCCTTGGGCACTGCTTGGTGCCTCTGAGGCAGGTTCTACACCAACTCCCAGGGTTCTCCAGAAATATCAAGCTCCGGGGACCCCCAGTAGTAACTGCCTAGGATAACACACCTTTTGCTGGCTTCCTTCCCTTCCCCGCCTCACTCCCCAACTCCTCAACCCATGTTTTCTGGGGTTACCTGCCAAAAATCACTTGCACTGGAATCATTATCTCAGAAATGGGCATCTGGGGAAACCCAAACCAAAACACTCCTTTTTTTTTCCTTTTTAAATAGAATCTTGTGTTTCATGGATACGATAGCTTATTATCTCTCTGAGGATATTACTTACAGTGAGATCTAACATTTGTTTATAAAGTTTACTCCTGCTGTTATATGGAGACTTAGCTTGGCTCATAATACCTACAGGTTAGTTTTCTGGGGTTTCTCCACAGATAACTTCCAGGTTCCAACTGTGGTGAGGACATGTCTCCGACTGGCAGCATCCTTAGAGCCAGGGGGCTGGAGGGGCAGGGCTCTTCCTGGTCCGCACCAGACTTTCACATGACATCCCTGATTTTCGTGTCGTGTCCTGCCTTCTGCTGTGCCTGGTGTTCTTAGGTCTGCAGCCTCCCTGGTCCCATTTTTCCATAGAACATACTTCTGCCAAGGTCGGGAAGGGGTAATTTCTCTGAAAGGGGCCCTGGGTAGGTGGTCACTCCTGTTATAACTGATAAGTAAGAAATCACCCGAAACTAATCAAAACAACAATATGTTCATTTGTTTTAATCTCTTATAGTTTCCGTGGCTGAAGAATTTGGGAAACGCTCGGAATGGGTATTTCTGGTTGGGGATCTCTCATGGAATGACTGAAGCTGGAATAACAGAGCCCAGGCATCTACCGCTCTCTTCTGTCTCTGTATGTCTCTCTCAATCCCGCCCTCTCTCTCTCTGCTTCTCTCTCTCTCCCTCTCTCTCTCGTTTCAGGGTCACTCCATGGGTTCTTCCATCGGGGCTTCCTCACAACATCAAGGTCTCAGGACGGTCCCACTGCTTACACGGAGGCTTAGGGTTCTAGCCGAGTCCCAGCTTCAGAAATTACACAGTGTCACTGTCCCCTGTGCTCTGTTGTCACGAGTGAGTCACAAGCCATTCAAGGGGAGGGGATATAGACCCCATCCCTCAATAGGAGGCGTGTCACAGCCACATTGTGGAACACATCATGTGCAATGGAAGTTACGGCGGTGGTCATCTCTGGAAAATCCTACCTGCCACAGCGGTCTCATGGCTTCTCACACAGGGTCCTAGCCATGCTTCTGTTGGCAATCCCCTGACACATCATTCTGATTCAATTCCTGGCATTTTTAAGTTTTGGTCCATGAATCTTCCTGCTTCTTGTTGGGGCCCCCATGTGCAGACGTGCAAGCTGGGTGGTGCACGGCTAGCCTAAGGCTAGTGGGTAGCCCGGCTCCTTGCTGGCACCGCCTTCTCTAGCCATTTTCAGCTCCGCTCACTCCTCTGCTCTCCACCCCTCACCCCCAAACTTGTCGACACCTCTCATCTGCTATTGCCCTCCCTCCTGTTCTTTTTGGTTCTTTTGTGAGTTAATACATGTTTGGTTGATTTACTCTGATTTTGCTCAGGCTTTGGGGAAGGGGCAAAGGAAAATACATACCCTCAATCTATTATTTTAACTTAAAGTGCCATGTTTCCTTTTTTCCCCTAATAAAAATTGCTGCAATAATGCCTCATTACACACATAAGCAAGCATTAGTACCTCATTGTATAGTTCACTTATACAAAAATGGATCATACTATATACATAGAGAGAGAGAGAGATAAGTATATATATATATATACAAATATATATATATATATATATATATATATATACAAATATATATACAGAGAGAGAAATTTCTATAAATAGAAAATTAAGGGGCACCTGGGTGGCTTAGTTGTTAAGCATCTGCCTTTGACTTAGGTCATGATCCCAGGGTCATGGGATGAGCCCCGTTTTGGGCTTCCTGCTCAGCGGGGATCTGCTTCTCCCTCTCCTACTCCCCCTGCTTATGTTCCCTCTTTAGCAGTCTCTCTGTCAAATAAATAAAAATCTTTAAAAAAAAAAAAAGAAAAGAAAAGAAAAGAAAAATTTCCCCTCTGGACACCTTCCAGATAATCACTGATAACATAATTTTGGTGATTATTTAGACAGCCTCTGGTCTTTTTTTCTCTCTCTTCCCCTGTGTAGAATGTATATCTGTATATATACACCTATGTGTGTGCATAAAATTTTAAGCAAAATCTCCTTTAAAAAAAATATGATAGGGGCGCCCAGGTGGCTCAGTCGATTAAGCGTCTGCCTTTGGCTCAGGTCATGATCTCACGGTCCTGGAATCAAGTCCCTCCTTGGGCTCAATGGGGAGTCTGCTTCTCCCTCTCCCTCTCCCTCTCCCTCTCCTTCTCCCTCTCCCTCTCCCTCTGTGATCTCTCTCGCTTTCGCTCTCTCTCAAATAAATAAATAAAATCTTTTAAAAATATATGATAATACTGTAATAGCTCTTCTTGCTTTAAGCCCCAGAGTCCTTTGTAATCACTTCTAATTTGTGCATCCAGAGGGCTCTGCCTTACTGCTCGGGTTCTGATGGCACTGATAAGGAGATCCCTCGCCTGTACCAAGGTCGAAATACTGCAAATGACCCCTGTTGCCTGTCCAAGTATAACCTGAAGAATATTAAAAGCATGGCACCCTCAGACGAATGAGCACCCACCTCAGATATAGTTACCTTGTAAATGAGGGAAGCAAGCAGGATGGTAAAAACTTTACAAAGGAGAAGTAGAGGAAAAGCGGTATCATAGTCCATCAGGAAAGGCATACGAAAATCAGTGTGCTAGGTTAGAGGCAAAACGGATTCATATCTCACAGGGCAATAGAACCATAACCTTTCAGGTTATCCTTCCAAACAAAAATCATTTGCATCTCCAGCAAACAAAATTCCACAACTTAGCACACAGCCCTCCAGAAGTGGGGCCCCAGTCAAGAGGAAAGTTCAAGTAAAACAGAAGTCTATCCCCTGGATAATGAAATAATCCCAGGATGGTCTGTTTGTGAGACAGTGTTCCAGTCTGCACTGAAAGGATGTGCAGTCCTCTTTTCGCCTTATTTCCAAGTTTGGGATGATTTTTCTTAAAATTCTTTCTTTACCTTGGTTCCCCAAACAAATTCTTTGCAAGATTTTCTAAGGGAAAGTGGCCATAGTTTCTGTGGTGTCCTTGGCATCCCTCAGCTTCCTCCCCTCTACCTACATTCTAGGAAGGTGAGATCAGTCCCCACAGACCAGGGTATTTCCAGTTAGTCACTGTACCTGGCCAGACACAACTCACATACCGCACACTTATTTAAAGTGTATGATCCCATGGTTCCTGGTGTATTCACAGTTGTGCAATCAGTTTTGGAACATTTTCTTCACCCCAAAAAGAAATCCTCTACCCGTTAGTAGTCGCTCCCCATTTCCTCCCAGCCCCTGGCAACCGGTAATCTACATCCTGTCTCTACGTATTAGTCTTTCCTGAACGACCTTCTCTACAAATGGAATCATACAACATGTGGGTCTTTTGTGTCTCGTTTCTTTCATTTAGCACAATATTTTCAAGGTCCATCCATGCTGTAGCATGGTCACTGCTTCGTTCCTTTCTATTGCTAAATAATATGCCACTGGATAGATATATACCCCATTTTAATCAACTGAAGAACATATGAGTTGTTTCCATTTTTGTCTGTTAGGAAAAATGCTGTTATAAAGCTGAGTTAACATGTTTTTGTGAAGACCTATGTTTTCATTGCCCATCTACCTAAGAGTGGAATTTCTTAGCCATACTGGTAATGAATACCTAACCTTTTTAGGAGCTGCCAAGCTGTTCTCCTAAGTGGCTTTGCCATTTTATATTCCCACCTGCAGTGCAGGAGGGGTCCCAGTTTCTCCACATCCTTGTCAACACTTGTTATTATTTGCCTTCTTGATTTTAGCCATCCTAATGGGTGTGAAGTCACATCATGATGCTTTCAAGGTCTTGCTTCTTAAATCAGTCTTGCACAGAAAACAATTTTGCACACAATCGAGGAACGGAACACAGTGGCCTCATGGTTCTAAGCCTCTACTATGGGTTGAGTCTGAGGGTTGAGTGAAGACTGCCCTGCTGAGCCACCCCAAAGATGAGAGGTCCTGCAGGGGCAGGAGGCCTAGACCAAACCCTACCCTCCTCGGAGGAAACATCTAGAATGCATGATCTTCTGGCCAAACGTGGTCCGCATCATCCTCATGGTAAAAGGAGGTGGTAAATGCCCAGGATTGTTGTGTGAGACAAGGGAGAGGAGAAATGCAGGCTGGCCCTGGGCTGGGCCCCTTCAAGAATGTCCCCAGTCTCTACCAGGGGTCATTTGTGTGCTGCCCACAATCCAATGACCTCCTTCACCACCTCCTTCACCACTCAGAGTCAGGGTCAGAGATTCCACCACATCTCCAAACTCGGTAAATAAGTTGCCGCCTTTTGAAAATGTGAATACCTCTGGGAGGGGTAGGCATCTTGCAAGAAGTCAATAGCTGGTTGTGAATGAGCTTATCAGATGCCGACCCACACCCGGCCGAGACAGGGCTCAGAGCAAGTGGGCGTTTTGACTCACTGGACAGGGTGGGGAGGGATGGGAGGGAGCTCTAGTGGAAAAGGGGTAGCTCTGCTCAAGAGGTAACATTCCAGGGGCGCCTAGGTGGCGCAGTCGTTAAGCGTCTGCCTTCAACTCAGGGTGTGATCCCAGCGTTCTGGGATCGAGTCCCACATCAGGCTCCTCCACTAGGAGCCTACTTCTTCCTCTCCCACTCTGTCTGCTTGTGTTCCCTCTCTTGCTGTCTCCCTCTCTCTCTCTGTCAAATAAATAAATAAATAAAATCTTAAAAAAAAAAAAAGAGGTAACATTGCAGGATGCCAGGACGGGGCCAGCACTGGATCTGCAAGGAACGTGTTCACCTTCATTCATCAATGATACACAGGGATCATGATTAGTTTATGGCATGCCACGCGGTGTACTAAGTGCTTTGCATACAATTTTTCTGTTTTATTTACGTAACAAGCACTTATAGAGCTCCATGTACTGCCACCCATCTCTCACACTCCATGTGCCACATCTATAAGCTAACACAGATCCTGTTGGCTTCCCCTATAAAATGATTCCCCGATCTGACTATTTCTCACCACCTTCCCAGCCAACGCCTCCTCTCAGTCTTACTGCAGCTCCCACGCTGGTCTCCCTGCTTCCCCATTTTGCAGTCACAGCAATCCTTCACCAAAGAACGGCCCTCCTGTATTTGAAATGCTCCATTGGCTTCCTATCTTTGTCACTATAAAAACCAAAGTCCTTACAATGGTCTAAAGTGTTACCTGAACTACCTTCTCTTACCTGGCTAACGTCATCTGCCCACTGGCTCAGCCGCAGGAATCCGGCTGCTCCTCAGCCACACCGGCGTGCTTCAGTTCAGGGCCCCCACAATGACTGCAGTGCTCTGCCTAGAGCACCGTTCTCCCAGAACTTGCATGGCTTATGCCCTCAATTCCTTCGAGTCTCAGCTTAAATGTCACCTCCTCAGAGAGACCTTTCTTAGCAGTCCCTCCTCCTCCTAGAAGAGCCCTTGCATGCGCCAGATTGCTCACTGTCAGAAAAGAGGGTTATGAATACAGAAAAGGAGAAGACCAGAATGAATTCTAGGGTGATAGATTGGAATCAGAGATATGGAATGAACTCATGGTTTTCAATAGACACAGATATATATAGAAATAAATACAGATGGAAATGGGTGTGTGTGTGTATGTGTGTGTGTGTGTGTACATACATATATTCTCTAGCTCAGATCACTGGAGAAGGCCCGGGAGCAAGAGTCCAATAACAATGAACACATCTCAAGCCCAGATCTTGACTTCCAATATTATTCTCTACTAAAAGGAATCAGGACCCCTTGGAGAAATGGTGGATTCCAGGCCTGGGGCAGGAAAAGTTCAAGAAGAGCCTAAAACATTTTTGTGCCAAAAACTAAGAAAGTGCTGGGGTTCCTGGGGCTCAGTCAGTTGGGCGTCCACCTTTAGCTCCAGTCATCATCCCAAGGTTCTGGGATCGAGCCCCACATCGGGCTCCCTGCTCAGCAGGGAGTCTGCTTCTCCCTCTCTCCATTCATGCTCTCTTCTTCCCTCTCAAACAAATAAATGAAATCTTTAAAAAAAAAAAAACTAAGAAAGTGCTCAAAGGGGGGTGTGACACATCAAAAGGATACAGGAACTAGCTTGAAGCGTCTCCCACTAGCCAAATACTAGACAGCTTGAACACCAAAATAACTAATGACAAGAATCGATTATAACTCATGGAATAAACTAGGAATCTGTGAGCCCTTGGCAACATAAATAAATAAAAAGTTTGATGAGGACCCCGATAATTACAGTTTTCAAAATGCGTCTGCAAAAAATAGTTCTTAAAGAGATAAAAAGAGTAACTTTACAGTGGAGAAATCTGGCAGATGCTAGTCAAGTGACTGAAGTTAATACCTCAAGTAACGAGACAAACAGAAATTGTCCACCATCTGACAGGAAGCAATGAGAAGTACACAGCATTATTTCTGTGATTATATACATACACACATATATATATGTATTTTTCTATGATATATATTTTTTCAGTGATTATGTATTTTTTCCTGTGATATGTATTACTTCTGTGATTTCTGCCAAAGATATATAACCTAAATCAAATCATGAAGAAACATCAAATAATCCCAAATCAAGGAACAGATTACAAAATAACTGATAATAATCTTTGAAAAGAAATGGAGGGTCTGCTCTAAACCGACAGAGATGAACGAGATACGACTCCATAGCCATGTGTGGCATTGGATGTTAATTAGACTTAATACGGTCATTGTTTCATGGTACATACATGTATTGAATCATTATGTCATACACCTAAAACTAATACATTACATGTCAATATATCTCAATTTAAAAAAATGGCAACTAAACGTGGTTCTACGGTTCTGGAGGGGATTTTTGGCTCTAAAGGACATTATTGGGGCAAATGGCAAAATTAGAATGGGGCCTAAGGATTACGGTGTTGCAGAATTACACGATTCTTGCTCAAATTAGGGCTAGTCCCTGCTCACCTCCACAGTGGTTCAACGAATGCTACTAATGTCTAGTGTGCTTGTGACCAGGACCACCTTATCCCAACCATCTCTGCCACTGTCGCCTGTGTCCCCTCCTCCACTTTCTCGGTGAAGGGATTGATCCCCACCTTAGGAGTGTGGAGTTTGGATTCTCTTCTTGGGCTTGGATTGTGCTTTCTGGGGCTGGCAGTTCATCCATGTGGATGACCATTCTGTTGTCCTCTTTGCCCACGTGGGCAGCCAAGCTGCCAGGCTTGCACATTCCCAGGGCCCATCACTAGCATCTGGGCTTCCCGGGTCATCTTCCAGTCAAACAGGAAGACTTCTGCAAGTACCCAGAAATGATGTGTTTCCTAGAACAAAAAGTAGAGCTTGCAGGTGCAACATCTTTTAGTTTTGTTGTCATTGTTTTGTGTTGTTGTTTTTTTTTAATTTCTTGGTATAGTCACTAGTATCTCTTGGAGGAAATAAAAAGCTATGAAATCTCAGGCTCAGAATCTTCTAAGCAGATCCCCTAAGATGAGGAAGAGTGGGGGCTAGAACCTAGGGGGAAAAGCCCAATGTCAGGACGTTCCTTCATATTCTATTGCCTCCAACAATTAGAGCAGCTGGTCCTTTTGGAGAGCAAACTTTTCTACTTTAAAATTACACCAACTGCAAAGTGATAAGCAAATATCTGTGATTTCTAGTGGTGACAAACTCTCAGGTACAGCTCATGTGCTTGGTTTTTATTTTTGTTTTTGAACATTTACTATATCCATCATGGAAGGAAATGCTAAATATCATTTAAAGGTTTGTGAATAAGGATGTAATTATTTTCATCCAAGTTTATGAACATACTGAGTCCTCACCACCGACCCAGGTTAAGGACCCTGAGTTATCACGTGGTGAGTCTGACAGCCCAGAAATCACTTCAGAAAAGGACCTTCAGGATGCCCAACGAAGAGATGATGTGGGCTTAAATCAGGGCAAAGGCTATGGGCGCCCAGACGGGAGGCTAGAAGTGAGCCATCATCCGGACAGAAAGCCAGCTGGCTCGGTGACAGATGGGGCATGAAAGGTGATGGTGATTCTGGACAATTTGGAAGAGCAGTTGGGCAGGAAGCAGATGAATGTCTGTGAAACACAATGGCCTTACCATGGGCACGGTGCCTGTTACTTTAGAGATTAGCGCACTTCCCTGCAAAAGCCTCCCACAACCTCCCAGAGTGGGTGTGGCTCCCAGAAAAGTACCTTCTACCCTCCAAAATACTCCTCCCCCATTCAGGGTTAAGGACCCATTCTGCAAGACCTCTTAGTCCTGACCCTCCTTGAAATACAAATCCTTTTCAGAGAGGTGTTATTCACATTTTAGCCCAAATGAGTTTATCCATCCTTCCCTGAGAGTTATTAGGAGACTTTGAGTTCACTGAGCTTCTGAGAATAGGTGGGTATTGGGGCACCTGGGTGGCTCAGTTGGTTAAACAACTGCCTTCGGCTCAGGTCATGATCCCAGGGTCCTGGGATTGAGCCCCACAACGGGCTCCCTGCTCAGTGGGGAGCCTGCTTCTCCCTCTCCCTCTGTCACTCCCCCTGCTTGTCTCTCTTGCTCTCTCTGTCAAATAAATAAAATCTTAAAAAAAAAAAAAGAATAGGTGAGTATTGAGGGATGGGGGCTAAGAGTGTGACCCCTTTCCCAGTCAGGCAACCTTGAATAAAAGGGGACCTCACTGGAGCACCAGCAGAAAATTCCTGTTTCTATCACTTCTAGCCTGGGCAGGCTGAGCCCCATCCTCCCCCAACCCCAGTCCTCTCAGAGGCACTTTCTGGGTGGAGGGCAGAGTGGGTCACACGTTAAGGATAATTAGGGAAAAAAAAGAATCAAAATGTGATAGCCCTAAGCAAGTTGCATATAAATGTCTGCAGGTGAAGTGCAGCCAGTGGGGGCCTAATTAACATATTTTATTCACCCGTCTGGAGCCTCAAAGACACCTTGACGTGAGGATCCAGCATTTCCTGTAGACTCCTTCCTTACAGAGGGAATTTAAGACTCTACTGCCCTACCCTCTATTGCCTTCCCAACTGGCGAAAAGCCCGCATTAACTCACACGTTGTTGGGGGAAGGGCTAGGATAGTCAACTACCTGTAAACATTGGTTCTTTTTTTTTTTTTTTAAAGATTTTATTTATTTATTCGACAGAGACAGAGACAGCCAGCGAGAGAGGGAACACAAGCAGGGGAAGTGGGAAGCAGGGGGAGTGGGAAGCAGGGGGAGTGGGAGAGGAAGAAGCAGGCTCACAGCAGAGGACCCTGATGTGGGGGCTCAATCCTATAACGCTGGGATCACGCCCTGAGCCGAAGGCAGACGCTTAACCGCTGTGCCACCCAGGCACCCCAACATTGGTTATTTTTCTGATAATAAAAGACTCAAACGCACTAAGTGTATTTCCTTCCAGTTCTTTTCCTATGCAATTGTTACGTGCCCAAGAACTTACCGGCTGAATCTATACATACACTCGGTATCCTGCTTTGAAACTAAGCGAAGCAATACAAAAGGACATGGGTTGTAGTCTACGTCCTTACTGCATAGCAAAGGGCCTTGAAGGATGCATGCCAATTTGTGGGAATGTGAAAGGCAGCAAAGAAGAGCAACTTTCACTTTTCGCCTCACGGATTTGTGCATTTCCCGGTAAATGTTTAGGAACCATACACTACTGAGTGAGTTTCCTATTGCTGTCATGACAAATCAGGGCAGACTTAGTGGCATAAAACAACACAGGTTTATAATCTTATAGTTCAATAGCTCAGATGTCCGAAATGAGTCTCGCTAGATTAAAATCAAGGTGTTGGCAGGGCTGGATTCCTTCTGGAAGCTCTAGGTGAGATTTTTCATTTCTTTGCCTTCTCCCAGCTTCTAGAGGCTGCCCACAATCCTTGGCCAATGGCCCCCTTCCTTCTTTAAAGCCAGCAATCATAACCTCCTGACCTCCGTTTCCATCACCACATCTACCTCTGACGTTCCTGCCTCCCTCTACCCCTTAAGGACCCCTACAACATTAAGCCCACCTGGATATAACGCAGGATAATTTCTCCAACTCAAAATCCTGCATTTAATCACATCTGCAAAGTCTCTTTTTCCGAGTAAGGCAACATAGTCACATATTCACAGACTACAGAGACTAGGAAGTAGATTATCTTTGGAGAACAAGGGAGGGAGGGTAGTATTATTCTGCTTACCATCATTACTTATGTAACTTTTAGAAAACCCTTTTTGGGGCACCTGGGTGGCTCAGTCGGTTTAGCATCCAACTCTGGATTTTAGCTCAGGTCATGATCTTGGGGTTGTGGGATCGAGCCCCAAGTCAGGCTCCGAGCTCAGCATGGAGTCTGCTTGTCCTTCTCCCTCTACTCCTCCTCCCACTTGTGCTCACACGTGCTCTCTCTCTTAAATAAATAAAATCTTTTTAAAAGTAAATAAATAACCCTTATTAAAACCTTATATGACAAAATTTTTCTCAACATTAAAATTTCAGGATAATCATAATTTTTCATGGTGCCTAATATTGTATTTAGGGATATACCACAATTTATTTAAGTGGTCCTGCAATTTGGGGTATTTGGGTTGTTTTATCTTCCATGATCTTCATGATGAATGTCTTTGGGTCTTTCGGGAGGGGAATATGTAGAATTAGAAAAGGGCTACAGAAATGGAGTTGGTGGTCAGAAAGGCCTTCGTTCAAATCCAGGCTCTGTCTCAATTCTCCATGTCATTAGAGTCTTGGTTTCCTCAACTGCAAAAACAGGATCGTTACAACTCCAGCGTCAGCATTTTTTAACAGCTTTCTTGAGCTATAATTCACATACCATATAATTCACCCATTTAAAAGTACAAATTCAGTGGGTTTTAGCCTCAGGGTTTTTGCAGGATTCAGTGATATTAAACACATGAATTGTCATCACTCTTTTTTTTTTAAATATTTTATTTATTTATTCGTCAGAGATAGAGACAGCCAGTGAGAGAGGGAACACAAGCAGGGGGAGTGGGAGAGGAAGAAGCAGGCTCATAGCGGAGGAGCCTGATGTGGGGCTTGATCCCAGAACGCCGGGATCACGCCCTGAGCCGAAGGCAGATGCTTAACCGCTGTGCCACCCAGGCGCCCCTGAATTGTCATCACTCTTAATAATTCTTTGATTGTAATTTATATTATTTTCTTAAGCTAAGTTCTTAGAACCAGCCATACGAGATAAAAGCCTATAACTCTCTCAAATGTTTTAGAAATAGACCTCGTGGGGGCACCTGGGTGGTTCAGTCATTAAGCGTCTGCCTTCGGCTCAGGGCATGATCCCAGAGTCCTGGGATTGAGCCCCGCATCAGGCTCCTTGCTCCACTGGGAGCCTGCTTCGTCCTCTCCCCCTGCTTGTGTTCCCTCTCTCGCTGGCTGTCTCTCTCTCTGTCAAACGAATAAATAAAATCTTTAAAAAAGGAAAGGAAAGGAAAGGAAAGGAAAGGAAAGGAAAGGAAAGGAAAGGAGGAAGGAAGGAAGGAAGGAAGGAAGGAAGGAAGGAAGGAAAGAAAGAAAGAAAGAAAGAAAGAAAGAAAGAAAGAAAGAAAGAAAGAAAGAAAGAAAGAAAGAAAGAAACCTTGTGAAGATAGAAGGTATTCTTCTGAGGGTTTGACATTTTGGGGGGTTGTATGTGTGTGTTTGGGAGCATAGGAGTTGGTATGAAATTGTTGGCCTATTTAACCCAAGATGCTCTCTTTCATTCTCCCTTGTGTAATCCTGGATTGTATTCACCCCTACACCCACACACACACAGTAACTAGGAGAAGTCGATTATGGTTCCCTGTCACCCAACCCTGCAGAGCCACTGACCTGTCCCTCACCATATCCTAGTGAGACTAACTCCAGTGAAGACTGCATCGGTACCATCTCCAACTGCCACTCTTAATTCACACCAAGCACACCGTATGGTGGGCTGGCAGGAAGGAGAGGCGGTGGGTCTTCACCAATGCCGTGGGGAACCCAACCTATTCACCAACGCATCATAAAAACACACTCAGTGTGGCCGTGGGAGGACCGGCTACAGGTTGCAGGGCTGAGTTAGGGAAGTGTCAGCCAAATCCAGGAGCACGTTGCACCAGAGTGATGTGTGGGTGAATCCTCGGCATCCCAGCAGGTGTGAAAGCCGGTTACGTGAGATGGGTGTGGGTTAGGTGGTGAGGGATGAGAGGAAGGTACAGAGAGGGTGTGTGGGGTCAGAGGTAGGAGGCGGTGGAGGCGAGGAATGGGGCCCCACTGGGGTTGGATCTAGTAGACAGACCGGGGGTTTGGAACCATTTTTGGGTCACAGCCTCTTTTGAGAATCTGATGGATGCTAAGGAAAGAATGCAAATACACGCGCACACACACACACACACACACACACACACACACACACACATTGCCTACTGTGTCAGGGATTCTTGGAACCCAGCAAGCTCATCCAAGGGCTCAGGATTAAGAATCTCTGGCCTAGACTAGCTCACAGGGACTTGTCAGAAAAAAAAATCCAACACTGCATTAAGAGCTGGAGAATGTTTGTGCCTTCTTGCGTGGAAGACCTCTAGAGAGGTTTGTAGGTTTTGGACTTAAATTCCAAAGTCCACTTACTACATAAATGCTTTATTTATCTTCTTCTAGCTTTTGTTTTGAAAATTTTCAAATCTACCAAAAAGTTGTGAGCTCATGTAGTCTTCAACTATATTCTACAATTGTCAACATTTCTGCCTAATTGCTCCCCACTCCCCATGTATGCTTGTGCTCTAGGGAACCCACGTTTTTCTGGAGAACCATTTAAGAATAAGTTGCAGATATTATGATACTTCATCCTTAAACACATGGCATGTAACTCCTAAGATCAAGAGCGTCTCCTGAATAACCACAAGATAATCCTCACATTCACAAAATTTAACATTGATGCAATACTATTATGTAATGCACATCCTCTATTCAAATTGCCCCAGTAGTCCATTCATTATGGTCCTTTTTGCTGTATTTCTCCTTCCCTCCCTCCTTCCCTCTCTCCCTCTTTTTCTTCCTACCTTTCTCATTTGGGATCAAATCCAGAATTACAGTTCTCTCTCTCAGGCTCCTTTAATCAAGAACACTGCTTCAGAGTTTTGTTTTCTTTTGTGTTGTTTTCTCTTGTGACACTGACAGTTTTGAAGAGTCCCAGACTTCGCTGTTTTGCAGAATGTTTCCCAGTTTGGACTTGTCTGATTCCGTCCTCATACTGAGATTCAAGGTAAGCATTTTGGGCATATGCCATGTTCCTTCTTGGTGCATTACATCACAGGGTCTGTTGGTCCCTTATTGATGAGGTTAAATTTGACTAGTGGTTAAAGCAGTGATCTCCACTTTCTAATTAGTTAGTGATTTGTGGGGTAACACTGTATTCGTTGAAAGCCTCTAAATGTGGCGAATGCTGGGTGAGCCAGTGGCGAGCATCCAGAGTCAGTCCTTGCTCTCATGATGTTTTTACACTGGAGGAGAGAGAATTACAATTACAAAATATGCAGTTTTCTGAAGGATAGAGTGCTGAGATAGACAAGTGTCAACTCTACCATTTCAAGTGAACTTAAAGGGGTGCCTGGCTGGCTGGCTCAGTCCATAGAGATGTGACTCTTGAATGTGGGGTTGTGAGTTGAAGCCCCACATTAGGTGTAGAACTTACTTTAAAAAAAAAAAAGTACAGATTTAAATAAAAAATCCATTAAAAAAAATTTTTTTAACATGGGGTGCCTGGGTGGCCCAGTCCCTTGAGCATCCAACTCCTGATTTCAGCTCAGGTCATGGTCTCAGGGTTGTGAGATGGGGCCCTGTATCGGGCTCCACGCTCAGCCAGGAATCTGCTTAAGATTCTTCCACTCCCTCTCCCTCTGCCCCTTCCCCCCTTCAAATAAAAAAAAAATCATTTTTTTAATGTTGTTTTTAAATTTTTTTTTTGTAATCTCTACACCCGGCATGAGGCTCGAACTCACAATCCTGAGATTGAGTGGCATGCTCTTCCAACTGAGCCCGCCAGGTGCCCCTAAATTTTAAAAAATCCATTAAAAATAAGAAAAATTTAAAAAAACAAAAGAGGAACTGAAAGAGAGCTTGGGAAGATGGAGTAAGAGGACCTTGAGCTCACGCCATTCCATGTTAAAACTAGATATAATCCAGGGGCGCCTGGGTGGCACAGCGGTTAAGCGTCTGCCTTCGGCTCAGGGCGTGATCCCGGCGTTCCGGGATCGAGCCCCACATCAGGCTCCTCCGCTAGGAGCCTGCTTCTTCCTCTCCCACTCCCCCTGCTTGTGTTCCCTCTCTCCCTGGCTGTCTCTCTCTCTGTCAAATAAATAAATAAAATCTTAAAAAAAAAAACAACTAGATATAATCCACATCCAAGTGAACAGAATGAGCCTTAGAGATGAGCCTTGAGGAGGAGAAAGAAGGCAGGCATGGGGAGGTGGGGATGGAGGGAGAGGAGGCAGCCACGGCCAAGCTTGGAGGGTGAAAGGAACCAAAAGCTGGGCACGTGGTGGTCTCAGGAAGGGAACAGTGATAGGAAAAGGCTCTGGATCTGCTGCTACTGGTACTGAGCACCTCATAACTGCTGAACACTGTTTTAAGTGGTTTACCTTGTCTAGGTCTCCCCATAGCCCTGTGAAGAAGGCCACTACTGTTCTTATGCTGTAAAATCTGCAGCACAGAGTTATTGGCCCAAGGTCACACAGTTTATAAACAGCACAGCTAGGAGTCAACCTGGATGGACCTGACTCAACAGTCTATGCTCTTAACTATATCAAGAAGGAGAAGCAGGGTCTCACCTAGAAAACAGAATATTAAAAAAGACTGGAGTCAGAGCAACCGGGGCTGAGTGGGAAGTGCTGTCGATAAAGGATGTGGAATGGGAAAGCAAGGCAAAAGAAAGGCCCAGAAGATCAAAGACAGTAGAGTGTTAGGTGCTAAAAAGCAACATAATAAAATAGGACAAAGTTTGGTTGGCCGCCTCACCTTCAATCCACGCCCAACCCCTCTCCTGTCCCTTCAGGCAGGACTCACTATTCTTCTTCTGCTCTGTCCTCGCCCACAAAACAGGACATTTTCATAGTCTCAAAGGGTCTCCCCACAGACTGCTTATTAATTACAAAGGGAAGGGGCGCCTGGGTGGCTCAGTCGTTAAGCGTCTGCCTTCCGCTCAGGGTCTGATCCCAGGGTCCTGGGATCCAGCCCCACATCAGGCTCCTCTGCTGGGAGCCTGCTCCTTCCTCTCCCACTCCCCCTGCTTGTGTTCCCTCTCACGCTGGCTGTCTCTCTCTGTCAAATAAATAAATAAAATCTTAAAAAAAAAAAAAAAAAGGAAAAATAGGAACTTCACAAAGAGCTACCTGGCCCACTCCAGCTTAACCAAGCCACAGAAGAGAGCATTCAGCGTGTTCTCAGGGAAGGCTCCGGAAGGGAATTAGGGGTTAGTGTAAGAGAAGGGTTTTGTGAGGAAGACTCTGGTTGAAGGGAGGAGGAATCCATGGGTGATGGGGCAGGGTCCATTCGAGAAAGAGGGGGTGTCTCCGGAAGGGGGGGAGAAATCTTGAGGCGGGGGATGTTCTCAGTGGTAAGAGTGAGTCATTGGGGTGGACTTGATGGGGACGAGTCGGTTGACAGGAGGGTCAGAACGGGGTCAGTATGGGGTGGGTAAACCCTGGGTGATGAGAGGGTGGAGGGCTTGAGGTAGGGGTCGCTAAGACCGTCCTGAAAAGGCCCGCGAGGGGCAAGGCCCAAAGGCAGCGGTGAGCGGGTTGGGGAAGCCCCATGGCGGGCGCACAACGCCGCCCCTCGGCCGGGCAGCTTTGGCAGGGGGACTCGGGGTGGCAAGCAGCCGGGGGCGGGGCCGGGGGCGGGGCCGGCACCGCCCGGCCGGTCCCCCCGCGCTGCAGGGGGCGCTGTGAGGCTGGGAGGCCCCGGGCCGGGCGGCGGCCGCTCCTAGTGAGCGCGGCCCCTTTTCCGGGTTGCCTCCTCCTCCTCCTCCTCCTTCGCCTCCTCCTCCTCCTCCTTCTTCGCCGCCGCCGCCGCCGCTGCCCCTTTCCCGGCCGGCGGCCGCCGCTGCTGGTGCCGCCGCCGCCGCAGCCGCCGCCGCCTCGGGGCCGCGAGCCGAGCGGAGGCCGCCGCGGAGCGCGAGCGCCGCCCGCCCCGCCGCCCCGCCGGCCCCTCCAGGGCCCGGCCGGCTCGGCCGGCGCCCCCCGCGCCCCCAGCCCGCCCGCCCCCGCGGGCCCGGCCTGGCGTGGCCGCCCGCCGCCGCGCTCCTCCTCCTTCTCCGGCGCCCGGCGGCCCGCCGCCTCCTCCGCCCGCCGCCCCGCGCCCCCCGCCGCGCCGCCGCCGCCGCCCTCTGCGCCCCGCGGCGCCCCCCGGTCCCGCCCGCCATGCCCGGCCCGGCCGCGGGCAGCAGGGCCCGGGTCTACGCCGAGGTGAACAGCCTGAGGAGCCGCGAGTACTGGGACTATGAGGCTCACGTCCCGAGCTGGGGGTAAAGCCGCCGCCGCCCCCGCCCGACCGCCCCCCGGCGCAAACCGCACTGGCCCCCCACCCCGCGGTCTGCCTCCCCCGCCGCCCCGCCGCTGGCCGGCGCTTTCTCGGGTCTGGGGTGGAAGGCAGAGCCCCCTCCTCCCGCCGCACATGTGCTTGTCTCCCTGTCCCCCCCCCCTTCTCCCCGCCTTGTGCACCCCTCTCTCGCCCTTACCCCAAGGAATGCTTTCTTACTGAGAAGTGTAGGGTCCAGGGCCTGGAGCCTGGTGGAAATGAGGGAGCAGCCCTTCCTTCTTACACTTCTGGGTTTCTATTTGGGGTGGGCAGTCAGCAGCTGTCCTCTGGAGCTATTAAAATTCTCTGCCTTTTTAGTTTTTTGAAATGAGGCTGGGTGGGAGGAAATCTTTTAAAGACATCCACATTCTCAAAGCAGGCGCTGGCTACCTTTGGGGTGTGAAGTATAAGGCAGCTGCTGTGGAGCCCCAGGCAGAGGGGCACCCTCCGAGCCTCCAGGATGGATGCTTTGCTTACCCTTCTAGATTGGCTCGGAGCCCTGCCTTCCTATCTCTGCTCCCCAAGTTGTGATGGACCAATTAGGTTAGGTGCTGTGCGCAGAGTGAAAGGAGCCAAGTTTATGTTGGGGCTTTCATTTAGAATGAGTTGTGTCCTGATGTATAGACGCTTCCAACGCTTGATTAATGGAAGTGGCTGGATGGGGGTGTATAGTGGGCATAGGCTTGGTTAATCCCAAGTCCTGGCATTTATGTGTCACTCTTGCCTTTCACAGTAATCAAGATGATTACCAACTGGTTCGAAAACTTGGTCGGGGAAAGTATAGTGAAGTATTTGAGGCCATTAACATCACCAACAATGAGAGAGTGGTTGTAAAAATTCTCAAGGTGAGTGTCTTATGAGTGGCATTAAAAATTTGGTTCACTGGTCCGGACGTAAATTCCAGCCACATTGTAGAATGAGCACTGCAAACTCTCATTTCACACATCTTCTATCTGATGTCCCTTCGCTACTCCTTCTCCCACCCGTTTTCCTGTGAACTTTGAAGGAAGTATGTAGACCTGTTTCAAATCTGAGCAGTATCATTCAGGAGCATACTTGTCCTGAAATGTCTCTGTGGGCTTCCAAAGTGAAAATTCCAAAGGGGTCCATTTGTTACAAAAGAAATAGGGATTCAGATGAAAGAAAAGCTTTTCCAGAAATCCCATCAATTCGAGGGCTCCTTGGACATGGAGTTTGTTACCCTTGGTGCTCAAAATTATTCCAGAAAAAAAGTTGAAAGAATAGAGCAGCTCCAAAGATGAGTTTGAAGCTTGGGTAGAAACACCTCAGTGGGTGATGAGTCGTTTCGTCTCCTTTGGCAGTAAAAGTGTGTCAGGTGGGGTTGGATACAGCAAAGCAGTAGTGCCCAGAAGGTTCATTGTTGCTTATCAAATAGTAAAAGTGAAGTTGGGAGCAGTAGAAGAGTACACTTGCAATGACTAAAATTAGTGGTTGGAACAAACAGTCTTAGTGTCTGGTTTAGTCACCTAGGTTTGATAAAGATACACCTTTTATTGTCTCTTCGGTGAAGACATGATCTTAATGAGCATGAAGAGTTGGCTAATTCTCCTTTGGGTAACAGATTGGATAGGTTTAATAATGTTTTGTAGGGTGTACTAAAAAGGTAATTCTTAGAATTTGTGAAGGGTCCTCATTGTTGCCAGATCATTGAATGTGTGTGCATGTCATTTAGTGAAATATCGGAAAGACTAAAGAATAATTAATATAAGCACTTTGGCATGTACGAGATTTCCGATGTGGCCATTTTGCAGGGGCTCCGTGAATAAGGATGAGGAATTGGAAAGCTGTTTTTGTGTCTTATGGATCGAGTTAGGGCAGCTGTGTCCCTTAGTATGAGGGGTCAGGCTTACGCTGTCTGCAAATCAGTTTTCAGAAAAGTGATCAGCTCTGTTACTCAGTGCCGTGCAAGCCTAGTGATGAAGAAGCAGAGCTGCAGTAGAGAGAAGTAGACAAAGTTATCTGTGCCATCAGAGGCACTGGGGGTGAGAAGTGAGGAATTGATACTGAAGATGAGGAGTTTGACTCCCCTCTTCCTCAAATGTGAATTGGACCTGAAAAGTCACATGGTCTTTTTTTTTTCTTTACAAGCATAAATATTTAAAGAAATGTTCCCTTCAGGGAAGTCACCTGGGTAAGCCATATGATTTTTTCCTTTATACATAAGCATAAATGTTTTTAATATAAGCTGCTTAAAATCTTTCTAGGAAGTGAGCAAGGCATAAATTGAACTGAGGAATATCCATATTCCACTGCTGTGCATTTGGAAGAATGAATCGCTGACTCTGGAACAATTTTAGAAAAATAACTAAACTTTTACGCAATAGCAGCATTTTTAGAATAAGTGTGTAACTTCCTGTGGTGTCTTTTTTAGAGGAATGGCCTTTAGGTATATGTGTAAGTAACAGTACATTGATGCAAGAGAACATTGCATTGCTCTTTAGTCTTCCTTCTAGAGATCTTCATAGCATCCGCTGCTGGATAGTTTTCCCCCTAAGGATTCACAGGATGTGTTAGGGAACCCAACATGGAAGCCAGAGGTTATTTTTACAGACGAGAAACCTCGGCACAGGAAAACTTACCTGATACCCCTATGTTGAAATGACCCATAGCCAGAACTCCTGTTTCCTCTTTCTCCCTCTCTCCTCATTTTAGCAAGGGTTTGTAAGATCTTCAGGATAAGTGCCCGTGTTCTGCAATAGGACTCAGGAGGCTCCTTGGATGCTCTAGTTAATGAAGTGTTCCTTGTATCTTTTCCATACAAGTTCTTTTTGGGGTACAGCCTGAACCAACTTCATTGCCACTGGTGAAAACCACCCTCACTTCTTTCTTTTCCAAAGCCCTGTGGCATTTTTTATCCAAATTTTGTTCTATCTGAAGGATGGGGTAAGAAACTACTAACGGTATTGCGATTTTCTCGTTTTCACAGGCTGAATTAAAGTGGATTAAAAGTACTTTGTTTGTTTGTTTGTTTTAAAGGACAGGGTCTTGATCCCAAGTTGTGCACCCTTATTCAGATAAGTTATGACTAATATCTGCTGTTACAGTGTTTGCTCATAGGAAATTAGGTCCTTAACAGAGTACCAGCTGTTCGTAATTTAGAGGAATTTAGAAAAAACTTCCTCTTCGTAAAAGGCCTACTGTACTTCAACTGCAGGAAGGAACTTATGTGTTCACGTAGTCACGGTGACCAAGGTAGAGGGTATATTCCTTGAAGCCAGGGCTGTCTTCTTTTTTGGTCAATAACATTTTCCTTCCATTCTTTCCAGGATATGAGGGTGGTCATTTGCTTAGAGACCACAGAGGAATGCTATGATTTAATTTGTATCCGTAGATTTTTTTTAGTATTTTTTTGGTCAGAATATATTGGAGTTCTTCAAAGGTTTTAGAAATTTAGAAGTTGGTGAGCAAAATTGTACTGTCTATTTAGAAGTGAAATTCTGAAGTTGAAATCTTAAAATGTTCCAGTCAATAGGAAGGTTATATCTTTTTTGGCCAAAATGATTTTGAGGAGAAAAAGAAGGGGAGATGGTGGGTGGGAAGGGTTAGCACAGGAGGGCAGAAAGCCACTTTTGTGCTGAAAGTTTCATCTTTTGATTCTGAAAAATCCATTGCGCAGTTCCTTTGTAGTACCCCTTAGGAAGGTATACACAGAGATAAAAGCATTTGGCCATTTTGGACAACTTGTAGCATTTCGTGGGCACCACCTGTGTATGGATTTCAGCCCTTCTTGGGATCCTTCAAGTTAAAACTGCTATTTCCTAAATAGAAGTTAAGAGCAATACCATTTTTAAATAAACGTGTATGGCGTTTTGAACCCATGCTGCCCTGAGTTGGAAATTATCATATATAAGAGAATAAATTGATAGTCTGTTGGTGGTCTTATTTTATAAAGAGTTGGGCAAATCCATTTTTTCCCCAGAGGTTAATTCTCAAGATTAAAACAAAGAATGGTGGTAATGCAAGTTTACTTTTTAAGTCTGCTTAGCATGTTTGTAGATGTTTCTAAAATGTTGTGCTATGAGGAGATGGTGCTAAAAGAAGGATGGGAGGCCTGCTGATGACCCATCATGTGGGGTTACTTCAGAGCGAGCAGGCAACTGTCTAGGTTATATTAAAGTGGTGTTTGCTCATGCTGGTACGGGGCTTTCTGCCTTATTTCTGCTTTCTCCGGTGGTAGGTTTTTTCCCTCCAGGTACTTTGTTAGGCAAGTGTACCAAGACATCATCTTCCTGAAGCAAGGCATTAGTATTAATTTATCTAAAGTTTTTGTGATTTTTAGTTCCCGCAAATGTCTTGTGGTATAAAAGTAGTTAAAATGGTATTATTAAAGTATTACTAACATCAAAAATAATATAAGTTTTAAAAATTATGTGTGAACTAGTCAGTGCTGTTTCTTTTTTCTTTTAAGATTTTATTTTATTTGAGAGAGAGCACACGTGTGCATGTGCAAGCGTGAGCAGGGTGGGGGAGGGGCAGAGAGAGAATCGCAAGCAGACTCCTCGCTGAGTACGGAACCCCATGTGGAGCTCCATCTCACCACCCCATGTTCATGACCTGAACTGAAACCAAGAGTTGGATGCCCGACCAACTGAGCCACCCAGGGCCCCTAGTCATTGCTCTTTCCAATACTGTGGTTGTAGGGTCCTGGAGAGTGCAGTGAAACAGAATCATGAAGTGAGGGAGCAGAGAAACCTTAGAACCCAAAACCTTTTTACAGATAAACTGAGACCCAGAGCTCGGTAGTTTGCTCAGAGTCACATGGTTAGGGGGTGTAAGCACTAGGGTCCTGGTCCTCTGTCCCTCTCATGGATCTTGCAGATGTGAGGAGCAGTTAGGACATTTGCAGGATATTTGATTTCTTGAGGTGTTGAACTGTACTGGAAAGATGGATAAACACTCACTGGAAGTCAAATGAATTTGTTTCTAATGGTTTTGGAGAGTTATTCTTCTGTACGGAAATGCTTGACTTGGACCGGTACTAGATGGAGTGTGGAATAGATGAATACCCAGAGGGCCCTAGGGACCCAGCCAGGGGCTGTGTGGTTTGGGTCTGCAGCGGGGTGGTGAATGTGTAAGTGAAATGTTACTTTGCTCTCTTGGTTTGAAGCCACAATAACCGGTGTTTTTACACTTTTTTTAACCCATACAGTTCCCTCATCATGATGACTTGCCAGATAAAGCTAACAGCTTTATCCCTCTAATATATTAGGGTTTGTTGGAGAGTAAGCCATGTGTAAAAAGAATATCGTGACGTAGAGGACCCACTTGCATGTGTAGGGCATGGCTGTAGATAGTTTCTTGAGCCTGATTTTAGGATCTGCCACCTCACGATGAGGACAGTATAGTGTTAAGAAGTGCTGTAAATGGAGGGCAGAAGACTTGGGTTCTAGAACCAGCCTCCTCATTTATACCCACTTGACTCTGTTTTCTTATCTATAAAATGGAAATACGTTTCTTGTGGAACTCACGGGGTTGTTGGGAGAATTAAATGAGATCTGCAGAGATGCGTAGGTAGAGGACAGTGTTTTAGTAACCTGCACGGTCCTTCTTTCCCAGAAGTGGCCCTGGAAGTAGATTGCCTGCATTCAGATGGTCATTCCCAAGACTCGGCAGCTCTGTGACCTTGAGCAGTTATTTAAACTGCCTCAGCATCCTCATGTAAAATTGCGCCAATGGTAACTCCTCTCAGAATACTATTAAAAGTGGATTAAATGTGCTTAAAACAGTGCCTGGCACTTAGAAAGCAATTCTAATAACAATATTTCAGTTGGGCCCTGTGAATGATTTCAGAGGGCAAAACCAGTAGTAGAAAGGACCATACCATCCTCTTGATGAGATTCAAAAGGCCTACTGTATGCCTTGCTTTTTTAAATTAAAACACACACAAACATCCTGACAATAAACAGTCTCAAGGAGTTGATAACGTAACTGGAAAGATGGGACTTGAAAGATGAAGGGAAAAGTTGCCGTGAAGAAATAACATTGCTCAGATAATGTTTATATTTGGGTCAGTTGCAGAGGATTTGAGAGACGCCCCCGAGGTAGTAGAATAAATGCTGTCATCCAGGCTGAACTTTTCTTCCTGACTCTGTCCTACAGCCCTGGCAACCAGTGTCCACTGTGGTTGTTTACTGTAGGTGACGACACTAATCTGTCCGTTGTCACCGAGGCACTGGAATAAAAGTAATTCCAGATTTGGAAGTTCTGAGCCACCTAACCGCCTGTGTCGAATTTATTAATTCAGTTGTGCTTAGAAAGAAATGAAAATGGGACTTTGCCTGTTAACATTTGCAGGGATTTCTTGAGGTCCTAATTCTTTTTTTTTTTTTTTTAAGATTTTATTTATTTATTTGACAGAGAGAGAGACAGCCAGCGAGAGAGGGAACACAAGCAAGGGGAGTGGGAGAGGAAGAAGCAGGCTCATAGCGGAGGAGCCTGATGTGGGGCTCGATCCCACAACGCTGGGATCACGCCCTGAGCCGAAGGCAGGCATTTAACCGCTGTGCCACCCAGGTGCCCCTGAGGTCCTGATTCTTATGCCCTTTGTATATGTTAGTTCACAAATTCAATCACAATCAAATGCTAGTAGTTGAAATCATTCTCAGATCTGGCTTTTTAAAAATCAGCCCCATGTAAATAGGACCAATCACTGACTTCTTTAAGCAGCCCATCCCTAAATTTATCTTTTGTTTTAAGTTTTTCAATGTTGGTCAATAAGGAGAGAGAAGTAGTATCTTAATTCTTGAATTATGTTGAACAAGGTTGTCCTGAATAGCTGGGACTCTCCACCACGTGGGCAGAAACCTTTGGGAGAGTTCCTTCCTTCCACCCCCTCTCTCTTTCTCTTTTTCTTTTTCTTTCTCTCTTTCTTGTTTTTTCCTTCCTTCCCCCCCCCCTTCCTTTCCTGAGCTCATGCACAGAAAATTTCAAATTGAGTTTTTTCCTTTTAAACATTCTCTCTAGATGTGTGCCAGAATTCATTTATTAACGAAACTTGATTTAATACTTTAATTTCTTTCTTTCTTTTCCTTTTTTTTTTTTTTTTTTTAGCTTTTTGCCATTTTTATCTACTAGGCTTTGAGTAGAAAAAAGAGTATTGGGAAACAGCTAAGCTGATTCATTTTGAATCTTTTAAACAGATATTCTTTGACTTGGGATAAATGAACCTTAACTGGGAGAGACTTTGTCTAGCTGGATGAAATGATGAGACTATGATGAAAGTGTGTGTTTTCTGTTTGTGTAGCTGCAGGTGACTGAACGCAAACATTGGGCTACAGGCTCAAAGCATTCTTATTTCTATAAAGTCCATGATCTGTTTTCCATAGGATGCAAAGGGTCTTCCTTTATAAATTCTAACCTTTCCTCTCTAATTCTGTTTACAGCATTAAAATGATCACTTTCGTTCCCAGGGAGCTCATTGGTTTTTTAGCTTCTAGCGCATCTCCCAGGTTCTGAGGAATAAGCTTGAGGCTAAAGGGAGTTCCCCAAGGCCTGGTTCCTGTAGAGAATAGATGTCCCTGCTTTGGAGGAGTGTCCTGGACTGTAGGTCACTTTCCTTTTGTATAGTTTCTTGGTCTTTTGTCAGGATGTGAGGACTCCAGGTGCTGTGTGAGTCCATTGTGCCACTTCAGAATTGCCTTGCTGTCCCCAGTCTCTAGGTGAGGAAGTTGTTGGACAGGTCACAGTTGGGTAGCAGAATACGCTCACTTGCTCCATAAGTTACCTTAGGACATAATGAGAGATACCTAAATCTCAGCGGCATTGTCTGGGAACCGTGTGCCTGCTTGACCTGTTGCTGCCTAATAGGAGGGCAAAGCAAGGCTTTATATGGGGCATTGTCATAAAGCCAACTTAGTTAGTGGGTTACCTCAGTACTAATTCACTGTTGGGAGAGGAAGGTTTTTGATGTATACAGATATCTGGCTGTGGTGTATTTTTTCTTCTGTGACCCCTATCACAGATATGTAACTGCTTTCCAACTCTAGAATTTTCTTATATTGAGTATACTGGTAGCATTGGCTGAATTTACAGATACAATAGCCAGCTTTTATTTTTCTTGTAACTTTTTGATGTAATGTCAGACTTAAAGAAAAGTTACAAGAATTCCCATATATCTTTCACACAGATTTCTCAAATGTTAACATTTGCTTTATGCTTTTCTCTTTCTTATATATAAACACACATACAAGTGTGTATAAACATATGTAACTATGTGTTAGTAAATCACAGTGATCCTTACTGTAGTGTGCATTTCCTAAAAACAAGGACAATTCTTATGTAACCCCACAGTGCCATGATCAAAAATCAGAAACTAACATTGATACAATGCTGTTAGCTAATTTCCGGCCTCTGTTCTCATTTGCCAATTGTCCATATAATGTTTTTATAGCAAAAGAAAATCCCAGGTCATGTGTTACATTCAGTTGTCCTATCTTTTTAATCTGGAACAGTTGTTCAATCTGTTTCCTGACATTGACATTTTTGAAGCTTACTTATTTTGTAGTATGTCCTTCTCTGGCTGTTTTTTATTTTTTGTTTTTTGTTTTTGATCAAGTTGTACTTCATGTTTGAGTCCTTTATTTCCCCTAAGTATTGAGCTCCCTAATTATGAAAAAGGGAGTGAGTTTGATTCCTAAGTGGAAGTGGGAGAGAGACACAGTAGCCAGATCTACTCTCCTGGGAACCCTGACAAAGTGGAGTGGACATGAGTGTGGCAGCTGGCTTGGAAGAATGCAGCTAGATTCCAGCCTGTCAGTCAAGCACCCCGTTAGAGGTGATGCAGGTGCTCTGTGTTTCATAATCTCCCTCTGTTTTGTTATGTGTTCAAAGCTGTAGCTTAGTGACCAACAAAAGATGACGGTGTCTCTGGCCTATGTATGTATCTCTCCCCTCCCACCACCACACACACGCAGGCTTTTAAAATCTTACTTCATCGAAAACCCATTGGACTCTGCCTGTGCTATCAGAAAAGTGTCCAGCGCCTTAGTGATAGAATACTCCTTTTCTTTAGTTCCCTTTCTCTCATAGCTATACTTGGGAAATGAGAGCACCATGGCCGAGACAGAGGCCTACGGAGTCACTGTCTAGATTCCCAGTCCTGCCCCCACCTTTCACTGTCAGCTGTGGGACCTTGGGCAAATGGTTCAACTAGGCTGAGTCCACTACATAGGAATTTTGTGGTTTGTTACTAACTAAAAACATGAAATAATAAATAATAAATTTTCATTTATTGGGTGCTTCCAACATGCCAGTCACGTGTTCTAAGTACTTTATAAAACGTAATTGATTGGGATGTGACTGTTGTTCCAGAACTACTTACATTCTTTAAATTCACATGTAAATAGCACATGTAATGCTAGTATTTCTGATAGCCATCTTTAATTTTTCTATCCAGCAGATGGAAAGGTTAGCAAGTAGCTGAGGTTTCCAGTCAGTACTGGATCAGAGATCCGTTTTCTCCTTTGCTAGTCCATCATCTCTTTCTTTAGGAGTGGGATGTGTTGGGGAGTTTTAGTGGCTCTGTGCTGATTTCAGATTCTAGATGTTGAGGAAATGGGAGTGGCAACAGGAAATGGGAGCCAGCAGCTGGGAAACAAGTTTGTAACTTGATGTCAGTGAACTGGTCTTCGCTCCTGGAAGACAAAATTACATGTAACGCTTTGGAAGAGCAGGTGTCTCACCATTTTGTTTCAGTTTTTCCATTTGCAAGTGCATGATATATAGCTGTTCAGAGCTATAACACGCGTTCCATTTGGCAGTTATCTAGAAAGCATTTTATTTTTAAAGTATGACATGGGTGTTTGAAATCTGTAAGTGCCCTAAATGTAACTACCTAAAGATCTGACACACATGCTATATGAGCCTGTATTTAACTTGATCTTAAACGTTCTCAAGGGCAGGCCCCATTTTTATCTTGATTTCTCTTTTCTAATTTAGACACTCCCTCTAACGTGACACGGTGTGCAAGATAACGCATTAGCCACTTGATTAGGTGACGTTGTTTTAAGGTTTTATTTATTAACTTCAAAAGGAATCTCACTTCCGATTACTCTTGTGTATTTAAGCCAGTGAAGAAAAAGAAGATAAAACGAGAGGTTAAGATTCTGGAGAACCTTCGTGGTGGAACAAATATCATTAAGCTGATTGACACTGTGAAGGACCCTGTGGTAGGTGCCTGATGGTTGGGGGAGAAGGAGAAAGTGAGTGGGTGTATGAATGTGTGGTGAGACACAGAATGTCAAAATAATGAGAAGCATTATGACATAGTGGGAATGATTGTGTTCATCTTTACTACCGAGTAGTTTTGAAAACCAGAAAAAATCATGATGGCCCAAAGATGAAGTAGCCGCCACCACTTTTATGGAACCTTAAAGTGTGTATAGAAAAATCCCTGTCCCAGGTTTATCACCTCGCTTTGATTCAGCCTGTAAATGTTTGCAGAACGTCTTCTTTAAGCCCCTACTTTTCTCCCAATTTTGAAAGCTTATTACTACCAATTTGCCTTACTTTGCTTCGCTTAAGTAAGCCTGACATCTGAAAGTCTGGCCTTACCGGAGGAAGTACCAAATATCTGCACGTGGACACCTGGCATAGAGATCACAGCCCCACAGACCCTTTGAGAAAGGCATCTTGCTGTTTCTCATACTAGGCTTTAATTCAGTCTACCCCTGGGGCTCACCGTTGTAGATGCTGATACACTAAACTATTTTTGTTAAAAATGCTTACTTTGTAGCCATTTTAGATGTGCTGTTTAATTTTGTTTTTTCTTGTTGGGGAGTAACTTAAGTGTTTATGATTAGCTAGTTTTTATGTACCCACCTCCCATGGCATTTCTGGTCTTCGTCTGTGCTACCTCACCTATTTTCCTATCCTCCCATGCTAGCTTTTCCATGAAGAGGTAGGTCTTTGCTTCTCTCTGCTGAAGACATCATAGAGAAATGACATGCTGGCGAACATGCATTGACTGCTTACTGTGTGCTGGCACTGTTCTGGACCTCAGGGCAGTCCTCCGCAATCTACTGGAGTAGGTGCTGTAATTGGCCACATTGTTACATTGTACACATAGGAAAACTGAAGGCTGTGGGAGGTTCAGTAATTTGCTCAAGATTACACGGTATCATCGAACTAAAGAATCAGGAAAGTTTTGCCTTTGGGACCCTAAAAAGACTGAGAAGAATGCTTGTATGCTAGCTTCTAGCTAATTGGCATTAAAAATATGTCCCAGCCTGAGGAGCTCAGATCGATTTTAGAATGACTAACTCTGGACTCCCATCATCTTTGAAAATGGCCTGCAGTGTGAGCCAGTACATGTTACTGTTGTACCAGGGGCCTCTGCATTTTGTCTTTTTTTTTAAGTTAACAAAACTCGTGATACTTGTCTTACTGATACCGTAATGTGTTGCTTAAGGCATGTGTGTGTTTTATATAATATGGAACACAAGTAAATTAAAATTGGATGAAAACCAAGGAGGGGAGCCCTTCTCCTCTAACCTGTAGGGAAATGGGCTCACTTCCAGGCAGTAGAGAGATCTGGTGGTCTTGACGAAGCCCCACCCCCTTGGGGCTAGTGAGGAACCCTCTGACCAGCGCTGCCGGGTCTGCTGCTCATTCTGACAAAGCCCCGTGTGCACGTACTGGGCCCTGTTTCCTAGGTAACTTTCACCTGCTTCCTTGAGCAAAACTTCCCAGCCATAAAGATTTCCAAGGTGATTTTCTTTCTATAACCCTTTAAGCCCCTGCTTTTCTCCCAATTTTGAAAGCTTATTACTGCTAATGAGCATTATTTTACCTTACTTAAGTAAATCTGACATTTGAAAAATATATACAAGGAAATATTAGACATTTTGTACTCCATTGCATTAAATATTAGAGCACTTTAGAAATACTTGGTTATGTATGGTTTTTTTTTTTGTTTTTTTTTTTTGCGGGGAGGAACACATCTACTTTGTAAATTGAGACATTCTCTAGTGTCTCTAGCCAAGGCAATAATTTCACATTATAGCCTACTGATAATCATAGATATTTTCCTTTTGGATTCTGAAAAGGCCTATGATAGATTCCAAAGACGTATGATAATTCTGTAAAATGCATCTGGCTTGCTAAACCAAGATGAAAACGTCACTCCTTTGTGGTTGGCAGACTGGAACACTGCAGAGTATAATTCTTCACATAATGTGCCAGGACCACTGACAGGTTGGTCAGAAAATACATCTCCTTTAAAGAAAAAAAAAAAAGAAAGAAAGAAAAGAAAAACCTTACGAAAAATGTCAACCATTTACGAAAGTAAAGTGAATAAGATAACGAACCTCCGTGCACACATCACTCAACTTTAGCAGGGCTGCAACTCATGGCCAACTTTGTTTCATCTCCCTGCCACCCACTTTCCCACCACCCACCAACCCCACTTATTTCGAAGCAAATTCCAGACACATAATAGTCTCAAGAGGATACTTTCTTAATAGGCTCTCCCTGATGAATGAATCTCTTTTTCATTTAAGTGGGATTTGGGGATGGATCAGTACGACAGAAGGAAAGCACGTTTATTGTTTGAATACTTATAAGGCATTACTATTCTCTCTTGCAGTCAAAGACACCAGCTTTGGTATTTGAATATATCAATAATACAGATTTTAAGGTGCGTATATGCTTTTTCTTTCTGGCATGGGGTTAATGGGGGATGGGCAGGTGGTGATAAGTACTGTTGATACTGCAGAACAGGAGGGGGCCAGGAAAAGTCATTGGTGAGAGTGGGAAGTAACAAATCGGATTCCTTACCCGCATGAGTATAGGATGCCGAAAGTGGGTAGGGTTCTTGTATTTGGTGAAATTACTCATCACCGTTTGCTTACTCTGGGAATAGCTGCTGGGCTGGGTCTAAGCTAATGCCTCATCTATAGCACTCCTGTTTCAGACAACATCATTTCAGGTAGATATTTGATTTGCATAGGAATCTTTTCTTGCTGATAGGAAGTGATAAACGGATACAGGGCTCCTGTGAAAAGCAGGGCATGGGATTCAAGCTGTCAGAGTGTGTGTATTCACGGAACACTGTAGACAAAGCAAATGACACAGAAAAGCTAGTTAAGTGTAGCTGCGCTTTAGAAAAGCCCTGTCCTAGGTTATTTACTTTTCTTATATTTATAATGCAAATTAGTTTAGACTTGAAGTGTTCTTCTAAAAGCAGGGTTTTAAGCTGGTGTTTCATGAGTTTGTTTTTATTGTTGTTCAGAAACTGCAACCTTAACTTCTGGTAAGGTTTTTGGGGCCAGTTATTCTGAACATGGTAAAACATAATATGAAAACCAATATAAGAACAAGATATTGGTGTTGATTTTGAGGGGTGTTTGGAGAACTTTTAGGTGATTATAATACGGTGAGTGAATAAAAGGGTTGTGATTTTGTTGTGATGGAAGTTAGGGCCAAAACCACATCAGCAGTTCAAAGATGCCGGTATCAGGAGTGAAGCTTTTGGGTGCAAAGAAAAGAGCTTTATCTCACATTTAATTTTTCTTAGGTAATCACTGTAAAACAACTCTGAAATAAGGTTAATTAGTGGAAAATACGTAAAGGTGGATATTCTAATTTATGAAACAATAAGCAAATTTTATATACAGTGTAGCTTTTCCATGTGTAACAAGTTTCCTTGTTAGTGTGACTCCTTAAAGGTGAAGTCAGCAGTGAGCTCTGAACTAGGGTATAAATGTTTACATCAGCCTCACAGCGCTTAGCTAGTAGAGTTCTCTGCCGAGACACATGGCTGATCCCACTTTTGCTGTGAATGACCCAAGCTTATCAAGGTGTACATACACGAGTGGGAATGTGTGTGCATTTTTAATGAAATCAAACATTTTCTGAAATACCAAAAGTTTAAAAGCTGGTCTTAATGAGACTTCATAGTGAAATGCCTAAGTTTTAAATGCTTCCACTTCCTTAATGAGTTTTTACCAGTTGTCTGGCCACACACATAAAATTTTCTTATCAGCATTTTGTGTTTCTTAAATTGACAGCTGCCCTGTGGATTTAACAGCCTGCAGAAGATCGGTTAGCAGGAATTTTGAATTCCCTGGAGAAATCTTATTTCTTTTGCATCTTAACTCTCGAAGGGATGCTGTAATGGCACATTCTCTAGGGCCTTCCCTGAAAGAGGCCATGGAGAATTCATGTTTTTTGAGGCTTGCATATCT
This sequence comes from Ursus americanus, assembly GCF_024610735.1. Lineage (NCBI taxonomy): Eukaryota > Metazoa > Chordata > Mammalia > Carnivora > Ursidae > Ursus > Ursus americanus. The sequence goes on along the minus strand of NC_142147.1, from coordinate 14,908,872 downwards.
GAAAACGTTTTAATTTTGTCTTTCCAATTAATGTACTCGCCATGGCATAGAATTTTGGGTTGTAACTAATAAGTTTCTCAGAATATTGAGGAGCTTTTTCCAGTTTTACCACTGAAGCCGTCTGGTTTCACCTTATGTGATCTGGTTTTGGTTTTGGTTTCTTCTTTGGAAAGCTTTTAGGATTTTCTCTTCAGTCGCAGTCTGTGAAATTTCACAATGATGTTCCTTCGAATGGGTCACTTTCATCTTTTGTTCTGGACACTTGCTGGGCGTTTTCAATCCAGAAACTCATGTCCTTCCGTTATAGAACAATATTTTTAACATTCTTTGATTTTCTTCCCTTTCTTCTTTGTTCTCACCCTCTAGAACTCATTCAAATATTAGACTTCATCTCTTAGCTCTGTTCTGTTCTCAGAACTTTTAAAAGTAGTATCTGTTCTTTTATGTAGTATCTTCTATTTTCTCACTGAGAATGTGTGGATTCCTTCCCCCTGCCCCCCGCCCCGTGATGTTTTCTTCTTCGTGTTCTTTTCTCGGTTTTTCTTTCAAATTCTTTTTTGTGTGTATTCTTGTTTTTTGTCTCTGTTACAGTTGTCTGAAATGTTACGGTTTTTGACTATCTACTTTTTAGAGTCATGAAATTACTGATGACTGGTGTCAGCTCCTGGAGGATACAAGCCTGGCTGCGGGCCTCCCGGCCCCAGCGGAGGAGCCCGTGGGGAATATTACTTTCACGTAATTCCCCATTTTCAGTGTGATGTTTTAAACTTGTTTTCCTGTTTTCAGCTGAATCTGGTGACTCTCTTTCATTGATCCCTGGGGTCACTGATTCCTGAGCCTTTCTGTAGTTCTTCCGTATGCGGTTGTCTGCTTCTGGACCCCCTCTGCTCTTGGCAGAATTTTCAGCTTTTTTTGGTCTGCTCTGTCAGTTGGACATTTTTGTCTTGCTTCAAAATGTCGTCTCTCCCATTCTCTTAGTTATTGTGAGTGAGTCCCCCAAGCCCCACTCCTTTTACCGTATGTTAGAGAAGCTTCAGGAGGAAGCGGGGGTAGGGGGTGTGTGCTCTGCCGTATCTGGAGGCCTGCGCATGGTCAGGCAAGCCCTGCTGTTTCAGTTAGCTTACAGGATTGTTAAATACCAGGGAGCAGATGCAGGTTTTGGAAGAGCAAATCCTGACAAGATGGTCGTTTTCTGCTCCTGATAGTATAACAGGCCACAAATAGGGAAATCAGCTAGTTTAATGCCCTCGTGCCCTTCAGGCTTTTTATTGTGTCCTGTGTCTGTCTAATTTATTAGAAACCTTGTTTTTATTTTTTTCATTTTACTGATTAAGTGTATTATAGCTGGATTTAAGGTACCGCTCAGGGGAGGTTTGTCCCAGGTTTAATATCAGAGGTGAATCAGCAGTGATCCAACCTGTAGCCTGTTCTTTTCAGAATTTTGTATGGATGTAAGTGGTCATAAATTTTTATTCATAATTTCCTTTTATCGTCGACTCCTGATTATTCCTAACTTCATAAAATAAGTTGGGCAGCTTTTCCTTTCTAGTCTCTGAAAGTTTATATGAAATAGGGATTATCTACTTGTCTTTTGGGAGGGAAGGGAGACTTTGGACTATACTTTCCTTTTCACAATGTACATACGTATAAGTGAAGGGTTTATCCTGGTCTTTCATCTCTTCGTGAGTTTGTTTGGACGATATCTATTTCTAAAGTTGTCCACTTTCAATTTTATTTACGTAAAGTTGTTAATAGAATTCTCTCAGGGCTTAGAAACTTTAATATGTTTGTAATTATGTTTTCATTTACATTTTCAACATTATTTGTGCCTTTTCTCTCTTGTTAAAAATTACTGGTATTGCTAGAGAGCTCTCTTATTAATATTTTCAAAGAACGAGCTTTTGGTTTTATTGCTCAAATGTTTTTGTTTTTTCTATTTCCTTGTTTCTGCTCCTATCTTAATTATTTTCTTTCTTCCTCTCTTCTTTGTTCCTATTTTTTTTGTTGGGTTTTCATTGTTTTCCCCCTAACTTCTTGAGTCAAAGTCTGCTCATTTCATGTGTTTCTATTTTTCTTGATTGGTGGTAGGTGGGATTTAAGTCTGTGTAACCCCAAGCACCGCCTTAGCTACATTCCGTGGTTATGGAACTCACTTCTGTATAGTTTTCAAATTAGAGGTACAAATTCCAGGGGCACCTGGGTGGCTCAGTCGGTTGACTCTTGGTTTCGGCTCAGGTCATGATCTCAGGTGTTGGGATGGAGCTCTGTGTCAGGCTCAGCACTCAGCTCGGAGTCGGTTCATCCTTCCCTGCCTCTCTCCCTGCTCCTCCCCTGCACGTGGGCACATGTGGGCACATGCGCACTCTCTCAAATAAAGTCTTTATTTTAAAAAAAGAAGAAATACACATTCCAAACTTGTGGATTTGGGTTTTTCTCCCCAGATTTTGTACTTTGAAATATTTTAAACCTACTGAAAATGGGAAGGAATAATGTAATTAATACCCTCATGTTTTTCCCCTAGATTTACCATTTGCTAATATTTACCACATTTGCTGTTTGTTCTCTTCCCTCCCTCTCCCTCCCTCCCCTCTTTATCTCTTTTTGTTGAAATCATCTCAAAGTAAATTGTAGGCATCATGATACTTCACTCCTAAATATACTAGCCCTGGAACTAGGTAGGACCTTTTGGTACCTGCCAATACTATCAGTACACTTAAGACATTTAATACTTCTATGATAATGCCATCTCATACACAGTACAGAGTTCATAGTCAAGAGTTTCCTGGTAGTTATTGTCCTAGGAATGTCCCACATATCTGTATGTTTGTGAATAATGCAATGGAGGAGCCACATGGTTTTTCTTTCTTTCTTTTTTTTTTTTTGTTAAGATTTTATTTATTTATTTGACAGAGATAGAGACAGCCAGCGAGAGAGGGAACACAAGCAGGGGGAGTGGGAGAGGAAGAAGCAGGCTCATAGCGGAGGAGCCTGATGTGGGGCTCCGTCCCATAATGCCGGGATCACGCCCTGAGCCGAAGGCAGACGCTTAACCGCTGTGCCATCCAGGCGCCCCGCCACATGGTTTTTCAACAAAAATACTCTTTTATTGTTGATTCCTAATTTGGCCGTGCTGTGTCCAGAGGAACATGACCTATATAATGCTGGTTATTTGGACTGTGTTGACGATTGCTTTGTGACTTCAGTGCACGGCCATTTTTTATATCAAACTTGTTAATTTAGTTCAGATCAGCTATGGCCTTACTGGTTTGGCCAGTTTCTCCTTGAAATCATCAGTTATGTTTCATATGTGTCAAAACGATCATAAAAGATACATCGTGACACTTAGAAAAAAGGACAAAACTTCCAAACAAAGGCATAGGAAAAGCCCGTCTCTCTATTAGTTGAAACGAACAGTTCATTGAGAGAACACTCTCAAACATGACATTGTCTCAAGGAAGCTAAAATATAGTTTGCGGTAGAAAAAGTTTCTACTGAGACATGCTTCTCAATTTTCTATGCTTTTGTAAGGGTATAAATAAAAATGAATACACATTTTAAGCAAAATGTATCACCTGGACATGTTAAAGATTGGTAAGGCATCCTGAGTAGACTCCATTTGAGAAGACAGTAGACCCATATTGCTCTGTGGAGAATTTCTCAATCACTCCCTGAGAGGTGAGGGTGGGAGGATCTTCTTTATAAGACATGTTCAAGTGATTAGTAATAACTTTGATTAGTAATTTGTTCTGCTTCCTTAAATTTCTATAAATATTGACCTTGGTTTTATTCTGGATCTTGGGGTTCTGTGTTAATGCCAGTACTGGTGACGACTGCATTAAGCACCTTTCACTTTATATCCCACTTGCCCCGCTTTTTCTTCTTCCTGAGTGGGGACCACTGGGATTTCTGGACACAGACTGAGCTGTGTGTGTGAGGGACTCTGCAAGCTCTGTGTGCAGGGCGAGAGTTTGCTGTGTCGGTGATTCCCACGTGTGGCCGGCAACCTTCCTGAGCCCTGTGGTCCTGCTGAATGACAGTCCTCAGAGATGGGGCCCTGCAGCCTATAGTTGATCGTGATTGTAGCCGAAGCGCACGCACAGTCTCTGAGGAGCAACGAGTACACAGCGAGAGCGAGGCCCACGTGGGGCCATTCCGTTCTGGGTGGTGGTCTTAGACCAAGGGGGTTCTGAGGCTGTTGAGCAAATTGCCTTTTTTCCATTGTCCTCCTCAGACTTTCCAAGGTTAGTAAAAAGTCCCAGGATATTTCCACCTTGGGCCTTTTGAGCAGTCCTGGAGTAGGCCTGATTTCTGAGAAAAGGCCAGTGTGTTTTGAGGCTTTGGAACCAAACTGGGATTGGTGAATAGTTTCTTCCTCAACACCTTTGTAATCTTCTGGGAAGCATAGGCTTGTTTTGCTTTCAATAAGTCACTTATTTCATGAAAATATAAGCAAAGCTAACTTCCTGCCAACACTTTGCAGTTGGTTGGTTAGCAGTATTCTCCACATAGCTGGCCAAGAAGAATGGAGGAAAGTGTGGTTCTTGTGAAATTTCCCTTTATAACTTGTCATGGACTCTTCACACTTGTGTTTCCTGGAAGACAGTTTTAAAATTGTTCCATTGACTGGTGAACATTATCAAAGACAAATATTAATCGATTGCCTTCTGGGTGCAAGCTGAGAGCCACCATCGATGGGGTGGGTGTATACCACACATGCTTCTCCGCTGTTGTTATCCGAGCACTTAGAATATGGACCAGGTTGTATGGTGGCCCCTTGTATATTTGGGGGAAGGAAAGCAAAGATCTTGAGTCAGCAAGTTGGTGACTACCACCAGCCACAGCACCCATTTTTCCCTCATCGTGTGTGGCCTGATATGTGGGGATGCTGGCATGAGACTTGGTGTGCGGGCAGAGTGGAGCAGCCCCTTGTTGCTCACAGCCAAGTGAGGTTATCTTGAGAACCTCAGGTCACTGCAAGTACCTGAGTGAGGAACATTAACTCTGGGGACACGACTGCTGTCCGTGTCTGCTGAACACCCCAAAGGGCAAATAAATAGCCAGGGGGTTCAGAGAAGGAAGGGACCACTGTTGGCTAAGGGAGAGGGGCGGGGTCTTCTAGAATCGTGGGAAGTTGGGACACTGGAGAAGGAAGAATGGAGTTGGGGACTCCCGGGGGCAGCAATGGAGACAGAGCTGCAGAAGTCGGAAGAAGCCAGACTGTGGACCCTGGTGAGTCCTGAGTTTTAGGCCCAGGTGGTAAAATGTTACAGATGTAGTTGGGTCTCCTCCTACCCGGAGCTCCTGAGAAGTGAGAGTGAATGTCAGCCTGTCATTTGGGACTTCATAATGTATTAGGCCTAACCACTATATTCATTTAGTGTTTTATGTTACATAAAATTGATATTGGTTGGAGTAGCTAGAAATATCATATTGGCAGTCCAAGGACATTTATTGTCATGCCTTAACACCATTTACACAGATGCTTCGTATAGATACCGCACGATAGGAGAGGAAAGCCTTCCACAGATAAAAGTCCAAAAGATAAAATAGCCCATATTTGTTCTCTGGTAATAAAATAGTCCAACCCTCTGAGGGTTAGAAAATGCTCGCTTCACTTTCGTGGCCTGTTTATTGACTTGAGGTTCAACTTGGCACAGTCTCTGGGAGTGATCTCCTTAATTCTCAGAGGAGGAGCTGGTTTGACACCCACAGAAATGGTATCTTCAGCCTGGGTCTGTACATGCGGGTTGTTGGTATGCTGGCTGGGAAGCCTTCCTTGCTGTGCAGAGCTGGAGGAGAACAGGACAGTTGGATGTTTGGCTGTTACGCAGTCGAATTCCTCCTGAGCAGAAGTGGTAGTGTGTGTGTGCTGCTGTTCCCAGAGTAGTTCCCAGCCCAGGCACCACCAGCGGACTGGTCTGTATGGTCTCATTCCCTCCGCTGCCCTGAGTTGGCTGCTGCCTGAGGTTGATGAAGGCAAATATTTTTACCAAGCTAGAGGGAGAATTACTTTTATTCAACAGGGGAAATTCGAGAAAGAAGCTAAATCCTAGTGTTCTTAGAAGATGTTAAATTTTATTCTTGGCAAATTGTTTATCTTTTTGAACAGGTAATGTATTTACATGGATCTAAAATATAAAATGGTATGCAATGAAAAAAATCTCCTTTATTTCCCTGTGCTCCAGCTGTCCATCCCCCACACGCATATATATGAAGCCATGTTTTATTTATGTCTTTATATCATTCTTGTAACTACAAACAAATAGGGATGTGTAGTTTTGCTTCCCCTGCCTCACACAGACACATTGTATAGGTCGGTCAGTGCTCCTTAGGGAACTCTCCTCTATCACTGGAGTCTTCCAATAAAGAAACAAAGTATGTTTAATAAAGTTGTGCTGAGTAATATTACAGAAAGCGCTGCTTGGGACTTATGGGGAAACAGATCTACTTGGAACTGATTACCAAAAATAATAGTATTAGTATAGTTTCTGATGATTTTAATGAACATGGATGTATTAATGCTACTCTGTCTCCTAGAAATGGAAAAAAAAAAAAAAGACTCCCAGTGGGTGTGTCTTTGTCCCAGTATGAGAACTCTTTGTGTGTCCTTTTGGCCTGGAATCATTTTCAGTAGCGGTCTCTCTCCTTTTCTCTCTCTCTCTCTCACTCCCCTACTGCTCTGTTAAGTCTCTTTACCATCTCCAAGGGCTAGAGCTGTCACTTTTCTCCTGTTTCTTTGATGAGCAGATGGGCTGTGTTGCCGCTTTTTACCACATGGGCCGATGAAGTTCTTCAAGTTCTGCTCTCCACTCAGAACTTTGTTCTCTAACGGACACTGTGCTGCTCTAGTGGGGTTAGTTTGTTTGAAGGGTAGTAAGGATATGAGGACGATTGGACAACTTGGACTTCATCTCATAATAATGTAATTTGGGGTGTTGAAATCATGGAGCATTGAACAAGTTTTTAAAAGATCCGCATTGAATTAAATGTTTCTCTCCCTTGGAATTCCTTCCCCCCACCCCAACAAAGAAAGAAGTATTACACCCTTCTCCTTGGTCTTTGTTCTCATTTGTTCCAGATCAGGTGGTAAAAAGTCCTGGAGTTCTTTAGTGACTTAAGCAGTAAGTTTACAGAGAATGATGACCAATATTTAGGGTGACAAGAGGCAATGAGACTAAAGTAACTTTTTCTTTTCTGAAATCTGTTTCAGCAACTTTACCAGATCCTGACAGACTTCGATATCCGGTTTTATATGTATGAGCTACTTAAGGTAAGTGGCATTCATAAGCAGTGACCTTTTTCAGGTATGTTCGTTGAAGGAGAAGTTCTTGAGAGAACGAAGAGAACTCAGGCAGACTCTTTCTTGCTTCTTAGAGAATTTAGTGAGGTTTTTATTTCTGTCTTTTAATTATTTTTAAGTAGGCTCCACGCCCAGCATGGGGCTTGAAATCACGACCCTGAGATCTGGAGTCACAGGCTCTATTGACTGAGCCAGCCGGGCACCCCAGGGGGGGTTTTGTTTTAACTTACATTGAGATCTCTGTCATGGGATCTTTACATAGAAACTTTGAGTGGAACTGAGAAAGATGGCCACATCAAGAGATACCAGGAACATTATGCCAGAAATCAGAACCTCCTTCTTCATAGCTTGTACTGGTCCTTGGATTTTCTTTTTGCTGCATAATTAATACTGTTAGTTTTCACTGCATAACACATCACCCAGAACTTAACAATTTTTTAAAAAATTATTTATTATTTCTTCTAATTCTGTGGGTTCCTGGGTGAGTCTTTTGCCGGGGGCAACTTGACTGGGGCACATTGGTCTAGGATGGCCTCATTCACATATCTGGGATGATAGCTGAAATAGCTGAAGGCTCCTTCTGCAGGGGTTAGTCTAAGCTGCTTCTTCCCATGGTGGTCTCAGGGTTCCTAACAGCACGAGAGGGCAAAGTTTGATGTGTAAGTACTTTTCAAGCCTCTGCTTGTATCATTGTCTCCTAATGCCTGTTGGCCAAAGCAAATCCTGGCCAAACCTAGATTCAAAGTGTGGGGAAATAGACTTCACCTTTTGATGGGCAGAGCATTGATGTCACAGTGTGGAGGGACATGCGTACTGGGAGGGCAGGCATTCGTGGCCATCTTTCTCTGGCCATCACTCATAATCCCCTTCCCAGCCTACTCTGCAGCGTTGACTGACCTGGACACGCAGGGAGAGGTGATGGGTGGTCCTTCTAGGAGATCTAGTAATCTCCCAGACGCAAATTTTGAAGCATTACTGGTTGATGGAGGAATGATCTTTTTTAGTTTGTCTAGGTAAACACTTAGATAAGGAATTCCAAAAATGGCTTGTAAAATGGTATAGACCAATGGCTCCTAATTTGTTTTGAGTCATGGATCATTAAGAATCTAATGAGAATGTGTAAAGTCCCCCCAAAATGCATGAATAAATATACAGTATTACATATTACATACAGTATTACATTTATGGGGGGTGTGGATCTCAATTTAAGAACCTCTGAAAGATAGAGATGACTAAGTTATTGGCATTATTGAAGAAAATTGCCAAGATGGAGTTTTGATGGGATTGTGAACAATTACTTGAACAAAATCCCACGTTTAAGGATAAGGTTTAGGGAACGGGGGTTTGAAGAACTAGCTCTGTGAGGTAAATGTGTTTTCTTAGAAGCCCTTATAACAGACCACTTGTCATTAGTACCAAGGTGGTGGATTTAAGGGTCCACTCTTAGAACTAATGGGTCTTTCTTTTGTCAATAAGATCAGAAACATGTGAAGGTAGAGCTTGGTTTATCACACCTTTCTGCGTGTCCTCCAGATTTGAAGGCATCGTGGGGAAGAGGTTTGCGGTGTTGTGGCCTTACGAGCTATCAGGTTCCCTGGAAGTGCTTTCCGGAGAACCCCATGCATCCACCCAGTGAGAACTGCAATCCAAATCTCACAATCGATTATTTTTTTTTTAAGTAAAGTGTTAAGGTTTTGTGGTTTTCACTTAGCACACCAAAGATGAAGATTGTAATGTAGCACAGTTGTGCTTCGGTCAGGTGAAGACACCCCGATGACGCAGGTCTTCACAGGCTGGTAGTTCAGACGGTACCATGTGTCTGATATCTCTTCTGCGTTCTGTAGGCAGTGGCAGACAGTAAGGGCATGCTTTCTGCTAATGAGGCACAGAACCCCACATGAAGCTTGAAAAATGTCTTTCATGCTTAATGGTCAGATAATACGATTTTGAAACTGAAATAACTCCCCCAAGGAATTTAAAAGCATGTCAGCGACTCCACAGGGAGTCTGACTAGTGAACTTGGCAAAAGAATTAATTCCCTTCCTGTACTTGTTCAGCGTCTGCTCTCCTCAGGTATTTCTCACATCCCAGGTATTATGGTCCTAATTAGTTCATTCCTTTGGGCAAAGACTAGGCAAAATAACAGAATCAACACTTGCTAAATTTTCTCTTTGGGGGGACAAAATGGGGATGAAGAAGAGGAAATCTTCAGTTTCACAGAAAATGTAGAAGAAACTGAGGCTAGGGCTATGGAGTGGTTGCTGAGTACACAGTGCAGTCTCCTGATTCAGATCCGGGGAGGTCTGTCCTCAGGAGCCCTGGTTTCATAAGACACTGCCACAAAGCCATTGTGGAATCTCGCTACACCTGTTGTTGTGAAACAAAACAAAGAGAAAAATTAAATTGAAGTAGAACTTCCATAAATGAATAAATCTTAAGTGTACAGGTTTTTGGGGTTTTACATAAGTGAAACCTTCACCCAGATCTATATAGTACTATGCTGCCCAATACAGTAGCTGTTGGCCACGGGTAGCTATTTAAATTTTAATTAAAATTTAAAATTCCTTTCCTTAATCACAGTAGCCACATTTCAGTGGCCTCATGTGACTAGTACCTACCATATTAGACAGTGCAGATCTAGAATATTCCTGTCATTGCAGAAAGTTCTGCTGGACAGGGCTGGTAGAGAATATTATGAATACCCCAGAAGGCTCTCATGTGCCCCTTCTCTTCAGGATCTCCTTTTCTGAAGATACTATTCTCACTCCTACCACCATAGTTTAGTTGTGGCTATTTTTTTAAACCTTCATATATAAAGCATCATACACTGTCTACTTTTTTGTGTCTGGGGAAAGCAAAATTTGTTTATTCCTGGAATGCTGATCCTAGGGATCATTCTCTGACCTAGTCCAGTGGTTCTCAACCAGGTCAGTTTGGCAAAATCTGGAACCATTTTTGGGTGTCACAATTGGGAAGAGTGCTATTGGCATCTGGTGGGAAGAGGCCAGGGATTCTATTAAACATCCTGCAGTTCCCCACAACAAAGAATTATCTGGTCCAAAATGTCAGCAGTGCCGAGGTGGAAAAACCCTAATTTTTTCCTGTGGAAAACTCCCCTAGAAGCACTCAGTGCCAAGCACATAGTAGGAAGCACAAGATGACGGTTGCTGTGATTATTACCTAAGGAGGAAATCATGGCACTCAGGTAGGCTGCAGTGCTTTTGAAGGCAAGCCAGAGAGCCTAATTTGAAATGTATGTTAATAGTTACTGTGGTCAAAAAGGGAGAATTAGAAGCAAATACCCAAAGAAAAAATGGTGAAAGATAAAAATGGCTAAGAATTAAAAAAAAAAAAAGGTTTGAATCAGTGCTTGTCCAGAGAAGATACAGGATGTCAACTCGATCACCCAGTAAGGAAATACAATTCAAATCCACAGTGAGGTCCCACTTCAGACGCACCAGAACGGAGATAATCCCAAGGATGAACCAGTGACAAGATGTGGCGAACTGGAACCTCCATATGTGCCTCCTGGGCATGTAAAATGGAGCAGGCACTTTGGAAAACAATAAGGCAGACTCTTAAAAAGGGTGATGTAATAACCGACAGCTCAGCACTTTGACCCTCTAGAGTCTGCGTGAAAGAAATGAAAGCCTGTGTCCCCTCAGAGACAAATATTTATAAGCAGTATTATTCATAATAGCCCCAAACTAGAAACCCCCAGATGTCCGTCAGCTAGTACAGCCGTGCAGTGGAGTACTACTCAGCAAGAAAGAAGGAACAAGCTGAGTCTCGGCAACATTGTGCTGAGGGAAAGAAGACAGAGTACTGTATATTGTATTGTTTCACTTTATGAATGCCCAGAAAAAGCAGATCGGTAGTAACAGCAGATTTGTGGCTATGGCTGAGGTAGGGAGCAAAGGGGAATGGAGACTGATCACAGGCAAGCTAAAGGGGAATTCTTGGGATGATGGCAAGTTCCAAGACTGGACTGTGGTGCTGGTCACACAACTCTGAATGTGCTAAAAGAAATCACTGACTTATATGCTTAAAATCTTAATCTGTATATCATCTATCTTGTAGGAAGCAATATCTTCCCTTAGAGTAAAAATTGAATTCTTAAAGGCCAACTGGTTCAGGGGTTGTTTTTAAAAGAAAATACTAATACTAGAATACTTGGTAATCTCGAAAGTCCACGGGGATGGGGGGGGGCATTGGGCTAAAAGACAAGCCACGTTGAACAACGTGTTGGGATGTCATTCTTCATCCCCACGGTGACTCTTGCGTGCCATTTGAACCACTATGAGAGGGGACTCCAGTGAGTTTCCCAGATCTGGTTTTGAACCCATCGAGTTAGACCAATAGATTAATGTAGGATTTCTAAATCTAGGTGGCTGGTGAAGTGTAACCTACTTAACACCTCAGTAGGAAGAGTGTCCATGTCCCCTCCCTAACATAGCCCCCTTCCCACCAGCCAGCATAGTGTGCACAGAGAGCAAGGGGTTCCTTCTGAAGCACGTCTCCTCTGTTACAGACAGGAAGCTGCCCCTTGGGAGACTATCCAAGTCAAGCTGTCACAAATAATAATATGCTTGCATTGGGGGTTGGTAGACGGTTTGCTTACTTTTCTCTGTGCTTTCTTATCTAATAGGCTCTGGATTACTGCCACAGCAAGGGAATCATGCACAGGGATGTGAAACCTCACAATGTCATGATAGATCACCAACAGAAAAAGGTACCATTGCAGCCAGGCAGCAACAAGGCTTTCCGTGGAAGGCCTAGGGCAGACCACAGCGCTGGCCAGTACCTAGGTGGTACTGCAGACCCGTACTACTTTCTTTGGCAGACTTGTGTTACTGTTACCTCTTCAGTCTCCGGTGTTGCTTTCTACTTTGCAGAAGCATGGTACACAAGGAAAGTAGACAGCCGAGCCTCACTGTAGTCCCTTGTTTATTTTGGTCGTGGTTTTCCAGAGGGCCTCAAAAAGAAACTCTAGCTGATGGTTTCTGCTTCTTCTAATGGCCCTCAGACCAATCAATCTGCCTGGCCTTAAAAGTACACTTGGGTCCCTCGTATTTTTGCTATCCAGTTCTGGTTGTCCTGGTTGGTGAGTAAACGCATCAGCTACTAGGAGGTGAATGAAAAGCTGGAGCAGTGCTTCAGTCCTGGACTGGGGCCTGGTGCCCAACCCTCTCAGTGTGGCTAGAGCTTGTAATGGAAGCTGTTAATGACGGGGGAGTGTGTTCCACATGCCAGGGGTACGGACACAGAGTAAAAAGCTTAAGCTTGATTGATCTAAAGAGAATGATAAGCCAGGATCATTTAAATTTGTAAAAAGATAAAGTAAATAAGATTCTGAGGGCTCTGCTCTAGAAGTGACCTCCCCCACAGTTGCTGAAAGAGTTATTTTTGCCAGTGCACTTGCTAACATTTTTTTGTGGCCCATGTAATTGTTAGCTAATGTGATGTGGCCTTGTTCTAAGGCACAGGCGTCTAGAAACACTCCTTCACGTGTTCGATTTCTGTCATGTTTGTAGCTGCGACTGATAGACTGGGGTCTGGCAGAGTTCTACCATCCTGCTCAGGAGTACAATGTCCGTGTAGCCTCAAGGTACTTCAAGGGCCCGGAGCTCCTCGTGGACTATCAGGTAAAACTCTTAGCCAAGCACCTCCGCCTTCTTTGTATGTTTCCTTAGGGCTTCTCCTCATTTGCTGTTTAGTCGGTCAGTTTGGATACATTCAAAACCCCAGCCCAGAGCGATAATTTCAGATTTTTCTCCGTGACTTTTTTTTTCCTTTGAATTCTAAAATATGTGCAAAGGTCAACTGAAGACTAGAAATCCAGATCACAGAAACGCATTTGTAACACCCTTCACTGACAGGCTGACCTTATTTCCCCAGATGTATGATTACAGCTTGGACATGTGGAGTTTGGGCTGCATGTTAGCGAGCATGATCTTTCGAAAGGAGCCCTTCTTTCACGGACAGGACAACTATGACCAGGTGAGCAAACACTGACTGGCTCTTCCCCGTGTGGGGACTTAGGCCAAGAAAGTGGAGTCCCATGACAGGGATGCTATCCTCGAGCCGCTAAATATCACTCGATGACTGCACAGAAGTTTTTCTTCAGGGTACAGAGTTTCATGACATTTTGTCTGTGGTTACCAGGTCCCCAAACGTAGAGACAGATAAAGCTCTCTTATGCCCAACTTCCAGAGTGAGTCTGTGAAGAAGTCAGGCAGTCCTTGTCTAACAGAACCGGACTGTAGGCATTAGATTGTGATGCCCCCGTAATTGTCAGCTTCTGGAAGATTATTGTCGTAAGTTGTTACCATTTTAAAGGCAGATTGGAAATTTGTTTTGTGTGAACATCGTGTCCTGGGGTCTGCTGCCTGTCGGCCCCAGGCTCCAGCCTGCATCTGGTCCCTGGGGACTCGGTAATGTGGAAGCCCCTTAATGCCTTGGGACAGCGTCCTCACAGGCTTGCAGTGAGCTCTGTGCTCAGTGATTTGGTCAGTTTGTTTTGTGTTTCAGCTTGTTCGCATTGCCAAGGTTCTGGGTACAGATGAGCTGTATGGGTATCTGAAGAAGTATCACATAGACCTAGATCCGCACTTCAACGATATCCTGGGACAGTAAGTAAGAGAGAGGGAGAGGGAACGAGGGTTTTAACTTACGCCGTTTCAGAAGCGGGAATGTTCACCAAGATCACTTGCTAATCATAGCAAAATTGAAACCTTCTTTTTTTCTCCGTATTTTTTTTTAACTTGCTTCGAGGTATTTGGGCATTGTTTACATGTGTCTTCTGCGCATTGTACTTCTCTAAGAGGTAACCTGTCAGTCAGTAGAAAATGGAAGACAAAATCCTATTACAGAAGAAAGCTTTCTGGTACAGCATATGCTTCTTTTAATGGAAAATCTTAGAAAGCTGTGATTCTTCTTTGAGTAAGAGATTTATAGTTTTTTTCTTGTTCTGTGTAATGGATTTTCTCCAGGGCAGCAAACTTTAAAGCATATTTGCAGGTACAGTGCAATAGTGTTGAAAAGAAAATGCGTTGACAGTTTTCAAACAGTGTTTTATGGGGCCTCTGTGTTTCTGAGGCTAGCTCTAAATATTTCTGCTGAGCGACAAAAATAACTCCGTCACCTCTTTGCCTCACCAGAATGAACTAAAAGCCTGAGGCATAAGAAATGATCTAGGAAGGTGCCACAAATTCTAAATCAGATATAGAAGTTTTAGCTCCTTTTATGTATCAGAGAGCACGGTTTTTGTTTCAGGATGCTGCAGGTGTCCCTGTGGGGGGTGGGGCAGATACCAGTGAGGAAGAGATTTAACGAGCTTGAAATCAGTGCAGTATTCTAAGATTTTGTTGCCTTTAGCCCTAGTAACATCAGGATTCTTGTTGAATAGTATCTCAGTACTAACGCTTGCCTTTCCTTCTCAGACATTCACGGAAACGCTGGGAAAACTTTATCCATAGTGAGAACAGACACCTCGTCAGCCCCGAGGCCCTAGATCTTCTGGACAAACTTCTGCGATACGACCATCAACAGAGACTGACTGCCAAAGAGGCCATGGAGCACCCGTACTTCTGTGAGTGCCCAGGGGTGTAGTTTATTAAAGAAAAAATTCTTCTGTTCTTTATCTTTGAGGCCAGTCAAGAGAATTCTAGGTATTTGGATTGAATCGTCCTTGGAATTTGGCCTCATTAGTTCTAGACTGTTGAGACGGCTTTGCAGTTCTGTGTCTGGACCTGCAGGGGTGTTTGCTTGTCCCCCTCCCGTAGCTCTCCTTGACTGTGGTCTGTGGACCGTTTCCCTTGGCCCTGAGTTGATAGATCACAAGTACCTAAACATTGTTTTCAGATATCTACGTCGGTGTGGAAACCTAATCAAAGATATTTTCCCCTCGAAAAACAAGTAGTTAAAAGTAAATAAGGTGACTGTAGTATATTTTTAAAGAAGGAAATGAGTTAAATAAATAAAAGGAATTTGAGGAAAGGAAAGCAGGTGTGGAAAAACCTCACTAAAATCCTACCTCAGTTAAAGAATTTTTAGGTCTCCCTTCAAAGTGTGTGTATATATCCGGTGCCTATGGTTGCTTATTGTCGACATGTGTACACTCCTCCTCCCCCAATAAAGTGTGTCTCAAATAAACTTTCCCCTTAATTGCTGGCAACGTGAGATGATTTAGTCCAGGCACAGAGGAGACTGGGGATAAAGGTTATGGGACCCATCTCAGCTCATTCTCTGAATCAAGAAGAAAACCTTCAGCCTATCTGTTGGCTTGGCCAGTACGCTATCTTCCTTTCTTTTCTTCTCCTCTGGAGAGTAAGCAAATCTTACTTGAATAATACAAATCTTGAACCCGCTGGCCCATACGCATTAGTAGACAACAAATTGGAAGGGTTTTACCCTTTGTCCTTCTAGACCTCAGACAAGTGCAACTCAGGGGTCCTCTTTCCAATTTCTGGCACAGGAAGCTATTTTCACCCTTGAGTTAGATCCAATTAAGAATTCAGATGTTTGTAATATGTAATTCATGATCCGTCTACTTTCCTGAATACATATCTGCTGTAAAAAAAAAAATGTGTTTCAAATAACTGTTGCTTAAAATTGATAGGTCTTCTAATGGCTCTTTTCATTCCTTTGCTCCCAAGTGCTCATTACTGCACATGATTTGAAGAAATTGGGGGTTGGATCTGACATTAGTATTCAAGGAAAATAACACATAAGAAGATTAGTAGTGATTTTGAACAGTGGGAAGTCAGTGTTCATGGGCCTCTGTTTTCCAGGAGTCTCCGTAGTTGAACTTGCCCTCTGAGGGAAGTGAAAGAGTTGACTAGAAGAGCAAATTCCCCTGATTATTTTTCAGTGTCTGATTTTTCTCTAACCTTAGTTCTGTAATTTCTTTCGTCCTTCTGACCCTGGCTTTCCCATCAGTCTGTCTGTCTCTCCCTACCCCACTGTGGAAGGGGGTTTGTCGTGATGGTGTCTCCCACACGTTCCAGCCCAGATTCGGCTGACTTCCATGCTGTTTTTTTGCAGACCCCGTGGTGAAGGAGCAGTCCCAGCCTTCTGCAGACAATGCTGTGCTTTCCAGTGGCCTCACGGCAGCCCGGTGAAGACTTGGAAGGCGACGGGTAATGCGGCATTGATGCTTTGCCAATAAAACCAACCAACCAAACACAAATCTTGAAGGAAAACTACAATGTGATAAAAAGAAATTCTAGTCATTCCTTCTAAATGCAAAGAAGAGTAAAGACCTAACTGTCTGTCAAAAAGAAAGAAATCCCCCAGTACTAGTCTACAGGGAGCTGCCGTTGTGGCAGCGTGACGATGCACATAGTTCAGGATCTGAGGGAGCGCTCCCTTTGGAATGCATGGGAGAGGAGAGACTCGGAGTTGTTGTCCATTTACTTTTATTTAACAGGAGACCACTGTTGAATTAACCCGTTCAGTCAACAAGCTCTGAATATCTGACTTCCTATCTATTCCACTGTGGTCTGGGTTTCCTTTGGTGAGATTCAGGCTCAAGTTTTAGCAAAACGTCAGCAGTCTGTACTGACACACCAGCCTCATTTACGAAAAGGAGATATTAAAACAGTGACAGTATTTTTTTTTTTTAAGCTCTTTTACAAAGTCATGTTTTATGTATTTTTTTATGACATGAGCTCTCTAGGAAATGTACCTCATCCTTGCAGTTTTCTTCTAAGTGTATTCATTTGGGAGCAAACTGCAGTCATTCACAAGAGGCCCCTTTGCCGTCAGCAGGCATCACTTGAAACCTTGTGATGCCGTGAACAGGTCCATCTGTCTCATCAAAAGTTTGATGCGAAGTGCATAACTTGGAGCTCACTGTAACCTTTGTTGATTTGCCTAACCATAAAATCTTGTTGCTATTTTTTCCGTGTAGCCTTTTTTTTCCTTTTGCAGCCTTGTAAGGAAAATCTCACCATTTCCCAGCACATACATCCCAGTGTGTGCGCCTGTTTTCATGCACCTGTCTGAAACAGACACTTTTTGGTCACAGCCATAATGGAAGCTGGAAAGTCGGTCTTCAGGCAGGTTGGGGAATGAGAGAAACATCCTATTAGAATGTATTTAGAAAAGACCTATTGGGTGAGAAAAATGTACTCCCCCGCCACCACCACCCTTTTTGCCTCTTTATCCCCACGAGAAGCAATTTCCCTCTGTAATCAGGGTAAGCTGCATCTTGAAGCTCCGAGAGGTCATATGTGAACATGATGGCAGGGCTGTCCTCCTCACGTGCAGGGACTGGGGTGTTGTGTGCAGGGCCAGCCTGTTCCCCAACGACTGAGCAGAGCATCATACAAGGAGCCTGGGGGGTTAGTTGGAGCTCCTGGAGCCACTGTTAAAGCTTGGGATCCATTGTGCCAGCTTTCATGTTAGCAAAGGAAGCTAGATTCTACTTTAAGAAGTAAACAGTCAAGCTGATTTCATTCTGGGGACTTGTCACTAGTCTGGTTTGCAAGCAGTCCCCTCCCCCAGCTGCAGAGCCATGCCACAGCTGTGGGGACTTTACAGGTAGGCTAGAGCTCAAGGCGTCTACCCACATCAGACCTTAGGATTTCTTTATTAACTATTTAATAATGCCATACATTTTTATAAGGTTAGATTGTTTGTTTGAAAACATCTGTTTACATTCCATATTCCAATAAAATCGTATTGGTATTGGTAGCAGGTCCTATCTCTAAATGTAGATTGTATTTTTGTCGTTTGGTTGGTGGGAATTTAAAATGCAAATAAAACTCTTACTAGAGTTGAGCTTACAGATTGAAAACTAAAAATAAGACCCCAAAGCCAGAAAATCCATTCAGTTAGGATTCTCATACCAATACTACCTGCCTATATTGCACATTCTGTATATTGATGTATACATTTGTTCTACCTGAAAATGAAAGCCAAGGCATGAGCTCTCAGCTGGACCTGTATTGGTATGTCAGGCCGCAGGAGCCTTCTGATGTGCCCTTCTAGGCAGCACTGTTGGTAATTATCAGGGAGATGTGCCGCTGTGTGTCTTTTTTTGCCCCCTACCTCTCCCTCTCATCACCGCCTCTGTCACTCATTCTCTCCCCTTCCCCCCCACCTTTTTTTAAGTTGCCTGCCTGGACCAGGCAAAGGGAGCACACTGGAGGGTCTTGGTGAGGTAGTAACCCCAGTTCTTTCCCTCGGGTTCCCAGAGGCAGTGAAAGCATCTGGAGGAGTCTAGTCAGCTGAGGGATGGACTTCTGCCTCTCTCCGTTGATCATGATTTAGTTGGTGCGGACACAGCTGACCTGCCTATCCTGGGGCTCTGTGACTGCGGCTCTGACACGGGCATAATTCTTCTTTCTGTGCACGGTTTACTTTTCCACTGCCTGTACTTTCACTTCTCCTCCTACCTTAGACAGCATGACTGCGTTTAAAATGCCCGCCCCTTTCTGAGTCTGGTCTTAACACCTAGCTGGCTGGCTGCTGACTGTAGGTTGTTCTTTCCCAGACTGAAGTGAGTCCAGTCCATACCTTTTCTCTTACCCATCTCCAGAGCCATTTTGTGTCCAGATGTATCTAGCTCCCCTGAGATTTCAGAGTACTTAACCTGGGTTAGGAAATGGTCATGGAGAGTTCCAAAAGTGGAGGGGGGGCGGGGGCAGGGAAAGAAGATGAGAGAGAGAGAGAGTGTTTGTGTGTGTGTGTGTGTGTGTGTGTGTGTGTGTGTGTGTGTGTGTGTGTGAATGAGTGGGAGTCTGCTCTTAGACTCAGCTGTGGTGTATTTACCCACCCAATATCCTTTTCGGCCAGCAGATTATTTCTGAAGTTCATCTCAGTATTTTTGATTAGCCATTTTGTTTGCTTTGTTACCTTTAACCAGTCAAAAGTGCCTATGATAAGGACTTAGTTATTTCCTAAAGAAAAGCAAAAAATGTGGGGAACAGGGTAGTGTTACATTATCATCTCAGGTCCTGCCTGTGTTCTACGACATAGGCCTGGTATGGTGAGAACAAAAAGTTCCTATGCCAAATACCGATTGGTCTGTCAGGGCTGATGGGCCACGAGTGAGCGTAAGTGCACGGCTTGGCTTCAGCTGACAAGTCCCATGGTGAGAGCAGAACTGAGGAGATGCCAAGTGATCTTTCCATCTGCAGCTTGCTTGCAGTTCACTCTCCCTTGGATCGCATCAGCTGCCTGCTCCTGTCCCGTCCCTGAGGGAGGGGACCGGGTGGGAGAAGCCAAGTGGACAGTGCAGACCAAGCATTCCTGGGTCTTCCCACCAATGACAGCAGTGCCGATGGCGGCTCTCTGAGGCGCTTACACCCTGGCCGCCGCGCCAGGTCTAACAGACATTCTCTAGCACATCGCTGCTCACCAGGCTCAAAGCTGCTGTGTTCCCTTGCAGAGAAGGGAGGGACTCAGACTGCTTGGCTCGAGAAGACAGAAAAGCTTGTAAGCCGTGGGGGCTCAGGCAGGAGGTGGTTCAAAGGAAGGGAACCAATAAGAAAAACAGTCAAAGCAGAAATCTTAGGAGGGAGCATGACTTCTTGAGAGTTAGGGGGCACCACCTTCATGAGCTGGAATTGTGTCCTGAGATGGGCATGGCGCCTGGAGTGGTTCCAGCGGGACTGGAGGGTGGTGCCCTTGAGGCAGGTGCTGAGTCCCAGAGAGAGCTGGCGGCCATGGGTCTTGGTCCACACCTACTCAGGGAAATGACTTAGGTTCTCCCAGGTGCTGTATTAAGGATGGAAGCAAAACGATTTGGGGAACACAAGCAGCAATTGGAAGAATTTTTATATATGCATTGAAATGGTTCTAAGAGAGCCCACTTAGCCGTTTCCCATAATGCCAGTTCAGACCGCACAATTTGTTTAGAAACCTGTGTTACTGCATGAGCACCCACAGGAGAAAGCGAACTTCCCTCCTACAAATAAATAGGGGTGGATAATAACGGAGCAGAGTGAAGGTCATTGAAATCTAAGCCCTTCCAAAAGCAAAAGCAGGGTGCACAGGAGCACACGAGAAGCCAGTTTATCAGCGAGCTTAATCAATCTAAGATGGCATAACGTCCTGCTTTTAAAAAACTAACCCCAGGGTGGGAGTGGGGGAGGGGAGGTGGTGGTGAAACATCTGGCCAAGAAAACCAGTAGTAACATATACTTTTGAGCTGTATGGATGTGTTCATGGAAACGACTACAAGCAGGTGCCGTGGAGGCTGGGGAAAGCGATGTGATGGGTTATACAGCTGATGAGATGAGTACTTCTGTGTAGAGACTCAACAATGTGCTACAAATGTGATACTTAACCCTGAACTGCATGTATTGGGGATTGTTCAAAAAAAAAAAACTTTCATTGAATCAATAAATTAACAGTTTTGCACTTGCTGGCTTTTCTTGCTGTAAATGGTAACTAAGAGGTTGGGACAGAAATCTTGACACCCCATGGAAAGCTTGGATAAATCTTCAAGACCCATGGAGCCAACTATTTCCTTCTGTTTGCAGAAAAACACCACTGCCTGGGTTGTGATCCTTTCCAAGTGACCACTTCTGACACACTTGGCCACTTCTTTGTATCACTGGATGACTGATGTATGACTGGTGCGCTGCTGCCCTTAGAGGAAAGACAAATGCCATGTTCAATCCTGTTTTCCTAAATAAAAATTTTGATAACCACCAGCTTCCCAAGCGGGAGACCAGCTACTGCTGTGGGGACCTTAAGCTTGTATTTCCTGTGTCTTGGGGGAGAGGCGGGGTACACCTTGAACTGTAAAGATGTGTGTAAGGGGGTTGCAATGAATCCCCACCTTCGTGTGGGGTCAGAGTGGTGTCCCCGTGGGGCATGTGCAGTTCCTTCGTACCTGCTTCCCCCCCGGGCACCTGCTTCTGGGGCGGGCCCCTTTCAGTGCCCACCTTTCACCTCTGTGCCAGCGCGCTCTGCGGTGATGAACACCTCTCCCTGCCCCCGTTCCTTGCATCACAAGCAGGCACACACTATTGTGTGTCCGCCTTTGGCAGATGGTGGTGTCTTTAATTAGTGTGCTTCTCACTGATGGATCCCTCTGTGGCGCTGGATGCTTGGAAATCAGTTGCTGAAGTGCTTAAAGGCAAATAGTCCTTTCTTTCTTAACCTTTGTGCCATGTGGCCTTTGTTCAGGACCCTTCCTTGACCCAGGGAAGGTTTTCATGAAACGATGTTTCTGTGACCACCTCCCAGGGGCGTAGTCCCTTCTCTCCTTGCTGTAGCGCCGATCTCTGAGACCCAGCTTCTAGAATTCCACTGCTGGCGTCTCACTGCCCACTTCACTGTGCTGGACATGGAAGGAGAAATGGGGTTTTCAGGCCATGCCACACAGCTGCTCCCAGGGGAGAGTTAAAAATATTTGAGCTCCCTTTTTGCTCTTTGTTTATTAGTGGACTCGGCGCTTTCCCGGCGTAAATACAGTCATCTGATTATTAGTCCCTGAGATGTCCTCTTAGGTAAATTGGGTCAGGGCTGATGGGGATCTGGAGTTGGGCTGCTGAGCTTGTGGCTCGGCTGGCACAGAATGGTCAAGAGACTTCGGTGCTTCTAAATCCGTGTTCTGGACCCAAGAGGTGGGGAGGAGGCCTGGGGAACACACAAGATGTCTGGAGCTTTTCCCTTGCTGTCCCAGAAGGCCGCGCCTAAGACCACCTCTGTGAGTCGCGATTGCAAGAGGAAGGAAGAGGGTATTGCTTGAAACCTGAGACTATAAAGTTAGCTCTTACTAGGTTTTCCACAAAGTGGCATGGGAAAGTCCAGCTTGCACACTTTTCCCAGCACTCTTCCAGAGAAGGAAGCCGCAGGCAAGTGAAGGCCTGTCCTCACTCTGGGTCAGATTGATTAATGCCGTCTTTCCCCTCCTCCCATCTCTTTCCCCAGGTCTGTTGCGGTTCCTCCCACTTTTCCATAAGCAGAACAAGAACCAAATCAAACGTCTTAACGTGTGTAGAGAGATCACGTTCCGTGAGCAGACACAAAATGGTGGCAGGTTTGGCCAGCACGAACCAGACCAACTGAAGGGCAGCCCACCACCGTATATCAAACCTCACTTCTGAATGTAAAAGGTTCACACGCCTTTGGCTTCCTGTTGACTTCCTCCTGACCCAGAAAGCATGGGAAATGTGAAGGGTATGCAAAATGGTTGTTGGGTACTGTTGCTCCCCTGCGCCCCCTTGACTCGGCCTGTGGCCACCTGTTTTTCCAGCAGACCACATTAACTAGACGACCACAGACTCCACAGTGGGGGCACGGGGGTAATCTATGGCATGATGGGCAGTTACATATTATAATTTTAAAAGTATATATTATTGAATAAAAGGTTTTAAAAGAAATGTATGGAGAGTTTTCAGTGTGGAAGGGGCCATTAACCGAGACCTGTGGCCACAGAGGACTGAGTGAAATAGAAGAGCATTCGTGCCAGGTTCTAGCCAGAGGAAAGCAGGGGGAGTCCCAGAGGTGAGGAGGGCCGGTTTGAAGGACGCTTTTGACCAGAGATGAGAAGTCGAACAGGTATCACGAACTACTGGGAATGGGGCAAACCGCAGGTGACTCCAGTAAACTGGGCAAGCCAGGAGAGCCATGTTTTGCCTTGACCCTTCCTTCTAACCCAGTGATTAGGCAGTAGACAAATGTCATCTCTAGTGACCTCTGGAAGATGCCTTAGCCCCTTCTTTGCTTTTCTATTGCTGGTGTCTCCATAGTTCATTCCACCTCTCCATCCTGCCCCTCTTCCCCGTGGCCCCTTCTGGAAAAGCATCTTACTTTGGAGGCTGGTTGAGTCTGCTGTCGTGCAGCAGGGAAGGGGTCAGGGGTCTCAGGTCCAGATCCAAGGGCCGTTTCTCATGGCATTCGGAAGTTCTCATGAGCTGGAAGGAAAAGTGGCCCGCTCAGCTGTGAGAGAGGGTGTGATGGAAGCACCGGTTATATTTGTTAAGTGAAAACGAAACGCACTTTACAAATGAGCCTTCCCTGGCTCCCTTAGGCCTGCCCTTGCAGGACAGATGTGCCGCAGGGAGGTGAAAGCAGCCATAACGTGATGGCCACCCAGCTTTGCCTCTGGCTGTGGCCCGCGTCCTCCCACAGCCTGTAGAGAGCAGGCGCACCGGGCAGACCCCGATGCCCACACAGCTCAGGGGTGCCCATAGTTCCCCACAAAAGCCACTTGGTCCCACAACATTCCTTCTTCTGTCTTTGCTGCTTGTCCTGAACAGGTGACTGTGGGAACCCAGGTGTGGACACTCACAGTTTCTGAAGCAGTTGTGGGGGGAAAGCAAAGAGGCCCCTCGGGGTCACCACGGCATCACAGTGTCCCTTGGAGCAGCCTCTGTCGTATCCAAGCAGTTCCACAGGTGTGGGAGCCCGAGACAGTGCCTGCCCCCGGACAGCAGCGAGGAGGGCCCTCAGGCCCACTGCCAGCAGACTCTGTAAGGCCAACAGGACACCGAGCAGATGGACTTGGGACTTTCCAGCACCATCGCTGGCCTGGTTTTCTCAAGCAGGTGCTCTCGAGCGGCCCTTTTGACTCAAGGCTCTGCAGATTTCTCGTGGTCTCCCAAGTCTCTGGGGGACGGCTTCTCAATACCTCGTTACAATGAGCACAACCCCACAGCTCGTATAGACACGGTGCGTTGTGTGTGCACGTTTATGTACGTGGCACATTACCTCCGTGTTGACCTGCCAGCACTCGCAAGCCTTCCCAGAGGAGAGGGGTCTCTTCAGAGTAGATGTTGATCGACCTGGAACGCTTAAATGCCATGCAGAACTTGAATGCTAGCTCCCCATTTATCTTCTCAACCAAGGTGCTCTTTAACTTCCCTGTGGGAAAGTCTCGTTTTCCAGAAACCTCTCAAGCATATCAGATACATTTCTTTTTTGTGGATGATATACTGTTGGGTGGGAGAGAGTTTGTGGAATGAAGGGAAAGGAGGAGTTTTTGCCTAGGCTTTTTTTGACCTTGAGAGAAGGGGACAAGGGACCTGCTTAGCCAAAAACAGTCTATAAAGCTTATCCACAACATGCTTGGAAACCCAGAACACCAATTCACGTCTTTTCAATGCTCCTGCTTGTGTTTGGGCTGTTTAATGTTTATTTAACTTTTCTAATTACCAAAGTAACAATACGCTCACGGCAAAAAATTCAAATGTTACCTAAAAGCCAATTATGAAAGCCTCCCACCCCCCCCACACCCTGCCACACACACACACATGAAAACTCTTTCCTCCCTTGGAGGTAGCCATGGTTAAATTTGGCATATCTCTTGCGATTTTTTTTCCTTTGCATTTACTAACAGTTAAAAAATCATGACGATTTTTATTTTTACAGAAATATCATCAAGCTATGCAATTTTTTTTTGCAACCTGTGCTTTCCTGGAGTTGTGACAATTTCACCGTTAGCACGTTGAGATCTACTTCACCCGTTTTCGTGGCTGGGTGGTGTCCCGGTGTGTGACGTACTGCTGGCGAAGCAGCCCCTTACTGATGATAGACTGTCTGCAGAACTATGACCAGTACTGCTGCAGTGGACACATTTGCACATAAATTTTTACATGGTACACTGTGTGTGAGATAAAATCTTCAAAAGGAATTACTGTGCCATATGTTTTGCTTTCTCTTAGGGCATTGCCGTGATTCAGAGAAAGCAGGCTTCTCTTCTCTCACTGGTGTAGGTTGGAACTATGAAGCCTTTAGCCATGGATTCTTGCGGGGCTCTGTTAGGTACTCGGGACGTGTGTCCAGAGTTTTTGAGATTTCCAGGAAAACAGGAATGTTTGAAACCTGGAAAAAAAAAAAAGGTGTTGGTGCTCACATAAGAAAGTTACAAATAAAAAATTAATAAATGTAATTACATATCTTTCCAATCCTATGAGCTTCATTGTTATTTGCTTTAAAAAATAGTTTTCTCATCATAGTGAAGTGTCACAATCACCAAATCAAATAATTTCAAAAGCAATTTTTAAAGATCTTTTCGAGAAAATACAGGAAAAAAGTTACCTTAAATATGAAAAATGGCTACCTTTTAATATGTTTGAAGTGCTGTAGGGAAGCCTTCCAAAGTAAGCGTGCAGAGGGCTGGCAAATGTTCTAAAATATCCCTGGGCAGAGGGGTGGGTGTAGAATGGATGAGCACCAGTTTGAGGAGTATTCAGCAAGCTTTTAAAATGTGCATTTCAAATGCATGGTACTGAGTGAAGAGGCCAGACTCAAAAGGCTACTTACTGAGTAATTCATTTATATGACATTCTGGGAAAGGCAAAATGTAGGAAATGGAGAACACATCTGTGGTTGCCAGGGATTCGGCATAGCGGGGGGAGGGGAGTGGTAACGGGGGGAAATTTGGGGGTTGATGGAACTGTCTGTATCCTAAAAATGGCAATGGTTATATGACTCGATGCTTTTGTCAAAACTGTACACCCCCCCCAAGAAAAGAGTACATTTTACTGTATGTGAATTAAAAAATAAATTTAAAAAATAACAATAATGTGCAGGGGCCCAACGGAGTCCCATCCGAACTTCACTCTCAGACGTGCCCACCACTGGATCTTTTACTGATGTCAGGCCTCATGGTCTTTGGATACAACCACTGGCGCTGGCACGCAGTAGCCCTCCGTCCACCAGCCGAACACCCAGTTCCAAGGCACTCTTCCATCTTTGCTCCCAGCTAAAGGGTGTTTCTCCAGGCACAACTACTGCCCTTGTTGCTGTACCTTCCCATCCCGATCGGCAAGGAGGTGTAGGGCATAAACTCTGCCTTGCCGTGTGTGGCAAGTCCCTATGTCTCTCGGAGGCCAGTGTTCAGAGTTTCTGGGCTTTGACATGAACAAACACTGTCAACTTGGTCCTGGTGTCTGACCAAAGCCTTTGCACACTGAAAGGGATGCTTACCATTACTGGTGTTTCTAATAATATCTTAGTTATTAAAGCTGTACATTTAAAATCTTCTTCGTGTTCTTAACATTGATTTCCAAATCTTGTTCTAACTATAAACTAGTTGGTTTTGTATATAAACACTTTTGCTTATTCCTTGATCAATGCTCAATCAAAACGTAATGGGTTAAGCTGTAAATATTGTTTGTACACTTAGTCTAGTTTCCTTAGACATTTCAAAGTCACCCACATATTTCATCTGTTTGATTTCCATAAACATTTCCAATAGCTAACAGGACAGACCTAAAATCGAATGAAGCCTTCCTGAGCATTCAAATATGAACATACTTAAACTCATAGATTTAATAAATCAAAATCTTTTAATAGTAAATGTTTATAACTTAAAATGTCTTCAACATTTTTAAATTAAAATCGCAGATCTAATTTCACATTCCTTAAGCATTTCAAATTAAATTCGAAGTATCAGACTCTCCAGTGCGTTAAGTTATCTTAAATAACGAAATACCACAATAATCAGAAACTTATTCCTCACTTTGACATGGATTACTGATATCATGGGTTTGATTTACCTGCCATAATCTCTGTGGATGTTTTGACATCCTACCAAGGTAACCTATCTAAACTCAGGACTGTGATACATTCAGGGTCTGAGATTCTGGGCTGGTCAAGTACTGGTTGCTACTTCTGTAATGGTTTTACCCAAATTTCAGGTTAACAAACTAATCCCCTTGCAGTAGTAATGGGTTTTCAAGACCACCCCTATCTTGTACCTCACTCCATTGACAGAATTATGTTACCACTTCTGAAACTCTTAATGGCCTGATTTGCATCAGTTGAGCTTCCTCACCCACTACCTAATAAATTCTGCTTCCTTTCTATTTATTACTTTTTTGACTGACTCATCCACCCCATTCTAATTATAGAAATCATTGAAGGAAGCAACTCATTAGCAAGATTTTTCTTGTGTTTTGTCATTACATGACTTCAGGTTGATGAAGGGAAAACAATCTTAGAAAATTATAGTGTTTAATGAGTTTTTCTGTGACAGATGTCTGTGGTTTTAGGTTAATTTGGTCTACATTACCTTTGAAATGAAAGTAAATGTCAGAGATGATCATTTGGCTCTAGTCTACTCATCCATCCATGCATCCATGCATCCATCCATCCATCCATCCATCCATCCATTCATTCATTGTGTGTCTGCCATGGTGGTGGTACTGTGTAGGTGCTGGGATACATGCACAAAAGATAGTCTGCATCTGAAAAAAGCATGCCAAAATTAGGTCTACAATGGAGCCAACTCACTAATTTATGTTCTCCAATCTTTGATCAGATCATCTTTACTGTGCCAAGGCCATAATCACAATCAACTTTGAAACCCAACATAAGAAAGAACTGAGTACATTTCAGGCAGACATGTACTGAGAATGAGTAGTTAGGAGAAGCAAACACTCATTTTCTCCATCAGCTTGCTCATTGATTGGCTATCTGTTCAAGGCACTTGGGCCCACGCTTGGTCAAGGTTTCCATTTTAGTTGAGAATGCATGGAATGAGAGATTTGTGAGCAGGCAAATGGGATAGGTGAGCCCCAAGTCAGAGCAGAAGGAGATTTCTATTGGCTGGGTGGTGTGGAGCTACTGAGGCCGGGAGAGACAGAGCCTGTGCTGGGCCTGCAGTGACCAGGACCGCAGGTCCGTGACTCTGATTCACTGATTGAACACATACTTACTGCATTCCCACTTTATGCAGACACTTGGATTGGGTACTGGGAATACATCTATAAGCAAGACAGATCAAATTCTTTCTCCCAGAAGATCAAAATCAGGGGAAAGGAGATAGCAATAAGTAACTATATTGACTATGAAGTGATGGTAAGTGCTGTAAAAAATAATAAAGTGGGGTAGAGGGACAAATAGTTGGGGTGGGGGTGCCATTTCAGGTTAGTTGTCAAAGAAGTCCTCTGATGAGGTAGTATAGTGAGTTGAGTAGTGTCCCCTCAAAATTCATGTCCACCCAGAACATCAGAAATGGGCATTTATTTGGAAATAGGGTCTTTGTGGATGCAGTAAATTGAAGGTCTCAAGATGATGTCCTACTGGATTCAAGGTGGGCGCTAAATCCAATGGTGGGTGTGCTTACAAGAGGAGAGGACACAGAGGAAAGCGTATGTCAAAATGGCAGAGAGATTGGAGTGATGATGCCACAAGCCAAGGAGCACCTAGGGCCATCAGAAGCTGAAAGAGGCAAAGAAGGATCCCTGAAAATGTTAGTAACAATCAAGGGATAAAATGTTCACTGGCCTAAAGTATATAGAGTCCCCAGAAGTCACCCAAAAATAAGTTTCATATAAATATAAGTTGACTTTCTACTCTAATAAGATCCATATGTCTGGAAATTTTGGTTAGATTGTTCACAGGGTTGCTGAGAGGATTAAATGATTTAATAAAGGCTAAATCTCTTAGTATAGTGCCTGACACCTAATAAATGCTCAATTGATCTTAGCCATTTGTAGCCGTTTTGATGATGATGTTAACTGCAAACTCCTTTTCTGTCAGCCACAATACCAACCACAGGCCTGGGCACACCGTATAATATTGAAGTAGACGCTCAATGAGTGATTGGTCTCCAACATTTGGGATTTCTTCCCCACTGTGAAATATCAGAGCTTATTTTATGTCTTTTAAAAAATGTTCCAAGTATTACTCGATTTAAAACAGCTGGTGGTTCAACCCAACTTTATTTTATTAATTTCTGCTTTTGTCTTAATGTTCAGAATTTTTTGTTTGCTAGTGCATTCGTAATACATTTTCCTGAGAGCACTGGTTTGCATCCCACGAGATAACACGGTGTATTCATAGTGACTCTATTGATAAATAAAGCAATGATGCATATAAGGCGCTTAGCATAGTGAGTGCACAATAATGGTCGGGTGCTTTAACCTCATCCTGCACTTGGCCAACACCTATTTGACATTCTCAGAACACCAGGGAAGCAGTTGCTCAGCCAAGCCACCTTCCGCGCCTTTCTCCACTTTTCTTTTGCCCTTGTAACTCCTCCCAGTCTCTCGGGGGGGGGGGGGCAAGTCTTCCCGCCCCTGACCCCACCCCCGCCACGTTTCCTTGACACCGTGCGTGTGTACCACACATTCTATAATCCTCTGTCTCCTTCCGCTTTCTAAAAGCAACTGTGCAGGACTACGATGGAAAAATAGTCCCTTGGCTACAGAGTTCCTTCCACAAGGAGGAGGAACTGGGGCGGGGCTTAAGAGCGGAAGGAACAGGAAGTCCATGATACTTGTGGCAGGATTGGGCTCCGCGCGCCCAGAGGGCGGGTCAAGCAGGCGGAGGGATCCATGTTACGCGGCGCACGGCCCACCGCCTCCATTTAAGGCGGGGAGAGCGGCGAGGGCGGCAGTTGCTGTGGTTTCCGAATTGAGGTGGCTTTTTTTCTTGTGGGAGCTGAAGTTTTAGGACGTAGCGTCTCGCGTCCAAGTTTAGCTGCGGGTGACTACAGATCAGGCGGTCAAGAGCGCAGCTTCTCATCTTCGGACCAGGGTCGGCCCTGCTTTCCCTTCGCCTCTTGGTTCCCGTATCTAGGTCGGCTCCGGCGCGGCTGGGAAGGCCGCGGGCGAGATGTTCAAAAACACATTCCAGAGCGGCTTCCTCTCCATCCTCTACAGCATTGGCAGCAAACCCCTGCAGATCTGGGACAAAAAGGTTAGGAGCTGGGGGACGGTGGCTGGGCGGGGTGCAGGGGCCGCGCCCCCTCCTTGTCCCGGGGCTGGGGACGGGGTGGCGGGTAGTTGTGCCGAGTTGGAGCTCCAGAGAGGCCAAGCGGGCGCTGCTGTGACCTGTCCCCAGGCTGGCGTGACAGAGGCGCGAGGTGGGGACGTCGTGTCGGCAGCGGGGGGCGGGGGTGGGGTGCGTGTGGGGTGGGCGTGGCTGGGGTTTAAGTGTCCTGCGGCCATGGTGTGGTTGGGACAGTGGTCCCTCGCCGCCGTCTTGACTTGGTCAGTCAGTTCCTCAGAGAGAGCCTTGGTTTCCCCCTTTATATAGTGGGATCGATAGTGCCCATCCCCTAGTGTGAAATGCATAAACTTGAGGTTGCTTTGGGAACATACAGATGAAAGAAGCTCCTGTTCACTGATTTCACAAATATTTACAGATATCCTGTTTTGTGCCAGGCACTGTGCTGGGCACAAGACACAGAGCCTTTGTTCCAGGCACCCTTATAGGGGTACAGCCAGAAGGCAGTTATGTTTGGATTTCATTCATTTGCTCCTTTCCTTCCAGTGATGTCAAACAAGGCAGAGTTCGTGGCTTTTGGCACCTGCTCCACATTCATTGCTACTTGGGGTCTGCGCTGTGCCTTCCATGCTTGATGTCTACATCAGGAAAATTGCAAAATGGTGATAAAGTTTTGTTTGGAGTAATAAGCTCAGAGCCAAGTATCAGCCTCATTATTTTTATTGAGGTGTCCACTGGATAACACTTTCACTGACCCCAGGAGATGATGACCCTGTCCTTCATCTCCTGTCTTTTTGGAGCTGTTGAGTAGGGGACATGTGTGTCAAGCATGCTGTGAGTTGGTCTGCATTTTATTACTTCATTGTTCCATTTCTCATGCATGTTCCCAGTCAGCTGTACCCTTTTTTTTTTAAAGGGTGAGTTAAGACAGGTACTCTATTGCGGAAGACAGGTGATTCCTCAGGGGATCACAGAAAGAAGTGTTATGTTGAATGGTGTTTTTATAGAGATGGATGTGGAGTAATCTAAATAAGCAGTTTATTGGTAATGAAGCCAAGAATCTTGGATTTCATCTCAGAACAAGTCTTCGTTTTCCTGTATCCACAGAGAAGCGTTTTGGGCCACACAGAGATTGGGAGAGAACACAGATAGCCTTCTGCCTGTCATCACTAGGGATTTCTGCATTTCCAAAGCAGTTTTGAGGGTGGTGTGTTCTTAATGTCATTTTTATAAGATAGTTGAAAGATCTGAATATAGTAAGTTGTTTGGGCCTTATGCTTGGGTGAAAAATCTGACTAACTTTCCTCTTTCACAGTGCTTCTATCCACAAGTTCAGGCTAATACCAAGAGTATTACACAGGAAAGTGGTTCCTTAATGTTTTCCCTGCGTACTGAGGTTTTCAGTTCCATGGTTTTGTTCACATTGGAATAAATACTGTAAACTCTGAAATTGCATCTCTGCAAAGAGAACCTGAAGTGAATGTCCCTGAGAACTTTGTAAGGATGATGGGTTCCCAGCTGTGGCTCGGCTTAACTTATGGGCTGTCAGGAGGCATGGAGAGAGTGACCTTGTGTGCTGTTGAACATGGAATTGTAACAAAAGTGTCAGTATGAGGCAGTTGAACTAGAGGATGGGACTTGATCTAGGAGAGGTTTACAGAGCAGGTCAGAGAACTTAACTAACACTGAAAAACTTCCAGCAGTAGAGAGGCCTCAGCATTTCTAGTAGGTGAAACTTGCCAGAGTTGTCCATTTTAACCCTTCCGGGGTCTAATCTTTTGTAGTGTGTTTTATTTTTCAAATGCAGCTTTTTGACTAGTCAACATGTTTACACACAGAATATAAAAGCAAAGTAACCATGGTGCACTGTGTCCCTTAACAACGCCACTAGAGGTCGGATGGTACCCTGATGACATAAACACGTGTGAAAACATTAGAACAACTGGCGGGGTTACACGGAGTAAATTAAACAGACATTTTGGCAAAGAAAACATTTAGAATAGCACTCATTTTGAGCAAAGTTCTGGTAATAGTAAAAGTTAATTATGTTTCTACTTTTCGTATTTAGACTGAAAAGTATTTAGGGGTGAATTTTTTCCCCTGGGGCAAGAGAAGGGAAGGGAGGAAAATGGCAATTTTGGGGTCAGATCCATAGGCTTTGTGCTATATGACAAAATACTCAGAAAGTGTTGGGGATCCAACCCAGTTGGGGAAACACTGGGAACTGATATACTTATCAAAGATTGATTGAACAACAGTTAAGTCACAGGCACTGTGTAGATTTGGGGAGGTACAAAGAGAGAAGAAGACATTTTCCCTGCTCTCAGGAAGTAAGGCAAAGTTGTAGTGAAGGCAAAGTTTGATGGAGGGAGGGATGGACTGCCCACATTTATCTAGAAATGACCCTGAACTTTGCCAGTAGGTACATATGGCTATTTTTACTATTTTGATTTCACAAACTTTACTATTCTCCTTCCCAACTTTATGAAGACGGAATTTCTATAGTTTGTTTTCTGTGAAGAATAATCTTGGAAAAATTAAGTTTGTCTTCTGTTTAGGCTCTGTGTCTTCTTATGAACGTGAGGAGTGAATGCCATATTCCTAATACCAGTGAATTGACAAACTCCATTTTCATGGGTGTGGTTACTAACATTTGTAACATCTGCATTTATCCTATACTCTTTGAAGTTCATACCCCCCCCCATTCCATCCTTCAAATCTCAACTTAAACATTATTTCGTTGGAAGCTTAGGTCTCCTCTGTGCACCTGTGGCCCTCTACATCACACTGTATGGCAGTTGCCAGTTTATTGTGTATTTCCCACTAGACTGCAAGTTCCTTAAGGGGAGGAAAAGTATTTTACCTTGAAACCCCAGGGCTAGAGTTGGGACAGTGTGGATTTGTGTCCTGGCTCTGCCCTCTGTCCTGTGCTGTGTAACCTTGGGCAAGTACTTACCTACTCAGTTTTCTCATTTTGTAGTGATGCCACCTCCTCCCATGGTCATGGAGATTAGATGACGATGTATATAAAATGCTTGGCAACAGAGTTATGGCATACAGTATTAAATAGGGTAGGAAACCGAGGAATTTGCCCAAGAGTAAATAAGTCTAGGGGCGCCTGGGTGGCACAGTCGTTAAGCGTCTGCCTTTGGCTCAGGGCATGATCCCAGCGTTCTGGGATCGAGCCCCACATCAGGCTTCTCTGCTGGGAGCCTGCTTCTTCCTCTCTCACTCCCCCTGCTTGTGTTCCCTCTCTCGCTGGCTGGCTGTCTCTCTCTGTCAAATAAGTAAATAAAATCTTAAAAAAAAAAAAAGTAAATAAGTCTATAACTGATGCCTAGGAATAGGAAGTGCAGTAAAGTCAGACTTCAGAAATTAGAATAATTTTGTCATTGTACCCGGGCTTTCCCAGTCCAAAAGCCTTAACACGGCTCTCAGGACACACAGCACATGGTCTGGTGCCCACTTCACTGGTTCTCCAGGCTCACCTCTCCCAGGCTCCCCACCTTAGCAGTGACCTCCTGCTGAACTCAAAGAGGTCGTGTTCTCGAACCTTCAGGCTTCTGTACCTGCTGGGACCCACCCTGCCACCTCCTCATTAGTCTCTAGGTCACAGTGCAAAGGCACCTCCTCAGGTTACATTAGTTTATATCCACTCGCCCGACAGGTTAAGTTCACTTATATACCCTTATAGAACCTCTACTTCCTTTTCATCGTACTCCTCGTACTTGAAATTAGCTTCCGAAAATCTATGCCTGGTTGCACTGTAAAATTCCTGATGGAGACCTCTGCAATAAAAACAAAAACAAAAACTTATCTGTTTATTTGAGAGCCCAAGAGAGAGGGTAGGGGAGAGGGGCAGAGAGAGAGGGAGAGTATCTCAAGCAGACTCCCCGCTGAGCCAGAGGCAGAAGTGGGGCTTGATCCCAGGACTCTGAGATCATGACCTCAGCCAAAACCAAGAGTTGGACCTTAACTGACTGCACCATCCAGGAGCCCCAAGACCTCTGATTTTTCAAACCAACAGCTTAGGAGAAATTGATGTTCCCTTAACTTCTGGGACCAGCAAATATTACATTTACTAAAGGACTTTTACGTTTAATGTAGACATTACTTCTGGTTTGTAAAGAAAATACCAGATGGTTCTATTCCCATTTATGCCTGTATAAATCATACAGTTTTCACATTTCAACATATAAATATGTCTAAAATGCTAAAAGTCTACTAGATGAGGATGTTAATTTCATATCATCTTCTCTACCTTTCTCGCCTCTCACCTTGTCTTTCAGCTGCTGCTGATTCTTGCCTGTTCCAAAGCTAAATATTAGAACCAGACTTTTTGTGGGTGTTGTTGGAAAGTATTAGATTCCCATTCCCTGTTCCTAATTTTATTTATTTATTTTCCCTGTTCTCAATTTAAAAAATGAATTGTCTCCAGAAAAGTAGTTTCCACACCCTCGTTTTTAATTAGCAAACCTTATTGGTAAATTGTTAAACTGCTGCGGTTTCCAGTAGCAGAGTCGAGGGCATTTGGACGGGAAGGTAGTACAACTGTTTTTTTTTTTTTTTCCAGACTTTCCCTGGATCAGTCTGATGATGTTTCATATTCTGAGGAACAGCTTTTACTATAATTGGACGAAGGCATGGGTTTTAGTTATACTTGCCCTTGCAAGGCATTTCTACGAAGACTGGTTAGCAATGCACTTAATTGATCCATTGGAGCTTGCGAAGCCCAAGACTCAAGACAGAGCTATGCCCAGCTCTCCCCACAGAGGTCTCCCTCTGCCTGTTTTCAGACTTAGATCCCAGCCCCTAGCTGTGGGCAGAAACTTTGCTGCTGAAATGGACAGCTCTCATGGCTTAATGTAAATTGGAGCATGTGTCATTAAGACTAGGATGCCAGATGGCTGAGGGCTCAGCTGTCTGCCAGGATAAGTGGGTGGAGCCAGAGAAATGGAAGGTGGGGGTAGGGAATGCATACAACTCATGTGTTATTTTTAAAACACTTGAAGAAATATGGAGCATTGGCCAGCTTCCTCCCTATCCCAGGAGTACTTTTTTCCCCTCAGCTTGACCCTCCTCCCTGGAGCTTACATTGAAAAAAAAAAAAAAAATCAGTGTTCTTTATTAGTTGCCCCAGCAACCATGGAAAGCCTGGGAGAGTGATTGCAAGAAGGGCTTGAAGGTTCCCTTCCTGGTGTCTGCAGAGGCTGAGAACTGTTCTCATTTGCAACAGCTAGTAGCCTGGGTTCTGCCACTCATAGCTTGGGAGTGGCGGGGGGGGGGGGTGCGGGGGGGTCTATAACGGATGCCTAGGAATAGGAAGTGCAGTAAAGTCAGACTTCAGAAATTAGAATAATTTTGTCATTGTACCCGGGCTTTCCCAGTCCAAAAGCCTTAACACGGCTCTCAGGACACACAGCACATGGTCTGGTGCCCACTTCACTGGTTCTCCAGGCTCACCTCTCCCAGGGTTGGGGGGGATTGGTGGGGGTAGGGAGTACATAAAAAAAAGTAAGATTGGCTTTGCTTCTTTTTTGGAGGAATGAAACACTTGTAGCCCACACCTTGATAGTAGGAATGTGTCATGAAATAAAAAAGAATTGACAAGTCAAAAACAATTGGCACTTTCTCATTTAGAGAGGGAAGTAAAATAAAACCCACTTCCACTGTAAGCAGTAAATGCTGACCAGTTCATTTTATCTTCATTTCAAAGCCAGGCCTGCTTAGCGACCTCTGAACTGGAAGGAGCTAAGGAAAGGAAGTCAATGCTTTCTGAGGCTGTGTATCTTGTTATATGTGTTTGTCAGAAACTGGACTGAGGAGGGGTTGGCTTCCTGGAAGATCTTTACAATTTAAGGTGGTGACAGCCAGATTGCCAGGGTGGTTGGGAGGCCTTGCCCCAAATTGTCCACCCCCCCTTTTCCCTTTGATCCTAGTTTTAGAGCCTAGAGAGGTTTTGGAAGGTTTCCTTTCAGTGCTCATATGTCTAATTAATTGCACCCCCACCCCACCCCTCTTTTCCAGTGAGTTTGTATTTGCAGCCCTGTGAACTTAATAAAGGAGAAAAATCATAATTCACTAACAAATCAACTTAATATGATTTGAAAGCTCTGGCAGCTGATGATATGAGAATACTTAAAACTCCAGAGAGACTGGTGGGCATTCCTTTGAAAAAACTGCCTTTTTCCTGAGTTCTCTTGTTTTATGGACTATGTTAATTAACTTCGTAAGAATTAAGTCTGTGAGTGTGGTGGTTGATGTGTTGCTGAGAGAAAATTTTCTTTAGGAAGTTATTGAAAGTCTAACTAAAAATGAGCTTGCCTCTGGGGCAGAAGCAGAAGAGAATACACAAAGTCTGTTTTGGCTTCCAGTCTGTTGGCTTCTGCGTGCAGTGTAAGGCATTGTTTTCTTCTGTAAAGACTTGAATAATCGCATTTGCTGGGGTGAAGTCATCCGCTATAAACTTTGAGATGGGCAGAAGCAAGTTTCCTAACATTTCCTCCCTGTGAAATCTGGCTGGACTTTCTGGAGCTGAGAGAGAATTCTCACTGTGCTGGGAGAGACCTTCTGGATGTAAGATCTGAGGCCATGCTTTCAAGCAGCATTGGGTAAATTGCAACAAGTTGCCTTTTAGTTGTCCTTGAGCCCTTGATCTTTTCAAGTTAACCATCTGATTGTTGCATTATGTACCTTTTAAAAAAAGAATGAAGCTATATTAGATAACTGTAATTGTGTTAGAATAATTAGCAATATGTTATAAAATTAGTGTTTGCATCTTGTTGGAATACTGGCGGCTCTTAGCAATATGACTGCATCATGTTATTTGGAAATGGAAATAATTTCTCATTTGATTCCTCCTTCACCGACAAGTCTGCAGCTTGGGCTAGCAAACAGAGGAGGAATATTGCCACTTCGGTCCAAAGTATTTATATGGGGGATGAGGTGGGCAGTGTTGGCATGTACTACACAGACCCAAGGCTTTGTGCTCTTAATCTCCCTGGGAAAGAGGCCCAGAATTCGAAGCAGGAGGGCATTGGGTGTCGCCAGCTTTGTTTGAGAAGCACTTCAATGTGACATTTGTGTCTTAAGAACCTAAGAAATGCTGCATTGGCAGAGATCTGGGGCCCATCCACCATGCATTCTGTCTCTGATAATGGGCACCAAAGGCTGATTTGTGGGAAAGCATTCTTCTCCCTGGCAGCCTCCCTGGCTTTGTGATATACCCCAGGCTCTCTGGCTTCCTATAATAGTCCATGGTGGATATGTTATCCAGGAATTTTTTAAAAATCCTCCTTGAATCTATTCATTCTTGCCAACTCTCAGGGTGACAAATTCCAGAAGTCAGCAAATATTTGAATGCTTAGTTTGTGCCTAGCATGGTACTAAGCATTGTAGAAGAGACCAACAATGCTTAGTACTTGATCCCTACCTTTGAGGAGACAAGACTCAGTTGCATCTTGCAGAAAAAGCTGGGCAGTGGTGTCAGATGTCACATGGGAACACCAAGCACACCATAAGCAGATCAGATTCATAGGAACACAGGTCACAGAGACGAGGTCTAAACACAAAATGCCATATTATTAATAATCCCTTGTGAAAAATACAACTATCTGTCAGACTTGACACTGTGCTCTCTCTTTATATGCAAGCCCAGTGGAAGGCCAAAGGATTGAGTTCTTGACTCTGACAGGCCAGTACAGCCATTTTCACTCTACCTGGAAAAAGACTACATGCTTTTGGTGCCTACTGTTCTAAAGCTGGTTGATCTTTTTCATGTGTGAGTACACGCGGCCCTAACAGGCCAGCCCCATGTCACAATGCCTGTGCCCGACTCTGCTCCATCCCTATAGGTGCTTTAGAGTTGAGAGCTTGAAGGTAATTGTGCTTTCCTGAATTATTTTGAGAAGGGAAACCTGTGTTGAGTGTTGATCCGTCCCCATCTGTACCTCCTACATATGCAGCAGCAGACAATACAAAACAACGTGGGATAAAGTGCTGAATTATGTCCTCTAGACCACATGAGCCAGACGAGCAGATCAGAAAGAAGAGAGGTCCGTGTGGGATGAAATGCTAAAGAAGGCTTCTGTGTATGGCAAAGATGAGACTTGAATTCTTACTTTAGAAAGTTGAAGTGTAAGAGACTCGTAACGATAGAGAACAAACTGAGAGTTCCTGCGGGGGAGGTGGGTGGGCGATGAGCTAGATGGGTGATGGGCACTAAGAAGGGCACTTGTTGTGATGAGCACTGGGTGTTGTATCCCACCAGTTCAGTGAGTCACTGAATTCTGCTCCTGAAACCAGTATTACACTGGGTGTTCGCTAACTAGAATTTAAATTAAAAAACAAAAAACCAAAAACTTAAAAAGCTGAAATTTAGGGAGCAGAAGGTAGGGAAGGTAGGAGCACAGTACTAAGCATTGTAGGAGACAGAAACGATGCTTCCTACTGGGGGCAGCATGCTTTCATGTTTTGGTTGCCACCCTCCTTCTCAGTGGCACTCAGCGTTCGGCCTTTCTGGCCGGAGTGCATGAGGCAGTGCAGGGCAGCGGAAAGCCTGGTCATTAATCCTGACTCTCTCAGGATCCTCATTTGCATTCCCCGGGTGTCCATGTCCACATCTGTAAGGTACCACCGACTTTGTGATTTCTCTTGTTGTTAGGATTAAGTCAGAGAGTGTACATGAATGTCCCTGGTGCGCAGTGCATACAACATTATCCTGATGTACAGATTGCCAGGTCACCTGCGGTTCCTGCGCTCGTTGATGGGACCCTGTCACAAAGTTCTGTGCTATGCCCCAAGGGCTACTGTGGTCTTCTTTAAATGGTCCCATTTGGCCTTCAAAATCTTAACAAGGTTATTGCCAAATATTTCAGTACTGATCAGTTTAATTTTCTTCATTGTAGGTGCGGAATGGTCACATCAAAAGAATCACTGATAACGACATCCAGTCCCTGGTGCTAGAGATTGAAGGAACAAATGTCAGGTAAGCGGCCCCTCCGTTTGCCCAGAGACACTGTGCACGAGCAAGGCAGTACTTCATAGAGGTTAATAGCACAGACTGCGGGGCCGACCATCTGCTTACACCTTGCCTGGGGCAAGTTACTTAATCCCCTTAGGCCTTAGTTTCCTCATCTGTAAAATAGGGATAACAGGACACCTTCGTTATGGGGTTATTGTGAAGATTAAGTAAGTGAATTGTGTATGAGCACACTTAGGGCCTGCACAGCCCGTAGTAAGTGCTGTGTGTTAGTTATCTTATTATTAATACGTAACCAAGGCTTGTGGACGTGCATGGAGGGGTGGCACTAATCATCCCGTGGGTGGCCTGGGCCACAGTGGTCTTAGTTTGGGTTTTCTATCACTTGATGGTTCTCTTAGACCAGAGGGGAGTCTTCTTTGACTGGAGGAAATTGCTCAGCTCATTGGCCTGGCTTTGTTTTTCAGGTATTTTCTTGCTGATGTCTAGCTCTGTGTGAAGCTTTTGTTTCAGGGTCCAGCATTGTTTTTTTTTTTAAAGCCTCAGGATTGAGGGATTATTGGATGATGTATCTGGATCTTTTAGATCTACTCTCCAATTCACCTCTTGGACCGAGTGTTTTCGCAGTGTATACCACAGAAGAAAAGGCACCTGGTGTGTTTATTAGTGTCTCCTCTCTCTGCAGCACCACGTATATCACGTGTCCTGCAGACCCAAAGAAGACATTGGGGATTAAACTTCCCTTCCTCGTCATGATTATCAAAAATCTGAAGAAATATTTTACCTTTGAAGTACAGGTTAGTAGATGCATACGAATGTGTATACTCTTCGGTCTGCCAGGGGGATGGCCTGTCAACTTGCAGGAGAAGAGTAGCTCTAGGAAAGTACCCTTACTCTTTTGCGTGTCTTCGTTTCTGCCTCTGCTAGACACTTGATGCAGCCGTTATTATTATGATATAAATTTGGTGTTAGTACTCAACCTTTAACGCAAAGTTTTCAAAGGAGAAGCAAGCACCTAGAAAATCTGAATGATAGCTACAGGATTTCAAAGCTTGAAGGTTAGAGTAGTGTCCATTCAATACTGGTTATTGTAGGCCTGTGTTCTAGTATTTTTGATTTTTCAAATGGAAGAACGTTTATGAAATCATTCTGTGGTCTCTTGGCCCTCGGCTGTGTCATGTGCCCTAAGCAGCTGGTGTTGTCTCGGCAACGGACAAGATAAACTTGCTCCTTCCGGGCCATCTGCATCCAGTGTGACCTGTATCTGGTGTGTTTATTCTCCCTTGGGCCTCAGCCTTGGGAAACCGGGCTGCGGGAGCTCAGGCCCTTGCCTCACCAAGGTTGTTTGCTTCTTCCAAGGTAGAGTGAATGTGGTGGCTCTTTTTCTGTGTTTCACAGGTGCTAGATGACAAGAATGTGCGCCGGCGGTTTCGGGCTAGTAACTACCAGAGCACCACCCGAGTCAAACCCTTCATCTGTACCATGCCCATGCGGCTGGATGATGGCTGGAACCAGATTCAGTTCAATCTGTCAGACTTCACTAGGCGGGCATATGGCACCAATTATATCGAGACCCTAAGAGTGCAGGTACTGGCTCCTTTTCTGATGGAGCCCCAAACGGGAGAGGGGAGTGTGTGCTGCCTGTCACTGTCCAGAGGGCTCAGAGACGTCCAGGACACATTCAGGTGTCCGCTCAGATACAGTGGGAGAACACAGCAAGCAAAATACCGCTCTTGCCAGAATCCATAATATCCCTAAGCCAGGCTGAGGAGATGCCAGAGAGATGAAGCTCTGACAGCATCATGGGAGGGGCTCCAGGAGAAGCAGGAAAAGAGGAAAGCCAATCATATTTTGTCCCTTAAAATAAGTCTTGCACCCACAGATCCATGCAAACTGTCGCATCCGACGGGTTTACTTCTCAGACAGACTGTACTCAGAAGATGAACTGCCAGCAGAGTTCAAACTATATCTCCCAGTTCAGAACAAAGCAAAGGTAAGCTGCCCTTCCTCAGAGGAGGCCAGATGGTGAGTTGGGGAAGCTGGAAAGTGCGCTCGTCTGAGGTCAGCCGCAGAGCCTCTCCATGTTGACATGGGGGCTGGAGCACCTTTCATCCTACAATCTTCCTAAGGTCTTCTTCCACCATCAGCCCTGAGTCAGGATCAGTCCTGTGCAATGTTCTGTTACTGCTGTCTCTACCTGCACAAGGTGATCCTGCCCCTCTCGTGGGGACAGCCTGCTGCTTCCTGCTCACAGACCTTCCTTGGAGAATGTCTTCCATCCGAACCTCTTTAGCAGCCCCAAATTACCAGCAGCCCGTTGGGCTCCTCTAACAAAATGGTGGCTGCTTACGTGCCTGACTGCTGCTGACATTACGCATTTCCGCACAGCCCAGCGTCCCCTCCGGTGTCATCAGAGATTGGGGTGGGGGGTGGTCAGTGGCACTCACCATTTATTTTCTGATAACTTAAACTGATGCTTCTTCTGTTTGTTTCTTTTTCTCCAGCAATAACTGGAATGCAACTCTAAGGGATAGCCCCTGGACATGGCTCTTAGTTTAAAAAGGAAACTACCTGGAGGACAATGCAAAAAAACAAATATTTCTATTAGTTTACTGTGCTGTGGTTCTTTTATCTATTACTTGGTGTTCCCTGTTGTGGACACCAGTGACCATGCCATAATGCAGTAATTGCATTGTAAATACAGTGGGGAATTAGCCGTCCTTTGGAATATGAATGCTGCAGTTTATCCTGCTGCCTGCCTCAGTGTGTGGGGAGATACACTCACCACGAACTTACAGATTTAAAAATGTCCCATAAGGCAATTCAGACCAATATTTCTTCCTACGGTTTGTTCATTGTTTTATATATTATCTAAATATATGTATATGCTGTGTAATACTCATAATCCGGAAATGAATAAAATACTATATTCTTGGTTTGTAAATTTGTTCTTAGTTTATTTTTTTAAATATTTTTCTTTCCTTTGTGATATGAACATAGCGCTCTTTCCAAAGAATATCCCATACACTCGTGCTATGGAATAGCTTGCAGTAAGCACTTAAAGACCAAGACAGACCTATAGATACTGATTTAGAACAACTTCCAGGATGAACTAAATGGAAAAAAATGTGAACAGCGTTTGACCAGTAGAATCATCTTACTGGGGGTCAGGGCCCATGTCAAGCTTAAGACAAAGTGGCATCTAGTCCAGATGGCTCTTTGTATTATTATTATTAT
Organism: Ursus americanus; assembly: GCF_024610735.1. Classification (NCBI taxonomy): domain Eukaryota; kingdom Metazoa; phylum Chordata; class Mammalia; order Carnivora; family Ursidae; genus Ursus; species Ursus americanus. The sequence continues at coordinate 14,866,711 of NC_142147.1, read as the reverse complement.
TATTATTATTATTATTATTTAATTATTTATTTGCTTATTTATTTAGAGAGAGTGAGCGTGGGTGAAGGGGCAGAGGGAGAGAGGGTGAGAGAATCTGAAGCAGACTGAGCTGAGTGCGGAGCTTGACGTGGGGGTCCAATCTCACGACCCTGGGATCACAACCTGAGCCAAAATCAAGGGTCAGATGTTCAACTGACTGAGACACCCAGGCACCCCCAGAATGCTCTTCGATTCCTTAGGAAGTTGTCCTGTTGGAGCCCCACATCCTCTCTGCAGCAGCACACGCAGTGTCCCTCAGCATGGCAGCCGATCCTCACGTCCCTGTTTGAGCTCCAGATGAAGTGCTTGCCTTGAATTTAGTACTTGGAGGAAAAGTGTTTCCTTAAACACTTGAATCACATGAGAACTGAAACCATACCCCTCTTTCCCTGCTCACACTTCTTCTTGGGCATATGCTTGGTTAGTGGAGTGACCGACTCTGGCACAAATAAATTCACAAAAGTTAAACGCCGACATGATGCAACTCTACCATATGTAACATTTCTGGGGGAAAGCAGCGTGGGGGCAGAGACAAGCATATGCAGATATGTCTAGGTCTTGAAGGATACAGAAGAACTGGTACAGTGACATCTGGAGAGAATGGTTATTGTATCATGTATAGACTTTGGTATGATACATTTTTTTTTGAAAAGTAGTATTTATGTAATAAGAATTTCCAAGTCAAGGGGGGGTGCCTGCGTGGCACAGTCGTGAAGCGTCTGCCTTTGGCTCAGGGCGTGATCCCAGGGTCCTGGGATGGAGCCCAGCATCAGGCTCCCTGCTCTGCTGGGAGCCTGCTTCTTCCTCTCCCACTCCCCCTGCTTGTGTTCCCTCTCTCACTGGCTGTCTCTCTCTCTGTCAAACAAATAAATAAAACCTTTTAAAAAAAAAAATTCCAAGTCAAGAAAAGGACAAAAGGCCTTCCTAGATCCTGGGTTCGCCCCAGGGAACTCCCCCGGATCTGGTTCCATTCCACAGGGATGGCACTGGAACTATGGGCACCAGCCATCTTGACTTCGATGAGAGGTAAAGCAGCGCTGACTTCAACATGGCCATTGCTCCCTTCTGTGAGGTTAAATGGCAAGAAGCACTATTCTCCCGTGTCGTCCTCTTCCAGGGTGTGCTGTGGGTAAGCACCATGTCTCGGAGGCAACCGGGGGGCTGTGGTGGGGGTCAGGGGTCTGGAGGGAAAGGGGCTCCACTGCTACCTTGCACGCCTCACGGAGTTTGTTTCTCCCCACAGTTGCTGAGTACCTGACACTTAGGTGGGCTCAGTCAGGACAACTCTGCCTTTTTTTCCTGCTAAAGACTAGATGGGAGCCACCTTCCTCATGGATGCCACCCCTCTGACAGGCACCAGTGGGTCAGCACGCAGAGGGCCATCTGCCCAGGTGACAGTGCCTCTTCTTTCAGGGCCAACCCCAGTCACAGCTGGGTGTCGTCCCGCTTCTCCATCCTTAAACATACTAGCATTGCCGTTGTTAGACTCCATGTGCCTGTCTCCTGAGCCTTCAGGGTTACATTACGGTTGGAATCCTCAGCAGTGGGGGGCGGTGGGGTGGCCAGGGACCTCAACAGAGCTGTTTGTCTCTGGTCACCGTACAGTGAAATCTTCCTTCCAATATGGGGTCTATTGTGGCATGAAAGATGCTTTTGTGGAGATGAGAAAACCCGGTTAACTTTCCATCACTCTCCAGTGCCAGGCCATCAGTGAAGTGCTCCTGGAAGTCCAGAGAAACACAGTAACACACTCTCCTCCACACAGAGCCCCTTTCACCCTGAGGCACTTGTCGGACTATGTATGGGGATTACCTCACCTCCCTCTTTGGGGTGGAAGGCGGCAGCTGTTGACTTCCCAGATGCTTTACATATCCGTCCGAGAGGAAGTGAGGGGGCGTTGAGGGTGATGGGATGTATTATCTAAACTGGACCCAGGCCAGTGTGAATTGTAGCACCAATGACTGCACGGCCCCTTGCCCTCGGCCTTCCAGCTCACCAGGAAGATGGTGACAACTAGTTATGAGGCCACAGAAAGGAGGAAGGGACAGGCTGTGAGGGTTAGTGGCCTCTTTCACGGTGCCAGGGCCAGAGTGACCTTAGATTATAGAAATTGAAGCAGCCAGAGTTGTATTATGAGGCTCCCTGGAAGTCACGGCGTGTTTTAGAAGGAATTGCCTTCCAAATGAGAGCGTTGGTTAATGTCATGAACTCATTGAGATAGGTATGCAACCATTCCCAGCAGGACTCATCTTGGGGGAGAGTGGATCCACGATGGCCCTTATTTGCCACTGGCCCATTGAATGCTTTCCCTGTAGCCAGGCCAGCCCCCTCCTGGGGCATTTCTCAGGAAGACAGGTATGCCAGAGAACAGCCTCCAAGCTGATTTCCCCAGCACCTCAGCAGCTTTAGCCAAAAGCCTCAAGGATCAGGGAATTCACTGAGAAAGATCTTGGCGCTCTCTTTGTCTAGCCCTCTGTCCCTCCATTTTACTGCCAAGGATACCACAGCCCAGAGAGACACGGGCTAGCCTCTCAAATAGTGGCAGGGGTGGAACAAGGACCCGGATCACCTGACTGGAGTCCTATGCCATCCCTGTCGTCCTGGCGTTGGTGGCCCCTTGCCTCCTGTGTGGCTGACTGTGAACTTTTGGTAGAGGGCAGTGAGAAGTCAGAGAATCCCTCCAGGTGGCTGAGTCAGGTCAGACACGGCTGCCGGAGAGAGCTCGAGGACCAGACTCAGCTCTGCCTTTGCGGTGAGGGCTGGCCTGGTTGTCACTTCACGGTTGCATGTTAGCGGACCTTCAGCGACGGAGGCTAAGGGTACAAAGTGGTAGGGGCAAAGGTTTGCGTTTCACTAATGGGTCACACAAGTAACCCATGCTCATGGGAAGTTTAAACCACACAAAATATATGAAGTAAGATGGAAGCCCCAGTTCCCATTTCTGAAAGTGTTTGAAGGGGCGAAGTGTTAACTACTTCACAAGCATTTGTGTTACTGAATTTTCACAGCCCGGAAACAGGCCCTATTACTCTCATTTTACAGATGAGGACACCAAGGCACGGAGACGAATGTGCCGGAGCTCACACAGTGATACCCCTGCTGACAGAAGCAGATTTCAAACTCAAGCTGTCGAACCCCCACGCCAGGCTCTTAAATCCCTTGACGTCTTTGACCTGCTGTTTCCTCCTCTACAAAAGCAGCCAGGTGAGGAAATTTACCTCAAAGCTGGGCTGTGAGAGACTCCCATGAATGAGGGATCCGATCAGTTGTGTTGTTGTCACACCGCAGAATACAATACAGCCCTGAAAAGGGACACCGTGCGGCAAGGGGCAGCAACAGGGGCAGCACACAACCGCCACGCGGCACAAACAGCAAGGAACCAAGGTACAGCGTGTTAGGAACGAGTCCACTTCTGATTTTCAGAAAAGCCAAGCGGTGCACTGTTCTGGGTGCACTGATAAACAACAGTCCCTAGTGACAGGCAGAGGACTGAGTATCTCCGAGCTCAGGAGACTGCTTTAGCTGCAGCGGTGGGGGGGGAGGGGCTGGACGGGATGGGATGGGGACGCCGTGAGTGAGGCGAGAAGTGCTGCCGGGGACTTCCGAGGGCCACCAGGGCTCTATTTCCTAGCCTGGGCAGTGTTTACACACGGGTGTTTGCTTCAGTACAATTTGAGTTACACACTGTTGAAGATGTCCTTCTGATTGTATTTCTCACTTTTAAAAAGGTCACAGTCAGATTACTTAGCCCTGGCCTATTAACATGCAGGCTCTTGGGCCCAGCTCATTAAGATGCAGATTCTCTGGCAGTGGGTCTAAATCTGGCCCAGAAATCTGCATGTTAACACCTTCTCCCTGGTGATTTTTGGTGTTTCGGTCACTGGAGAGGCTGCTCCAAGTTGGAGTGAGCAAGAGTCGCGTGCAGAGAGGCCAGATGCTGGGAAGAAAGGAAAGCATAAGGCAAAGCACCTCTCGAGGTTTAAGTTCCTTTTATACAAAATTCTAGTATGTCACTTACATCTCTGCCCCTTTTCCAGAACCTGAAATATGGAGTCCTATAATGCAAACCACCACAGCCTCTGGGTTGTGGCAGAGGCCCTCCAGATCGTAAATCCACCAGGCTCTGAACATCTGGATGGAGCATGAGCCTTGGAAAAATCGTGCCTCTTGGTATCCATGGTGTCTGAAGCAAAGCAAAACAGTGTGCGAGGGGTGGGATGTGGAAGCACGTCGGATGGATCCCCTTATTCTCTGGGGCAGAGAATGTCACCAAGAGCCTCTGCTGTTTCACTGCATGAGGGGAATGGAGATGAACAGGGACTTTTGTGAGTTCTCTCGTCACTTGGGTCTCCCCCAGCTCTCTTCCTTAAAGTCCTCAGTTGCGAACCCTCCCAGTAGTTGGGAGGGAATACAGTCAATTTGGGAAATGCAAGAGAATCAGTCCATGTGTACAGGAGCATTTGGGTTGCAAGGCGCCCTCCAAAGCGGCCTCCCTTCCAAGACTGCTCTCATTTTCACTCGAACTCTGAAGAATAGAATGCTTCCAAGCCTCTTTTCTTGGTGTTGAAACCTACCAAAGGCAACATGTCAGGGTCTTGGTGACTGTCAGTAGCCGCCACCTGCGAGAGGTAGCGCTGAGCCGCAGATCTCTGTCCCTCGGGGCTGGAGACCAGGCAGGTGCCGCTCTGAAAGCACAGCCCAGACCGCGCGTAGGACGTTGTCCAGTAAGCATGTGAGAAAGATTCGTGCCACCTGTTCCGAAAGCTTGGCCAAGTGTCTCTTTGCTCTCTTCTGATGCATTTCCTTGGGGAATGGGAGGATGTGTGATAGGGGATCAAATGGGAAAGCAGGATCACAAGAGAATCCTCTGCTGAGTGTGTGCAGGTGGGGGCAGGGCTGAACTGCAGACCCTGCAGGCGTTCCAGACTAAAACATTCTGCAGGGCTCAGGTGGCTGGGCCTGCCAAACTCTTAGGCCCCGTTTTCTGGGGACACAGGTACCTAGATAACGTTTCTGGGCAGTCATATATTTGGACTTGACTCATTTCCCCAATGAATAGGTGTTTCTGAGATTCCTGTATAGTTACAGGAAGTAGAGATTCTTTCCCAGAGTCTGTGCTCATGTTGGCTGTGCTGGCAGAGGGCTGTGGAGGGGAGATGCTCTGCACCACGAGCTCTGTACTAGCCCCTGCCCTGGCCCCAGGGAATGCCAGCCTGGTGAGTGGTGAGCATCACCTTCTTTCACTCCTGGCTGGGTACTTCGGCCGCTGTGAACCTCATTCAGACATGATGTCTCAAGCCTAAATTTCAGGCCTGTTGTAAATGTAAGGGCCAGCGCATTTCCCAGTGAAGGCTCATTTCCCAGAGGATAGGCCCTGGCATCAGCAACAGCTTCCCTGCCCTCTTAGGGCCCCATCAGGCAGAAGGCCCCAACTTCCCGGGAATCAAGGGACTTGCTGTGACAGCTGCCTGGGACAGCTCCACCCAGAACAGTGAACTGGATGCCTCCTCTCAGCCTCCCCTTTATTTCCTGTCTTTTTTCAAATGTAAAAATAGAGTTCAAAGCCCCCATAGTCCCACCACCCCAGATTACCGTTGTTACAATCTTTCACGTACTGCTTCCAGTGTGTCCCACGTATGTTGCGCCAGCCTGTGAATGTGGTGGCCTGCAATGAACGTTGCCTCCTTGTATTGACGCCTTGTGCAGTGCTGGCCCTGTGACTTGCTTTAACTACGGGATGTGGCAGAGGTGATGCTGTGCCCGTTCTGAGCCAAAGCCTTACAGAGGCCTAGCAGTTTCTGCGTTTTTACTTTTGGAAACACTCTTGGCGCTCAGCCACTCTGCTGGAGCCCTCATCTCCAAGACTGCCTCGAGAGGCACCTGGATGAGGACTGACTGGGAGGCCCAAACTATGTGCAGAAGCACGGGCTCAGTTTCCAGCTGAGCAAGGCTACGCAGGTGGCTCCCAGCAAGACCAGCCAGGGAACTGCCCAGAGAGCTCAGCCCAGGTGCAGGAACCAGGAGTAAATAAAACAGCGGTGGTTTTAAGCCAGGAAGTTCTGGAGTGGTTCACTAGGTAGCAACAGATTACCAAAACCTAAGGGACACAGGACACAGGTAACAAGCATAGCTGGCGGGTCCCCTTTAGTACCTACCCCTTCCCTGCACTGCCCCCTTCTCAGACGCCAAGGATAGGAAAGGATAAATTAATGCACGGGACAGAGCACGTAATATTTATTTACTTGCTATCATATATCTCATCTCAGTTCCAAAAAGTGTATGAGGTGGTTTACCAAAAATATATGTAATGTAAGATTATCTTCAAAGTTGGAAGAGTATGAGGGCGAAGCAGGGAGGGGGTGGAAGGGAGAAACAGGGCAGGAGGAAAAGCGCCGCCCACCAGGTGATGTTCCGTGAGGATATGCCCACTCTCGTGTTTGTGTGGGGTGCGGGCTCTAAACGTGGACTTGAGAGCCCCTGAGACCAAGACCGGGAGGGAGAAAGCAAGGATCAGCGAAAGGGACGGCTGGAAATGGGTGTGCAGCTGGAGGGAGGAGCCGGCAGGTGGGAGGAGCCGGCAGGTGGGAGGAGCCGGCAGGTGGGAGGAGCCGGCAGGTGGGAGGAGCCGGCAGGTGGGAGGAGCCGGCAGGTGGGAGGAGCCGGCAGGTGGGAGGAGTGGGAGGAGAGAGTGGCCCCTGGGTAAGATGGCGAGTCCCAGCCAGACTCCAGCTCTGGCACAGAGGAGCCACCCTGAGAGAAAGGCAGCAGCCTGGAAGGTAGGGAGCGCCCTAGTCCTCGTAAGACGTGCCTGGGGCGGGCACTGCGGTGATAAGAGCCCTGCCCTGGGGACTCAGATCCCAGCTGTCTCCGGGCCCTCCTCAGCTCAGTCGTGCCTCCCCTGGTCCTTGCGCCTGAGCTAGCCCGGGGTGAGAGGTCGTTGCTCAGAGTGAGGCCTGGCCGGTCCATTTCAACAGTGAGGTCCAAAAGAGCTCCCCATCTCCTCCAGCTGAGGGTGGTTCTGCCATTTCAATGTTGTGTCATCCTTGCCAGGCATCTGTTCCTGTGAGAAATACCATTAGGGACGGTGTGCGGTCAGGTAAAGGCTGTAACTTCCATCCTTTGAATTTTGTTAGGGGTTGGGGGTTGGAGGAGGGCTTTCTGGAGGAGGACTTTGAGGAGTTAGGGGCATGGACACTGGGCGGTAAAGGGAAGGGCAAGCCGGAGGGAATAGCAGGAGCAAAGGCCCAGAAGTGGGCACTGGGCTTCCTGCTGTAGAAAGAGTAGGCAGTTCCTTCTTCCTGACTTCCAGGGAGCGGCTTCAGGCTTGGAGGTGGCCCAGTGGCCACAGGTGAGCCTGCCTGGGGTCCTGGGCTGGCGGAGGCTGCCGCCCTCCAGCTCCCCTCGTGCTTCCTGCTTCGGGGGAGGAGGACTTTATTTCAGCGGGGAAGGCAGCCCCGACACTGGGGTGGGCAGCCTCCTCCTCGGCCCCACATCCACTGCCTCAGCCTCCAGCTCTATGGGTTTGGGCCTGGGTGTAGGGCTGAGGGTGGGGGGCTCTCTGGTTCTGTTCCCCACCCCTAATCCCTTGCAGCTGTTGTCCTCCCCAGCAAAGACAGTTGTGTTGGAGGGAAGGGAAACAGTTATTTTGAGTTGGTCACTGGCTTCTGACCAGGAGACACGGATGGCTGTGTTGAGGCCTGGCAGCAGGGTGGGTTGGAGGGGCCAGAGCTGGGCCTGACTGGGAGGGCTGCCCTCATGATTAACTGCAGGAGGTGTTGGGGGGCAGGACATGGGCCTCCCCGAGACCGGGGCTTGTAGAGGACAATGACAGGCCAGGGAGGAAACAGGCTGGAGATGGGGCATGCAGAACCTGGAGCTAGTGTCCTGAGTGTGGTCTGGATTGGCTGGAGGGGGTGGGGAAGGTGGACACAGCTTCCCTGTATTGGTCCCTGTGCCACTGGCAACAGTGGGGAGGGAAAGAGGTCCTTGTGACAGAGACAGGGGCTGTGGGGGAGCTGGCTGGGCAGCCTGTGGTCACTGCCCAGACCCCCCTCCTAGGCAGACCTCCCCAACACCTCCCTCCCAGCAGAAAGCAAGTTTGGTGGAGATCATACTCTCTGGTGGCACCTGCCCTTCTTCCCCATGGGGTCACTGCAGGGCAATGATATGAACAGGTGAGCGCACTCTGAGAGGGGGAAGAGCCACGTGACCAGAGGTTACGCCCTTCCCTCTAGGACATGCCAATGTGGGCTTGAATCCCGGCTCTTACCCGCCTTGTGAACTCAGGCCATAGAGTTGACCTCTCTGAGTCTTTTACAGAAACAAGAATTACAATAGTGATAGGCACCTTATAGGGCTGTGGCAGGGATCCACTGAAAATGGATGGACTGTGCTTAGGGCAGGACCCACCAGGATTGGCCTCCCTCAGGGCCCTGGCAGCGTGTCTGCCTTCATAGAGGATGCCAGGAGGGATTTCATGAAGAGGAGAACGGAAGAAATCTTCACCAGGGAGGAAGGCAGAGGTTCCCAGAAGCTCAGGGAAGAGGGAGGAGCCCACTGGCCTGTAAGGTCTGAGAGGCAGGGCCCATGTCCATTTTTCCAAGTTGTATCCCCAGCACCTAGGATAGTGCCCGGCACAGGTCTAGGGCTCAAAGCACGTCTTTTGAATGAATGAATAGACTTTTGAGTGAATCATGGCTCCCTGGAGTGATGACCTGCCCTGGGCTTCTGGCAGGACTCAGCCTTCAAATCCCTGTGCCTGGAATTTGAACACTGAAATACAGAGAGGAGGGGTCAATTAGCAGCAGGGGCTCAGGAAGCCAAAGTGAGAAATGGGGCCAACAGAGCAGGGGTGGAGTGGGCCCTTCCAAGGGCGAGGTGACTGAGACAGCATGCAGGCTGTCCCTCTCTCGCAGGTGCCCCCCAATCGCCCCAGCTACCTAAGTAGTCAGAGGAGGGGAGCAAGAAAGGGAGGAGCAAAGTGCTCCCTTCCCCCATCTGAGAGACCCTCCAGCACGGGGAGCTCATTCCCCTTCATCTGCAGGCCTCTCACCAAGTAAACCCTGAGTCCTGCTCTGTATAGGCCTTGACACTGGGAGCCGGGGCTGAACCACAGCCCTTCAGAGTGGCCTCTATGGTGGGTAGGAATCCAGAGAGGGCAGGAGGAGAGAGAGCACTCCTTGGAGGAGTCCATGTCTACTGTCTGCACTGAGAGCGGAAGGGTGGTAAAGGGGGAAAAAAGGCAATGACTTTCCAGGCAGAAGGAACAGTGTAGGCAAAGACCTGGAGGCTGGAGAGAGCCTGACCAGTTTGGGGAACTGCAGGATGTGAGAGGGGGGTGGGGGTGGAGAGATATGGGGTGAGAGGGGGCACTGGACGGGACCTCCACTCTGGAGTCAGAGCCTGCCTGTGCCACAGCATCCAACCTGGCACCAAGAGGGGCAGCTGCACTCGAGTGACTTGTCCTCAGAGCAGAGCCAATTGCCAGGCCTTGGGGCTCAGCTCTACTGCTGGCTGATTGTGGGACCCCTTCCTGGGATGACTCCCCCCATCTGCTCAGTGAAGGGGCTATCTTGCTGTTCCCTAAGGCCCTGTCCCTGGCTCAGAGGGGCCTGGGCGGGGGGTGCACTGTGGGCTTGTGGGCCTGGGGCAGCAGGATGCAGAAGGGACATGAAGACAGTCGGGGGCAGGGTGCAGGCTGCCCTGTGTGGCCTTTGTCAGGAAGCTTCTTCCCAGGGACCAGCGCTGTCCAGCAGGTGCTGCCAGCATCACTCCAGGTCCTTGGATCAGGCTCAGAAGAGACAGATTCCGATGGCTCCTGGCTGGGTGGCTTTGCTCTTCCCTGGAGAGACCCTCTCCACTTTCCCCACCCACAGAGGAGGTCTGGGTTCCATGGTGCCGGGCCCTGGGCTGCCTGGATTTTCAGGGACGACTGACTCACAGCTTTGGCAGCCCTTTTCCTCCAGCTGAGGGCTGAGGGGGACTGAGCCTTTCTCTGGCGTCCTTCCCACCCCTAGCTTCCTGCCAGCTTCAGGCCTTTGCAGATGGGGTGAGGGTCACGTTTTTATCTGGGGCTTTGCTGTCCGGGTCCCGGGAACCCTTTCCTGCAGATTTTCACCTGTGCTCTTTACAGATGCACCTGCCAAACAGGTGTTACTGCCCCACCTGGGTGTGTGTGGGGGGCACTAATGTTCCAGAGGGAGCAGGAGCCCTGCCTGATGATACATAGCTGGGCAGGGTCAGACTTGCAGCTGTGAGGTGTAGAGAGCAGGCGAGCCACTCCCCATTCTCACAGGGAGGGCGCTGTGCCGGAGGACCCCACATTGGATCCCATCCAACCTGCAAGGGAGGGATGGGGCCACTGGAACTCCAAAGTTGCTTCCCAAGGGCATCCTCAAGAACATTCCCTAAGGCCTAAGCCGTTCTGTCCTTGGGATCCTGCCAGGCAGGGGGCCTGGTGTGTGTGGGGTGCCTGCCACAGGGAAGCAGGGAGCACAGCAGTTATAGGCATGGCTTTGGGGCTCAGCCAGCTTTGGCTCTAAATCCCAATTCTACGTCTTTCTCAGTGCCTAGCTTGAGAAAGATGCCTCAGTCCCGGGCGGAGAACTACTGTGCCTCACTCTCAGGGTAGGAGGAAGGGTAAATTAAAAGAAATGATCTGTTCGTTCTCTCCTGGAAATATGCAGCCTGCACCCACTGTGGGTCAGGCTTGGGGGCAAGATAAAGGAAAGAAATGAACAGAAGTGCTCTCACGGAGCTTACCTTCTAGCTGGGGAGACTGGCAGCAATTGCACCACAACAAGGGACAAAGGATGAGGCCGGCTAGAGGGTGAGCAGGTGGGGAAGGGCAGGTAGAGTGGGGAGCGGTGAGAGCAGGCTCTTTCAGATGGCGGCCAGCAGGCCAGCCTCCTGGAGAAGAACATTCTGGGTCCCCCAGGGGGGATGGCCAGCTGTTGAGAAGCCTGGAAGGCTGAGTGGCCGAGGGGTAGAGCAGGTGAGGAAGCCATCAGCGAGGCAAGGCGGGGAGGCCGGCCCTGCCCGTGACAGATCCACAGGAAGTGGCCCCTCGGCAGCTGCAGAAGGTCAGGGCCTGTGTGGACACAGGACGTGGCAGCCGTGAGACCACTTCCGAGTGCCGCAGTGGGAGTGTGTCCTTTCTCCTTTCCTGCCACCACTAGGCCTCTTCCTCAGGTCCTTGGGCCCTGAGGCCTCCCCCACTGTGGCCTGTGCCCCTCCCCCTGGGGCTGAGCACCCCCCAGCTGCGTGTCTGCTCTGGCCAGTCTCGGGGGCTTCACAAAGGCGCCTTTCACCAGAGGGCACCGTGGGGGGACTGGGCGGGGATGTAGTGCCCTCCTGCCTGTGGGCATAAAGACCCCCTTTCTCTTCTCCTGCGCCAGCCTCTCGACTGGCAGGCGGAGGGGCCAGTGCAGGGAGATTCTTGCCCTTCCCTTTTAAAGTATGGGCAAGACTGGGGCCAGGCAGACAATGGTGGTGATTTACAGTCTGCCGGGCCCCAGGGCCGCCTGCTGGGGTGGCACTGATAGCCAGCAGCGCCCAGAAAGCAAAGAGCCGTGCACTGCTGGGTCTGGGGGTGCCTGCCTGGGCCCCCACAGAGGGAACCCTGACTCACCAGCTGTCAAGTGACGGTCTGAACTTGTGCTTTCAGAACCCCCCCACCCCAGCTCTGTTATTCTGGAGTTCCGCCTCAACTGGCCTCCCCTTGTGTTGGTGAGGGATTCCTCTTGGCTAGTGTTTTTCTGGATCTCCCACCCTTAACCCGTGTCAGGTGTCTCTGATGGCGGCTTTGACATTCTGTGCTGGACAGACACCTGCCTTCAGAGGGAGCTGAGCTGTGAAAGCCCAGGGGGTGGGGAGGGTTCCCAGTCAGGAAGTGACTTGGAAGTGAGTTGGGCAGGCATATGGCTTTCCAGGTGGAGGGGTCAAGTGCAAAGACCCAGAGGAAGGACGAGCCTACAGCCGAGATGTGCCAGTAGTGGGTGGAGGCGCTTGTCAGGGTGTCAGGGCCAGCGAGTCTGGCACCAGAAAAGGGACTTCATCAGGAGGGCAATGAGCCCTCCCCAGGGGTCTGGGACCGAGGGGGAAGAGAGAAGCCAGGAAAGGGGTCCAGGAGCGGAGGAGGTGGGAGCTGGGGGAGGAGCCAGCGGGGACCTGCTGCTGGTGAGGGGGTGGCCGGGCTACTGCCCTGACAGAGAAATGAGAGGGAGAAGGGGGCAAGAAAGCTAAGGAGAAGGCAAGGAAAGGGAGAGTGAGATCCCGCACAAGAAGACAGGCATCCAGAGAGAGGGAGACTCTGGGCAAGGGTGGAGGGAGAGGGGAGAGGAAGGAGGAAGAATACATTCGGGCCAGAAAGCAGGAGGCAGGGAGGGAGTGAGGGGGAGCAAGAAGGATCCAGGCCATAGCCACTCGGAGGAGCCAAAAGCCAGAGGACATCCCCCAGTCCTTCCTGGCCTAGAACTTCCTCTGCCTGTGCCCATGCCCCCACGCCCGGCACCCCCAGCCCAGGCCTCACTGGCCCAGGAGAGAGGCGGGGGCAAGGAAGGGCCCAGTCTATTCTCCAAATCACAGAGGAGGAAACAGGGGTGATCCGGTTGGACATAAGCAGCAACTTCTTGATTACACAACGGAGCAGGCGGCAAGGGAAGTGGCCCCGCATTGGACCCCTGGCATTCCCAAGGTGGGGGACTGGTGGCCATGACCCCTCGAAAGACATGGACTGAACCATGTTCCTCTGGGTTGGCAGGACTCAGTTGTGGAGGGAGATGGTTTTCAGGTCTTCTGCCTCGGTTTCCCTCCATTAGGCAGAGATGTACTTAGGAGCCTTGGTTTGCTGATGGGGTGGGGGCAGGGGCTCTGGAGCCCACGCCGGGCCAGTGGTGTGACGGCGTGTGCAGCCAGGTGGGCCTTGGGACCTTTTCTCCATCCCAAGCCTTCATTCCAGGAAAAGGGAGAGGGGTGGAGGGCAGGACTCCACTGAGTGTTTCCAGGGAAAAACTGATCCTTCCATAGAATAGGCAGCCAGTGCCGCCTACCCCCACTTCACCCGTCCACCCCCATCCCACTCCCCTCCCATTCCTTCCTCCCTCGCTTTCTGGCAGAAGGAGCCTAGCAGCTGGAAAAACCATGCTCTGCTCCCGGCTCCCACCCTTAGCTCTGCTGAGCCCAAAGCAGCCCTGCAGATGGGGCAGGGGTGTGTGTGTGTGTGTGTGTGTGTGTGCACGCGCGCGCGCATGCGCGCGCGTCTGTGGTGCAGCCCGAGTGCAGGTGGGAAATGGAGGTGCCCGGCCATCACCACACATAGCCATAGGTGTGGGAGGGGCAGGGTGCATCAGTGGGGAAAAGAAGCAAGCCTGAGCTCACCACCCAGAGTGTCAGTCTTGTCTGAAACATGGGCATGACACCTGCCCTGCTCCCCTAATAGGGCTGAGGTGAGGATCACAGAAGCCAGGGTGGGAAGGGCAGAAGCATGTCCCTGAGCTCCCTGGATATTGGCTGTCCTCGTACCAACGCTTGAGGCAGGTGCTGTTCCTGTCCTCATTTGCCAGTGAGGATCCTGAGACCCGGGGACCTAGTGCCCAAGATTGCAAAGTACATCAGGGGCAGAGCTGGGATTCCAGCTTCCTGCCTGGTGGTCTATGTGGTGCCCTGTTTTTCTCTCTTCCTTCCTCCAAGCATGAGCTGAACCGGTTCCTGGAGGAGCTGGCAAGACAGGCGCACTCCCCTTCCTCTCTGTCTTCTTCCTGGCCCAAACCCTACCACAATTTCCCTGCCTTCCCCAAATAGGTTGCTTAGTGAGCTAGGAATGCCGAGTGAAGCTTCTGGACACCCCTCCAGCCCATCCCTTTTCTGGGCACGGCCCCTCCTTGTATAGATTGCTCAAAGGGACCCAGCCCTTCCCCAGACCCCCCTGTCTGCACCCTTCCCCCTCATCCCAGTGTAAACACCATTGCCCTGTGGCTGGATGACCTAGATCCCCAAGGTCAACCCCAGCGTTGGTCAGGCTGGAGACCTGACCACCACCACCAGGGGGCAGGAAGCAGCAAGAACCCTGCCCACTCCCCAGTATCACCTTTTTCCTGTCCAGTTCACCTCTCCCCGTCTCCTGAGACCTGTGAATCCTTATCGCCTCCTCCCTCCATACTGATACGACTCCCAAATTGTGGAGTTGGGATGCCCTAAGAATAAGTAAGGAATCCTGGTTCTGCCATTTATTTGTAACCATGAGCAGGTGGCACTACCTCTTGGAACCCCATTTTCTCTATTTGTAAAGCAGCTACTTACCCATTCACTCACATCTACCCGTTCATCCATCCACCCGCCCTCCCATCTACCTAACCACCCAACTACCCATCCGTCCACTGACGTGTACTAAGTGCAGGGCCTGGCGCAGGTTGTGGGGTGTTAAATGGGCATGTGAAGTATAGATTTGTTATCATTTAGTCTTCATTTCCATCATTAACCTTATTTCTGAATGTTAGAGACCTTGATTTCAAATAAGCACAACGAACATAGAAAGGCAAAGCTGAGGCCAATACATATACTCACTTCGCATCCTGTCAACAGTGGCCAGCCCCACGAGCCCATGATAACTGACCAGCACCACACTGAGGGTATCAGAGGACTGTGGGGACACTGCTGCCACCCCCCGACACAGGTCATCCTGAGCAGGCACGTCCAGCACAACCCAGGCAGACTGGCTTCACAAGCTTGCACCGCTACAGCAGGTCTGTCTCTGTGGAGCCATGGTTGGAGAAATGGGTGACATAAAAAAACTCCTTTTAGAAAGGCTATTTTGAAGCTTCTAATATTTAGGCTTTTGCACAAACCCTCTTCTATCATGTAAATCCCAAGGTTGTCTTTAGGGTGGGGAGTGGATCTGAGAGGCCCCTTGGCTGGGCTGGGCAAGTCTGGGGAGGCTTCCAGGAGCAGGCGGCATTTGGGATCCTACTTGCCAGTCTAGAGGTGACCTGTATAGGGATGATGCTCAGGCCAGAGAGAGGAGTGGCAGGTGGACAGGGCTGGGGACAAGTCCAGAACATCCTCTTCACAGAGGCCTATGGCCTTCCTAGAGCCTGCTTGACATATAGCCAGGCTGAGTAAGACAACCAGGGGAAGGAGATGGGACACAAGCAGAAGGAGATGGGGCCCAGGGGCATAGACACCAGGCCTGCTGAGAAGGCGCTGGGGCTCAGGCCTTGGACTCAGCCAGTATCAGTCCTGAAGCTGCTGCCCTCCCTGGTCTGCCAGATGCTAAGTGCTCTCTGGTGGAGCACTCTGCTGGACACTCAGATCCCAAGGCTGGTGCCCCCTCCCTCAGCCGCCATGCTGTTGGTTGCTCTCTGCCCACCCCTGTCCAGAGGCTGCCCTTGGCTGACGGGCGCTGCATTCCCCAGAGATGCCCGGGAGGTTATGAGCAATGACAGACATGGGCGTAGAGCAGCCCAGTCCCCATGCCTCCGGAGTCCACACCTTTTTTGGTGCCATTCATGCTCTGGAGTTCCCGGGAGATCAAGTTGAGGCAAGATTTCTCCAGAAGCCACAGCTTCTGCCTCTGCCCTAGTCTGTTTCCCTCACTTTTCTATGGCTTGAGGCTCTCAATAAGCCACTTGCACAAGAATTCACGCGTCAGGCTCTGCTTCTAGGGAGCTCAGCCTAAGATACTCACAGAACTGATGTGGTGGCTTCTCCTTTAGAATGGTTTCAGGGCTGGGTGGGTTACGGGACCCAGTCTCAGGGGCATAGGAGAGCCTTACAGAAGAGGCAACCTTTGAATTGGGGTCTTGAAGGTTGAGTAAGAACTGTTGAACTAAACAGCGAACTGGGGCTGAATGCTCCTTGTGATAAATCTTGCCTGATTTAATTGCTCAGGTTGTGGAAGGATGCAAGAGGCCAGAGGAGCAATATGAGCAAAGGCCCTGGGGCAGGGAAAGGCAGAGCATATTCAAAGGAGAGCAGACCTGTGGCTGGAGGGGAGGAACATGGAAGGGAGGTAGGAGGTGAGACTAGAGGGGAAGTTGGGCCAGAATAGAGGGTTGCTGTCACCAGGCTATAAGCTCATGTCACTCAGCACCACACAGTGGTCACAGCGGATGGACTGTCATACTCTCTCTTGCTGAGTCCAGATAGAGCCTCAGAATCCCCACCCTACGCCTGGCAGGCCCCATCAATCCACTGAATCAGTACCTGAGGTGATACCCATTTACTCTCCTTGCTCCAGGGCAAGCCCAGGCTGGGTCTAGGATGTGACATGTGGGCCGAGTCCAGAGGCTCGAAGAGGATGGGCCCAAGTACAGTAGGGGCCTCCCCAGGGAAGCAGCCATTGTGGCCCATAAATAGGTTAGGCGGTCAGGAAACGGAACATCCTGACAACACAATGAGGCCTGGGACACAGGGGTTTCCTCCAGGCTGAGGGCTGGACAGAGGCTGCTTCTTGGGCCAAGAGCCTCGCTGAGGCAAGACTCCTTGATGGCTGGCCCCAGATACCCGGCTCTTCCCACAGTCCTCAGGGGGACTCAGGGCCCAGCCAGGGCAGCTCAGGACAGGCAGGACAAACCAGGACAGGCAGCAGAACCCTGAGGGGACAGTGATTATGGGCTCGGCTCCCCGTGGAGCCTGGCAGCAGGCGGTGGGGGCTGCTGGGGCAGCCAGGCCAGGGGCCAGAGGAATGGGGCGCCCTCCCCCCCAGAATCCGTGGGTGCTTGTGCCAGGCCCTCTGACCCCAGGAGCCTGTACACCTCTAACAGCTGGTTTGGTGGGCCTTTTCCTCCCCGGGGCTCCCCAAGAGCATAGCAAGTACCAGGCTGACCCTACCTGGACCCCAACAATGGAAAAATCATGCAGTTCCTCATTAAAGAACCAGGCAGCCTGGAAAACCACATTCCCAGAAGAATTTAAAGAAAATCGAGTAATAAAACACGATGTCCTATAGGATCCCAATTTTGATCAAATGCACACAAACATAAAAATCTGAATGTGTGCGTGTGTGCCCAGACATATGCCCAGAAAAGGCAGGGAGGGGGCGGACAAAACGTCCAAGTGGGAGGTTTTCGGGGGATTTTTATTTTCTTCTTTGTTCTTTTCTGTATTTTCTAATTTTTCTACAATGAACCTTGTCATTGTCAAAAACCAAACCAAACAAATCCAAACACCCAAATCCTGCAATGCCTCTTTTCCTTTAAGTACAGTGTTTACAAAGACTGTTTAAAGAAGTTGGGGAATGTTGATAATCTAATGCTGAGGAGAAAACAGGATACAGCACTGTATACATTGTATGTAAAGGACCAGCTACTCGGGGAAGGAAGGGGACAGGAAGGAAGCACGCGGGGCATCCAGACCGATGGCTTTGGCAGGGGCTCTGTGACAGACCCATCCATCTACAGTATATAAGAATCCCCACACCCTCACGGACACTGAGTATCTCTAGTCTTGAACATTTTTGGTGATCTAGTGCTTGGAAGATAGAGTCTCATTGTATTTCAATCCAATAGGTGGAAGATAGAGTCTCAAAAATTGCACCTCCCTGATCACTGAGCCTCTTTGGCCCCAGAACCATTTTATTATGAAAATTTCAGCATACAGTAAAGTAGAAAGAATTGTACAAGGAGCACCTGTTCACCCACCATGTACATTCTGCGATTAACATTTACCAGACTTGGGGCGCCTGGGTGGCACAGCGGTTAAGCGTCTGCCTTCGGCTCAGGGCGTGATCCCGGCGTTATGGGATCGAGCCCCACATCAGGCTCCTCTGCTAGGAGCCCGCTTCTTCCTCTCCCACTCCCCGTGCTTGTGTTCTCTCTCTCGCTGGCTGTTTCTATCTCTGTCAAACAAATAAATAAAATCTTTTTTTAAAAAATGAAAAAACATTTACCAGACTTGCTTTAGCACATATGGATCTATCCATCCATCGATTCTTATTTTTTTAACACATTTCAGAGTAAGTTACAGACATCAGTACACTTCATCTCTAAATGCTGGAACATGCATATCATTAACTGGAGTTCAATATTTGCTTATGATTCTTTTTTTTTGTTTGTTTTGTTTTATGTAAAATTTACACATGGTAATGCAAAAATCTTTTTTTTCTTTTTTAAGATTTTATTTATTTGAGAGAGAGAGCACACAGGAGAAGGAGCAGATGGAGAAGGACAGGCAGATTCCGTGCTAAGTGCAGAGCCCGACGTGGGGCTTGATCCCAGGACCCTTGAGATCATGACCTGAGCCGAAATCAAGAGGCAGAGGCTTAACCGACTGAGCCACCCAGGCGCCCCGGTAAGGCAAAAATCTTAAGTGTATCTTTTGATTAGTAGTGACGGTGCATACGTTCGTGTAACCCAGATTTCCGTCATGATACACAACATGAGCCCCAGAAGATTCCTTCTTGTGCCCACCTAGTCAGTCTCTGCCCCATCCTCCAGAGGCAACCACGGTTCTTATGTTTTCCTCATAGATGAGCTTTGTCTGTTCTGGAACTTCCTGTAACGGGGTCCGACAGTGTGTACGTGTTTGTGTCTGGCTTCTTTCATTCCATGTTTCTGTGAGAATGATCTACGTCGTTGCGATAGTGAATTGTGATGTCGAGTAGTGTGGAGTAAATCCAACATCCATTGCCTTATCTTTCGTGTATTGAACATCCATTGTATGGTATCCATTGTATGGATACACAAATATACATTCTCTTGTTGATGAAAACCTGGGCTGCTTAAGTTTTTATTTATGAATAAAGCTGCAGTGAACATTCAGAGGCAAGTCTTTTTTGTGAACCCATGCTTTCATTTCTCTTGGACAAATACCAAGGAATGCAACTGAGCTGGTCTCTTTCTATGTTTGCTAAACTTGAATTTTCCTTTTGCCTATTTTTTGGTCTTTTTCTTATTGATTTGTAGGCCAAGAAAAGCCAGGACAGGCATTAGGGTTGAACCCTAGGGATGCAAAAAATGTTAAGACATAGTCCCTCTCCTCAGGTTGCTCCCAGTCTGGCGGCATAGACAGACATAGACATAATTGGGATGTGATAGGGTGGCTGCTATGCATTCATTTATTCCTTCGTGTATTTAAACTATAAGTCAATCATGTCACTCCTTTGCTCAAACCCTCTCTTGGCTCCACCTCACTCAAGGTAAAAGCCAACAAGGCCCTACATGATCTCATGATCGAGTCCCTAAACCTCTCCTCCTCACCTCCTACCAAGCTGCCCCATTCAGTGTGTTCCAGCTGCTCCGGCCCCTTGGTCTTCTATAAACCCGCCAAGCCTGGTTCCTGCCTCAGAGTCTTCGTCCTGGAGATTCCCTCTTGCTGGAACATTCTTCCCCAGATTCCCACACAATTTATATCCCGTATTTGTTTCCTAGGGCTGCTATCACAAGTTGTCACACACTTGGTGGCCTAACAACAGAAATTCCTTCTCTAACAGTTCTGCAAAAATCCTCTTCCCGAATAAGGTTACTTCCATAAGTTCTGGGGCTTAGGACATGGACATATATTCTGGGGGCCACCATTCAATCTGCTATACTTCCCAATACCCCTTCAGGCTTTTGCTCAAATGCTACGTTCTCAGAAAGACTTTCTCTGGCCACATTCCAGATCTCTCTTACCCTTTTCCCTGCTTGATTTTTCTTTCTAGTATTTGCTCTCAGATATACCATGTGTAGTTTCCTCATTTATTGATTTTTATTGTTTGTTCCCCTATTAGATTGTAAGCTCCAGGAAGATCGGTTTTTGTCCGTACTATCCTTTGCTATATTCCTAATGCACAAAAGCACAGAAGATGCTCGGTAAATAACTTGTAAAAATGAGTGAGTGAATGATCATACTGAGCACATGCTCTGCTTTAAATAGGATAGAAACAGTAAGAGCACAGGAGGAGGGGAAAAGTCATTCTCTTTGGCGTCTGGTCCAGGCCAGCTACGACAAGGGTATGTTTGAGCTGGGTGGGGTGGGAATAGGGAGGTATGGGGATCCCCAGAGGCAGGAAGGGCAGGACCAAGACCCAGAGCCCGAGTGGGGAAGGGTGAGGAGGCTGGTGTGGCCAGGGTGTGGAAAAGGGGGGAGAGAGCAGGGAAAGCATGCTGCACATGAGTCTCTGTCTCCCACCTTTTCTGCCCTGGTTCCCATGATGAGGAAAATATCCCTTTCTGTCTCCCGCTGGGAGACCCAGACTGATGGTCTGCCCCCAAAATGGGTGGGCAAGGGGAGCCCCACGGTTATTCTCAATGGCCACACTTGTCAAGGTGCACAGGTGCACTGGTTAGTACTCCGTCGGCTGTCAGCACCTCAAGTTGGCTTAAGCTAAAAAGGGCACTTAATTTGCCCTGGTATCTGAACGGTCCGAGGGGGACCTCACTTTCGGGTTGACTGCATCCAGGGCTCAAGGGGTCGCCAGTAATCAGTCTCCAGTTCCCTGCTGGGTTTTCCCTGAGTGGCTTTGAGGTAACAACCACCAACACGCTGACACCTCCTGATGACACGGGAGTGGCCCGCAGCTCCACACCCACAAACCCGGGAGGAGAAGACCCCTACCTTCCCAGTAGCAGTGGTGGGTCTAGAGAAAACCTTTGATGGGGCTACTTGGAATCTGATTATCTCTGAACCAATCACAATAGCCAGCAGCAATGGTGGTATCTGCTGATTGGTCGAGCCAGAATCATGTGACCGGCCTGCATCTGAGGGGCAGGGCCAACTCCACCCCAACCCCAGGGACAGAGGATGGGACATTGGCTGTGATTCCTCCAGGGAGAACCAGAAGCTGGTATGAAGAGAAGGCAGAATGAGTTCTGGAAAGCCACAAGACTTGTGGCTACAGCGAGATGAGCTGCTGGGGTGCAGATATCCCTGCACCAGTTGCAACTCTTCCTTTCTCTTACTCAAGAAGACACAACGGGGAGACACAATTATAGGGTGTAGCAGAGGCTGTCAGCCCCCAGGCCTTTACTGGTCTAGGCATGCTGGTCCAACTTCTGGCTGCCAGCTCCTGCGTTTCTTTACCTGAGAACTTCCCCTGGTACTGCCCATGCGCAGTCAGCCAGAGAATGAGCACCCCAGAGCAGCCCCCAGCCAGTTGTTGATGGGTGTTGGTGCATAGCGAGCGCCCGAGCTCCCCACCTCTCAGGTGGGATGGTGGTTGTGCGTGTGCTACCCCACCGCCCGGAGTCCTCCACGGGGATAAGCTCTGGTTTCCCACGTTGGTTAACTAGCTTGATAACGTGCCCTTTATTCTGTCTTCCTTTCCCTTATCACTTTCTTGCTCTTGTCCTCGTGTTCCTGGGTCACCAGCATAAACTACACTACTTTCCCTGGAATCCCTGTCTCAGGCTCACTTCTGGGGGAACCCAAAATGAGACACAGGGGTCCCCTTGCAGCTGCTTTCATCAGTTTTCAAAAGCAAATTGCTGGCGAATTTCTGTTGAGACACCACACAACTACGTGTGACATGGAGCTTCCCAAAGAGTTCCAAGTTTGAGAAAAATCTTTTGGACTGCCTCTGCGGAGGGTGGGGTGGGAGAAGAGGATACTCGGGAGGGAAGTCTCATAAGGGCCTGAAACAAGGCTCAGTGGGCAGATGGCTGATGGCTGCTGTGGCCCTGAAGGAAGGGCAAAGGACCTCACTTTCCACACAGAGGACCAGGGCCACCAGCAGGGAACATCAGTAGTTGGTAGTATTTGATCCCACGTGGGGATGGTGCTGGTGCGGGGAAATGGGCACTCTCACACACTGTTGGTGGCAGTATGACCTGGGGCAACCTCTGTGAGAAATTGGTGACTTTAAAAATGCACACATCCTCTGATCCCGAAATTTCGCATCTAGGAATTTATCCCCGAGATAGGCATGCTTGCACATGTATATTAATAACAGCATATTGCCCGAATATATGACAATCTTCTGTTTCCCAGAGAGCTCAGAAACAAAAGCAATGGCACATCTATTGGGCTATTGTCAAAACCCAGAAAATGACACGTGTTGGAGAGGACGTGGAGAAATTGGAACCCTGCGCATCGTTGGTGGGAATGTAAATTGGTGCTGCTGACGTGAAAGTAGGGTGGGGTTCCTCAAAAAGTTAAACATGGAGTTACCATATGACCCAGCAATTCTGCTTCTGGGTAGATACCCAAAATAATTGAAAGCAGGGTCTTAAAAGAGTTATTTGCACATCCATGTTCATAGCAGCATTAATCGTAGAAGCAACCCAAGTGTCCATTAGCGGATGACTGGATAAGCAAGATGTAGGATATCCATACAATGGAATGTTATTCAGCTTTTCAAAAGAAGGGGATTTGGACACATGCTACAATATGGTTGAAAGTTGAGAACATAAGTGAACTAAGCCAGTCACGAAAAGACGATTACTATATGATTGCACCTCTATGAGGTACGTAGAGAATCAAATCCATGGAGGCAGAAGGTACAGGGGCGCCTGGGTGGCCCAGTCGTTAAGCCTCTGCCTTCGGCTCAGGGCGTGATCCCGGGGTTCTGGGATTGAGCCCCGCATCAGGCTCCTTTGCGGGAAACCTGCTTCTTCCTCTCCCACTCCCCCTGCTTGTGTTCCCTCTCTCGCTGGCTGTCTCTCTCTCTCTGTCAAATAAATAAATTAAATCTTTCAAAAAAAAAAAAAAAGGTACAATGGTGGTGGCCAGGGCCTGGGGGGAGGGGAAGTTACTGGGTAATGGGCATGGAGTTTCAGTTTTGCAAGAGGAACAGAGTTCTGGGGATGGACGGCAGCAGCGGTTGCACAACAGTGTGAATGTACTTAATACCGCTGCACACGTAAAATGCTTACGGTGGGAAATTTTATGCTATGTGTGTTTTATTGCAATTTAAAATCATAAAAAAAAAAAAGAAAAACCAACAACACATCTGTGGGCCAGCTTGGCTCTAGAACTTTCAGGCATGTCGGTTAAATATTCAAGTACTTCAAATATTTAATGTATTGACTTAGCTACACACAGATATTTTAAAGTCACATATTAGCTAAAACAATACACCACTTTAGAAAAGTAGCTTTGTCCGCTCTGTCACATTTCATTAAATAAGTATGTCCTATTTTCTGCATTACACTCCGCCCACACATCTCTGTCATTTCTTCGTCACTGTCCCTGTGATCACTCTCTGAGTGGCCCTCTCCACTTTCCAGTGTGACTACCATCTGATGTGTTTGCAACAGGCACCTAAGACACTGTCCCCGAAATTTAACCCAGGTCCCAGTTAGCCATCTGCCAAATATTAGATGGTACAGATCCATTTCATCTCTTCATATGAGTGCAGAAGAGCACACAGATATTCTGATGAATTTTCACGAACAGAACACATCCATGTAACCAGCATCTAGATCAAGAAAAAGAACATGCCCCGCCCACCAGAACCCCAGGTCCCCTCCTGGCCACCATCCCCCACTCAAGCAGAACCACTGGCCTGACTTCTAACACCAGAGGTTGGTTTGACCTGGGTATTTTTTTTTTTTTAATTCCCCCTTGACTTCATTTCTTTATTTGCAATATAGGGATCTTTTTAAAAAATGTTATTTATTGGGGCGTCTGGGTGGCACAGCGGTTAAGCGTCTGCCTTCGGCTCAGGGCGTGATCCCGGCATTATGGGATCGAGCCCCATATCAGGCTCCTCTGCTATAAGCCTGCTTCTTCCTCTCCCACTCCCCCTGCTTGTGTTCCCTCTCTCGCTGGCTGTCTCTATCTCTGTCGAATAAATAAATAAAATCGTTAAAAAAAATGTTATTTATTATGGTAACACATATATTTTTTAAAAAGTTGCCATTGAAACCATTTTTAGGTGTACATTTAGTGACATTAATTATATTCACGATATTGTGCGACCATCATCACTATCTGTTTCGAAAGCTTTTCCATCACCCCAAACAGACCCTGAACATATGTGTCTGTTTATACCACAGTTATCCATTGTATTGTCGAGAGACACTGGTTTGTTTGGCTATCACAAATGGTACTTAAAAGAGTACTTAATAGTATTAATGCTGTTATGTGGTTTTTTTCAACATCACAAAGCAATTAACTCAATTCTGACATCATCTACCTGGAGATAGCGTGGGAGCCCACAGGTTAAGGGCTCAGTCCTGCAGGACGGCCCTCCCCCACGGGCTCCGCTGCGCGTGGCAAGTCCGAGCTGTTAACTGTGCTTCAGATCCACAGGCCATACATCAGAGGTTCTAACAGCCGCTTCCTTGGGTTGGATTATTTTGCTAGAGCCACTTACAGACCTCAGAGAAACATTTTCCTTCCTAGATTATCAGTTTATTGTAAAAGGATCTAACTCAGAAACAGAAGAGACGCAGAGGGCAAGGCATGGGGAAGGGGTGAAGCTCTCAGAACCCTGTGCTTCTGGGGTTTTATGGAGACTTCATTACATAGGTGTGGTCCGTTAAATCATGGGCAGTTGGTGATTGAACGCAGTTGCTGGCCTCTCTTCCTTTGCTGGAGGTTGGGTGGGGGGATGGGGTGGAACTAAACTTTCCAAGTCTCTAATCACTGATTGGTTTCTCTGGGGGTTTTCCAAAAGTCACGTCATTAACATAACAAAAGACACCTTGTAGCTCCTATCACTTAGGAAATTCCAAGACGTGTGCCAGGAACCTTGAAGAAGACCAAACATAAATTTCTTATTAGAAATCACAGTATCACAGCGCTGTATAAATATTCGTACACATGCCTTTTCGTGAACAGGTGCATGCATATTTGCTGAGTCTACCTCTAGGAGTGAAGCTGCTGGGTCAGGGAGTGTGCGTACGTTCAGCTCTCACAGATGATGCTAGACCATTTTCCAAAGTTGTGCCGTTTGTATTCCTATCAACAGGGTATGAGAGTTCTGGTTGGTCTGCATTCTTGTCAACGCTTGATAGTGGTTTTCTTCTTTTCTTTTTCTTTTTTTTCATTTCAGCCCTTCTGGTGGGTTAATAGTGGTCTTGCATTGTCGTTGTAATCTGAATTTCCCTAGTGGTTAATAGAGTGTGTTTGTTGGTCCCTGGGGTATCCTTTTTTTAATGAAGTGCTGACCAAGTCATGTATCCATTTTCCTTTTGGATCATCTGCTTTTTTGTCTTATCGTTCTGTAGAAGTTCTTCATATATTTTGGATACAAGTCTTCAGTTGGACGTGTGGATTGCAAGGATCTTCTACTCTCTGGCTTCCTGTTTATTCTCTTAGTGGTGTCTGGTGAATGGACGCTCTTAATTTTTAAAGCACTGCTTTCTAAAGTAATTTTTGAAAGGTTTGTTTACAGTGTTATTTAACACTTGCAATTGTGAAGTCATATCCCCAGGAAAAATACTAAATCTGTGTTAAATGTCTTTGCCTCCTTTTCTCCCTCCCAAACTCCTTCTGCTGGGTGTCCGCCATAAACATCCCAAATTAGAATTCGCTGAGGTCATTTCAGGCTATTGTGTCTTCTGCAAATAGTACTTCCTTGTTTAAAATAAAGGAATCAGAAAACTTCAGGTAATGGGAGAGACTTTATCAAAACTTGTATAGAAAGACTCCTTTTCTGAGAGATTTGTTTGGAATGAAAAAATGTATTCCGGAATGGCTGGTCTGTATAGGAGTGTTTGTGGTTCCACTGTTGTAACAGAAAAATGCTGAAAATACCCAAATGTCCTAATTATGGTATCTTCATTCAGTGGAATACCAAAGAGCAGTTTAACAGACAAGCCGTATTTATGCATAAGAATATAGACTTTAAGGGGTGCCTGGGTGGCTCCGTCAGTTAAATGTCTGCTTTTGGCTCAGGTCATGATCCTGGGGTTCTGGGATGGAGCCCACGGTCTTCCGGCTCCCTGCTCAGTGGGGAGGCTGCCTCTCCCTCTCCCTCTGACCCTCCTCCCAGCTCCTACTCTTGCTCTCTCTCTCTCTGAACAAATTTAAAAAATCTTTAAAAAATAAAAAAAGAATACAGACTTTAGAGGGGGAAAGGCCGGGAGTGGGAGAGCGTGTGTGATAAACCCTGTGTACCCGTCCCTTGTATATGCAGTCTGCTGGGAAGAAATCACACCAGTGGCAGCAAGGGGGTGGGGATGCAGAGATGGAAGGGTGAGTCACATGCCTTTGCAAATTATTTGGGACATTCAAAATATTTTTTAACCCACGGCCATCTATTATTTATTCCAAAAAAAATTATTTAAAAATTTGAAAAATATGAAATGTGGAAACTTGAAATACTTTTTTCAAAGATTTTATTTATTTATTTGAGAGAGAAAGAGTGCACGTGCACAAGGAGAGGGAAGGGGCAAAGGGAGAGGGGGAAGCAGACTCCCCATTGAGCAGGGAGCCCAACTCAGGATCATGACCTGAGCCAAAGGCAGACACTTAACCGACTGAGCCACTCAGGTGCCCCATGAAATACTTGCATCCTAAGAAATACACGCAGTCATTTTGTCTGAGCCCTGAATGGTTCCCTTCCAATCTATCAAATTCTCTCTGCCCCCTTACTATTGGAGTAAGGACCAGGGTGAGGGCTAACCATAGGGGTGTCTCCCTTTGGGACTTTACTCTCAGCAACAGGGGACCCAAAGCATGGCAAACTCAGGGCCGGTTTCTCCATAAGGCACAATGGGCACAGTGCCTAGGGTCCACAATTGATCTAGAGGCCCATGGAAATGTTTTAATTTATTTAAAATCACTAGAAAGGAGCGCCTGGTGGCTTAGTCGGTTAAGCGTCTGCCATTGGCTCAGGTCATGATCCCCAAGTCCCAGGATCGGGCCCTGAGGTGGGCTCCCTGCTCAGCGGGGAGTCTGCTTCTCCCTCTGCTCCTCCCCCTACTTGTGCTCTCTCTCTCTCTCAAGTAAATAAATAATTATAATCTTTAAAAAATAAATAAAATAAAACCACTAAAAAAAAAGAGACTACAATCCAGCCTGGATTATAGTTGTCTTTATACCAATACAGTCATAAAATATTATTTTATACAATTATGGGGGTATATATATATATATTTTTTTTTTTTTTTCAAGGAAGGGGGCTCATGATGGCATAAAAGTGCCTAGAAAGTCATAAAGTGGCCCTAGCTACATAGTAAATAGTTTGGGGACCGATGGTCTCTGATGTGACTGAACCCTTCCCCTGCCATAGACAGCACAGTAGTTCCCCCCTTAGCCCCCCACCCTGGGGGTGGTGCCTGAAATCGCAGATAGAAGTGAGCCTGTATATACTATGTTTTTTCCTATACATACATGCCTATGATAAAGTTGTTTCATTTAAGATTAAAAAAAAAATTTAAGTAATCTCTACACCCAACGTGGGGCTCGAACTCACAATCCCGAGATCAAGAATCACACGCTCCACCGACTGAGCCAGCCAAGCACCCCCAAGTTTAATTTATAAATCAGGCACAGTAAGAGATGAAGAACAGTAACTGATGATAAAATAGAGCAATTGTAACAAGATACTGTAATAGAAGTTATGTGAATGTGCGCTCTCTCTCTTTCTCTCGTCTTACTGGGCTGTGCGCATCCTTCTTCTCGCAATGATGCCAGATGATAAAATGCCTGCATGAGGACAAGGGAGAGGCCAATGACACAGGCATTGAGATGCGGCAGCATCAGGCTGCTGTTGACCTTCTAACAATTCCAGAGGGAGGATCGTGTACTTCCGGACCGCGGTTGACCTCGGGTAACTGAGGCTGCAGAAAGCGAAACCGCGGAGAAGGGGGGGATGGTTGTACACAGTCGGCAAGGAGTGGCCACGTTCCAACAAAACTTTATTTACAAAAACAGGTGGGGGCCAGGGTTTGGTCAAGGTCACGCTCTGCTCTGAGGGCGGGTCTGTTTCTGCACGTGTTAATGAGTACATGGACTGGGAGAGGGGGATTGCCACCAGGTCTGGTCCCCGTCTGGTGGTTGAGTTGGGGTGGGGGGGGCAGTTTGCAGGTCACCCTAGCCCCTAACCTGCAGAGTGGCCTTGAGCCAGTTGCTGCCCCTGCCGGGCCTCGGCTCCCTGTCTGTAAGGTGGAGGCAGTACCTCCCATTTGCTGGACAATGAGGAGACCGTGAAATGGCACAGGGGACATGGAAGGGCCTGGAATAGGAAAAGGAGATTCCCACCAGGCAGCTCAGGGCAGAAACGGCCAGATTCCCAAAGGCCTGGCAGCCTAGGGAACACACTTTGGCAGAGGAAAGAAGGAGGTGAGGGCAGCCAACAACGTGACCCGAAACACAAACAGTCCCCAAAGAAGGACCGAAACTCTCAGGTTGGTGAAAACACGCTTGTCAGGTTTTTGTCCTGCCTCGGAGTGGGACTGGGGGAAGGTGCTGCAGGCCGGGCTCCATTGGCAGTGGCCAGGAGTGGCTGGGCATGGGTCCAGACAAGGGTTTCCCGGGCGCACCCGTGTGCAGTGCGTGGTCAGCCTGGACGCCCGCTCTGAAACTGCCGCTCGCACCTCAGGGAGGGAGCCCCACGTTCCTGTCTCTCCCAGGGCTGTGCTGTGGCCAGCTCAGGGAAAGCTCTGCTGTGTCCTGGAAGGGCGGTTTGGAAGCATCTATTAAAAATAGACAACACCCATTTCCAGGGGTCCGGGGAATTGACCTTCTCTCCAATGTATCAAACGGAGCTCTGGCAGGATACAGAATTCACGCCAGGCAGTCTTCATGACTTACACGGTGTTGTCAGGTGTCACTGGACGCTGTGAGGGAAGATGCTAGACTAGCCCGGTGGGGTGACAAAGCTACCCAGAGCCCAGAGGTCAAGGGGAGGGAGAGCATCACCTGAGCTGAGTGCGAGGGTCTGCCGTCGGGGAGCTGTTTACCGCTGCCAGATCCTCTGAGGGGAAGCCAAGCGGGGATGGGGTGAGTTGGGGGAAGGTACCCAGCCTTCCTTCTCTTCTGCCCTTCAGACAGACACCCTTTGTTGGTAGAACAGAGGCCAGAGGGCAAGCGAGCCTGCCAGGAAGTGTCGTCGTGGGGCCAGGCTCCCAGGGCAGGTGGAGCAGAGCAGAGATGCCTGGCCAGGGGCATGTGAAGAAAAGCCTGGAGAAATGCTCTCGAGCATGCACAGGGAGGCAGGTACGGGAACAGCACCGAGGTCTGTAATATGAACACGTTAGGGGCAGCCTGTTGGTGGAGGGAATTGTCTTGAAAATCGATTACGCCCAGACTGCGTCGGTCAGCCAGGGCCCGGGAGCCTTTAAGCTGCAGAGCTGACTTCACCCTGACATCGTCATGATTTAACACACACGGTTGTGTTTTGCTTCGCCTATGTGTCCAGTGCGGGGGTGGGGGTGGGGAGGTGCGTTCTCTGCTCCACACAGTCACTCAGGGAGGGACTCAGCTGAGGCAGGCTCTTCCATCTTAGAAGGCCCCCCCTTCTCCACAAGAGGCTTCAGGGATCAGCCCTCCAGGGGAAGGGAAAGAGGATTGAAGCCCTTCTGCACGAGCTGCCTCTCACCAAAGTCCCACCTGCTGCTTCTACTGACAGCCCTGCCTACGGAGGAGGTGGGGCCGCCTTCCTGTACCCTCAGGGAGGACAGGGGACCTTGCCATCCTTACCCCTAGTAATCTCTTCTGCACAAAATGGAGAGCACTCAAAGGAACAAGGTCGATCTGGACATGCTGACGTGGAAAGGCGTCCAGGACATAATACTGGGTGAAAACACGAGCTGCCGAACACTGCACACGATATAACATTTATGTTAAGTGAACAAATCGGTCATAAAACAAACACTCCCTCGATGATGACTATATAGATATAGTCTATAAATGCACGGAAGTGGTCTGGAACGACCAACACCACACTGAAGGAGCCGTGACCTCTGAGCAGTAAGAAGGTTCTGGACTGTAGCCTTATCTGCAGTGTTTTCACTTTCTACACAGAGAGTGGATGCATATAGTGCAGGCGAGTAATCGAGTGAGGGCTGGGACCACCGTCCTCCAGGGACCACAGGACCGTCTCTGAGTCCGACTCTGCCACTAACTTTCTTTGGGACCCTGGGCAAACCATGGTGCCTTTTTGGACCTCAGTTTCCCCAATAGGAAATAGACCAGATGCACTTGAAGGCCCCTTTCTGATACGCTATGGTGCTAATTTTCCTTCTCCTCTGGCCTCTGTCCTCTGTGGTCTGTAGCAGAGCCCTCCCCCAATGCCCCTTCCCTCTCCCCACCCCCACCCCCCTGTCCCTGCCCCGCGGCCGGATTCCACACTGCGGCCACATGGACGATTTCCAGAATCACCATTTATGTAAACATGGTTGCATGCCGTTCCGTCAAAGAATACGCTGCATCTTATTTAACAAATGTCCTGTTACTGGACCCTCTGGTTGCTTCCAGTTACTCCCACTGCAAATAAAGGCGAATGAACATTTTTGCGCACAAAGGTCTTCTCGTGTTTTGAAAATAGACTTCCTTCTTATTGGTTCCCAAACTGCTCGATGCATTTATGAAACTGAACAAGATCACGTGTTTGCAAAGCCTTCTGTTAACTTGTACGTTCACCTGGATGTGAGGGAAAGTGAGTGGGGCTGTGCGTCGTGGGACCTGGCAGACCTTGGTGAGCAGGGCATTGTGGCTGAGGACAGCGTGTCTGGGCTCCTAGAGTTGTCACTCTGTTCCCAAGTTGTTATGTTCTTACTGAGCCCCAGACTTTGGTGACGAAGAACTGGATTAAGTGATGGTTGTGTTTGGCTGTATTTTTCTCAGTTACAAATCACAGAAATTCCAACTTAAATGATTGACTGAAGACAGTATTTATTGGCTCTTGAAAGAAAGTAAGGGTATTGACGTCAGGTCGGGCTGTATCCAGGGGCTCAAACAATGTCATCTTTCTGTCTTGTGTCTCTGTTCCCTTAAACGTTGCTCGGTTTCCAAGCAGGCTCTTCCCGGGTATGACTTGGACCACTGCCCAACCCTAGTAGGAATGCAGGAAGCACTAGGGGACTCACTCCACCTGGTTCTCACCTGTCCTTACAGCTGGGGGGAAGGGCAGCCTTTCTGCAGGTCATAAAATGAGCGCGGGAGAGGGCTGGCTCTCTAAAGGGAAAATCAAGGTGTGCATCTAAGAAACAGGTGGATGGGTGCCAGGTGGGCAACGCCACTGGTGCTGCCACAGTAAGTGGGGCCTCACGTTTGAATCCCCATCTTACGGGAAGGGCTGATTGCCCATGGAAGTGGCCAGTCAGAGCTGGGCTCTCACCCTGGATTTCTGAGCCCTGATCCTGGACTTTTCCTGACTCATCCCACTACCCCTTCTCTAATGCCCCTTACGAATGTTCTGGGGTCTGCTCCTGCCATCCCACAGCCTAGCGCAGTCTGCTGGTGTGGGGTGTCTGTGTGGCCAGCCTCCCCATCAAATGATGTGTCCCCTCCTGGTATCTGGGAACAAGGGGAGGACAGGAGCACAGCCCCTTCCCCCCCATATCCTGCCCGCCCGGGAAACTAAGTTCTGTTCTCTGGGACCCATTCCTCCATGGGTGACATCACCTGCACACAGAACTCCTTGTCTGCAGAATGGTTTCCTCTCCATTAGGAACTGAGTAAAAGGCTCTGGTGGGGAGCTGGGAGTAGGGACAGGGAAAGAACCTTATACACATCAGGAGGGGCTAGAGGGGGATTCTGTCTAAGCAATGAACACAGCTGGCATGGATATCCTCCTGGAACCAGCATGGCTCCAGAGAACTCAGAGCACTGACTAGGGCCAGTACCCATTTTTGTCCAGCCCTCAATTTGCCCATCTGGACATGAGGGGCTTGGGCTGAGAACTTTGTAGCTCTAAAACAAATTGCTTAACAAAGGGCCAATTTCCTTACAATATAAAGAGTTCCTATAAATCAATAAGAAGAAACACCCTGAAAGAAAACTGGGCAGTGGGCATGAGCAGACAATCCTCACCTCCCCTAAAAAATTCCCAAATTGTGCAAATTCAGCATCAGTTAACAGACTACAAGTAAAACCAACAAAGCAATATTACTTTCACTAATCATGTTGATAAAAATGATCTCATGGGGGGCGCCGGGTGGCACAGCAGTTAAGCGTCTGCCTTCGGCTCAGGGCGTGATCCCGGCGATCTGGGATCGAGCCCCACATCAGGCTCTTCTGCTATGAGCCTGCTTCTTCCTCCCCCACTCCCCCTGCTTGTGTTCCCTCTCTTGCTGGCTGTCTCTATCTCTGTCGAATAAATAAATAAAATCTTTAAAAAAAAAATGATCTCATGGGGTGCCTGGGTGGCTCAGTTGGTTAAACTGGCTGCCTTCTGCTCAGGTCATGATCCCAGGACCCTGGGATTGAGCCCTATGTCATGTAGGGTTCTCTGCTCAGTGGGAAGCCTGCTTCTTTCTCTCCCTCTGCTTCTCCCTGCCCCCACCCTCTCTCAAATAAATAAATAAATAAAATCTTTAAAAAAACAAACAAAACCAAAAACAGACAACAACAAAAATGATCTCATACCTAGTGTGTGTTGGGGGGGTTGGGGACAGGGGGATGGGTGCTCAGCCACTTGAAGGAGAGGCTACTTTCTTTCTAAAGAGTAATTTGTCACTATGTAGTAAAAGTCTTAGAACATCATGGGCTGGTGATTTCACTTCTAGGACTCTCTGAAGGCAAGAATACTGGATGTTTGCAAAGGTAGTTTATCAAAATATACAGTCGCCGGAGAAATATTGTAAAATCAGAGATCATGCTTCCTTCCTCCTCACCCCTTAAAATACTCTAAAGCCTTCTTGTCGGGCTTAGAATAAATCCAACACTTGACTCCATTGCCTGGACCTGTCCCCACACCTCCCCTTTGTCATGCTGCTTGTCTCCTTTCTGTTACTTAAACACTCCAGGCATGGTCCAGCCTAAGGATCCTTGCACAGCCTATTCCCTCTGCCTGGGATGCCCGTCTCCCTCAAATGTGAGTCCCACGAGGGAAGGTCTCTGTATTATTCAGTGCTGGATCCTTGGCCTGACTCCTGACATCAGCAGACATTTATTGAATAAATGAAGAGTCAAGAGCATGAGCTTTCGGGTCAGAAGCAGGTGTGGGCTTGAGTTCACCACTGATTAGCTGTGTGACCTTGAGCAAATTCCTTCCCCTCTCTGAGCCTTGTGCTCTTCTGGTATGAAGTGGAAACAGAAGAACTACCCTTTGAAGTTCTTATCAAGATCAACTATAGTAAAGCATATAACGCCTGGTGCAGAGTGAGCCCTTGAGAACTATTAGCGATAATTATGGATGCTTCTAAAATACTATCTGTAATTGTCTGGCCGTGGGTTGAGGGAACTCCTCTGGGGCATCTATTGAATGCATTTACCAAAAGAATGTCGTAGGAAACAATCTGTGGACACAAAAAGGGGTTACAGGTATATACCGTTTACTCACTTCTTTCATCATTATGGGCATATAATGCATGCTTAAAAAAAATGCAAGGAACCGATAAGGTAAAAGTTTTCTCCATCTAACGTTTCTCATCCAAAGCTCATGCTATATGAAATGGGAAAGACAGGTAAAAAAAAAACACATGCCTGGTATGAACTCACTTTTTAAATATAAACTATGTTCATATATACTCATAAGGGAAAGCCTGTGGGTTTACATTCAAATGTTAGGACTATTTGGCGGGAGAGTAGAAATATTTCGTCGTCATCTTTGTCTTTTCTGTGGTTTCTGATTGTCCTCGATGGCTATGTATTACCTTTTGCAACCTGGAAAAGTCAGGGAACAGTCAACTGAGCCTCCCCAACTCCCTACACTTGCCACCATCTGGCTCCTTGATTTCCGGGGCCTGGTGGGAAGACTCAGGTGCCCCATGTTGTCTTAGGCAGCGTTACTGAGGCTGGGGGGTTGTGTCAGGGACCCGAGAGAGAGCCCTGGTTCTCAGTAAACATTCAAGGGTTGGAGAGATGGGTGCTTTGTGGCCATGGGGTTTGGCGCTATCCTGTGAAGAGTCCTAGATGGGTGAAAAGAATGCGTTAAGCTAAGCACAAGTTTGGAACCCTGGGCATCAGTCAGGACAAAAATCTAAGAAGTCAAGACCAAAACCAGTAACAGCTCACACTGGCTTAAGAAATAAAGGGAGTTTATTGGTACATGTCACTGAAAGCCGAGGGCCCTAGAGCTTCAGGCATTGCTGGATCCAGGTACTCCAGTGGTGCCTTCCAGAATCTTCAAGGCTCTGTTTCCCTCTGTGCTGTCCCTGCTCTGAGGCAGGCTCTCTGCATGTAGTGGCAAGATAACCCATTAGCTGCTTCAGGCTCCTGCTCCAGTAGCTCAGCAATCCTGGCAGACACAGGGCTTCTCTCTCCCAGGGGCTCCAGAGAAAGTCCCAGGAAGGCCCTGATTGGCCCGGCATGGGTTTTCTGCCCACCCCTGAACCATGAGCTAGGATGCTGATTGGCTGGTCCTGGGTCACAAGATCATCTGGCCACCAAGGGAATGGGGTCAGCTCTACCAGAATCCGAGGCCTGAGAGGGAGGGAGGGGTTGTTCTCACAGGACAATGGGGGGCTATTTGCAGAGGGCAGAGCTCCACTCCACGGTCTGTGCTCTATGAAGCACAGACATGCCCTTTATCTGGAAGGCAGGATTCATCACAGCACCCTGCCCTCAGCTCTCCAAAGAGCAGAAGAGGGAGGTCGCATGTGGGGGTGCGGCAGGGAGAGGAGTAAAAGACTGTGGGGTGGGGTGGGGGTGGGGGTGGGGAGGTGGAAGGGAGTCCTGCCTGAAGACGGGAAGACCAGTCAGGGTCAGCGAGGGATGGTGGCCAAATCAGCCCCCTTCCAGACCTCAGTATCCCCATCTGTACAGAGAGGTTGATCTGACCGGAGCCTGCAGGTTTTAGGATGGTGCTGTGTGTTTTTGATGAAGGTATTGGGGTATAACTGCCTCTCCCTTTCCAGTGACTTGGAACGATTTCTTAATGGAATCCAGTTTATTGCTGTGATCCATGCTGGCAGGGGACTGATACCGTTTTTTCCAGGAGGGGCCTTTTAGCCTGGCTGGAAGTGAAGGGGAGTTTGGCGGCTATTTCTGGCAGACTGAGGTGGGTGAACAGTGTGGGGGTGGGAGGTGTCAGGGGCCCCTGGGAAGAAACCTGAGTCAGGGTCTGGGAAGAAGGGCTGGTGCCAAGGGCTAGGAGGGGCTCAGCAGCTGGGAGGGGAGCTGGTGGGACAGGAATATCCCTCCTCCCGGCACCTGTCCCCAGGCTCCTCGACCTTTGACCACATTCCACAAACACTCCTGGAGAGAAAGGCAAGGAGGGAAGCTTCTTCAGTGCCCATCAGGTACACCCGCACCTAAAATAGAGATATTAGTGACAAACTATTTGGAGTCTGACATGGGCCAGGGGCTGTTCTAAGTGTTTATTTACAGGGCTTCGCTCGGTCAGGCCTCACAAGCATATGAGATATGCATGCTGTTAGCCCCATTCTACACATGGGGGAATCTGGGCTCAGAGACAGGAAGTACCCTGCCCAAGGACACACAGCTCATGAGCAGTGGAGCCACGGTTAGCAGCTGAGTGCCTGTAAGGATGGGAAGGCTACCATTTGCAATGATGTGGGTGGAGCTAGAGCGTATTATGCTAAGTGAAATAAGTCAGTCAGAGAAAGGCAAATACCATATGATCTCACTCATATGTGGAATTTAAGAAAGAAAACAACCGAACATATGGGAAGGAGGGAAAGAAAAAAAGAGAGACGGAAACAAGCCGTAAGAGACACTTAAAGATGGAGAACAAACTGAGGGTTGATGGAGGGGAGGGAGGTGGGGGATGGGCTAAATGGGTGACAGGCATTAAGGAGGGCACTTGTTGGGATGAGCACTGGGTGTCGTATGTAAGTGATAAATCACTGAATTCTACTCCTGAAACCAACATTGCACTGTATGTTAACTAACTAGAATTTAAATTAAAAAAAAAAAAAAAGGCCAGCTAAGCTTGAAGACAAGGAATGGTCAGGACATGAGTGCTGGGTGAGCCTGAGGAGGAAGGGAACTCAACTATCTTGAGGAGGGAGGGTGGGAATCTGGAAAAGGCAAGGCTTCATCTGGGCCTTGAAGGATCTATACAATTGAGACAGCATGAAATGTGCAAGAAAGGGTTTTCCAGTAGGAGGGAACAGAATAAACAAAGGCATAGAGGCAAGCCAGGGCAGGGGACAG
This sequence comes from Ursus americanus, assembly GCF_024610735.1. Classification (NCBI taxonomy): domain Eukaryota; kingdom Metazoa; phylum Chordata; class Mammalia; order Carnivora; family Ursidae; genus Ursus; species Ursus americanus. Next base: position 14,830,582 of record NC_142147.1, on the reverse strand, counting down.
CTGGGACAGGGCAAGCAGCCCGGCAGGGGCCTCTACCAGTGTTTTGTGAGTCACAAAACCACTTGAGCAGTGGGGTGAGGGTGGTACTACTGTGCCCTGAAGGTGCCTTGAGGCCTGGAATCTCTGGCATTTTCTGAGAGAGCCGAGGGGTGGCTGACCCCTACCCCCTCGAGTGGTGTCACGAATTGGAGGGTAAAGCCTGGCAGCCTTGGGCCCCAGAGGCAGGACTGGACGTCGGACCTATGTGGAGGAGTCCACTGTAGTCTGGGAGGCTGTGGATGGACAGGAAGCCGGCCATTCCTTCCCGTGAGCCAGAGAATGGCCTCTGTGTGAGCCACAACAAAAAGGCTTTTCTGCCAAGTCAGAGGGGGAGGAAGCGGCCAGCTTGGCCCCTGCCCCAGCCTGAAAGGGGGCTCTGTTGGTGGCCCTGGGGTCTTCGAGGCCTAGAATGTGTGGGGAGGGAAGACCAGGGTGGACAGGGGCCTCCTCATCGTTGTCTCTATTCTCCAGCAGCACCAGCAGGCTCCAGCAGGGTGAGCTGGGGCCGAGCTGCTGTGCAAGTCAATCTGTCTGGGTTCTTCTCCTGTCTCTATCATGGCCATGTCCTAGCTGTGTGACCTTGGCCCAGTCACTTGACCTCTCTGAGCCCCACTTTTCTCATGAGTAAAATGTAAGTGGGGGAGTGTGCAAGTCAACGGGGGTCGCAGTCGCCCATCGAGCACTTGCCGAGTGCCAGGCACCGTGGCTGGCACAGTACAGCCACCCATCCTCCGTTCACCCCCCCAGTGGCCCATGCGGCAGGTCGCGTTACTCCCGCCTCTGAGATGTAAGCACCCGGGGCATGGGGCCAAAGCCCAGGATGTTTTAGACTCTAAAACCCCAAGCTGTGCAAATAAGAGGGAAAAAGGCTGGAAGAAACACGCCAAACTGTCAACACTGGCCTGGGGAATGAGACGACTCCTCTTTTGCTTCTTTTTGTGTATCTGTTAAGTCTTAATGATCTTACTTGGGAATCGGCAAGGTGGGGGCTGTGGGGCCCATGGTGAGTCTAGGTGCAGCCACATTAAGCAAAACCAATTTAAAGATGCAGGTTCCTGTTAATCCTGGGGGGGCACAGGGGGTGTCAAGTCGCAAGGCAGGGCTCTCTGGGGCTGGGGGAGGCAGGGCTAAGGCCTGACACCCAAACCTCAGAGACCTTCACACCCGCGGGCTCACCAGATGGGCTGTTCCTTCAGCCGCTGGGTCGCTCTGAGATTCTACCGGAGAGCTTGGGGGTGGAAGTCTCCTCGGGCGATTTCCTGAGAAGCCGAGGCCTTCTCTGCCAAGTCTCTTCCCTGGCCCGGGGTTCTGAGGAAGAGCTCGGTGAGAGGTCTCATATCCTCTCCTTTTTCGTCCCTGTGCCCCCACTTGCCTGGTGACCTCTGGGCTTCTGGGTGACCCTAAGGCTTCAGGCAGAAGGCAGACCTGGGTGTGGCCCTGTGGCTTCTGCCACAAGAAAGCTGACAAGATGGTGTCTGCCCCGGACCCCCATGCTGCCCGCCAAGGCCCCTGTGTGTGTGGGGGCTCGCGGGCCATTTCCTAGCTGAGCCTGAGAGGCCTTTGGGGCTTCTGAGGGCCAGCATTTCCTACTCTCCTCAGCCAGTTTTCAACACAAAGAGAGGAAAGGGTGGGATCAAGGGGGCTGGGGAGGAGGTGTGCAGTTGAGGGGAGGGTGGGGCCTGGAACAGGTTGAAGGACCCTGCCCCAGCTATTGTAGAGGCCTGGCCTGCTCCATGGTTGGGGTGGAACCCCACTACAGCTGACCATTGCATTTCTGGGGGTGCAGGCCAGTGCCCAATAGCTTGGCCGAGAGGATGCATGTGGGGTCCAAGGCTTGCCAGCCGTGCCCAGACCCCAGGGGCAGTAAAGCTTCAGTCTCCTGCTCTCCTGGGCCTCATCTGCAGGCTGCCCAGGGTGAGATTTCCTGCTTCTTCAAAGATGACAAGGCCGATCTTGGGTGCCCCCTCCCCCCAGCAGAGCATGTGCCAAGGGGACCTCTCCAAATCCAAAGTGGTACCACTTCTAGTCTCTTGCCTCCAAGCTGGGTCTTCAGGCCACCCAGCACCCAGTCTGGGTGAGTGGAAGGAGGGCTGGCCGGCCTGGCCTGGTGTTCCCACCCCTCCTAGACATGTACTGCGTGTGGGAAGCTGGGATGCCCTTTCTCACTGTGCATGAATGTCCAGTAAATTCTGCGTTTTCTCTGCCTCACCTCAGCAGGGCCAACCCTGGTCCCCTGCCCCACTTGCCTCTGGTCTGTGGAGGGCAGTCACCCCTCACTCTTCCTCTGAGCTCTGCCCCTCCCAGGGCCACTGGGAAGGAACCCCGTAGAACTGGGAATAAGGTCTTTTCAGCATGGAGGGCAGGTGCCCTAATAGCAGCGTGGACTCACTCCTGTCCCCCGCAGCCCCTCCAGCCTTAGGCTCCAGCCCAGGGCCCCTGACAAAGGAGGCCACACTTGCCGGCTGTACAATTTAATCAGTGCAGAGTATTTACAGAAAGAACTGTATGGGGGTGGACACTGCCCTCCACCCCCCATCCCTTGGCTGGCTCTCCGGGTCTGAGGACGGAGCGGGGAGCAAGCCGCCGGAGCCTGCTCCAGGCCAGCCCATGGGATGCCTCTCCCTCCAAGGGTCTCAGGGGTCTGGGTGGCGAACCCACTTGCTCAGGGCTGAGGGGAAGCAGAGGGGAAGGAGCCGGCTGTACAGTACCATTTCCACAGCAGCCTTGCCTCCTGCTTACTTTGGGAAGGAAAAGAAGGAGGAGGCATCCCGGCCCTTGGGGCTGAGCCAAGGAGAAGGGGAGTCTCCAGACCACAGTGGCTCCTTTGGGGGCTCCACAGCCGCATCCCACAAGTCTGCATGAGGGGATGAGCTGCTGGCCTCTCTCCACCAGTGTCCCTCTTCCCAGAGCCCTGGTGGACAGGGAGCTAGAGGGGAGGAACCCGCAAGCCTGGTGCATGGTGGGCTGTGGGCACCCAGCAGCACCCTGTCTTCCTGGGACAGCTAGGAGCCAGGCAGCTGGTGCCTGAGGTTGGTGGGGTTCCGAGACCCCTGAGGATGGTGGTGTGGGTGAGGGAGAGTGGGATGAAGCCCAGGGAAGGAGCCCAGGGTGGTCATAGCTCAGAGAGGGGTGGACGGGGGCTGGAAGCCCAGCCTGGGGGGTGAGGCCCCTAGGTGGAGGGGCCTTGGCAGACCCCCTTTGGTCCTTGGTAAGGCAGGCCCAGGGCCTCTTCTGCAGAGAGGGGAGGAGGTGTGGGCTCAAGGGGTATGTGGGAGCTGGGGACTATGGGCCGCTCGGCTGGCCAGGGCCAGAGTAGGCGTCTTAGGCATGAGAAGCTGGGTTAGGGGTTGAGAGGGGTGGGTGGGGAAGGAATCAAAACTCCACATGACTCATGGCCAGTAGGCCACCTCACCCTTCTGTCCCCTGTGGCCTGGGGCTGCCCCTGGGTGAAAGCTCTTCCCAAGGCAGAGATCCAGGTGGGTGGAGACCAGTCAGGCCCCACCAGTCTCCAAAGCCAGCTCAGGCTGAGGAGGGCCCGGAGCGGGAAGGAGCCTCAGAAACCCTTTAGCCACTTTCCAGCTGGGCCTTCTGACCCTCTGCTCCTCTGGCTGTGGCCAAGCCGGAGGTGTTGTTGGGCGGGGGGCTCACTCCCTGTCCGGAGCAGAACTACATTTAGAAAGCTCTAACCCCTGCTGAGGGACCGCTGCTCCTGGTCGCAAAGTAGAAACAAATACTCAATTAGTGTGCAAAAAAAAAAAAACAACCACCCAAACCTGGGCATAAATAAACAATGGGGCAGGGCTGGCAGGGATGTCAGAGGGCCCGGAGGGGCCCCCACCCAGGGGCTGAGGGAGCCCCGGGAGGCTCTGGCCGGGCGCCCCCAGGAGCCGTCTGAGAACACAGGCCCCGCCAGCCCCGGCGCCCGTAGCACCGAGAGGAGCAGGAGAGCGGCGGCGGGTCAGACCCACTCCTGCAGGGAGCGCTTGCAGTAGAGCAGCACGCGGGGCGCGCCCTTGCGCTGCATCTGCACCAGGGCGTAGGTGAGGCCCAGCACGCAGAGCAGCAGCAGCAGCGGCGGCACCAGCACCAGCACCATGTTCCCCGTCCGCGCGACCTCCTCCAGCTGCACCACCACGCGGCTGCCCCCGTCCTCGTCTGTCCCCTCGCCGCCGCCCGCGCCGGCCTCTCGGCCCTCCTCGCCCTCCTCGCTGTCCCCGCCCGCCCCGGGCTCTGCATCCCCGTCAGGATTGAAGGGCGGACGGGCCACATCGGGCCATCGGGGTCCCGTGTCCACGTGCTCTTGGCAGCCCATGAAGTCCCGCAGGATGGATTTGGGGTAGCCTGGCTCCATCCGCAGGCGGTCATTGTCAAACTTCCAGTACTTGGTGCCCTTGTAGAAGTACGTGTAGGCTGCGGAGGGCAAGCAGGGATGCGTGCTGTCAGGCCGCAGACCCTCAAAGAAGACCAGGACATGCTGAAGGCGCCCGGCGTTAAAATACCCCCCTTCTCACCTGCTGGCCTGAGCACTTTCAAATCGGCCCTCTCTCAACATACAGGAGCCAGACCGGGCTCAAAGAGGGGCGGGTTGGGGTCAAGGGCCTGACTATGCTTCCAGCGCTTCCTGGCTGGGCTGCCATTGACTGGGACGGTGCACGGAAGGGTCTTGCAGCCCGCTGGGCCCGCGGTGACACTCAGGGGGCCCTGCTACCCTGTCCCAGGATTGGCTCCACCCCACACCAGAGAGGCCAGTGTTTTACTCAAGGCCGCACAGCTACCCTGCAGCTTGGGCTGGAACAGAGCCCAACGCTGCCTTGGACAGCCTCTGCGGCCTTGGGCACCTTGCCCACGTCCCATCAGCCCCAGGAAGGGTCAAGTCTGAACTATGGGTGAGTCTTTACTCTGCTGGACACACTGAGATCAGAGTGATGCCATCATACACAGACATACAGAGATGCACGTGACTGCCTAAGCCCCGGCAAAGCCAGCAGGGTCTACCTTGAGCCCAAAGACCCAGAACCTGAGAACCAAGACTAATGGTTTTTCTTAAGGTCGCCAGAGACCCCACTGGAGAAATAAAAGCCACAGCTCCCTGTTGCCCAGTTATAGTGACAGAGGTCAAGCTTCCTTTCCAGGCGGGAAAGTGGGCACACTGGGAGGACCCTTGCCCCCCATCGCCCTGGGCCAAGCTCACCGCTCGGGCTTCAGGCTCCCTCTGGGCTGCCCAGGCCTAGCTGGACTCTGCAGGGAGCAAGGCCGTCCCAAGTGCCAGCTCTGGACACAGGCAGACCTGGGTTGGACTCGACTCCCCAACTCCCTTGCGATGGGACTTGGGGCCCTTTACTCAAACTCTCTGATTTAGTTTGTCTGTAAAAAGAGGATGGAGACAATGCAGGAAGGATCGGAGAGTCATGCTCTGGAAGCCCCCAGCCCAGGGCCTGACACAGCGGTGTCCCCCATACCTGCCATCGCAATCCTGGTGAATCCGGGGGGGGGGGGTTGGTGAGTGCTAGGCAGACTGCAGGGGGTTGGCCCGGGTACCTGCATCGTTGCTCAGGAAGGCCCCTTTGGGGGAGGTAGGGATCCCTTGCCAGACACTGATGGGCTTGGGGTAGCCGGGGTCTCCACGCTGTGTCTCCTCATTGAAACGCCAGTACCTGTGACAGAAGCACTGGGCTGTGGGTTCTCTCTGGGTAGGAGAGGTTGGACTGGAGCCTTCTCCCTTTGGGGAAGGGGTTGCTCACCTGTCCTCTTGGAAGAAGAAGGTGTGGCCTGTGGGTTCCCACCAGATGGCTGTGTCGATGCGGTCGTAGGGGATGCCCAGGCCATAGCTGGTCAGTGGCTGAGGGTAGCCGGGCTCCAGGTTCGCTTCTCGGAAGAGCCAGTAGCGGTCACCTGTAGGAGTGGGAGGTGGATGAGGATGGGCCTGGGGCTGGGGGGGGTATATAGGGGGGGTACAGGGAATCTGACCTTGGGCCCACAAATCTGTTCACACCCACGGCCACACTCATCACACACACACACACACACATTCTCTCTCACCACACATACACAGAATCATACATACCCTTGCACGCAGGACAGGCACTGACCCCTATACACACCCAAGACAACACACAACACAACTCACTTGCATGTCATACACACTTGGCACTCATGGGCACCTGCGACATACTCACTGACACATGTACAAGTCACTCACTCACACTTACATATATACCACTCAGGCACACTATATATGGCCTGCATTCCCACGTAAACATCCACCCCACCCCCAAACACAGTTCTTTTTTTTTTTTTTTTTTTTTTAAGATTTTATTTATTTGACAGAGAGACAGCCAGCGAGAGAGGGAACACAGTCACGGGGAGTGGGAGAGAAAGAAGCAGGCTCCCAACAGAGGAGCCTGATGTGGGGCTCAATCCCAGGACTCTGGGATCACGCCCTGAGCCGAAGGCAGAGGCTTAACGACTGAGCCACCCAGGTGCCCCTTGGTTTTTACAGTTCTTGTACATAGAGAGGAAAGAGGCGGAGCCCTGCCTGGTCTCTGGGCCCGGGGCGGGGGGGGGGGGGGCTTTTCGCTGGGTTCAGGCCAGCGGGGGGCTGGGGACACGGTTGATCTGTCACGGGGTACTTCCCTTGAGGCCCTCCCCAGGGGGGCAGAACCCAGAGGGAGGCCTGGTGGTAGGGAGCTTCATTGTCCCTGCAGGCCAACCCCAGAAATCCTGCCCGAGTGGGCTCGGGAGATCTGTTCTTATGAGGAGGGGCTGCCGGAGGCACAAGAGGCAAGGAAGGAGGGAACCAATGCGGAGCCCCTGTGCTGCAGAGGACGGACAGTGGCCTCCAATCAGAGCAGCCTCTGGCCCCCAGGGGCTCGGGTGTCTCCTGGTTTCTGTCTACATCCCGCACCCCTGCCTTGACTCGTCTCCCCCCACAGTGGGCAATAGGATACTACATGCAATGTAGCCCTTTGCTCTCCTCCCTCAGGCCCGCTGGGTCAGAGGCCAGATCAGAGGATAGGGCAGGAAGGCTTCCCAGGCCTCCCACCTACCCCTACTTACCTTTAAAAAAGACAAAACGTCCATCTTGGCGCTCGTAGGCAGCACTGATGTCACTGGGCAGACCACGCCAGAAGTGCCCGATGGGCATGGGATAGTTGTCCAGGACACGGTTGTGCCGAACCCGCCAGAACCAGCGGCCCTGGGGAGGGTGTGGGTGTGAGTGGGCAGGGTAGGCCTCATCCTGGGAAAGGCCCCTCTTCGATCCACCCCTTCCCAGGTCAGGGAGATCGGAGGGGTAGCTCAGAAGCCCAGGGTGGCCTGGGGAGGGAGCCCTGGGCGGGGCATAGGCCCCTGCACGTCTGTGTCACCCTGGCCAAGCCCGTTGTCCCTCAGGCTGGTTTCTTCTTGGTCTAGGGTCTGATGGCTCCCCAGAAGCTGCTCAGTGAGGGAGGGCCGGGATGCCTGGGCAACCAGGTGGGGAAAGGGTCCAGGAGTGGGATGTGGGGCTTGCTCTCCTGCTCTGAGACGGGGCCAAGGGGCTAGGGGAGGCATGGGTGGGGGCCAGACCTTGAACACGAACATCTCCCCACGCAGCATGGCTACTGTGTCAAAGTCCCCGTCGCAGATGTTGGGGCCGTACTGGTCAGGCCGTTCCGTGGCTCGGGGCTGGGCTGGGGGGCCTGGCTTTGGGGGCCGCTCTGGCTTCCCACCTGGGGGTGGTGGCTGGGGGGGCCTGGGGGGCCGATGGTCTGGCCGGCCCGGTCGCCGGGGAGTCACAGTAGGGAGAGGCCGGGTGGGCTGTGGCTGGCCATCCGGGGTGCCTGCAGAGTGGGGTGGGGGGGGAGTGGGAAGTCAGCAGATAGCCCCAGAACCCAGCCAGGATGCCAGGTTCTCCTACTCAGAACCGGGGGACCCTGGGGCCCCCAGCCTGGAGGGTCACGTGCCTCGGTGGTAGGCCTAACCAGGTGCAAGTCCCCGTCTGTCCCTAGCAGACCCTTCCCCCACGTGGGCCATCATCCTCAGGACCTCCATCCTCCTCCATACAGCCCCCTCCTCGACCTCCCCACACTGGACGTGGGTCACTGTGCCCCTGAGTCTGCTCCTGCCTCCACGTTCCCTTGGGGACATTCCCCTCAGGACACTAGCCTGCTTCAGTGTACCAGGAAGTAGTGGGCACATGCAGAGGAAAGAACGTGGCTCTGGGACCACTGCCGAGGGCCCATCTCATTGCCAGGTTGCCGGGGATACAGTAAGGGAATGTCTGTCATGTGTCCAGCAGGGCAGGTACCGCCAGCTCTAACAAGGGGCTCAGTGGGGCACTGAGCACAGGCCCTGACCCACAGAACTGGTCCTCAGGAGACCTTACCACTGGAGACCTTCTCGGGTGGGGCCTGGGTGGAGGGGGCACCACCTGCCTCAAAGCCACCGGGCAGTGATAAGCCAACAACACTCACTGGAGAGCCTGGGACAGGCTTGGGTTGGGAGCGAGAGTGGGAAGAACGGGGTCTGGGACCCCAGGGGCATGCCTAGTTTAATAAGAATACCACTGACCCTGAGGAGGAAAGGAGGGGTCACTGGGGGGCTTTGGGGACCCCAGCCTGGAGCCACCATGAGGGCCCCGGGCAAGGGCCAGGCCCTGGAGTCAGCCAACCCTGGGTGTGATTTCTAGCACCATCAGTTACTCAGTGATGTGGACAAGTCACTAATCCTCTCTGGGCCCGTTTCCTCATCTACAAAACTGGTACCTATGCCTCGTTGGGCTGGGAGTTGAGAGCCGGCGTGCAGAGCTTCCCGGCCGTACCCATGCTGCCTGCTCACCGTACAGCTGCTGGATGCCCCGGAGGTCGTCCTCGGGCAGCTGGAAGGTGTCCGTGTCCATCCACTGGTAGAATGGCGCCATGATGGCGCTGGGGTTGCTAGAGTGCTCCAGCCCTAAGGCGTGGCCCAGCTCATGCACTGCCACCAGGAAAAGGCTGTTCCCTGCAGTGGGGGCGGGTGGCACAGTCAGCTCTGGCCTGGCCCAGGCTCTGGACCCCCAAGGCCCTGTGGGCTGAGGCTATCAGAGAGCTGGCCCTTCTGCCAATCTTAGAAGAGGCTGAGCTGCTCTGACTGCTGTGCCTCAAGCTTCCCTACCTGGGAAATGGGTATGATGATCCCTTCCCTTCCCTATCACCCTTTGGAGATCACGGGACAAAAGACTGAGATGGAGGGTCAGTGCTCCAGAGAAATGTGCAGGGGAAACTCTCCCCTCCCAACCGCGTAGCTACTGAACCGGCTCAGAGGGCGATGCCCACCACCGGCTCTGCCTCCCCTGCCCTGCCCTGGCCAGGTGTCCTCACCATGCAGGTCTGTGCTGGAGAAGGTCCAGGGCTCATCTGCATCGAAATGGGTATCCCCGCCCAGACCAGGGCCAGGGAAATAGGCGTGGGCCAGAAAGCCCCCTGTGCCATCAAATGGTGAGCTGTCGCCATGGAAACCAGAGGCAAAGAGTACCATGATGTCGGCCTCCTTCTGCCGCCTCAACCGGATGTCCTCATAGGGCACCTCCTGGAAGACCAGGGGCGTGGCCTGCTCCCACACACGGAAGGCCCTTCGCACTGCCTCCAGCGAGTGGTACCATCCCAGCTTCTCTGTGTAGTTCTGGATGCTGTGGGTGGGCAGGGAGACAGGGAGTAAACCCAGGGCCTACTGGGTTCCACCGCCCACTGCTAGCACCCACTGGATGGGGGTGAAGACACATGGTCCCAAGAGACACGCTAAGATCTGAGCTGGTTCACAGACAGTGCCCGTCAATACCAACCATTCATTTACTCTGATGTGAGTTTGAAAAAGAGAACTAACACGTCAAACCTGGGAGTTCACGAGGATATCACTAAATAAGGTTGCACGGTGCCCAGTTAGCTTAAATAAGAAAACCATGAAGCAAATAAAAGAACAGGTGCCGTGTAGCTAAGAGAAAGAACTAGAGGGTTTGGAGACAAATGGCTGAGGTTTAGGAAACATGGGCCAAGCAGTTCTGGTTATTGGACTGCAGGGTCAGTCTGTCCTGAGTTCAAGGCCAGGCTCTGACATGATCTACATGACCTTGGGCAAGCGACTTTGTCTTTCTGTATTTTAGTTTTCTGCATCTGTAAAATGGGAAAAGGACAGTCGTGCTCTCATCCTGAGGAGCTGGGAGGAGGACATGAATAAGCTCATGGAGAACACGGGCCCTGAGTCTTCATGTGATAAAGGCAGGAGGAGGCCTGGTATTGCCCACATAAATCAGACTAAGCTTCTGTGTGCTGGACAGATCTCCTCCATTAAAAGCTGGTTGGGCCATGACTTCGCTCTGGGGGCCTGGGGTCTAAGTGGCCGCAGGAGCCGCTCTTCCTTGGGAGACAGAGCTGAGGGTGGGGCCATGGCTGGACTAAAACAGGAAGGGGAGCCCTTGGGGACTGCCACGTGGCTCGGGGCTTGGCGGGGGGGGGGGGGGTTCCTCGCCAAAGGAGGAGGGTGCCTGGACCAGGGTTTTTGCAGGCGACTTGCTGCCTGCCCACTTGACAGATGCCTGGATTCCAACACCTTGCTACCCTCCCTATCCCTTAGGTGCCCGAAGCTCTGTGTGCCAGGCGCTGCGGAGGCCCCCAGCTGTGCAGCCATCCCCCAGCCGCTGGCGGGTGGGGTGGGGAACCGGGAGGGAAGGAGGACAGAGCGGAAGCAGCTCCAAGGGTCCTGACCTTCGCCGGGGGAAGACTGCCTAGAATGCAGGGCTGATCTTGTCAGCGTGGGAGTGGGTCGGATGGTCTATGCTGGGCGCCCTGGGGTGGGCTTCTGGGAAAGGAAGCCTTCCAGACAAGCCCACTGGGAAGCCTGAGGACTCAGCCTGAGTAGGGAGAGGAGCGGGCAGTCTCTGGCCGACACTGTGGGAGGGCTGCTGCCCTGGAGAGCCACAGTCCCTACCTGAAGGTCAGGTGGTGGTTGGTCCACTTCCTCCCCGTGAGGGCATAGCGTTTCCGCCGCCGTCGAAGGTTGGCTTTCACGTGCACCCCAAACTGGTCCGGCACCCCGCAGCGGGGTCGCTTCATCCACCTGGGTCACCGGCACAGAGGGGTAAGCCCAGAGGCTTCCTCCCTATGCCTGCCCACTTTGGCCCTGCCTCTTCCAGGCAGTCCACCTTCTTCCACCCTTTTGCCTTTGGCCTCCAGCTGTCCTCTGTATGGGCGCAGTGGGGGTGGGAGACTCTCTGCACTTCAGTTTCCTCATCAGAAAAACAGACATGTTGACCTCAGGCTGGAAGACCAAGTGCCCAGCATGGGCTCCACAAAAGTGAGCCCCCTTTCACCGGTATCACCCAGGAATGGGAGAGTTACTCCTGAGGCCCTCTGTCCATGTTATGTTATGCTCAGTGCATGCTCAAGGATGTGACTTTGGGTCCCATCACCTCTGTCAGATTCAGCGCAGAGCTGAGGCCCAGCGAGGATGTCCCAGCCAGGGCCCCGCGTGCTGCTTCTCCCCATCCCCGTGCCTGTGGCAGACATCACTAATCACTCCCATGCTCCTTGTGCCCAGCCAGATTCGTCTCCGGAGCTTTCTCGACCTTAAGCTTCTGGCAGCCACTCCCAGCCAATCAGAGCTAGCAGGGAAGACCAGACCATTTGCCATTTCTTATCTAGGCTACTCTATTCTGGAAACTCCACCTGCCAAACCCCTGTCAGAGCAGGCCAGAAGGAGGGCAGGTGCCAGTGGGGTCTGGGAAGGGCCCGACGGAGGGACTCACGCCTTGGTTTCTTCATCGAGCACGCCCGTGACGGGAATCCCATAGAAGCGCTGCATCTCAGCCAGGGCTGAGGCCAGGATCTGCGCGGAGCGCATGGTGGACATGTGGCGGCTCGGCTGCGGCAGGTAGCCGTAGAGCCTCAGCCAGTTCTGCAAAGGAGAGGCCGCCCCTGGGTCAGCATGTCTGGCACTGCTACCTCTGAACACACGCAGCCTGCATCCCACCACTGCCCGCGATGGCCACCATCGCCCTGTCGGGGCCGCCACCCCCTCCTGCTGCAGTGGCCGTGTGAGCGTCTGTACTGCTCTCTCGACTTCCACCTCCTACGGTCTGTTCTCACACAAGAGCCAGAACAAAAGGCCTTTACAAGTCAGGTCTGGTCAATCTTCCACTTCTGCTCAGAATCCTCCAAAAACGTCCCAGCTCAGAGGAAAAGCCGTCTTACAGGAGCTGCCAGGCCCTCACTACCTGCCCCTGCCTCAGCCCTCACTCCTCCCACCCACCCCCAGCCGGTCACACTCCTGCCTCTGGGCCTTTGCACTTACTGTTCCTGCTGCCCAAGCACACTCTCTCTCAGACCTATCTCTATGGCTCCCACCCCCCACTTCCCTCAGTCTCTGCTTTCACCTCACCTTACTGGAGGGGTGTTCTCTGACAATACAATGTTAAAAGACGACCCCCACCTGCACACCCTGCCTCCCCTCTTGTCCTTCCCTGAACTCGTCATCTAACACCTATTTCACTTCGGTGTTTGTTGTCTTCCCCATTAGGATGGAGACTGTCCATGAGCACAGTCCACAGTAGCTGTCTTTATCATCGTACTGGCTGCTCCAGGGTAGACCCCCTACCACTCCTGGCAGACCGCTGGGGATCCTGAGGGGTTCTCACCAAGGAGGAAAACCAGCCCCTTGGTGCTGCTCCACTGCACATCGTAAGCCTCCTGGAGGAAGAGCGGAGGGATTCGGGCAGCCCACCCGGGCCCAGTAGGGTGGGACAGGAGGCCTGAAGTTCAGTCCCTGCTTTGCCACAAATGCTTTGTTCTCACCGGGCCTGAGTTTTCTCAGGGAACAATGGGGCAGCCCTGGGAAAAGCAGCTGGCACACAACGGGGGTGCCTGTCCCCTTCCAGAGCTTGCTGGGCGAGTCTTCTCCATCTGTCCATCCAGTCACCCACTCCCCTCCTGCCAAGTGTGTCTGTGGTGCCCTCTCTGTGCTAGACACCGTGCGAGCTGGAGGCTACGGAGGGCCCCGGGACAGGTGTGCTTCCTTCCAGGGGCTTCCAGGCTCCCTGGGGAGACCAGGCGTTCCCACAGAGGGAGGGACTCACGCCTGCAGGTTTGTGAGCAGACATGGCTGTCGCAGTCACAAATGGAGGATGGGATCCCCGATGAGCCAAGCTGAATTGTGCCGTGACAGCACGGTGACTGCCAAGAGAGGCTGCTGGTGAGCACAGAGGCCATGGACTGCTATGGGCTCTGGCTGCATGGAAGTGTGTTTTGTACCTTTCCTGGCCCGCCCTGGCTCTCCAGGGCTCCCAGAGTGAGGGCACCTGAGGCCTGCTCTCTGGGAGGCTCTGGAAGGTTAAGGCTGCACATCAAAGTCCCATAAGGCAGGATGATGGCCAGGTATGGTGCTTGCCATTGACGAACAGCCCTGTGTCAGCTGGCCAGGGCCACGCCCATGTCTGTCTGCCACCAGCATCACAACCAACTCCCCAAAGATTTGCCCCCTCAATGCCATCGCCAGCCCCCGGCATGGCTGGGCGGCCCACACAGCCGGCTCAGCGGTGCCCAGGTGGCCGCTGGAGGGAGGGGCTGTTCAGCCAAAGAGGGTGACATGGACGGATGCCTGGCCGCAGCTTCCAGGCCTCCCGGGCCCTGGGAAACAGCCACCAAACGAGCAGGCAGAGACAGGGAGCTGGGAAACAGCCATCAGCTCCGGTGACAGGGCTGGGGACAGATTCTGGCCCGGCCACTTGCGAGCTGTGGCCGCGTGCCTCCTGTGCTTTAGGCATCATCAGACTCAATTGTTTTTTTGTTGTTGTTTTGTTTTTCAGAAGACAAGACCACCAAGTTTTTATTTATTCAAAGGGACATTTCCAGGTACATAAAGAGGCTACAAGTTAGTGCTGTTTAAAAAAAAAAAATCAAACGTCTACTCATCAAGGCCGCATTTAAGGAAAACCATGTCAGATGGCAAAGGAGGCAGGAGACGACCACAGAGCCCCGGCCATTCAGAGGGGCCTTTCTGTCACGGAGCAGCTCCCTTCCCCTGGGACAGCAGGCCACGGTGGCTGGAGCAGCAGAGCTGGAGGCGCTGGGAGGGGTCAACAGGCCACCGGCCAGGGGCACTGACCCCCAGGAGGCACTGGGGAGGAGGAGCTTGCAGAGGTAAAATCCCACTTACAGGGCGGGCTGGACCCGGACCGGCCTCATACATGGGTTTCCCTGAGGATTCGATGGGGAGGCCACACCACTGGGTGGCAATGTGCCAGGTAGGGAAGGGTGCTCAATAAATGTATCATTAATGACGGAGGCCTGTCTGGTTGTCCCTGGAACCGCAGCCTTTTGCCTCTCCTGAGAGAGTGGAAGGGTCCAGGCTCCAACAGGGCCTGAATGCCTGGCAGCCTCAGCAGCAAGGGGAGGCAGGAGTGCCCTGCACTACCCCCCCCCGCCCCCATCCCTCTGGCCCAGGGCTCCTTCCCTGTTCTTCCCAAGCACGGGAAACCTCTCCTGAGGCTCTGTGCGCGTGGAAGGGCAGGGTGGGAAGTCCAGTGCCCGTAATGGGCAGTTTCCTAAAGAAGCTGGGAGAGAGAGAAGGCGGGGCGGTGATACTAGGCCAGCTCTGACAGTGAGGCGGGGGGGGGGGGGGGGGGGGGGGAGCCGCCTGCTGACGGAGGAGGGCGCCTCTACATCACCTATTTGCATAAGGTAAAAATATCTCAGGGAGCGCAATCACAGGCCACCAAGGGGCTGATTAGCGGTGTCTGCAGTGACAGCGGGAGGGCAGGCAGGGGAGGCTCAGGCTGGGGCCCTGGGGAGAGAAAGGGAGGGGAGCTGGGCCTGTCTGCAGTGAAGAGCTCCAGAGCCCAGCAGAGCCGACGGGGCTGAGAGGCCCTTCACTCCTGGGGGCAGCTCAGGGGCTGACGGGAAGGTCCCATGGGTGCCCGCGGACCCTCCTTCCCACAGACAAGCACCCTTGGGGTCTTAGGGAAGCCAGGCGCCTCCAACTCAGCATCAGCCAAACCTTGAGCCCTCAGTCTCCTGGTGACCAATGCCCTTGGCCAGGATGAGGATCCAGGCCAGGGAGCAATGGCACGTGAGGGAGGGGAGCAGATACTGGTCTAGGCCCAGAGCAACTGAGCCCCAGAGGATAGGGTGAACAAGCTGCTGGAGCCTGCCTGACTCTGGCAGACTTGTGCCCAGGGCTGACTGCCAAGTGCCCATCAGTCTACACCAACCGTAGGGCTGTGTGGGCTTTTCCTGTCCCCTGTGTCTGGGAGGATGTTTCTCTCCACCCTACTGCCACACTGAGTGTGACAAACCCAGGAGGTGAGGATGCAGAAGGAAAAGATCATGGGATTGGGGTGCACAGGTGTGTGACGGGGCTGCTTGCACCCTTGAAGTCCCAGCTTGCTGACGTGCTCTGCTGCCATGGGCCAAAAGGGGGTCGTGACTCCCAAGGTCATGACCAACCTCCCAGTCTTGAAGTTGGGGAGGGGCTGCTCCTACTGGTGACTGTAAACTCTGTCCTTTACGAAAGTAGCCTTCTTTTCTTCCTTGTTACCTAGAGTCTCGTAGGTGGGGTAAGCTAAGCAGGTGAAACTTTGTTTCTCACGTAGGGAAACTGAGGCACGGACAGGTCAGGAAGCTGCAAAATAGGGGGAGCTCCTCCATGAGAGCCACTGTCCAGTGGGAGGCAGGGAAGGTTCTGAAGAGAGCTCTAGGGACCATGCAGAGAGACCCCACCCACCCGGATTCTACCAGCCATTCTTTCCTGAGCTCCAGACCCCATCCCATAAGTATGTATAGATGTGGGGTGCCTGGATGGCTCAGTAGGTTAAGTGTCTGCCTTCCGCTCAGGTCATGAGCTCAGGGTCCTGGGATCAAGCCCCATTTGGGCTCCCTGCTCAGTAGGGAGTCTGGTTCTCCCTCTCCCTCTGCCCCTCCCCCATGCTTTCTCTCTCAAATAAAATCTTTTAAAAAAAAACTATGTATAGACGCTTCAGGTGAGGCTAGCCCTAGGTAAGGAACCATGGGGCCATCAGGAGTCTGAGGGGAGATTCCTGGCCCCCTGGCCCTTAGAAGAGGCCATAAACACAGTAGCAGAAGGCTGAGAACCCTGCGGTGGGCCAGGCAGTTTACTCTCATCATCCCATTCTATGCTCACAAGTACCCCATCCCCATTATACAGACAGTGAGGTTCAGAGAGGGCGATGGCCCCCCCACAGTCACACAGCTGTCTGGTTAGAACTGGAACCCACAAGCAGTGCTACTGGCCCAGGCCGCTTGTGAAGCAGCACCAGCTCCTCTTGGCCGGAGAGCACAGTACTGGGGGAGGGCATCTAATCCTCCCCACACCCTACCTCTCGGCTGGATCTGGGCGCCGGGCCATGTCAGCAAGGCTGCCCCCCAGAATTGCTGAGACAATGCCAAGGCAGGCCCACGGGGAGGGTGTGTCTGAGAAGGAGCCGCGGATCGATATTGTGCATTAAGCGGCTGTGGGGTGTGGGGGAGGGGGAGCGCCCCTGCTGCCACTGCAGCCAGCTCCTCTGGCCAGCTCCCCTGGCCTCAGATTGCTGGGGCCCCTCCACCAGCCCCCCCACCCCGGCCTTATCGGACCCTGTGCGATAAAGCAGGATCTCTGCAAGGCTCTGCTCTGCTGCTGTCACCCCAGCTCTTTCTGCAATCTACGCAGACCCTGGCAGAGTTGCCAGTCAGGCATAAAAGGCATCTTGTCAGGGCTGCCGGTGACGGACCCGGACCTTCCATGGTGTGAGGTCCTCATCGTGCTCGTCTCCCTTACTCTCAGTCTGTGGGCTCTTGGGAGCAGGCCAAGGCCTGGCCTGGCTCTGCACTCCCGGTCTTGGCCGGCACAGAGCCAGTGCTGAAAGAGATTTGTAGTCCTGGGAAGCCACAGCCCCTGCAGGCGCAGAGCATGCACCCCGTGCCCACTGGGCCCACCCTCTCCAGGGGGTCTGAGCCAGAAGCCCATTCACCAGCTAGGTGACCCAACCCAGCCCTAGACTCATCCAGCCTCAGTCTGGAGAGGACCTCGGGGCCGTCAAATCCAGCTGCCTCACTGAAGCTTCTGTGGACCATAGCTGGGCCCAGGGCTCTTCCAGCCTGCACCCCTGCAGAGATGGGGTGCCCACTGCCATCAAGGTAGCCCATTCTGTCTTTGGGCTTCAATAACTGTTGGAAAGCTGCTTGTCAGGCTGAGCAGAAATCTGCCTCCCAGGGACACCTGCCCCTCGGTCCCGACTGCTTGTCCGCATAACAGGCCTTAGGGTGATGGAGGGGGCTAATTAAGCTTCTCTGCGCCCCCTGTTCCTTCCTTGCAAAGCAGAGTCAATATTATCACTCCCTTCCTGTCACACAGGGATGATAGCACAGATGACACAGACCAAGGCCAGTGAGGAGAGGGGTCACCAAGCCAGGCCCCCTGTCCTTGGTGGATCTTTTACCTTTCCAGGCAGCACGGTCCATACTTTAGCAGTTCCAGAAGAACTCGTTTGCTTATTTGGGGCTCAAGCTGCCCTCCCCTCACTATGTGAAAGTTACAGCTGAGGAAGGGGCTCTGGGTAGCAGGGAGAGTAGGAGGGGTGGGGAATGTCCAGCCAGGGAAGCTGGAAGGAGGTGGTTGCCTGAGTTCCTGGGTTCCTTTACCCTGCCCCCTCTGGGCCTGCTCCTGCAATCCTTAACCTGGAGGGAAAAACAGACCGGTCCTTTGGCCAGTGGGCGGGGTGAAAGTGTCCTGTTTGCTAGTGGTTTCGGGGCTGGCTGAGAGCCAGGCCTTGAGGCCTCACCTGCAAACTCTCTGGTAGGTGTTATCAGTGTTGATAGGGCTGCTCATGGAGCAAAGCCTGGGTGGCTGGATAGGTGGGGGGACGGCCGAGGGCAGCTCTGGCCCCACCTCTACAACCTCTCCACCTGGATCTTCACAGAATGGCACCTCGAAGCCTTTTGCCCAGCATGTGGGCTGGGAGCTCAGCTCCAAGCCAGACCAACTGGGGTTCATCCCAGCTCTGCCACCTCTTGGCTGGGGAATTAGGACAACTTCTCTGATCCCCCAGTCTCAGTTTCCTCTTCTGTACAATGGGGTCATGATAGCCCCTCCACTTGCAGAGTTAACGCCAGGATCAAATGGGAAACATACAAAACCCCTGTGCGCGGTGCCTAGGATATAACCAAGCGTGCTGAAGGTGCTCAACAATGACAGCGCATCCTCACTGGGCCCCACGTGAGGACCGCCGGGCATGGTGTTCGGCATTTTACACATAAACGCGCTGAATCTCCCAGTAACTCCATCCAGGAGATGCTATTACGATTCTCATTCTGTAGACAGGGAAA
The DNA here is from genome assembly GCF_024610735.1 of Ursus americanus. Lineage (NCBI taxonomy): Eukaryota > Metazoa > Chordata > Mammalia > Carnivora > Ursidae > Ursus > Ursus americanus. The sequence continues at coordinate 14,812,217 of NC_142147.1, read as the reverse complement.
CAGGTCAGAGAGGTTTCATGACTTGCCCAACAGCAAATGCCACTTGCTGCTGTCACTGTGTTCGGCCACCATTTTGCAAGCACTTCCTAAGTCCCTAGTGCCAAGCTCCTAAATGCTCAATGTGAAACTGGGCTCTCACCCCTCTGGGGTGGCAGGCAGTCCTGGGAGGGCAAGGTAGTTCTCAGGGCTAAGGGCCAGCCCTGGAAAGCTGCTCCATACCCTGGCCTCCAGGCTCTGGCAGCTCGACCACCGGATGGCAGTAGGATGGGACACATCTCTACAGGCTGGATGATGGCCGGCATCCTCATCTGGGGGTGCTAGGTCCTCATCTGCCTGTCCACATGTCAGAGACTGAGTTGGGTCTTCTTGCTCATTTCCTGCTGTTCCCACGAGGGAAGTGGGATCTGGTAAGAGGCACCCTTCCTCGTCCCTCTGATCCAAGCCCAGCCTGTATACCTAAACTGTTCCTACCTGGGGATGCAACATCTGGGCTCTCTCCCCCAAAGGGCCCGGTCCACCGCCACTAGTCTCCAGGCATCCCTGGAACTGGTGTCCTTCTGGGGAGCAGCCTCATGGGAGCCCTGACTCATGGGGGCTCCTCCAACTAGAAGGCACCTGGGGGTGCACCTATGTGCATGGCCCCAGGTCCTCACATTCATCTGTGGGGTCCTCCCAGGACACTGTGTGGGGGACAGCATCCGAGCAGACAGCTCCCGGCCCCTCTGCTTCTGCTGCCTCAGAGACCACATCTCCGAAAGCAGAGATGGCCATGGGGCTTGGTCCCCGCCTGAGTTGCCAGCTATGCAAGCCACGTCAACCTTGGGATGATATGGAAGATGTCAAATGTGTTAGTCTGTCTGGGCCACAATAACAAAAATATCACAAACTGGGCAGCTTATAACATGCATGGCTCACCATTCTGGAGGCTGGCTGTCCAAGATGAGGGTGGCAGCATGCCCGGGTTCTGGGGAGGGCTCTCTTCTGGGGTGTGGACTGCCTACCTCTTGCTGTGCCCTCATATGGTGGAAGGGGCAAGGGAGCTTTCTCGGGCTGCTTTTATAAGGGCACCAAGCTCATTCAAGAGGGCTCCATTCTCATGACCTAATCGCCTCTCAAAGGCCTCCTGCCTAATACCATTGCCTCAGGAGTCAGGTTTCAACCTATGAATTTGGGGGAGTATGCCAAATTCAGTCTAGAGCACCAACTATAATCAGAAGTGGGGGGCAGTGGCGACCACAGCAACCCCCACAGCTGGCCTCAGGCAGACGTCAAAATCCCAGCTGGGCAGGGGAGGCACAAAGGGGCCAGAACCCAGCGCTCAGAGGGGCACGGCTGTCCCAGGCTGCCATTGAGCTGGCCTCAGCACAGGCCGTGAGCACTGGGGGTCTGGAGAAAGTCTCCTGTGGGGGATCTGGGTGTGTTTCTAGGTCGTTTCTTCTGCTCCTTGGGGTGGGACAAAGGTAGGCATTTTCGTCCAGGGGTCAGAATGGGCGGGTCAGCCAGTTACGCTGTTCAGACAAGCACACACCGGGCTGTTGTGTGCACGGAGGCAGTGGACTGACTGGACCGTGGGGCGGCCCCAGCACTGGGACCTGGCAGAGGACTGAGCATGCAGGGCAGGGCCCAATGGGATGCCAGGTCCCTAGCCGTGCCGATCAGCCTAGTTCTGTCTGGGTTTTGAAAGAGACTGAGAGGAGTGGTCTGTTGAGTAGTTAGAGAAAGGACTGAAAAGCAGAGACAGGAGGGAGGAGAGAAGACGCAGCTTCTGCAGGTTCCTGATGACAAGGCCCTCGCATGAACCCCTTTTCCTTGACAGGGGACACAGGGAACCTCTGCACCTTCTGCTCCACATTTAAGAAAGGGTACAAAAGGAGAGCACCCTTGGGGCCCCCAGGGGCCAGCATAGCAGTGGGAGCAGAGACTGGACACTGGAAGCCTGCGGCTTCAGCCTGCCAGTCAGATCTGAAGGTCAAAATCAGAATTCAAGTTGGCCCGCACCCCTTTTTTGCTCATTCTGCTCAGCCACCACCTAAGGGCAAGGAAGATGTGCGAGAGTCTCTACGTCGGTGTACCTGGGTGTGTCCACATTTTAGTGGCCCTGGTACCACACCTGTGAACTCTGGCAGCTGAGTCACCTCCATGGGGTGGGGCTAAGAGCCTGAAGTTGTGCCTAAAAGGAGGGGGTATGTGGGGGCGGGGGACACCAGAGATTCTCTGGTGAACAGGGAAGGCACTTAAGCAGGCTAGTAGGGGCTGCAGCCAGAAACAGCAGGACAGAGAGCAGAAGAAGGTGGGGGCTGGACTCTCAGGGCAGGGAGTCCAGGAGCTGCCGCTGGCACCTCAGTCCAGCAGGACGTGGGTCTACGGACATCCAGGGGAGCCAGTGGACAGGGCAGAGTTGCTCAGTGGCAGCTCCCCCAAGGAAGACAGCCTACTCCAGGCAGGGACCTGGCAGATGGCAGGTGGCAGCCAGCTCCTAGCACATGCCACCCACAGGGCTTCCTGATTCCTAGTCTGGTCAAACTCCTATGGTTTCTGTCCTGGGAGGGGGAGAGGGAAGCGAGAGAGGCTGGCCTTGACTCAGTTGTCAGGCTGCTCGGAGAAGGTCCCAGCCATGGCCCGACTTGAAGTCTGGAGCTATGGGGGTTCTGGGGTGAGGGCCAGGCCCAGGAGTCTCTGATGCTGGTCCTCAGCTAGCACAGGCCTGGGGACACATCTCCCATGACCTGCTGGCAAATGGGCTGGTTGCTGAAGCCATTTGACTTCTTAGGCCCAGATCTGGATAGACTTGACAGACTCCAAAGAACAACCTGTACCCCAAAGCCAACTGTAGTTGCTGGGACAGTCCACCTGTCTCTAGCCCTCTGTCTACCTTGTCTTCCAACATCAACGGTCCTTCTGCCTTCCAGAGTCTCTTCCAACAATGCCCAACCCAGGTTTCCCCCCAGGAGACAGGCTGCAGGCCAGTCACAGATCTCTAGCCAGAGCCACCACAGGCTAGGGCCCTGATCTGCAGGTACTCAGGGCTGACAGTACAGGCCCTGGGCTATGGGCACTCCCTCAGCTGGGAGAGGAGGGGGTGATGAAGGAGCAGAAGCAAAGGAAAGAGAGTAAAGCCCCTCCAACCACAGGTCCCAGCGCCCCAGCTCCCGGCCATTCAGAATGCCAATTCACCACCATGGCCACCAAATTCCAGCTTGATCCATAACTGCTTCCTGTGCAGAGATGCCTTTCTTTCTCTCCTTCTTTCTTTTTTTTTAGATTTATTTATTTGAGAGAGAAAGAAAGAGAGAAGAGAGAGAACATGAGAGGGGGGAGGGTCAGAGGGAGAAGCAGACTCCCTGCTCAGCTGGGACTCCAGAATCATGACCTGAGCCCCAAGGCCATCGCTTAACCAACTGAGCCACCCAGGCGCTCCAGGAGATGCCATTCTTAAATAGACTGTAAACTCCTCAAGGGTGGGTCTGTGACTTGGAATCATTGGGTCCTCCACTCCAGAGCAGCAGGTGGGCCTAACAGGCACTCTCTACCCAGTACCTGGATGGGAGTCCCCATCAGCAGGAGCTCCCTATAAGCCCCTGCCTGACTGACTCTGTGAAAGGGGGGGCAGCTGGACTGGGCATGGGCTGGGCTCCCACTCCACCTCCAGCCAAGGCCTGGCTCCCCACAGCTTTCCCTGGCCAGGCCAGGGAGGGAGCGCAGAGCAGGTGGGGAATTGGCTGGGAGGTGTAACTTGAGCCGGGAGGAATTCCCTGCCCTTCCTCCATGCTTTTATTAAAGTAGGGCGGGGAAGGGCAGGCTTCCATCGGAAAAATCTCCCAGGCTGCGGGGGGAGGTGGGGAAGCCGCCGGGGGGCTGGGAGGGAGCACTGGCCCGGCTGCAAATAGAAGCTCGGGCTGCGGGAAGCTCCAGGCCGACCCAAGGGCACCGAGGCCCGAGCCTACCGGGGTCTGCACTGAGGCGCGTCTCTCTTCCCACCCCCTCACTCCTGCCCAGTCCACCCTGCTCCTAGTCTGGGGCAGGGAGTCGGGTTTTAGAAGTCTGGAGAGAACGGACCCAGCTTTCGCTGGGGCAACGGAGCTGGTACCCTCACTGTCCGTGCTCGGGAGGACTGCGCTGGGCGACCCCGTGGAGCCCGCGTGTGGTGGTGGGGCTGCTAGCTGTACCCCACTGTATGCCCAGGAGGCCGAGCCTGGTCACTCGCGGGACCGATCCAGAGACGGAGCTCCGGAGAGACGTCAGGAGGGCTCCTAATAAAAACACGTTCGGAGTCTGCCCTCTCCGACCCAGGCCTCGGCGTAGGGGCGCTAGTGGAAGGAAGTGCCGTGGGGAGACAGGGTCTCTCTTGGACCCACCTGACCGTGGGGCGGCTTCCGCGCAAGAGCCCAAGGAAGTCGCCAAAGCGTCCCCGCGATCCGAGACTGCTGTCTCGGAGGTTTGAATTCCTTCCCCCGTCTCGGCCCGCCGCGCGCTCGGCTCGCCGTCACCCAGACCAGAGGCTACCGAGGCAGGAGCGCTGCCCGCTCCGCCCGTGGGCCCCCCAGGGCAGCCCCCTCCCCACTCGCAGAGAACGTCACGGCGCGCCCGCAGGGCTCTCGAGGAATCAGCCGCGCGGGGAGAGGGAAGGAGGGGAGCGAGTGCTGGGGGCAATAGAAGCGACTCCCGGGACCCGGGCTGGGGCGGATCAGTGCCCAGGGCACGGCCGCAAGGATAGAATGGGCGCTAGTCCTACACCCTCCAGGATTTGGGATGAGGTGCGCCGCAGAGGGCGAGCTGGGGAGGGGCAGCTAGCCTGGCCCCATTCTTCCCCGCCCCCTATCTCTCGGACCAGAGCTCGTCTCCGCGCCCTCCACCCCTCGCCCCAGGCCGCGGGCGTAGCTCCCTCCCGCCCACCCCTCAAGCCCCTAGCCCGCAGCGGAGGGGCCGGGCGGGGTCCTTACCTCGGCGTTGACTTCTGCGTCCTCCGCCGCCGCGCCGCGGCCCAGGAAGCCCAGAAGCACCAGGAGCAGCGGCAGCAGTCGCGGCCGCGCCGCCGCCTCCCGGCCGCCGAAAACACTGCCCGCCCAGCCCGGCCGTCCGGGAGCGCTCCGGTCGCTGCCCATGTTCTCGGCGCCTAGCCCGGCCGGCCGCGCTGCACGCAGGGCTCGCCCGCTGGCGGGCGCCCGGGCCCCGCACGCGGCTCGGAAACTTGCGACGCTCCCTGGCTCCCCGCCCGGGGGGCGCGCGGCAGACCTCTCGGTCCTTGTCCCCGTCGGAGCCGCTTAGGTCCCCTCGGCAAATTCCCACGCCCGAGGAGAAGCCGGCAGGGCAGGTCCGGGCGCGCGGAGCCGGCCCGCGGGGGAGGTGGCCGGCCGGAGCCGCCCGCTGCGGGGTCCCGCAGCCTCGGCGCCCGGGGCCCGGCTCCCGAAAGCTAGCGCAACTCCTGAGCCTTTGTCTGGCTCAGCGCTCCGGCCGCCCGGTCCCGCGGCGTCCCCCGCGCGCCCAGCTCCCTCTGTCCATGCCCGGGGCCGGGTGTTGCTCAGAGCGCGCGCCTCCCGCCCGGGGACTCGGCTAGCCCCGCGCCCGCCCGGGCCCGGGTCCCCGCGCAGTCCCGGGAGGAGGCGCAGGGAGCCGCTCGGAGCGAGTGAGCGAGCCAGGGAGCCGGCGCCCGACGTCCCCGGCGAGTTCGGCGCAGCTCGGGGCGCTCCCAGCCCTCCTCCCCTTGCTCGCCTCTTAAAGGGCCAGTGCTCTCCGCGAGCGCTGGCCCGGGCGGGGGCCAGGGGCGGTACCTCGGCGGGAGGGCTTCTCGGTAGCAGGTGCCGGCGGTGGAGTCCGACCGGGCGGCCTTTTTACTCTTCCCAGAAGGAGGGAATCCTTCCCAGCCCGCCCCCGTCACCCCCTCCTTACTTGTGGAGAGCGAGTTTGACACCCCCCCCTTCCTAGCAACCCCCTAGGGAGGGAGGGAGCAAGGAGGAAGAAAGACTGTTCTTTCTCCCACCTGGCGGGTGTGTAGGGATACTAAGGTAGCGGAAGGCAGGAAGGGGGGCTGAGGAAAGAGGGACCCAAGTGTCCTGTCTTAGGGGAAAAGAAAGATAAAAATCTAGCGGCTTGTTGGCCCCAGGAGCCTTTTCAAAAGCCTCAGGGTGTCGTTGGTCCTTGAGTGGCCCTCCTCAGTCGCCCACTGAGGTTGGGCAGCTTGCGTGGGCAAAGGCACAGGTTTCAGACAGAGGTAGTTGCACTTTTCGTCACTTACCTGCCGCCTCCAGGTCCTTATCTGGAATGTGGGGCAAACGGCGGCTGAGGGTTAGGTATGCCGCTGTCTCCACACTGTTAACTGTCCAAGCAGAGGACACTGTTTTGTGCAAGTGAAATGTAACAATGTGGTTCCACCAGGTGATGGGCCAGTGGGCAAAACTTCCACAGAGCGGAGCTGAAAGTGCTAGATTTAACCCTATCGTGGGAGCAGCTTAAGATCCGCCTGCAGGGACGCAGACTGCCTGGGGTGGCCAGGGGCCTTGGTCTAAAGTCCACAGAGGCTACGATTCCAGATCAAGGGCAGTGCTGGCCCCACAGACTGGCTCCAGGGTCATGAGGTGATGACCTGGTGGGGAGAGCAGCAGGGTGGAGACCTTCCCTCCTCTCTGCCACTTCCCAGCACCGGGAATGGGAACTTTCCTACCTGAGGGCGGGTTTCTCTAGAGTAAACCCTGGGGTGGCCCAGCCCAACTGACCTCCCGGATATGGGCAGAAATCCAGCTGAGCTTGGAAATGGCCTGTTCAGAGACCTGGAGGTAAAGAAAAAGACCACTGAGAAAGAAAAACAGAAGTTAAACTGGCAAGGATAGATTTTATTAAAAAACACTGTTGCAGTAGGGGAAGAGAGATTCCAGTATAGAACTGGACCCAATTCCAAATAGCACCTGAACAGGGGTGATTTACAGCCAAGAAGCAAGTGGAATGGAGGTGGGAGGTGGGGTGGGAAGGGTGGGTTCTGACCTAAGGTGGACCAAGGAGATCAGATATCACCTGTTGGGGGGGCTAGTAGGGATGCCTAGCGTGATAAGATCTCAGGGTGGGAAATTCTGGATAAACTGATTTAGCAGGATTCTTGCTAAACTGGATTCTAGAAGGAAGTACACAGCAGGGCCTCCTTAGAAAGTTTCAGGGGATCCTGACTAAAGTTTGGTCAAGCAAAGAATCTTTGCCAGTCTCCCCCCTTGCTCAAGTGAAGAAAAGAAATTTTCTTCCCTCCGAACAACATAAGTCCATTCCCTATGTGGTCGCCTTTTAATCGTTTAGAACCTTGGTGACAGTAGATAATTGCTGTACGACACACAAGACCTTTAAGAGAGGAATACCTTGAAGATAAGTAGATGAACACTAGAGATGGAACCAATATGTGTCCCCAACTTCACAGACCTTCAGAGGGCTACCAAAAGTCCTGGGACCTGTTGTCCTTCCTTGGTGGTGTGAGTTAGAATGGCAGTGAAACACTTCTTCAGTCACCTCTGGAACCTTCCTGGGTATGGCAAAGATGTCCGGTAGATTGTTGGGGTTGAAGATGCAGTAGTTACTTCTGACCACTGGGCAAGTGCCCCCTTCTGTACCCAGGGTCATATAGAGGGCTCTGAAGTGATGGAGAATGGCTCGCTGGGTTTCTTGTAGTTGGCCAGTCACTGATTCGAGGCCCATGGTGATATTATCCAGGGACGAGGTGAATGGCTTCAGCAATGAATAGATGATTCTGTTATAGAATCTAACTTCTTGATAGATTGGATTCCTAGGGATGGTACCCCAAAAAGTGGCAAACTTTCCCCCCAAAAGTCTCAAGGTCCTGGATGGAACACAGGCCCAGTTCTGTGGCTTTTTTTTCTACCTCACCTTCCCAAGAACGGAGATCACCTGCAGGAGACTCTGGGATGTCACGGATACCTTTTGTTCTTATAGGGAGAGTTGAGTGACCCTGAGGGAGGGGGTGGTTGTTTCAGAGATAATTTAAGAACGCAAGAAGATTGCAGGAGATAGAGTCAGATGAAGAGATTTGGTAAGATTGACGAGGTAGCAAGAGCTGGTCCCGTTGGCAGGGAAGAGCCAAGAAGCGTGGGTTCCCCAGACAAAGTCAGAACCATTGGGAATTTGCCAGGGGTCATAGAAATAACCATCTGGTGGCTGAGGATAACCAAAGAATGCTAATTGTGAGGATGGGGAAAAGCCGTGTCTGGAGGTGGTTTCTGTGTGGTTGCGCGGGGTCTGAGAAGCGAGGTAGGAGATGCCGCCTGTGGGGACATTTTCATTCCTGTGAGGGATCTCCAGGGAATCCTGCAGTGGCTTGGGGCTTTTATGTTGGATTTAGTGCTGGTTAGGTAAGTGTATCGATAAATGCTCATTCTCAGAAAAAGGCCTGTGGTAAAATTATAATGGAAAAGACGTGACCCTTGTGAGGAGAGATTGGAATAGGTGCGGGGTTTTCTCGAAGGGGGTAATTACCTGGGCGAAAATGGTGGAGGGGGAGCTGCTTTCCTTCCTTGCTGCACCTTTGTGGTTTTCCCAGGCTTATGTTTCTGGCCGTTGAGGCTAGGGGCAACTGCTTGATCCAAATAAAAGCCAAAGAGTCCAAACTACCATTTGTCTACTATATCCTGCATTTTGTCCTCTCCCATGTGAGTCGTGTTGCGTAAACCACACATGACTCAAGAGATGAACTTGGGGACTGTGGAGCAGCCATCTTGGTGTTTCCAAAGTCCATCCCAATGGCTTAAATATCCAGCTTTCCCCATCCGGTTCTTTCTCAGTCTGCAGCTACCATCGGGCCATGATTATGACTATGATTTCCTGAGGAGTTGTCCTAAAATAGTGCTCTCTGTCTCTCAAGGGAAGGTGAATAATCCCACCAGGGGCCTAGGCCCTCAAAGCAGGATGCAAGGGCATAGTCCCAAGGCTTGGAAACTGCTTGGATTTCTGGGCTGGGCACAGAGGAGGCTGCTGATATAGCATACTTTTCAGTCAATCTGTTTCTTTAGGTCGAGTCTGAATTTTTTGTGCTGTGTCCCTCAGTTTTTACCATAGTAATCTACTAGGATAATAACAGTGCCTCTAAAAGTTCTGCGATTTGGGGTCTATTTTTGACTGGGGGACTGGTTGCTGTCAAGGATCCTCTCGTTTTACGTACCCAAGTCACATTCTACCCCAAAGGCATAGCAGCTATCAGTGTATATGTTAACCTTTATTCCTTCTGCTCTTAATACAAGCCCAAGTAAAAGCAATTATTAACTCGGCAGCCAGGGCTGATTTGACATTTGGCAGGGCTCGATATTCTAGAGGTTTACGTTGATCAGTGATGGCATATCCGGCCTAGAAGGCTCCATCCTCCTTCCAGAGGTAGGAGCCATTGAAAGGAAGAGTGAGGTCAGTGTGTGTGTGGGTGGGGGGGCAGTGAAGGGTGGGGGGTTCTGATGAATCTAGCCTAGGACAGGATCGTGGTTAAGGACACAATGGTGGGGCATCCCATTAGTGGGTAAGGGAAGCCAGGTGGCAGGGTTTTGACGGTGACATACGGCGATGTGAGAGGGAGAGAGTCAGATTTCATGAGACGTGAGTCAAGATGCAGAAAAGTACTATGTGTTTTCATCAAGCAATAGGGTCTGTGCAGCGGAGGAACACGTATGTCAAGCAGATGACCTAAAGCTAAATCGGAGGCAGCTGGGACAAGTTTGGTGGTTGTAGCCATGGCTCACGGGCAAGGGGGATTATGCCTTAGCCACGGGGCTGAGATCTTTGGTGACCATTATGCTTCTGGGATAACACTCTGAGAGTGTGACCCTTGTGTTCATGCACAAAGAAAAAGGCAGGAAGTAACTGGTCAGTCTAAGGATGGGAAGTGAAAGTGCAGAGAGAGCCCTTAAGATTCTCAAAAGCATCTTTGAGATCTTGGGGCCCCCGACTCCCGGGTCTAGGGATGCCTCCTTAGTCATGGCACAGAGGGGTGAGGCCACAGAGAGAACATAGGTCTATCCATATCCTACAATATCCTCCAAGACCCCAAATACCTATCGGTTGTCATCTTCTTTCAGGGAGAGGAACATGTCAAATAGGGGAGCCTTGGTCTGTGAAGATAGTTTCACGTGCAGCTGAAGTACGTGACCCAAAAATCAGACACAGAGAGCATAGCTGAATTTTTGTCTCTGGCCACTTTGTGGCCCTTTCTTGCTAATGCCCTCGGAAGGTAGTCAGTGTCCAGGAGGAGTGTCATAACTGTCGGAACATAGAAGGAGGTCATCTACGTATGGGATTAAAGTGGAGTCCCCTGAGACGTTTAAGTCCCTCAGACTGGCATTTAGGGTGTGTGGGAAGTGCGTCGTAGGGGCCTCAGTGAAGCCTGGGGGACGGCAGTGCAGGTATATTGATGGCTATCCCAGGTGAGGAGAACACGTCTTGGGATTCCCTATGAAGAGAAATTCTACACAAGGCAGAACACAAACCGAGGACTGTGAGGTACTGGGGGTTGGAAGGAGTGGCAGACAGGATAGTGTTAGGGTTAGGTGCCAAGGCAAATCTGGACTTAACAATTTTATTGACAGATTCTCAGATCTTGGGCTGATGTTTTTGCCCATTTGGCTTTTTTAGTGGCCAAAATGGGCATATTGCATGGATTAGAAGTGGGGATTAGAAGTTTTTTGTCCGATAAACCTTGGATTATCAGGTGGGGCCCCTCAAATCCTTCTGGCTTTAAATGATCCTGAGGAAACCTGGGGAGGGCACGGAAACATCTATTTCTACCATAGGGGGTTCTGTATCTATATGCATCCGTATCAGTGGAGTTTTTCTTGGTCCATAAAGAAGAGGGAATCCTGTCTGATAGTTGATTTAAATATTCAGTGAGGAGGTGTTAGTTGAAGGGGTCAGAGGACCCCAGGGAAGTCAGACAGAGCTGTTGAGGGAGGTAGACGTGAAGGGGAGGAGTCAGGGACCTGTAGAAGGGGTCTTTCCAGGGCATGATGAACTCTTATCTCCTACTCATGAGAACATTCCCTCCGAACAGGCTTCCGGGTTGGCAGAACTGGCAAGGAAGTTGTGCAGAGCCTCAGGAGGTCCCATGGAAATATTAAGGGGTGGAGACACGGGCAGGCAGATCACAAGGTAAATGATCAAAACTCAGCACCGGTAAAGTTCGGCGATTTGAGGAAGGGCGGCAGGAAACAAGGTGGGGTTAAGGGTAGAACGTGTTACCCTGGTGTCAGCAAGAGCATGGTGGGGTGCCCTTGAACATGTAGGGTTATTTCCCCTTGTGAGTTTGGTGGCAATTGAGGGCACTGGACACTTACTTCCCAGGAGGAGAGTCAAGAATTTTCTGGTGAGGACGGGACTCAGGTTTTCTCCCTCCTCTTGAGGCCTGGCACTCCCAAGCCCAGCATCCTTCTTTCTTAACCATTTCAGCGAGTGTCTAGATCAATGAAGACCATGATTTTGGAATTTGCCATAGATGAAAGCTCTCAGGTCCTCCTAGCTGTTCTAACTGCAATGCCATCAGCTTGCATTCTGTATTCCCAATGGTTTTGAAACACCATCTTCGTAACGCCAGGCTAATGTCTGGCGCTTAGACATGTCTGCATTTTGCCAGTTAATATTATTTCTCTGGAATGTGTCAGGGAGCTCCGGTCTGAGACCATTGCCAAAGCTGTGGCTGTTTGAAGGGTGAGTTCCAGTCCCGAGAGCCTCTTCCTGTTATCTCTAATTGATGGTGACCATCACATTTCATCTTTGTTTATAATTTTGAATACGTGACCAATCAATTTTGGCGAGAGAGACCTGAGGGATGACTTCTAGTCATTTTTTTTCTTACTTCCCTCATTTTCTAATGGGAGTTAGGGGTAGTCTGATACCCTTGAGGGTCTGCAGGTATGGTGCTCCTTTGGCCTTTCCAAACCGAAGGGAGGCATCCCCAAGGCCAAACCATAGGTGGAGAAGTTGATCTAAACAGGGAATCTGGAGACCATGCTCCCAGAACAATCCTAAAGTAACCAATAAATCTTTTCCTTTTCTTTCAGGAGTCAGGAAAGTCCTCGACGATGTTAATTCTGACTGACACCAAGGTTTATTTTTTTATTTTTTAAACTTTTTTTTTTTAAGGTTTTATTTATTTATTTGACAGAGACAGCCAGCGAGAGAGGGAACACAAGCAGGGGGAGTGGGAGAGGAAGAAGCAGGCTCCCAGCAGAGGAGCCCGATGTGGGACTCGATCCCGGAACGCCGGGATCACGCCCTGAGCCAAAGGCAGACGCTTTTAACGACTGTGCTACCCAGGCGCCCCTGACACCAAGGATTAAATGGTGTCTCTTCCATCAGCCTGGCTTGAGAACGGGTAGGGGTCACACCCTGGGCCTCATCTGCAAGAGATGGGAGTTGAGGGGCTGGGCGTGGTGTTGGTGAAGGACATTTTGGGAGAGAGGGATTGATATGAAGGAGAACTGCGAGGGGAAAATGGGGAGCTGTGATGGGTTCTGGGGATTTATTGGATCAGAGCAGATTCTCTGAAGATATTGCTAAAGAACTTCTGTAGTTTGAATGAGGTGTGAATCATTTAGTTGCTTTTTGGCTTCTTCATACCAAGTGAACAAAGCAGAACATTGTGCCTCAGAGAATTTTGTTCCTTTTGCCTGAGGGCTCCCCTTAGGTGGACTAATTTGGGCATATCCCAAGAGCCCCCCAGAGGGCCCACTGTAAAGAGAGTTTTTAGTGAAGTTTTGCTAATGAGAAAGAAAGTGGACAGCACTTGGCCATAGAAGGATATAGTCAGCAGGAGTTTGAGGAGAGCTTTCAGTCGGCGGTAAAGCTCCCATGTTCTTAACTAACGGTACCTTTACACTTAGGAACAAAAATACCTGGGATTCTAACCCAGCCTCTGTTCCTTACAGAGACTAGCCTCTTCCAATCAGAAAAGCCTAGGACCCACCTAGCCTCTGTTTACCCGGGACTGACTCTGACCCAGCTTCTAAAGTATAGTCAGAATCCTTAAGAATCGAAATTTGGCCTCACCGTGTTCCAGGGGACGTTTATTCAGCGCAGTGGGCTCCGGAGTCAGATTATCATGGGACATCCAAGCCAGCGCACAGACTCCAGGTGCACACCACAAAGCCTGGTTGTCCCGTCTGTGAGTCCGATGGTGGTTCCAGTTCAGATCCGGGTCACGACACCAAAAACCATTAAGGAGAAACAGAGTCGGAGAGAAGTTAAAGCAGTGAGGATAGATTTTACCGAAAAAAAAAAAAAAAAAAAAAAAACTTTTGCAATAGGGGAAGAGACTCCAGTATAGACCTGGGCTCAATTCCCAATAAAACCAGAACATGGGGGAATTTCTAGCCAAGGAGCTGGGTGGGGGTGAGGAGGGCATTGGTGGATGGGAAATCCCTAAAAGGAGACGTTAAGTCTGGGGTGGGCTCTGATTGAGGCAGGCCAGGGCGATCGGGTATCACCTAGGAGGTAGTGGGGATGCGAAGTTTGATCAGATTATCGGGGGCGGGGATTTCTCGCTAAACTGATTAAGCAGGTTTCTTGCTAAAACTAGATTCTAGCAGCAAGTACCCAGAAGGACCTTGGTTCTTCAGGGAAACAGTTGGGACAATTTTATCCATTTCTACTACCTTACCTGTGGGACCCCTCACTTGAGAAATAGATTTCTAATTTTTTTTTAAAAATCAAAGAATAGTTGACAGCAGAGTGTTATTATTATCTTCTGGTGTACGACACAGTGATTCAACAATTCTTTACATATACTATGCTCACCATGGTAAGCGTGGTAGATTTCTAAATTTTTTACTGTGAAATGTATAGTGGTTGTTGGAAATGGACGACAGGGTTGTCTTGGTTTAACTGAATGCATTGCAATCTTTCACGATATTTATTGTCAGTCAATTTAAAAAGTATTTGAGGGGTGCCTGGCTGGCTCAGTTGGTAGAGCATGGGACTCAGGGTTAGTTTAAGCCCCACGTTGGGTGTAGAGATTACTTTTAAAAAAATCTTAAAAAAATAAAAAATAAATTAACAAAAGAGTTTGACTTCAGGAGGTTTTTAGTCAAGAGAGGGACCCAGGAACCGTGAGTAATGCTCTTAGAGGCCTGTGGTCAGCTTGGTAATTACTTTCTCTCTGTTGGAGGTTCCTCTCCTGGGGTAAATCCTATTTAAAGAGGAGGCATCCCTGTGACCCAAACTTGAAGCTCCCAGTATTTGGGTTCTGGCCCCAGCAGGCTCCTCTGGGCTCCCAGGTGGGTTTTACACCCATCCATCACAGGAGTCAGTAGCTCTGCGGGGTCTGGCCAGCACCCAAGGCTTGAGGGGACTGGCAAGACAGCCACTGTGGGCCCGAGGCTTCCGTCACCCAGCATTAAAACTTACCCACATTTCGCTAATATCATTTCATTTAGAACCTCCCCCCACCCCGCCCCTCTTGTTTTCTTGGAGCCTTTTGGAATCAAAACGCAGATGTGTGGTTTCATAGGCCAAATTTACTCTGAGCCCCTGAGGTGTTTTGAGGGGTTGTACAAACAGGTGGGGATTAGAAGCCAGGTCTGGGGGGGGGGGGCTGCCTCAGCACTGATTTACTGGGCAATCTGGAGCAAGTTGTTTCCCCTCTTCTGGTTTGTCTCTTCATTGGTAAAAGGAGGTTTCTGGCTCAGGTAGGGGCCGAGGTCCCTTGTGAAGGCCAGGCGCTGTGGATTGGAACCAGGCCCAGAGCCCCCACCCCCATCCTTGCCGGCCAACCCCCACCCCACCCTGGAGGGCCCCTCAGGCTCCTGGTACCAAGACAAGAAATAAACAAACAAGCCGAGGTAATTTCCCTCTTCCTTGGAAACAAAGCTGGGGTGGTCTGGAGAGGCGTGTGCAGAGAGAGCCAAGAGTGCCAGGTGGAAAGGGGCCAAGGAGGCCTCGAAGATCACTTCCCTGCTGGGCAGGGAACATCTGAGGACACCCAGGCCAGATGTGTTGATTTTGCACTCTCTTTAGTGTGATAAAACCCGCATCAGGAGCACCTCTCTATTCCGAGCCAAGCCTGCCAAGGGGTGGACCCCAGCCTGTGCTGGTCTTGTCTTCTGTCTTCGGATCACATCTCCTCTTATGGAAGAGCCCCAGCTACTTCTGCACTGTCAGCGGAGCGCTGGGGAGCGGGCGGCTCCAGCTCCC
This sequence comes from Ursus americanus, assembly GCF_024610735.1. Taxonomy (NCBI): domain Eukaryota; kingdom Metazoa; phylum Chordata; class Mammalia; order Carnivora; family Ursidae; genus Ursus; species Ursus americanus. The sequence goes on along the minus strand of NC_142147.1, from coordinate 14,797,064 downwards.
GGCTCCAGAGGCACACTCCATGTCTGGGCTCCCGCCAAGGCCCTGCCGCCCAGCCTCCTGCCGCCCAGCCTCCTGCGGCCCAGCCTCCTGCCGCCCAGCCTCCTGCGGCCCAGCCTGCCCACCCTCCCCCCTCAGCGACTCTCCAGCTTCCTTCCTCTATCACCACCTGCCATTCCCCACTGAAGAGCCCCTTATTGATCTTGGCCCATTTCTTAAAGTTGCCGCACTGTAATTCCATCCGGGCCACATCCTCCCCTGGGACTGGCCCAGCCAGTCCTCCTGGGTTCGTTAATGGTGGTGGTGCCCTCCTGGGAAGAGCCAGTGCCCCGATGAGGAAAATCGGGTGGTCTGAGCCTACGAAGCCGGCCTTGGTGGAGGCTGGCTTCCATGCTGAGGTTGGAACCTGCAGAATATTGGGTGACCTTGCTTGCACTTCCCAGTGTGAGAAGTGCAAAGTGGGGACGGGGCTGCTTCTCCACAAGCCCTGCCTGCCCCCTCGCTGTAAGCATTTGACACAGAGCTGGTGGCCCTACGTGCTGGCTGCACAGCACACTTGCTGTGTTCCTTGCATGCCAGGAAGGAGGCCAGGCTTCCTCTCCCTTTCCAGTGTGACCTCAAAATCCATAAGAACTGACTGCCCGGCTGGAGTTGCATCAGCAGATCAGTGCAGTGCAGTTGGGGAACCAGGCACAGAACGTGATTTCCTGTCTTTGGGCAGTGATTGGGGGCCTGCCTCAGAGAGCGCAGAGGAGCAGGAGGCAGAGTGGGAGCCAGAGCGACTACACGTCCCCTTTCCTCAGGCCTGGGGTGAGGCGGGAGAAAGCTGTCCTGACCAGGAGCCCCGGGGCAGCACTGAGGTCAGGGAGGACCAGAGATAAGGCATTTAAGCTGTTCTTCTGCACAAGTTCAATACTCATTCCTCCCCGGTTTACTTTTCGGGGGGCTGACTGGGAGGACAGATGAGATGGTTCTAGAAAGAGCTCTGAACATGTTACAGCACCATCAGGTCTGAATGTCTGTGCTTACACCGTTGAGGAGTCAGGGTGCCCCCCCCACAGGCCCCGCCCTGGGCTAGAGGTGGTCTGTGCCACTTGTCTGGGTGCAGGCCTGGCGGGCCGGGTTACCCCACCGTCAGTTTACTGAGGCACCATCAGTGCCTCTCACGGCCACCTCAGAAGCCATAACGGGGACTCCCAAGAGGCACCGAGGCACACGGGAGAAGGTGTGTGCCGAGGACAGTCATCCTGTCACCTAGCTAAACAGAAGCAGTCCCAAACAAAATCCAATATTAACAATGCAATTTTTATTGGAACATAATTGAAAACTATAACATAAAAATATCTCTTTCTCTATCACCAGAGATGCAGATGACAAGGGGAGAGCACTGGTCTTTTGCTTTGGTGAAGGCCTGACGGAAAATAAAAGCCCTGGGCACCCCCTGGCCCTTCCTCCGAGCTCCCCTCAGAATGCCCGCAGCCTGCGACAGGCGGCTAGAGACAGCGCAGAGAACTGGGGGGAAGGCCTTGCCCCTCCGCCTCTTTGGGAAAGCCGATGAGAAGCCAGAGGTCACAGAGCATTGCAGGCGGGGCTCAGAGCCACCAGCCAGGCCAGAATAAAACATCTGCTGCGGCTCCCCAGGCACCTGGCGGGGGCGAGTGGGAGGCAGGCCTGGAGCAAACTGATGCTGAAACGCGAATGAGCGCTCTGCACCTTGGCCCTGAGATGGCCTCTGCTGGCACGGGGGCGCGGGGGGTGGGGGACCAAAAATAAACAACTAAAGTGACGTGCTTCAGGGAGGAAGGGTGACAGACCCATTAAAGCACTGTATGTCCAGCACGAGTGGGGGAGAGCCAGGGCCTGAGGGTTTTAAGAACCCTGATGGAGGCCAATGGCCTCCAAATGCAGACAGCTGGTGGGGGAAGGGTGTGGGGGAGAGGCCATTCGTTGGAGGGGCCACAGTGGGGGTGCCGGCTGAGTTGGGTGGGCTCACCAGGTGACCCTGACTTTCTTTTGTGCATGGCAGGACCACAGACCACAGACCACAGACCTCAAACTAGGAAGCCCAGGCTGCCCTCTACTGGCGATTCCTGACAACAACCACACACAGCAGGGCCGGACCTGCAACCCAAACTGGCCAGGAGCGAACCAGCCCCCAGGGACACCGGGCAGTGGCTGCCCTCCAGACCAGGCCTCCCCACAGCTTGGAGCAGGCTTCTCCATCTACGCCTGGCCTGCAGAGGGGCCTGGGACCAGGGTCTCTGGTGCTCATTTCAAAGGCAAAGAGAAGAATTTGTTCCCAGACTTGCAGCGGACCTGCTCGACGAGCGCACGCAGTACCATCTCCGGGTCTTCAAACTCATCCACAATGTTCTTCCACCGGGAGCCGAGAAAGGACAGTCGCATTAGGGGAATCAGGGACCCAGAGGGCACGGCGAACCAGACCAGCCTACTCAAACCCTTCAGGGGTGAGGCACCGTGCGCTTAGGTGTCTTGTCTCATCAGCTCTGCAATCTGGTGAGGTGGGTCCTAGCATCCCAACTTTGCAGAGGAGGAAATGGATGCTCAGAACCCGATAAAACTGGGTTGGGGATCGGGTCCGCTGGAGCCCGAAACCAGGGCTCTGTGCCCCCATAGCATGATTAGGCCAAGAGCATAAGTGGCTGCTTGCTGATGGCCCAGGGGGTCTATCCTGCCTGCACACGATTGCTTGGCTTGCAACATGTTTTTAAAAAAATACACATTAGTGCCAACATTTGAAAATGAGAAATTGCACATAAAAATCTGGATTTCTGGTCTCCCTTGAAAAACAGAAGTGCTAGCGACACTAGGCCCACATTCCTACACGGCAGCATTCCCCGCTGTCTCCTCTCCCAGCGGTGGAGGAGCAGCAGGTCCTCCGAAGGCACTGACGGGAAAGTGAGACGTCTCGCCCACTTATCAGAACAGGAAGGCTACAGGCCTTACGCCTGGCACGTTTCACTCATTTCCAACACCTGTCGGGCCCTGGTAGGCACCTGAGCCTTTGACCTCTGCTCGAGGGGCTAGGACTTCAGGAGAGGCCTACAGCATTCTCTCAGATCAGTGGTGTAGGGGAGTGCTCCTCAAATTTTAACGTGCACGCAAATCCCTAGAGATCTTGTTAAAATGCAATTCTGATTTCTTAGGTCTGGGTTGGAGCCAGAGTCTGGATTGCTAATAAGCTCCCGGGAGTTGTAGCCATGGGACTGCTCTTTGAGCAAGGTAAGTGATGGGGGTCTCCTCCCCCAGATTCTGGTTTGCACGCATAATTCTCAGGGCCTGCTGCCAACTCTCCCACTCACCAACACGCGGCTGTCACTCCTGGCCCTAGGCACCCTCTGTGCTCCCACACCGCGAATTCACCTGTAGTTCCCGCAGGCACCGTCCTTCTAGCTGGAGACGCGCGTCACCCACACACCAGGCCAGACTGACGTGGAATGAAGGGTCCTGCGGGGGAACATCAGGGAAGCAGGCGGTTACCTGGATGCCTTGGCAGGTCCAGACGTGACAGAGGGTCTCTGACCATTGTCACGGTATTCCTGTTGGAGCCCTGGCCTGCTCCATGACAGACTAGACCCTCAGTGCTGATCAGTGTTGATCCCAAGCACCCTCCGCAGACAGATAAAATAGCTCCGGGTTGACCCTGGCTATGGACTGAATTTTGTCTGTAAACCACCACTCCCCCCCAAACCTGCCAAATGCCTATGTTGAAGCCTCAACTCCCAATGCAGTGGTATTTGGAGATGGGGCCTCTGGGAGATGATTAGGTTTAGATGAGCTTATCAAAGTGGGGCCCTCATGGTGGGATTCATGCCTGTATAAGAAACGGCAGAAAGCTGGCTTCCTCTCTTTCCACCGTGTGAGGACACAGTGAGAAGACCACTGTCCGCAAGTCAGGAAGAGAGTCTGCACCAGAAACGGACCATGATGACACCTTGATCTTGAACTTCTAGGCTCCAGAATTGCGAGAAAAGAAATTTCTGTTGTTTAAAGCACTCCATCTTGGGTATTTTGTTACGGCGGTCTCAGCTGATGAAGTCCCGCTTCCAGAGGCTTTCCCTTACACACTCATTAAATCTGGGACGTGGATGAGAACGCAGGCTACAACTCTATTTTCTGATCTAGAACATTTCAATAGATGACATACTTTCTAAGATGAAATGAACAAAAACCAAAATGTCTAAAATTATGAGTAATAATCTCCACTGAAACTCATACTCCTATGCCTCAGCAAGGTTTTAAAAAGAACACAACAAGCAAAACCAAGGGCCCTTTAAGGACCTGATACTCGGTTTGGAGTCAGATACCCTTGGAGGGCATGGGGTGGGGCGAGGTGCAGGAAGGTACCGAAAGCTACCGCTCTTCCTGGTGTGCCAATTTCACTAAAAAAAATTTGAGCGAACTACTACTTCTTAAAAAGAGATGAACATGGATCCATACGGAGCAGAATGGGTAAATGTTGTGCAAACTGAAGATAAAACAAGAGATTTCTATGAAGCGTCAGACTTCTGATGGACTGCACCTGACTACACCACGAGGCCCCTCTACTCCCCTCTCTCTCCTGGACACGTGTGTCCTTCATGGGGGCAAGTTCTGGAGGGCTCTTCAGTTTGCCTCTAACAAGGGCTGCTTCGAGGATGGTCTGACTCCACTTTTAGGCGGGCCAGCAGAGAGGAAGAGGCTGCTTGTTACCTGGTAGAAAGTGGTGAGGTCAAATTCCTCCATGACTCTGTCTACCTCCGAGACCAGGTCCAGGAACTGGGCGTGCCCGGAGGTGACCTCGAGCCCAACAAAGGTCCTGGGGGAGGGAAGGCAGAAGTGGAGACAACAGGGGCATGAGCTGCAGCCCGTGCGAACCTACGCCATCCACGCTGGGGGCGGGGGAGGAGACAGGAAGCAGGTCGGCCGTGGGTTCTTGCCCCCTCTCCTGGTTGCCTTGCTTGCCCACTCTCTGAGCTGGCTCTTTCCTCTGTCCCTAAACCTTCCGTCCCCAGTTCTAACCACACATCTCTCCTCCTTCCCGCGGGCTCAAGGCCCTTGAGGAACTCCTTCATCTGCCCCTGCCACGTGTCTACAACCCCCAAGCTTCTGCAGCCCTGCTCTCCAGCGTCAGATCGCTCCCGAGTCTGGACCGTTTCTCTTGGGGATGGGGATCTCGGGCACCAGCTACCCTCCCCTCAGCTCTCAGGCATGCTCTCTCATCTTTAAAAACCCTCTTCAGCCAGACACCCTCCCCGTCTCAGTGAAACTTATTAGATGACTTGCCTACTGTCACTATCTTTAATCCTTCACCTCTCAGCTTCAACCCACTCCACCACTTCTGGAACATGCTGGGCTCTTTTGCATCTCATGGCTGCCCAGGGATGGACGTATCAAGGGCAGGCATGTGACGGCGTGGAAATGAGAGGTCACGGAGGTGATGGTATGAGCTAGACATTCAGCTGGGGACGGAGCTGGGCAGGGGTCCATGTTTTCTTCCAGTGGCAGGCTTTTGTTCACTTTACCAAGATGTTTTTCTCTACCTCTGCCTCCCTCCCCCCACGTTCCTCTAGTTATTTTTCTTAATGAAAGGTCCAGATTTGGGAACAGCTGCTTTTGTAGTCACAGAGTTGGTTAAAACACAAACAAAGAAAAAACTGGGGCAGACAAGGCCAGAAGCAAAGCACCCTTTCAGTCTTTACTCCAAAGAATCTTCTGGAAGCAGGTGGGGGCAGACGGGGAGACCCACCTGGTTTTCTCTTGATTGGTATAAATCTTTACCCGGTTGGCAGTAAAGAAGAATCTGGAATTTAGAAGAGAAAAGACCACATTTCAGGAAGAAGAATAAGAAAAAAAAATCCCCCAAAAGTCTATGTTAAAAGGGAGGACTTTGAAAATACAGTTAACTCATTGCACACTTCATTTTGTTACCCTATTGTACAGGTGGTATAACTGAACCCTAAAATATTAGCGCTGGACAAGGCCTTACATAATCACCCAGTTGAAGTAACATATAGCTTCATTCAGATGCTAGCAAAAATTTTATTAACAGCAATTCATTCCAATGAACAATTTGAGACTATTTCAATTTTATTGATGGGAACTGAGAAAGTCTTATTCATCAAGGAGGTGATAACAGATGAACAATTCCCATGTGCCAGGGGCTGAGCTGAGGGCTCTCCGCACATGAGCTGAGGGAATCCTCACGTGACTCTGTGATGCGGGCACTAGAACTATGCCCATTTTACAGACACAGAAGCTGAGGTGAGGTGAAGTTGAATTCGGTGAGCCACAATCTTAACCTCAGTCTGTCTGATTCCAAAACCCTTGCTGTCACCTATGATGCTTTAATGAGGGAAAGTGGGTCTTTGTGGGTGTGGAAATGGGGCAGAAACACCTGCCCACTCACTACCCACCCATCCCTCAGATCAGTTACACAGGGCCCATCAAGTTCCTTCAGGTAAATGCCTTCATTCTGACTGGTTCTGGCTATGTTCTCTGAGACACTAGGAGATCTCAGGCGGGGGGCAGGGGGGGCTACTTGTGGACCAACTTGGCAAATTCCATTGCAGTTAAGGATCAATGATGGCCTCAGGCCAAGGTTCCATATGACGGGACACCACACCCCAGCACGCCGGGCAGAATCTCACAGCTTGTCCAGGGGCTCAGACTCCATGAACTTTTGGCTTCCCCATCAGCCTTCAGCCTCCTAATGCATCCCATTTGGGGAAAATGTTAAGGCATGACAGAACCAGCAGGAGCTTGGTTAAGCGTGGAGTTTACACGGAGCTCTGCTAGGGACCTGACAAACATCCTGAAGTGGACATTGGAGGTTTGTGCCCAACCGTGAGGGTTAATTTTATGCGTCAACTTGACTGGGCTGAAGGATCCCGAAAGGGCTGGTAAAACATTATCTCTGGGTGCGTTTGTGAGGATGTTTCTGGAAAAGATTAGCATTTGAATTGGTGAACGAATAAAGCAAACGGCCCTCCCCAATGTGGGTGGGCATCACTCAATCCATTGAGGGCCTGGACAGAACAAAGAGGCAGAGGAAGGGCAGACTGGTGCTCCTACTCTGCTTGAGCGGTGACATTCATCTTCTCCTGCCCTTGGACACTGGATGTTGACTTTCCTCGTCCTTAGGCTTTTAGGCTGTACCGGGACTTACACCATCAGTCATCTCCCCCTCCCCTAGCTCCCCCGCCCCCTCCACCTCTGATTCTCAGGCTTTTGGACTCAGACTGAATGATACCACTGGCTTTCCTGGTTCCCCAGCTTGCGGATGACAGATTGTAGGATTTCTCAACTTCCGTAACTGTGTGAGCCAATTCCTATAATAAATCTCTCTGTATCTCTGTCTCTGTCTCTATCCTATTGGTTCTGTTTCTCTAGAGAACCCCAACAGATTTTTGGTACTGAGAGTGGTTCTAAACCAGGATTTAAGGTTGAGTTTTCTGAATTGGTTCTGGGGCTTCTGGAATTGGCTCTCTAATCTGATTAGATTCAAAGACACTGCTGACTCTATTTCTAGTAGTAAAGAGAGCGCTGGTAGTCCACGTGGGAACCAATTATAGAGACGTCTACGATATCTGCACTGCATAATCCCAGTCAACCATTTATTCGAAGGAGCTAAGCGACTGTATACTTTCAAACAATTTGGGGGAAACTATGGAACATAATAACATTGGTTGGTTGGTTGCTCCTAATGTCAACGGACAAAGTGGTAAAAGAAAAAGGTGAGCTCGGGCGTTCGAATTCCCAACTCAAGAAGCACTGAGGACCTAGGAGCCTCTAGGTGTGCCCTGAGGTTAGACCCTCCTGTCCTGTAGCCTCAGGGCTGTAACCGCAAAAACTCAAAGGCAGAACCGCATCCTGTGATCGGCTGAATTACACCAGCTGACCTCCTAGCTGTGCCGGGTGCTACAATTCAAGTTAAGTACACTGCCTGAGAAAGACGGGGATCCTTTGGAATGGGGATTCATGGGAAACCCCGACGAGGCTGGGGCACTGAGCCCCTAAATTCTCACAAGGTTTCTTTCCCAGTGAAAGTGGCTCCCCCACCAACAGTGGTTTGGGCCTGGCCACCTCCATCCGAGGGGAGTCACCTGGCACTGTTGGAGGGCCGGGTAATGGCCTCCCCTGAGGCGTTACCCTGCAGGACGGCGAGTCTCTTCAGGACCCACCCCCCCAACCTCTCTTTGCTTCTGTTTTTTTTAAAGCTGTGTTTGTTTTTTTTTAACATCTTTTTTTAAAGATTTTTTTTTTTTTTTTTTGACAGAGAGAGAATGTGTACAAGCAGGGAGGAAGGGCAGAGTGAGAGGGAGAAGCAGGCTCCCGGCTGAGCAGAGACCCTGGAATCATGACCTGAGACAAAGGCAGACACACTTAACCGACTGAGCCTACCCTGTTTGCTTCTAGACCTATAACTGAAGTCCCAGCAGAGCCCTAAAGGTGAGGTTCAAAGCGTGACTCGTGAGTAGATGTGCCATACTCCAAAGTGCTACCCGAGTTTTCTAATCTGCATGAGCAGAAATCCAGGGAACGTGTGTGGGAATGGATATTAAAGGTCTGCGATAATGGTGCAAGCATCGTATTGTTGGATCAGGCCGAATTTCCTGATATGGGCTCACTAAGCAGAGATCCAGCGTGAATGTTGCAGCTTGGGGAGTTAGGAAGGGGATCTCACAGTTTGCTGGGTTCATTGCCTGAAACGTGGACCAAGAGGTGGCTCCAGTGAGGGGGCTGGGAACAGCCGAGCTGACAGGTGGGTGTAGTTACCATGGTAGACGGCAGGGTCTTGGGCAGGCCTAGTGCACTGGCTAATTGTCGTGGTGTTCCCAGAAGTGAGACAGGAAGCCTACTAAACTCTTACTTCATCTGTACAAGCAGAAACGTTCTAGGCCGAGTGAACAAAGTCTAACTCGAATCATAAAAAGAAAGTCATGGACCCTCAATTTCCAGACTTGAGCCAGTTTATGGACCTAAGACCCTTTGAATGAAGGGGACGGTGGGTCCCCTTGAGGAAGGACCCTGGTACACTACTAAAGTTTTAGAGTTCATCTTTTCCCTAGCCTTCTCAAAAGGGACCTACGGCCTTTTGCCGGGGTAATGGTGCATTAGAGAAAAGGAAATAATCAGGCCTTTTGGAAACCACGGGACACTGGCTCTGAACTAATTCCAGGAGACCAAAACGTCACTGTCACCCTCTAGTCAGGTGGGGGCTCATGGAAGCCAGGTGACCAATGGAGTTTCAGCTCAGGTCTGTCTCAGTGGGCCCCTAACCCTGTGGTTATTTCCTCCAGTTCTGAATGCATAATTGGAACACACACTAAGCAGCGGGCAGAATCCCCACATCGGTTCCCTGACCCGTGGAGCGAGGGTGATTGTGGTAGGACAGCCAATTGGAAGCTACCGGAACTGCTTCTACTTAGGAAAGTAGTGAATCAGAAACAATACTCCATCCCTGGAGGGATGGCACAGATCAGTGTCACCACCAAGGACTTGAAAGGTGCGGGGATGGGGGTCCCCCCACCTCCACTGCACTGTATCTGGCCCGTGTGGAAACCAGATGATCTTGGAGAACGACAGCAGGTTAGAATAGGCTTAACTGAGTGGCGACTGCACTTGCAGCTGGTGATGCAGATGTGGTCTTATTGCTCGAGCAAATCAACATGCCCCCTGGTTCCTGGCATGTGGCTACTGATCTGGCAAATACGTTTTTCTCCAGCCCCGTCCACGAGGCCAGGGTCAGCGTGCTTTCAGCCGGCAAGGCCAGCAACACCCCTTCACGGCCCCGCCTCTTAGGCAGATCATCTCCGGCTCTACGCCGTCACTTATTTCAGACGTTACACTGGCCCATGACATTGAAGGTGGCACTGTGGATCAGACCCAGTGAGCAGGAAGTAGCCACTACTCCAGACTTCACAGAACCCTAAGACACCAGCCAACCCCCCTCCTCCCAGGAATCTCGTATTGGAGGGCCGCTCTCCCATTTTGTGCTGAGGGAGGGCTCTCTACCCCGCTGCCCCGGGGCTCCTGGCCAGTCAGAACATAGCACTCCCTCAGTTGCAGTGACAGATCGAAGGTGCGCTGCCCACTCTTGGTCATAGGCTCAACCAGACAAACCTGAAGAGGCCACCCAGTCCGGCTTTCTCCAGGACACAGGGGAGGAAACACCATGCACCAGCAGGGGAGAGTCAGGGGGAGCCAGCTTGGTGACCTAGGAGCTGTTCTCCAGTCTCAGAGGGAGAAGAGGATGAGCTACGTCTGTGCTCCCCAGGGACCCGTATCTCTAGTAATGGCCCGGGGGTGAAGTTTCCAGAGGTCCCAGTAAGGGACTTGTCCAGTCGAAGACCCACTGAAGGCAGAGGATCCCCGAGCCGTGGCTTCCCAGAGGTTTTGCTCCCTCACGGTCTGTGCAGCCCAGATGCATGCAGTGTGGTACTGAAGTCACGTGGCCCCAGACATGGCGGACATTCCACCTTCCCCCAGAGAACGGAGCTGGAAGCAGGTAGCTGAAACAGCCTCACATAGAAGGGGAAAGGGTTTTGCTAACTGGACTCACAGACGGAGAACACGTTAGCCAAGTCAGACCAATCAAAGTCATTCCTGTGACTTTTGCTGAAGCTATTAGAAAAGAGGGCTGGCTTCCCAGGCTGGTGGACTGGCACCCCCAAGTTGCCAATGGCCTTCTCTGCCTTTGTGAGAAGGAAGCCCACACAGGGAGGGGCAGAGCTAAGAGATGGTGAGAGTCAGCTGCCATTTTCTGGTCACCCCAATCCACTCAGGCATGAAGCCAGCCTGACTTCTGAACTTTTTAGTCATACCAGCCTATGAATTCCCCCTCAGTTTAAGCCACTTTGGGTTGAATTTCGGGTGCCTGTGACCAAGGAAGTCCTGACTAACATACATATTGCTCAGTAAACCTGGTAATGTTGATTTAAAAAAAAAAAAATGGGAGGGGAGGGGCGGGTGGGGACTGAGGTGGAGAGATAAGTTTTGGTCCCGATTCCCTGGCTGACTGAATTGGAACAAATCCTTTCCTCCTCTGGCCGTCAGAAGAGGTTGAACCGAATGGGCAGTTCCCTACTGGGTGGAGTGCATCTATGGAATTCCTGGGCCTGAGGCCTCCTGCACTGTGGGAGTGGGGCTGCACTAGACTTCTGTTTTTCTCCTACACATCAACACATCCAGGCTTTTGGGTAACACCTCATTTGAAGCAAGGGCTCTGCAAATAAAACCACCACCTGGACGGATTCTTAGGCTCCTTTTGGAACCAACACTCAGAGGATACCTCTCTCCTCCTGCTCAGTCATTCAGTGAACATCCATTTGATGCCTATAGTCAGCAAAGCACCTGGAGAAGTGGGGTATTCAGAGAGAAGTCGCATTCCTGGGTTTGCAGGCGCTTGGCTCCAAAGGGGAGACGGACCGGAAGGACTGGATATGAACAAAATGAGCACGAGGGTATACACTGCCCCAGCATGGGATGATTCCCCGGGATTGAGGAACTCTGCGGGAGATACCAAATCAGAGAGCCTCAAGGAAGGAGCAGGGCTTCTGTCTGGCCAAGTGTAGGAGGAAAGGCACTCTGGTAGGAAGAAGAGATATGCAAAGTTGAGGAAGGAAAAGTTTTAGGCTGGCAGATCAAACCAGAGACAGTTCCCATCCTTCGCCAAGCACCACGCCGAGGCCCGCATGACCTCGTTTCACTCTCCTAGGTCCCCCTGGAGGCAGCTACCACTGCTCCCATGACCTGCCCACAGGTAAGGAGTCGAGGCTTCCAGAGCTTCTATGGCCTGTCCAAAGTCACACAAGATGGGGTATGTGGCAGGTGGCTCCAGGAGATATTCAGTGTTCTAACCTTAGGTCTGGCCTGCTGGCTGGGGTAGCACACCCCACACATACACCCCCACAGTAGCTCAGGACAGGAAGAGGAGCCGAGGAGAGAAGAAGAGGGGAGAGGAGAGGCCGAGGAAGCACCGGGCACTCACCGCTGGAAGGAGGCCACGCGGTCTTTCAGAGCCTGCACGAAGGGAAGGATCCAGTGATGCCGCAGCACCACGCTCTGGGACAGGCTGAGGTGGAACGCCTCCATCTGCACCAGCCGGGGCACGTATGTCTGGGCGTGGGGCAGCAACACGTCCAGCAGGCCCAGGAACTCCTCCCCGGTTTCATCTGGAGGGAAGAGTGGATAGGGCAGGCCATACGCTTAGCCAGGGCCATGTGGCCGAATGAAGAATCCCAGAAGGCAGAGAAAGGTTTTCGTTACTCTGGATTTGGGAAAATCACTTCGAGAGCAGACTAGCTCTATGTATTTTAATATGATTTTATGGTTATAGAAGTAACACACATACGCTCATTGTAAAGAATTCAAGTAAAAAAAGGAACTATGCCAAGGAGAAAGCAGGGCCCCCTGAAATCCTAGCACTTAAGAGCAGCGGTCTCCAAACTGTTGTGGTCACCCGGGCCATTGGTCAAACAAACTCGCACATATACCTGCAATAAACGTGTATTTATTTATAAATTACAAATGTGCAGCACGTTACAAAAGTCTGTCCATTGTAAAATGTACACTCTCAGAACAAAAATTTTACTTTATTTATTTAAAGTTTATTTATTTTTTAGTAATCTCCACACCCAATGTGGGGCTCGAACTCACAACTCCGAGATCGACCCGTACGCTCTTCTGACTGAGCCAGCCAGGCGGCCCAAGAACAGAAACTTTAAAAAGATGAGATAATAAGATATATATAAAGAAGTTCTAATCCTTTTCTTCCGGATGGATCACCTTGACCTCTCCCCCAGGAGGCACACACCCCACTTTCCGGGCCACTACCCTGGAGCTCAAGACTGTTACAGTCGGATGCCTACCCCCCCAGCCTCTTCTCAGCGCATTTCCTAGTGCACATCTTATTTGTTGAAAAGATGACAGTGTACCATTCAAACTGTTCTTCCATTGGCTTTTTTCATGTAACACTACATGTTGGATTGTCTTCCTCTCAGTGCAGAGGGCAAGCGCATGATCACAGCTCCACAGAAATCCACAATCACAAATAGCATTTCCTTGATCAGTCTCCTATTAGACTTCTAGGCTCTCCGGATAAACGTTTAGAATGCTCCTAATTTTTCACAGAGACGAAGAACAGTACAATGACCACCACTGTATGTTCACATTCTCTTCTTCTTTTTTAACCAAATGTGGGACTGGAGCTGCATGGGTAACAGTCTGCTCACACCCAGTGTGCTAGTTTGTTCCAGTGCCCTGGTGAGTGGGCAGTGTAGAGAATCGTTCTCATTCTGTGGGTGGGGAAATGGAGGTTCTAAGAGTTGACCTGATCTAACACAAAATACTAAGAGCCACCACCTACCCTGTGTATTGTGTTAAGAGCCTGACAAAAATGATCTGATTTAATCTTCACAAAAGTCCTAGGAGATACGGATTTCCATAATCTCCATTTTAGAGATAAGAAAACATGCTCTCGGAAGTCCAGTAACTTACTAAAGGGTGCCCAGAGTAGTGGGTAGTGAAGTGAGGTCTGACTCCGAAGCCTGGGCATTTTTTGCCTGCCATTCACTCATGCAGGCTGGTAGGGGCAGGAGGGGGACCTGCCCCAGCACACCCAGACCCCCTTAGAAATAAACTGCCAGCTGTGGCTGCATTCTGGGATGGCCTTGACATTCCGCCCTAGACCCTCTCTTGGTCACCTCCTCATGAGTGGGAAAACATTATACCCAGGGTTAATTTAAAAAAAAAAAAAAAAAGAAAGAAAAATTTCAGTCAATGAACTCTAAACTGAAAAAAAGTTTACAGAAAAATTCCCCAATTCTTGAAACTCGTTCTCTCTCTGCTAAGTCCATCCACGTCAGAGGTTTCTGGCTTGTTCCTCCTGGTTGGGGCCAGCTTCCTCCCATCAAGAAGCACCTATCAGTCTCAGCCACTTGCCCTTTAGTTACTCACATGGCACATAGACATGGGTGGCCCAGTTGCCCCGCTCATGGGGGAAGGTGCGCACCCGGCCCCCATGTTTTTCCCTGTCATCCTCAGGCTCCTCCTCGGTGTCTAGGAACATGTGCAGCACACTGTCAGGTACTGGCAACCTCTGGCTGGGAAGGGGGCTCTGCGCACTGCAAGAGAGAAAAAGAAAACGAGCACACTTAGCCTCCTGGCATTCTCTACCTCTGTACCTACAACAAAAGTCATAACCCCTTATCCAGGGTGACTGTGCGCATCGATTTCCCACCAGGTGCTGGAGGCAGCTTCTAGATAACCACAAAGCTCTTTCCCCAGTACTGTCTCACTGGGGTCTCCCAACAGCCCAAGGAGGCCGACTTTAGCTGGGAGCATGGGAAACAACTGGGCAGGCAGGAGTGTGTGGTTCAGAGATCACATTCCCTTAACAGTGGACAAGCCTGAACTGGAGTAGCGCTTCCTAGCTCTGGGGTCTTGAGCAAGTCATGTATACTCTGTGGGCCTCAGTCTCCTCATCTGTAAAGTGTATTTCTACCTGATAGAGCTATTTTGAGATCAACAGAGATACTACTGCTTGAAAGGCTCTCTTCAAAGCACCAGGCGTGGCACTGGAGAACTGAAGCTCCACGAAGTCAGACTTCGACCGTTTCGTTCACTTTCGAGCGTCCCAGCTCTGAGCCTGGCGCAGAGCGGGCTCTCCATCAGTATTTACTGGATGAATGAAAACACTCTGAAATGTGGAAACAGACCTAGGGTGGTGCTGTGGTGCGCGCCAGGAGATCCCGGCGGCCAGCGCTGGAGGCTGGACCCGAGCCCACGTTTCCTGCCTTCTAACCTTGGCCTAGCCAGGTGGGGGCCCTCGGGGTTTGTGTCCAGGGGTGTCCTCCGGACGCTCCTTTCCTGCTGTGCCCCTCTTCCTTCCCTGGCGAGCCGCCCCGCGCCATCGCCCCTTTCCCCCCAGACGCTCGGATTCCGTCGGGGTGTCGCGCGAACCAGCACCCTCCCCAGAAAGATCTCTCTCCTTACCGCCGGCAGCCTCCAGCCCCTGGCCGCGCCTGGGCCCCGGCCTCGGCCTCTGCCTCATCCTCATCCTCCGAGCCGCTGCTGCTGTAGCCCACCAGGGGCGCCGCACTCATGGGGCCTCCTTCACGACAGCAGGCGGTATCCGCGAGCGATCGCACCCGGAATTCCGCTGCGCCGGAAGTGCCCTCCCGGGGGCGGGGCCCGGGTAAGCACCGCCTCGGGGCGGGGCCTGGAGGGGCGGGGCCCCGCAGGACTCTGGCGGGACGCTACCACCCAGAGCACGCTGTCTGCACCTCGCAGCGCATTGACTGCTACCTGGAGCCTCCCGGAACCCCACCCCTAGTCTCTGCGTGCCCATTTCGCAGATCGCTCTGGGCCCTGACCTCTCTGTCTGCTCCTCTGTCAGCAGCCATCCGCGACCAGACCTCCTAGCCACGGACGGTCCCTGGGTCAGCGGTCAGCGCCCTAGACAGCGGAGCTCCCTGCCTCGAGGCCCGGACGGGATCAGGGGTCCGGAAGCCCCCTCCTCAAGCCGGTCCAGAGTCCGAGCTCCTGGGGCCCGTCTCCTAAGAGCAAGCTGAGCAGTCAGAGGCGGGTCAGTTCCAGACGATCAGAGGGTCTAGGAGGCCCCTCCTCTCAAGCGCGGGCGTCGGGCCGCAGGTCGGGTCGCGGGAGCCCCTTCCCCTAAGGCCAAGCAGGTTGGTCGGAAGCGGGGCGCCCTCCCTGGGTCAGCTGAAGCGTGCAGGCCAGGCAACTGGAGAGCCACCCTGCACGCCCGACTGTCCGACCCGGCCCGGCCGCGGGGTCCCCGGCAGGGGGCGGCCTCGCTCCGTGCCGCCCGCTCCTCCCGCAGCCGCCGCCGCCCCGGCTGCCGCTCCTCCCCCGGCCCCGCCTCCCTGGCCCCCGCGCCGCCCGCCTGTCCGCCGGTCTCTGCAAGGCCGTCGGTCGGTCCGCCCGCCCTCCCGGCGCTCCTCCGCCCTGGCCCCGCTATCCCGGCCACGCACGTCGCTTCCTCGGTTCCGGCCGCCGCTAGCCCGTTGCCCGCCCCCGGGCCGGCCGCCGCCGCTACTCGAGGCCGGGGATTGGCAGTGCGCGTAGGCCGCGCCGCCGCCGCTGGAGCCGGAATAAAGGGGCGGCCGAGAGAGCAGCCGGTCGCCACTCGCCCCGCGCCTGACCCCGCGGGCGGCCTGGAGCAGGTGAGCGGCGGGGCGCCCGGGGCTGCGTCTGGGGGCCACTCCCGCGCCCGCCGCACCCCTTCCCCAGCCGGCCCGCCCGCCACCACCACCACCTCCCCCCCTCCTCCACCTCCGGCCCGACCCAGCGGCCTCCTGAGCTCTGGGGCCGCCCAGGCCAGCCTGGGCGCGTAGCTACTAACCGGGCCCAGCCTGCGGCCCTGGGGCCTTCCTCGGGCCCAATCGCCCGCGGGGCCGGCGCTCCGGCCCGTAGCGGCCTGGCCATTCCTGGTGAGGGCTGACAGGGGACAGCCCAGCTGGGCCGGCTGGCAGTGCCGCCGGGGAGGTGATCGCCTTTCATTCGTTTTCCCAGGGAGGAGGAAGGGCTGGCGTGGGGCGCAGGTGGGGGCCTCCCTTTGCCTCCTTTACCTCAGTCTCTGCTCTTTGCGGAACGATCATTGAGGCCTCGGGGCCGCACCTTCCTGGAAAGGGCAGGGGTGGGCAGCTGAGCTGGGGGCCGAGGATCCGGGACCCTGGTTCTGGGTAGCCATTCATGCCGGAAAAAAATTCATCTGGGTTGGCGCATCCGGACCTAGACTGTGCTCGGAGTAGCCTCTCTTCCCTCTTTCCTGGGGAGGCTTCCTACCTGCTTGCTCATGCAACCTGCTGCGTCCACCCCGAGCAACTGCTCCTTTCCTTCTTTCCTTCCGGGAAGATGCTGTGGGTGACAGTTGTTCGCCTGACTCTTAGGTTTCTTTGGCAGAACAGTTAGAGGCAGGGCTGGCCTGTGAAGGCATCCCCTTTTTTCCTCCTCTTTCCCTCAGGAGAAAACTTAGAAACTTTTCGATGTTTGAGGCAGAGGAGCTGGAAACCTGAAAGTGGGTTGCATGTAATTCTAAAAGTTCCTCCCTCTCGCTGTCATTACCTTCTGCTGCCACAAAGTGGTGAGTTAGAGATTTGCCTGGGCTGGGTGGTCTTTACCTTCCATTGATTATCCAAAATGTTAGAGACTTGGAGCAAGGGAACGGGGTTGTCGCTGGAAAGGTTGTCTTTTCCAGGTTGTCCTGGGAAGAGGAGAAATGCTCAGTGCTTAGCATGCTACTTCCCACATTGCCGAGGCAGACTCCTGATTGCCTCCTTTTTCCTGAAGGCCTTGGCATTGTCAGATTCAGAGGATTTAGGAGTTTTTGGTGCTCTGGGAGATAACTAGAGCAGGGATGTTCTGCTATGGAGACCTCCAGGCTGGGTGGGTCTACGGACCTGTCATCGCTACCCCATCGTACATCGGCTCAGGCCTCTGCAAGACCATCCTAACTGTTGTGTGAAGAAAGAACAGGCACGTGGTCAGGAGAGAGGGTCTGGGGGATAGTTGAAAGGGATGTGGGTCAGCCCCTCACAAAATAATTTGTTTGAGATGGTCCTCAGTTCCTATAGTTGTTTTAAATATTGGCTGCCTGAGGCTGTTTGCTGTTGGGCCTTCAGGTCTGGGAGGCCTGGTTCTCTGTCCCAGCAGGTTATTACCCTGAGCAGGGATGTCCTGGGTTGAGATTCAGGGCAGCCAGGGGAAAGGAGCTGGAAGGCCTCGGGGCGTCCTCCACCAGTGCCTCTCGGCTTTTATCTATAACATATTGGGCTTCCAAGTAAGATTTTTATTTGCAAAAAAAGTTATGCTGCTGAAATTGGTTTGGATGCCATGGCCCTCCCTCTTCCTTTGGAGCATGAGCAGAATTTATGACTTCTTTGTATTACGGGCAGATCATCCCGGACCGTTATCTGTGAGACAGTTGACTACAGAGGGCTGGCGGTAGGCTGGGAAGCGGGAGGCTCTCTTTGCTGGAGGGGCTGAGCCGCCAGCAGACGTCTTTGGTCGTGTGTGAAGAGAGAGGGTCTTCCAGCCCTGAACCCCTCTCTCTTCCCTGATGTGGCAGCAGTGTGGCGATTGCGGGCAGGACGGGGAGAGGGGCCCAGGGACCAGCTGTGTGTCTCTGCCTCAAGCTTATGGCTTTTCTCTTCTTTCCAGAACCAATCATCGGGGAAGGCAGAGCCCCTCTGGCATCACTGGCACCCTGCCTCGGAGAGCCCCGCCATCCCATAGGCAGAGCCTCGTAGTCAGTCTTGGTTAATGACTTGGGTGGTCTGACCAGTCCCTCTTCTGTGCCTTGTCCGAGGTTTTTGTCCATACCTGATCCTGGGCAGCTTCTCTTTGGGCTGGATCACCTTAAGCGGGAAACTGAAGCCATTACTCTCCAAACCCTGTTTCATCTTCCCAAGCATGTCGGAAAGCTGGCAGCAGCCGCCACAGACGCAGCCGCAGCAGCCGCAGCCGCCGCAGCCTCAGCACCACGCAGAGCCACCGCCGGCCCTGGCTGAGCACACACTGCCCCCGGGCTCGGCCGAGAACCCGCTGGGCTGTGCGGTCTACGGCATCCTCCTGCAGCCGGACCCGGGCCTCCAGCCCCCGCAGCACGCGCCCCTGCAGGCGGCGGGCGAGCCAGGCCCCAAGTGCGGTGTGTGCGGTCACGACCTGGCGCACCTGTCCAGCCCGCACGAGCACCAGTGCCTGGCGGGCCACGACCGCTCCTTCCAGTGCACACAGTGTCTCAAGATCTTCCATC
Organism: Ursus americanus; assembly: GCF_024610735.1. Classification (NCBI taxonomy): domain Eukaryota; kingdom Metazoa; phylum Chordata; class Mammalia; order Carnivora; family Ursidae; genus Ursus; species Ursus americanus. The sequence continues at coordinate 14,778,286 of NC_142147.1, read as the reverse complement.
AGGCTACAGACCTGCTGGAACACCAGTGTGTGCAGGCCGAACAGAAGCCTTTTGTCTGCGGCGTCTGCAAGATGGGCTTCTCGCTGCTCACGTCGCTGGCGCAGCATCACAGTGCGCACAGCGGCACGAGCGGCCTCGTGAAATGCTCCATCTGCGAGAAGACTTACAAGCCTGCCGAGGCGGCCGAACCGGCGGCCGCCGCCGCCACCTCCCTGCCCCCGGCTCCGCCGCCGCCGGCCGTGGCCCCTGCGGAGCAGGCCGACAAGCCGTACAGCTGCCCCATCTGCCAGAAGCCCTTCAAGCACCTGTCGGAGCTGTCGCGGCACGAGCGCATCCACACCGGGGAGAAGCCGTACAAGTGCACGCTGTGTGACAAGAGCTTCAGCCAGTCGTCGCACCTGGTGCACCACAAGCGCACGCACAGCTCCGAGCGGCCGTACAAGTGCGCGGTGTGCGAGAAGACCTTCAAGCACCGCTCGCACCTGGTGCGCCACATGTACGCGCACTCGGGCGAGCACCACCTGTTCCGCTGCAACGTGTGCGAGCTGCACTTCAAGGAGTCCTCGGAGCTGCTGCAGCACCCGTGCACGCCGAGCGGAGAGCGGCCCTTCCGCTGCGGCGAGTGCCAGAAGGCCTTCAAGCGGCCGTCGGACCTGCGGCAGCACGAGCGCACGCACAGCGCCGAGCGGCCCTTCAAGTGCGACCTGTGCCCCATGGGCTTCAAGCAGCAGTACGCGCTCATGCGGCACCGGCGCACGCACAAGACCGAGGAGCCCTTCAAGTGCGGCCTGTGCGAGAAGGGCTTCGGGCAGCCCAGCCACCTGCTCTACCACCAGCACGTGCACACCCTCGAGACCCTTTTCAAGTGCCCCGTGTGCCAGAAGGGCTTCGACCAGTCGGCCGAGCTGCTGCGGCACAAGTGCCTGCCGGGCGCCGCCGAGCGGCCCTTCAAGTGCCCCGTGTGCAACAAGGCCTATAAGCGGGCGTCGGCCCTGCAGAAGCACCAGCTGGCGCACTGCTCCGCGGCCGAGAAGCCCCTGCGCTGCACCCTGTGTGAGCGCCGCTTCTTCTCATCCTCGGAGTTCGTGCAGCACCGCTGCGACCCGGCCCGCGAGAAGCCGCTCAAGTGCCCGGACTGCGAGAAGCGCTTCAAGTACGCGTCAGACCTGCAGCGGCACCGGCGAGTGCACACGGGCGAGAAGCCCTACAAGTGCCCCAACTGTGACAAGGCCTTCAAGCAGCGCGAGCATCTCAACAAGCACCAGGGAGTGCACGCCCGCGAGCAGCAGTTCAAGTGCGTGTGGTGCGGCGAGCGCTTCCTGGACGTGGCCCTGCTGCAGGAGCACAGCGCCCAGCACAGCGCCGCCGCCGCGGCCGCCGAGGGCGCCTACCAGGTGGCCGCCTGCCTGCCTTGAGTGCGGCCCTGAGTGCGCGCCTCGGAGTGCGCGTCGGCCCCCACTGGTCCCCGCCGGCGCTCTGCCCACCGAGCCCTCCCCTGCCGACCCCGCCGGGTGGTCTGAGGCCCCAGGGGCGTGAGGACAGAGGGCGCTGGGCAGCCGTGGGGTGGGGGTGCCTGGCTCTCCTGGTACCGGCCTGGAGGTTGGGGGGGGCGGGGAGGAGCCAGACTGCTGTGGCTGGCCCAGATCCCACAAACCTCTTTCCCATTACAGGATTCCTTTTTTTGAGAGCCATCAGCCTCCCTTGTCTCTGGGGGCCGGGAACCAGGCTGGAAGTCAAGTGGCCTCTCTCCACCCCATGGAGGGATTGGTGCCAGCCTCCACCTTCCCAAACTTTTCAGCCTAACTAGAAACCAGATAGGTTAGGAAAGAGGATGGCCATGGTCGGGCCTGGGAGAAGGTCGAATCCCATAGGTGGTCTGGATGTAGGGCATCCTTCTTCAAGTCGCCGTTTGAGGGAGCTGGCCAGCTTGGTGATGTAGTCCTGGGGACCAGGAGGGCAGACAGTGAGCCACAGGTCTCTCCGTCTGCTCCAGCTAGGGGCGATGTGGCCTCCCGGGTCCTGACAGGGAGACATACAGGAGGGCTGCACATCTGTGAGCGGGGTCTGCCTGGAGAGAATCAGCCCAGCCAGAAGGGAGGAGGCAGAGAAGTTCTCCTGTGACACACTCAGCCAGGGACAGTGTTGTCCACAGGGAAGGGAGGAAAGGCAGCTTTTGTACTGAGGGCTAATCCTCCTGTTCAGAAAGCACCCCTCCAACATTTGCAGCATGGTTCCAAGCTCTGGGGAGTGTGTTCTCGGCCAGACAGATCTACCCATGTGAAAGAAGGGATTGTTAGACCACCTTGGTGCCTGGGAGGCAGCAGGGCCAAGTCCACGATCTTACCAGTGGATGCAAACAGGTGTCCTCCCCCTTGAATGTGTGAACCAAAGTGTCAAGGGCATGGCCCCAAACAGCTTGCCCCAGCTACTTCTGGGCCAGGACCAGGCCTGGGCACCCAGGGTGGGGGAGGTGAAAGGACTCTGTCTCCACCAGTGCTCTCCCAGCCCCTGAGAGCCCTCCCCATCAGTCTGGCTCCTGGCCTAGACCCTGGGAGTCTTGTGGCAGTCCAAATGCCCTGGACATTATCCAGTGACTTCCAAGGCCAGAGATTCTCTCTGGGGTCCTCCTGGGGTCCCTGTAGGTCTCTGCCTACCCACTAGGCTCATGGAGTCAAGGGTGTCCAGGGCAATAGGGAGCAGGCCAGGGAAGAGGGTTGTTAAGGGAGTCAGTAGGTGCCTGGAGTTGACTGAGATCGCTGGTCAGCAGGGGCCCTCCTTGGGAAGCCCAAAGGAGCTTTATTATCAAAATGATTCTTCTGAACCCAGCTGTGCCCCTGCCCCGCCCTCTTCCAGCCCTCCCTGGGCGTAGGTCTTGAAAGACTTTAACCAGTGCTCGCACCAAGGGCCCAGAGGAGCAGGGAGGCCCGCCTTGTCTCACTCGCACCTTGAGAAGGCTGAACAGCCCACATCCGCCTCCTCTCTCGGACTGGGCTCCCTTCCTGTGCCTGCAGAGAGGGGCTGGTCCTTCCCCTCGGTGCTGGCTCTCAGTCACAATGCCTCAAAAGACATGGAACCCAGGCCGACAACAGGCCAACTGCTAATTTTTCCCTTTCCTTTGCTTTCTAAAAGCAGTTGTTATACTGTTCATAACATTGTATAGTTTAATTTCATGTCATTTTGGATCTTATATAAAAAATGTGAAAATTTGGATTTTTAAAAAGAACGACTCCATTTTAGATAGCCCCTTTTGATGTTAATATATAGTGAGTCCAATGTATGCTTTAGAAGTAAAGACATTGACCATCACAGACCAAAGCACTGCTTGTTCTAGTCGTTCTTCCCCAGGGGATGATGGGGTGTGGAGAGAGAGAAACAGAGGGGTACAGGCTCAGGTTGGCAGGCTTGGGATCAGGACATGAGGCTGGGTTCGAATCCTGAGTTTTGAATGTTCTGGTTGTGTGACTTTGGGCAAGTCACTCGACCTCTTTGGGGCTCAGTTGCCTCCGTCGCCTTGCTTAGTTGCTGCGGATTCACGGCATCATATATGGAGGCCCTGTGGGCAGGGGAGCTGTGAAGGTGCTGACAGGCCTTGGGGCCCTAGGGAAGAGGCCCTCGGCCTCCTGACCTGCTGGAGGTCTAGCTGCAGCCCTGGTGGAGGGAGCTGGGCTGGAGGGACAGGCAGCGTGTGGATGCTGAGAAGCAGGAGCCTGGCCTGGTAAGCATGAGTGCTTGCTCTAGCCCCCGTGGGAAACCAGGGCTCGCCTGGAGCAGCAGCGGCCCCAGCCAGGTGCCCTGCCCCAGAGGGTTGCCTGCTCTCACCTCACTTGTACTCACCCCATCCCATGGCCAGCCAGCTGTATGTCCAACCAGCTGCTTCCCTTCTCGGCCTTCCAACCCACCTTTCTTCTGTTCCCTGCCCCAGGCCCCCGTGGCCTGCTGTGGCCAGCTGTGACTCAGGCTCCTTCCATTTCTCAAAGGCAGGGGTGGAGGTGGGGAGAGAGGAAGAAACAGCCTCCCCAGGTCTGGGGAGGGTGGTCAGCAGGGTGGTCAACACCTTGCCCCGGAGGTTGGGGTGGTGAGCGTAGAAAGTCAAGAGCATAAGGAGCTGCCCATGCCACAGGGGGCTCAAAACTGGGTGCAGATGCCTTGTGGAAAGGCTAAGGAGGACCCCAGAAGTGACCCAGACCACACACTCTCCTTACTGTGTGCCCATGGGAGGACCTCCCTTGAGGAGCCGTGTGGTCCCTTCCTGCAGGCGTCCACTTGTCAGCCAGAGGACACCCAGGGCCCCTCGTGTCCGTGCCAGGCTTCAGTCCTGTCTTCCTTGCTAGCTGAGTGACCTTAGGCAAAATCCAGCCACCTTGCAGAGACTCCTGGAAGGCACTAGCCTGTGTTTGGTGCTTTATAGTTTCAGGTTGTCTTTCCTGAAAAGACATGGTCATCGTGTGCCTGGGGCAGGAGGAGCCCTGGCCGGGCGAGGCTGAGCTCACAAGGAGCCTACGGTGACTTTCCCTTGCTCTGTCTCCATCCTCTGCTCCTCTCACAAAGCTCCCATCTGGCGCTCAGCCTCCAGACTCCAGCCCGCCCCCAAACCAGGGCAGTGAATGGAACCTGGGAGCCTGAATGTTCAGGTTCAAGTCCTAGTCTGTTGATACGAAGTGACCCCAGGCACTTGTTATCTGCCCCTCATGGGGCCTCAGTTCCCCATGTGAAGCAGAGGTCTTGACCCTGATCTATAAGTGTCCCTAGAGACCTGACACTCTGATTCTGGGAGGGTGACAGGATCAAGCTGTGTCTCCTTTTCCTCTCCCTGCCTCTCCTGGCCTCCAGCCTGCAGTCTTCCTGTCTCAGTCTGGCTTCAGCTGTAAGCGACAGAAACGGCGCAGACTGGCTTGAGCAGCTGTCCGCTGCAGCTGACCACACCGCCCGTCTGCCTGCCCAGGAGCCCCCACAACCTCCTGCATCCTACGGCTGACGTGAGTCTCCCTCTTGTAGAGCAGAGCATTTTCACGAGGGGACTTGGGACATTGTGACAAGGGGCTCCTTGTCAACTACCTCCTTAGTTCTACCTCCTTTAGTCTCTGGGGAATCATGCACTTTGCCCCAACCACGGACAGCATAGGGAGAAGGTGGTGCCTTGGGGTGAGCGGTGACACTGGGATGACAACCAGAGCTGGGGGGAGCGAGGGGGCGAGGCGGGCAGAAACCTCCCACTTCAGAGTTCGTAATTCGGTAGGGCGAGGGCACAGTGAAATGTGTGTGGAGGTGTGGAGGGTAGGGCATGTCGTGGCCACTCGGGAGAGCAGAACGGTTGGAGGTCAGAGGCCAGAGGGGGCTGGCCTAACTCTTCCTTCTGAATGTCGGAGCTCTTCCCCCCGCCCCCGCCCCGACACCCCATTCATAAGCCCTGTCCCCTCCTACCATCTCCAGGAGACGGGCAGGGCAGACCTGAGTATTCCCTTCGGGCTGACCCTTGAGAAGTCCTGGGGCTGCCCAAAGCCACGCATTTGGTGATGAAGGAGGCCTGGAATCGTGGGGGCTGGCCTGGTGGGGAAGAGAGGGGCTGCAACAGCCCTGGGCTCTGGACCTTACAGGCTTCCAGCTCTGGCCACTAAATCCTGGGGCTCTGGTTCCAACCCATTCTTCGCGGGCCAGGAAGCCGGTCACAATGGCTGGGCCCCATGCTGGTACCCAGTCTGGCCAGGGGAGCAGGAAAGCTCTTCGTTGGCTTGCACAGGGGGTGGCCAGCCATCCGGTGGGCCCTCGACTCCTCAAGGGATTAAAGCCACGGGGCACTGTCTCCCCATCTGTGCAGAGGCAGCTTCATGGAGAGCCTAGACCTCCTCAGACGCCTTTGTGGAAGTCTTCTGTCTGTCTCCAGTCCTCCATCCTGACCTCCCACCTCCCGGCCTCGTTCCCTCCTCCAGAGCAGGCCTCAGACAGGCCCAGGGCTGCTCTGGCCTTGGACGTTGGCGGGGGCCTCCCTAGCTCCACATCCCATCCTCACACGGGTGGGGGGGGGGGTTCTTTGTTCCTTGAAGGTCATGCCTCCAGGAAAAGCCTTGGCCGCTATTGATTGTCACAAATCTACAAAGCTTCCAGGCTCGGAATGCCCAGTCCTCTTCAGGGCCCTGAAAAGGAGGTCAGCAGGAGGGGTGGGAACAGGGGGCGCCCGCGGGGTCTCCCTCTTCCCTCTGCATCCCTCCCCAACCTGGGTCTGCATTCCTGCCTTTGTTCATCCACAAGCTGGTGCTGCGGGGTATGCAGCTAACACTTCAGAGGAGAGAGGTTTGAGGTTTTCGTGTGTCAAAAGGTAGGGTCAGAAATGTCAAAGCTTCTGATTTTTAGCACAAAAGATGACGTGTGAGTCCTCCCTGACCCTCGCCTCACCCCTGATCCACTCCCACTGCCGGCCCCAGGCCCTGGGTGAGGATGTGTTTGGTGTGTTACTTTGTCATCAACACAGCTAGTACTTTGTAGTAGTTGTTTCATTTAGTCCAGATCTGCGTGTGGGCTCTGGGTGGCCCCAGGCCCCATTTCTGAGCCCCCATTCACTCAGAGAGATAAAAGGAGGCTCCAAGTGCAGTGTTCCCTTAGAGCCGACTGTGGGCCAGAGGCTAGGAGTTGTTCCGTAGTATCGGGGAAGAGATACGGGGAGAAGGGAACACTTGAGAGAGGCCTGCCTGGGAGACATGGTGGGATTTGGGTCGGAAGAGATGTGGAAAGCTTTTCGGGTGGGAGGAAGGCTTTGAACAAAGGTGAGGAGGCAGACAAGAGCCTGGGTGTTCAGAACAGCAAGGAGGCTGGCAGGGAGCTTTGTGTGGGGTAATTCACTGAGGCCCAGGGCCAGGGAAGTGGATTGGGGGACTGACCAGGAAGACCTACAGGTGAGGCCATGAGACTGGACTATCCCCAAGGTAGTGGCCATAGGGAGGATTTCTAATTTGATCTATTTATGATGAGTAAAGAGCCCCCTGAGGCTGAGGGGACTTCGAGGCCAGGAAACAGTGGCCCAGGCTAGGTTGGAGTGGGGCTTCTTCCCATCTCTTGGCCTCTGGGTGGGATTATCAGATGTCCTCACCCCCAGGAAGCCCCGTCTGGTTTCCTCCCCACTCTTGCCTCTATCTCTCTCATAGCGGGAAGGCAGTGCAATGTGGTGCCTGCGAGCCCAAGGGTCAGGCAGGCTGGCTTCAGTCCCCAGCTCTGCCGATCACCGGCAGTGTGACCTTGGGCCAGGTACTTAACCTCCCTGAGTCCATTCCATCATCCATAAAATGGGTCTAAAATCACCCACCTCATGGTGTCTGCAAAGTGTTTAATACGTTATCTTGCACTTAAAAAATAGAAAGTGTTGGGGCGCCTGGCTGGCTCAGTCAGAAGAGCATGCGACTCTTGATCTTGGGGTCCTGAGTTTGAGCCCCATGTTGGGCATAGAGATTAATTAAAAATAAATAAATTAATTAAAAAAAAGAAAGTATATAGTGAATCAGACTTGTTAATGCTCATCTACCCCGCATTTCCTTTATTCTTGGGCACACATTTTTAGGTCTGTGGAACCAGGATTCAGTGTGTAATTGGTGAGCAAGAATCTGATATTGCTAGCGTGGGTTACCATCCACAGTGTCTTGGGCTTGAGGAACATGGTCCAGGTGTGCCCACATTCTCACCTTCTGCCTTCAGGTTTGAATCAGCTGGGTCTGCCTTCCTCCTCCTGGATTGGAAGCATCTCCCAGGCAGGAATGGCATCTGGTGTGTGTCCTTCCTGCACCCAGCATGGGGCCAGGCAAGGCCTCAGATGTCTGCTGGGCCAAACTCCCAGAGGGCCTTGCCCAGTCATTCAACATGAAGGAAGCAGGGCCAGGAAAAAACCCCAGTTACCTGACTCCCCCTGGCACACTGAGGCATGCTCTCTGGCTGTCTCCAGTCCCACACAGGCCAGGAGTCCAGCATCCCTGCTGTGAAGGGAGGCTTGGGCAAATCTCTCTCTTCTCCGAGCTGTCATGTTGGAGGAGGCATTCAGGTTCTCAGGATGTGTCTCTGACACCCCAAGAGGTTCTGCCAGTGGCTTCCCGAGGTTCAAGCCAGGTGGACTGTCCACTGGGCTTGGAGGAAAGGGTTTCTTCCTGCATGAAATGGCAGGAAGCTGGCTACCTTCTCAGTAAGCCCCCAAGGAGGAAGGGGCTCCGTGATCTGCTTACCACTCCCCATCTGCTCCTCCCCATGTTCCTGCTCTGTTGTCAGCAGAACCCCACCCTCAAGGAGAGAGAGACAGACACCATGGTCCCTCACCTCGGTATAAGGGTAGTAACTGTCACCTCCACCCCTAAAAGAAATTAAAATCAGCCAGGAGTCTGTAAGGCAGGCTCTGTCTGCATTATCAGATGACAACACAACTCATCTTGTTTTTTACCCAAGATTGAACAAAAGACCTCCCATTCCGGGAAAAAAATTTGTTCTACGACACTGAGGGCAAACTCTATCTGAGCACTGTGTCAGGTGCTGGGACTTGTTTTGAGTTCTGAGTTCTGGATTTGGCTGAGGTGAACGACTTCCTGATCTGGGCCTGTTTTTCCGTCTATGATATAGCATAGCATCTGTTCCCGTCACTTTCCAGAGTGTCTATGGGCTATGAGGCGTGCAGGAGATAATGAGTCACTTGATAATGTGTTTTGAATAGTGTAACATGGGGTCCAGAAATAAAAGGCTGGTATTGTTCTTTAAATTCTTTCCACCTGAGACCTGGCTTGCATGCAGTAGGTGCTCAGTAAATATTAGTGGAAGGGGATGGGGAGGGTGTAAGTCAGGGTTTCCTAACCTTTGTGGGCACTGACTCTCCTGAGAATCAGATGAAAACAAGGAGATTCTCCATGGGAAAATGTATATGTGGGGGGACATACAGTTTTGCTTATGATTTCAGAAAGTTCAAGGATCCCTGAGGCCCCATATCCTAGCAGCAGGGGTCTTGTTCAAATAGTCTTAGAGCTTGGTGGCTATTTACCCTGATTGGGATCTGTCCTTGCAGACTTCCCACAAGTGGGATGAGGGTGGGGTATCTGGAAGGTCTGGGAGCTGTGCATTGATCCTGGCTCTCCCTAACTGTGCCAGAGACACTCTTCCCTAGCCCTTTGAGGGGGGTTATACCTGGCCCAGGAGAGCCTGTGGCTATCCCAGGACGTCATGCTTTCCTTTCTGTAGTTTGGTGGACAGATGTGAGGGCTGGTCCTGAAGCTAGGTGGATAGAGTAGGCAACCCTTGCTCCATGCCCAGAGGCTGCCTGTAGCCCACCAGAGCCTGCCAGGCCCAGGGAAGCCCCCAGAGGATACAGGTATGGGGAAAGCTTCTGAGAAAAGTATCTAAAATCCCTTTCAGACCTCTTCTTTTCTCTTTAGGGCCCAAGTTCAGAGTCTGAGGTGGAGGGGGCTTGCTTGTGGGGCTACAAGCAGGGGACAGGGGCACAGGGAAAACCCGATTCCCAAGCTGCCTTTATACCTCACCCCTAGCTGAGCCTTAGGGCTAAGACCCCGACTCTACCGGTTGTCACGAGACCTCTTTCTCCTCCCCCCACCAGTCCTCCAGGAGTTGGCAGGGGACAGGTAAAGGTGAGAGAGCATCATCCTGAGGTACTGACCCCTCTCCCATTCCCTGCACCACACACACACACACACACACACACACACACACACACACACAGGCCTGATTTATTATTATTATTATTAGGTTTATTTCCAGTCAGGCTGAACTCTTAGGGAGATGGGCGGTCCCACCATACACCGTCTGTCCTGCTGGAGAACCTGAGGAGGGCGTAGTCCAGCAGCCCGGGGGTCAGCTTCCTTTTCACAGATTAATGCCAGGGGGTCAGGTAGTTGACACGACTATGGAGAGAAACAGGGCTGAGGCAGGGGCCTCCAGGGTGTCCTGGGGAAAATCAAGCTGTCCTTCTGTAGGCCTGCCCCCCAAACCCACCTTCCTGTCCTCAAGGCTCTGAAAACACAGCTTCCATCCTTGTCTCTCTGTGGCTCAAGAGCCCTCAATAGCTCTTTATTTCCTTTCATTTATATATTTTCTGAGACTCTGCTTGACTTTCAAGCCCCCCCTTCCAGTTTGCCTCATCCCTGTTTCTCATTGACCCCCAGTCCTGCCCTGCTTTACTCATTCTTCAGACCTTTGTGCGCTTACTCTGGCAGGCATTACATGTAGTAAAATATCAGAAAGCGTTCCCGTGTGTGTGCCCAGGGTGGGCGAGAGAAGGCCAACTTCCCATCGGTAATTATAATGCAGTAGTCTACGTGCTATCGGATAGGGATGCCCCTGTGGTGACCAACCCGAGGGGGTTTGAGCTGGAGGGGAGAGGCAGAGGGTCAGGGAACACTTCGAGGAGGATGGGACATCTAGGCTGAGCTTTCAAGAGTGAGGAGGAATTTTCCAGGCAGAGAAGGAAGGATCACCTAGGCCCTGAAACAGCACCAGCAAGGGTGTTGTGTGCTTCGTAGTGCTGGTGCTTTGGGGGACACCCAGGAGTGTGGTACTGCTGCGGTGGAGGAAAGGGGGCCTGGTAGGTGGGCGATGGCCAAATGATGCTTGAATACCTTGCACCTAGCACCTTCCTGCTGGGAACACACGCCTCAGCCCTTCCCACCTACCCGCATCCTGGAAGGCAGACTCTTGGTCCTTTCCTTTGGTCCCTGCTCTCCTCCCTGGTAAGCCGCCCTCCTTTTGGCCTAGTCTGAGCCACGTCGGGTGGGACATGCACTCTGCTCCCCCCATCTCCCAGTAGGCTGCGCTTTCGCTTGGCGCGGCCTGGATGTCACTCGGGGGGGTACCAAGCCCTTGGTGCGAGGCCAGGTGGAGAGGGGTCTGAGAGTCGCCTGAGCCCAGAGGCGGCCTGGGCACAGCCTGAGGGGGGAGGGGCCAGGTGTGGAGCGGGTCCGGGGTCATTTCCCTACCTGTAGATAGAGCCAAAGCGTCGGAAAGCGTTCCTGAGAAAAAGGGAGGAAGGTGAGCCGGAGGTGGGGAAGGGCGACCCTCTCCGGGAACCTCACTCCCATGTCGGGAGGAGCCAGCCAACCAGACGGATTACATTCCACCCTGGTCCCACCTAATGCCTCCACTTGGAAAGGTGGGGTTGCCAGGGACTGGACGACGGGATGCTCCGTTTAATCAAACATCTATTCATTTTGAACCTGCAGTTTTCTTGTGGTGTATTGGAACCCAGCAGTTTTCCCGGGTCTTACACTTTCAAGAGTCACTAAGTGTGCTCTGAGGAAAGCGGCCAAGACCCCATCTCCCCCCTCCAGGTATGGGGTCCCCGGGCCTGTGGCGTCACTTACAAGGAGTCGAAAGGCAGGGGCTTTTGTCCGTAGCGGTCCAGGCTGGGGTTCTGGTTGAGACAGTACTGGAGAGGGCCAGAGGAATGGGGGGGGGGGGTCCGTGAGCCAAGGGGGGGACACTGACCCTCCTCCCCCGCCCCCCACATAGCTCTCTGCCAGCGATCTTGGCCCTGGGGACCGGAAAACCCTACTCTGGGTGTCCTCTCCCCCACCCCGTCCCCCGTGTTAGCCTCTCCTCCCCGACCCCCTGGTCCCCAGGACAGGTCAGCGTGCAGCCCTCCTTACGCGCCAGTTCTGGGTCACCTCCGGCTTCAAGTACCGCACCGCGTAGCCACTGAAACTCTCCACTGTGGGGAGACCGCCCTGCTCCAGTCCCAGCCCACCCCAAACAAGCCGCGCCCCTGCTCTCACCTGAGCCCCGCCCCCTGATCGAACAACGCCCACTGCTGGTCGGGGAGCCAGTCCCGCCTCTACCGCCTCGCCTGAACAAGCCCCGCTTCTAGACCCTGCTCCACCAGTCCCAGAACCCGCCCCGCGCTCGGCCGCCGCCCCAATGGCTCCCTCGAGTTGGGACCTGGCCCCTGGCCCCTCCCCACGACGACCCCCACCTCTTTGCCCCTCAACCCACCTCGGTTCTGCCCGCTCTAAGTGCCCCAGCTGCTCCGCAGCTTCCCCGCCGTCCTTGCCGCCAGCCGCCCGACCCCTGCCCTCCCGTCCACAGCTGGCGCTCCGGGTCTCTCCCACCCTAGGGCGTCCCCCGGGCCCAGTAGACGGACCCCTCTTGCTTGGGCAGGGCAGCTTGAACTCGCCGGCTGAGGACACGAAGCGGGACCAGTCCTCAATGGCTCGTGTGAAGCAGGGCCAGTCGACCCGGTTGATGCCCGGCACTATGGGTACCAGCTTCCCCTCGTGGCACCTGTTGCGGAGTCTCTGGCCGGTCGCCGTGACGTCCTGCCAGGGTGATGGGAGTCAGGGCCACGGTGGTAAGTGCAGAGGCCTGGAGGCTGACCCAGACCATTCCATCCCATTGCCTGGGGCTAACAGCTTGGCCCCTGGGACCCAGGCGCCAGGTGGAGAGCCTGAAGCCCCCTAAAGGAGATGGGAAGGGTGCGAGGGCCCAAGCAGGCAGCTGAAGAACCCGAGGTACTTGGCCTGGGCTCAGGCAGGATCTTTTTTTTTTTTTTTAAGATTTTATTTTACTTATTTGACAGAAAGAGAGACAGCCAGCGAGAGAGGGAACACAAGCAGGGGAAGTGGGAGAGGGAGAAGCAGGCTCCCAGCAGAGCATGGAGCCCTATGTGGGGCTCTATCCCAGGACCCTGGGATCACTCCCTGAGCCGAAGGCAGACGCTTAACGACTGAGCCACCCAGGTGCCCCTCAGGCGGGACCTTCACACCCTTTCCCCTGAGCAAACCCACGGCCAGGAGCAGGGGACACTCACCAAACACTGCAGGGGTTTGTTGGGGACACCCAAAAGTGTGAAGTAGGCGTTGTCAAAGTCATCTGAAGAAGAGAGAGAGAGGGAGAAGAGGTGTCTCCTCCACCTGCCATCATGGGCCCACTCAGGAGAACTTTGGCTCACATTGCTTCAAAAGTTCCTGGAAATATTTGACAACTTAAAAAAAAAAAACTAAACTCAAGATAAAAGAGATTTTTACTTTTTCAACGGGATAAACTCCAAGTAAATAAAAGATTTCAATGTTAAAAAACCCGAAACCGTAAAAGTACTAGAGGAAGGCATTATAATTCCCTTATAACCTTGGGGTGGGGAAGGCCATACCAACTCATTCACAATCTGATAGCCATTAAGGGAAGATTGATGACTTTGACTACATAAAAACAAACTTCTACTTGGCAAAACGGACAGGAGTCAAAGGGCAAATGGGAAAAAATATTTCTACTTATTTTACAGATGAGGTGAAATTTCCCTAAGGAATTCCTAGGAATCCAGACAAGAAAAGAAGATGGAGCGAGCCACGTGCATAGGTAGTTCACACGCAAACACAGGGAATGCAGATGGTCCCTCAAACATGAAAAAGACACTCAGCCTCATTCACAATAAGATGAATGCATATTCAAATTACACGAAGATGCCAATATTTGCCTATCAGATTGGAAACAATCCCAAAGTCAGTGCAGTTATTGGAAACAGTGCCACTGCTGTAACATTGCCGGAGGGGGTATAAATTGATTCCAGCCGATGGAAAGCAATTGGCATTATCTATCAGAAGTATAAATACACATACCTGCAGACCCTCCAGTACTACTTCGGGGAATTTATCCCACATTACAGGTGTACACCTGGGAAATGATGTGGCTAAAAGATCTACCCATTTCAGCATTGTTTGTAGCAGAGAATGACGGAACAGCTCAAGGGTCTGTCATTCAAGGACTTGTTAAATACGCCATGAGACGTCCTCACTAGGCAGCCACTTAAAATAAATAGACGGAGTTCTCCATACGCAACCTCAAGGCGCACAAGGGTATATGCTGTTTGCTGCCTTTTGCTTAAACGCCTAAAACTGAGGCCATTGGAGGCAGAGAAGAATATGCATTCAGGTCACTACCATAACCAAGTCATCAAACTTCACTTCACGAATATCAGGATAATAACATTACGTGTCTCCCGCTGAAGCATTAGGGCAAACATGGCGTCCATCCCCGGTGCAAGATTCTGGCCAGCAGCGTTTTACCGGGCTAACCAAGCCTCTGCATCTAGTTGCTAGTTCACGGAAGGCAATCAAAGTAAATGACATTGTAAGGAAATACTCAGATACACCATGTGGGACTATCTACAATGTAACTATTTTGACCTCTAAAAAGCCGGTATTAGGGGAAAAGGGAAAGTGGGTGGACTATTTCAGACTGAAACAAGATACGTAGCAACCAGTTGCAATGCACAATCCTAGATTGCAGGCTGGTTCCAGAAGGATTTTGAAGCTGTGAGACATCTTTAGGGGCCATTTGGGACATTTCAATATGGACCGAAGAGTGGATGTTATGGAATGATTGTTAACTTTCCTAGATGTGATAATGGTATTGTGTCATATAGGAAGTTGTTGTCACTGGGAACTGCTTGCTGAAGTGTGTGTGAGAGAGTGTGAGTGTGTGTGTATGTGCGTGTGTGTGTGTGTTAGAGAATAATAAAAAATGGTAATAGATTAACTGAAGCAGGTGGAAGGCACTGGGCGTCCATAGTATTATCCTTTCACATTTCTCTGTTTGAATATCTTCATAACAAAAAGCTGGGGAGCAAAAGAATATATGTTTGTATTCACATTAGGAAACAATGGAAGGATAGGTTGGAAACTGGGCAGTTACCTGTAAGTCAGCAGAGGTGGGGGGAGGGAGATGTTAAGATGTATATTGTTACAGCATTTGAATTTTGAACCCGTGACTCCATTACTTTTATTAAAAGCATATACTTGCAATAAAATATATATCTAAATCAAGAGCTTTCCCTAAAAAATCTAGATAAGAGAAACCAGGAAATTGGAAGAAACGTGCTGAGCCTTCCCACGCAGCAGTTAGCCAGAGCCCTGTGACTGCTCCCCCTTAGAGGGACAGGTATGGGGGCTCCACTTCACCTTTCATCCCTCCCTCCTCACTGCTTCCCCACCCACCTCCAGCATTTCCCATCTAGGCCCTACAGGGCGGTCCCTCCCAGTGTCATACCCCCCAGTCACCATCCATCTCTGGTCCCTTGGGCCATCCCCCACCCCCTCCTCACCCCCTCCCCACCCCAGAATGCTCAGACCTTTTTTCTACTTCAGGTCTTCAGAGGGTCCCCTTTGCCTCCAAATCTCCCTGAGCTTAGCAACAGAGCCCTTGCCCCCAGCCCCAGCTCCTGCTGCTGCCCCAACCTTGTCCTTCAGCCCAACCAAACTCCTCAAGTTCCCCCAATACCTAGGGCAATTTTTCCCTTCCAGGCCCCTGCACATGCTGTTCCCCCTGTTTCCCTGCCTCTGGGGCAGCATCAGGCACAAAGCAAATGCTGAATACCTGTGCTGAAATGAACGTGTATTCATTCATTCATTCATTCACTCATTCATTCATTCACAGGCACCCCCACCTCCACACCCAAGCTTTTCAATTGATGAAGGGCTATTCCTTGGGTGCATGTGCCCTTTTCACCCCAAAGACTCTTCTGTCTACCTCTCATTCATGGGAAGTGTGAGGAGCGTCTTCTCTTCCTTTTCCATGTGGAGAGCAGAGCGGGCAGAGACTGTCACTATCGCTTTATGGTCACTCCTGCTACCGTGATGACGGACTTCTGCACACTTCTCTCTCCATTAGTAACCACCATTCCATTATTGTTGAGCACATATTCTGTGCTAGGCATGACTTTAAGTGCTTCTCTTAGCTTGTTATTTATTTATTTATTTATTTATTTATTTATTTATTTATTTATTTACATTCAATTAATTAACATATAATGTATTATTAGTTTCAGAGATAGAGTTCAGTGGTTCGTGGGTTGTATGTAACACCCAGTGCTCATCACATCACGTGCCCTCCTTCATGCCTGTCACCCAGTTACCCCATCCCCCCACCCCACCCCCCTCCAGCAACCCTCAGTGTGTTTCCTGTGATTAAGAGTCTCTTATGGTTTGTCTGCCACTCTGATTTTGTCTTGTTTTATTTTGCCCTCCCTTCCCCTATTCTCTCAGCTCCTTTTAATCTCACCATAATATGAGGCAGGCCCTGTTATCCCATTTTCCTGATAAGGAAACAGAGGCTGAGACCCGGGCAGGTGTCTCCCCCCCCCACCCCACCCCCCGTCCCCCGCTTTTCTCTCCCCCAGGGCTCTCCTGGAAACCACCTGCCCCTCCCCCGCAAGGCCCAAAGGGGCTCGGTGACCCTGGCAGCCAGGTGGCCGGACCTTTGCGGCAGTAGGTGGTGGACCGGCAGTGCTCGTCGGAAAGGCAGGCCCTGACCGAGTCCATGTCCATGCGGCGCAGGCTGGGCAGGGCCGGGTGGTAGAGCTGCTGCTTCACGCCGGCCAGATGGTTGCGCGGCCGCTCCACTGGCAGCAGGATGGCCGGGGACGCGTACACGTGCGTGGAGCCGTCGTCCCAGGGCACCAGGTCGATGATGCGGGCCATGGCTGGGGAGCAGAGACACCCCGACCCAACACCCTTCTATGGGGTAGCACAACCTTGGCCAGTGCGGATTTCTCTACTCCTCCAACACTACTACCCGGAGCTGGGGGCTCCCCATGCGGAGTCAGGGATGTTCAGACGCCCCGCCCCTGCGCACGCACGCACGATGTGCTAAGGGCTCTGAGAGGTCAGTACAGGGTGTGTGGCTGGGAACCGTCTAAAAGCGGCTGCATGGGAGTCTATTCTTAAATCGTGATCGGGAAGCAGCAGCGGCAAGTGGGTTCAGAATTTAGCACCGTTTGCCTCTGGGCAGCTAATTATGGACTTCTGGCCTTAGCTAAAGTATCTGGCATTTACTCAAAATTCTACAGGGAGACACAGGAAAGTTTTAAATAAGGGGTGAGGCATGAGAGATAAGAACTAGAAAAGCATTGCTGATTGCTCAGTGCCTCCCTTCAAAGAGTGGCTATTCCCAGTGGCTTGTCGGTCATTGAAATTTAGTGCGAATTTGTTGAGTCTGCTTGCTTTCTGCCTGACCCAGTTAGACGTGTGAGGTGGAGGTGAGTGTAGGTGGGCAGGAGAAGCAAGGACCTTGGACCATGAAGCAGCAGGGAGAGGGCAAGGGGACTGGCCCTAGGGAAGCTGTCTCCGGAGTGGGCCTTCCCAGGGAGGACGGGGAAGTGGGGCAGGGAGAAGAGGGGAGAAAGGACTCCTTGCTCCTGACCCCCCCCCCCCGAAAGCAGCTACCTGGTCTGCAGGTACACCGGCCTGTGAGGGGTTTCTGCTCTTCTGACGGCTCAGTGGGGAGAAGAGGTAGGGAGATGGGCTGGCCCTAGTGCCTTATACAGTAGGAGAATAAAGGAACATTCTGCAGAGAGACAACGCCCATTGCCGCCTGATTATGAGGGCGCCAACTCCTCGGCAACCCTGGCAACTTTCGGCTCTGAGGAGGGGAGCCCACTACCTGGGGTGTTGCGCACTGGCTCCCGCTTTTGGCTTTCCTGAAGGTTGCTGTCTCTCAGACCTGAGCCCAAGCCAGGCGTGTTGAGAAATGTCAGAAAGGAAGCGGGCCTCCCTGGAGGTGGCCATGCCAGCACAAGCCAGGGCATGCTGTGTGATTCTGGGCTAGTTGTTCTCTCTCTCTGAGCCTCGAGGCTCCGTGTTAGGCAAGACCCTAGGACCTGCCATGTAGGGCGACCGTGAGCCCTCCTGCAGACTTGAGAGAAGAGGGTGCTGCCCTGCCTGCCCAGCCCTTGAGCCTCCAGGGAGTGGCGATTAGCAGTGGCCAGTATCCAGGGTCAGCATAAAGGGATCAGGGAGAGTGGTGGCCTCAGCAGGCTAGGGATTAGCAGGTGATATTCTAGCCCCGACCCCTTGCAGGTCTGCTGCCTCCCTCCCTCCTTCCCAGAAAAGAGAGGTCATGAGTGCCTAAGCCCAGCACCTGAAAGCCCTGGGGCCTGCCCACTGCCCTGGTCCCAACCGTTGGCGATGGGCCCCACAGGTGAGGGGACCTGGGGAGAGGCTAACTGACTTGCTGGTATTGGCGTGTGTTCTGCAGTCACTGGCCCAGGTGCTGAGACTGCAGGGTCCTGGGAGACCCCTCCTGGGAGGGTCATGCAGGAGCTGGCTCCCTCGCTGCTCCAGACAGTCCCCCACCCCCAGACAGCACCTCTGAGCCCCACCCCTTAGAGAAAACTCTCCCAGAGTTGCCCCTATGCACCACCCCACCCCCGATTTGTTTTTAATTCTTTTAAAGTTATAAAATACAACAAAATACAGCAGGCATGTAAATACAGAATGTAACTAATAATTTATAAAGCGAGAGCCCACGTTCTATTACTCAGGCCAAGACAAGAGGTACTACTTTGCAAAACAGATTAGCAGTTTCTTAAAACACGGCACATAAAATTACTACAGAGCACAGCAATTTTACCCCTAGGAATCTCCCCAAACATACGGAAAATATGTATGTCCACACAAAAGCTGGCATGGAAATGTTCACAGCAGCATGATTTCAAATAGCCGATAGGTGGGAGCAAGCCAAGTGGCCACTGACGAGTGAGTGGGTTCATAGACTGTGGCATACCCCCACGTGGAATACTCAGGAATTTAACAAAAGGAATTACTGATACATGGTACCATGTGGGTGATCCTCATAACATTATGCTAAATGAAAGAAATCAGACACAAAAACACTCCCCGTGTTGTATGACCCATTTACAGAAAATGTCCAGAAAAAGCCCATTTGAGGGGCCAGGAAGGCGACTGGCAGTTGTCCAGAGCTGTGGCTGAGGACGGGCGTGAGTCCTATCAAGCATGAAGGGTCTCATTGGGGGAACGGCAGTGGTCTAAAACGGGGCAGTGCTAACTGCCTCGCTCAGTCAATTTATTAAAAATGGGCGAATTTTATGGCATAGAAATTATACCTCAGTAAGTTGTTTTTAAAAAGTGATGCCAGCTAAAGGAAGCAAGAAACGGGGAAGGCCCTGCCTGCCCCTAGAAGCTTCCATATACCCCTTCCCCAGCCCAATGCCCTGCAGAGGTGACCACTCTCTGACTATAGAACATCACCACTGCTTTTCTCGGTCCTTTTACTACCTCTGTTTGCAGCCATAGACAAGACAGGCTAATTTTGCCCCTTTTGAGCTTTGTCTGTGTGGCTCATTGGGTTCTTTTGAGTCTGGCTTCTTTCCCTCCATATATATGCACATGAGGGTCGTCCAAATTGGTGTGTGGCCAAAGTTTGTTCTTTTTCCTTGCTCTAGAGGCCCTGCCTCTTCCCCCAGGCACATCTGACCTGGCCCACTCCCCAGGGGCTCTACTGCCTCCAGGTTGCTCAGCCCAGGGAGAGGGGCCCAGGCCAAGCCACGCTCACGCAGGGCCCCGAGTGATCTCTCCTCCCCCAGCACCTCACTCCCCTCGCTTGCTGCTCCTCCTCCTTTTCCTGGCCTCAAAATGTGCCAGAGGGTTCTTTGTCCCTTTCTCTTCTTGAGTTGTATTGGATTTCCCAGGGGTTCGCAATCCATCTTGTGGCTTTAAGCATCTATAAGATGAGCTCATGAGTCCAACATTTCCATCTCCCCAAACTCCGGATACGCGCGCGCACACGCACACGCACACACACGCACACACACACACACGCACACACACACACGCCCTCGCCACCTACCGCACATTCCCACTTGGGTGTCTCTCAGACATCTTACCAAAGTAGAGTTCATGATTTCCCCTGCCCCCCTAAATTCTTCCCCCCACTTCCCAGCCCCAGGCTTCCTCTTTTAGGTAAAGGGCACCACCTGCCACCAGTGGCTCAAGCTGTACCCCCAACACCTCCCTTTCCCCCACCCTTCCCCTTTCTCTCTGTCTCTGGCTGCCTGCCCCCCCGCAAGCCCAAGCCCTGCCACCTCCACACGGGCCTCCAGCAAGCCAGAGGAAAGGGCGAATATCACCGAGAACCCAGGCCATCGCTTGCAGGCCAGGCAGAGCTGAAGAGATGCTGTTCCCTGCCAGCGCCTGGCCAGAGGTGCTGTGGGAGGGGCCCTCATGCCCTGCAGCCCAGTGTATTTACAGAGGAGGGGCAGGGACCTCCTTGCGCTCTGCCTCTGATGTTCGGCCTTGGTGGCAGAAAGAACCTTCTCCCACGCCAGCTACCTTGGGGAGTTGCAGAAGACTCTGGGCCAGGGAGACTCTGCTTGAGTCCTGGCTCTGGAGCTGGAGGGCTGGGGTGTGCCTCCTGCCCTTCATGACTGCAAGTTGACCAGCCCCTGCCATCTAGAGTCTCCCAGGATCACAAAGGGACACGAAGCTGTTATTCTCCCACCGGCCAAGGTGTGTGGTACACTGGGTCCCCTGGCAACTCATGGTACCCCAACCAGGGCCCTGAGGGGCTCCATCCCCAGGCGCCTAGATCCCTGACGGCCCCCAGAGGGTTATTGCTGGCTGCCTGGCCATCGAGCTCCTGTCTTCCACCGCCACCTCCCCACTCCTGTTGGGCACCTGCTAATCCTTTGCACACGGCCCCACTGCTGTCAGCTAATCCCCCCTTGTGTCTGGGAGACCAGCGTGAGTGGCGGGGAGAAGGTGATTCCTGGCTGGTGGTCGGCATCTGAGCAGGTAAGACAGAATGGGGTGGTGGCTCGGTGGGACCTCTGGTCGGACCCCCATGCTCTCCTTCTAGCAAGGCATTCAAAATAGGGCAAGGCTGGAAACCTGGAGCTTCCTTCTCTGCCTGTGGGGCTCAAACCTTAGTGAATCCTCAAGGGACCTTGTGACATGCAGACTCCAGGTCCCGCAGAGGGGTGAGAGGCGCCTAGGAATCTGTGTTTTCACCAGCTTCCCAGGAGATTCTGAAAGGCTGGTGGTCCCAGCCCCAGACTTACCCTGGGCTCTCAGCTACGCCTTCCCATCTTTGCCTCCCTTATCATTGTGGAATCAACAGGGATGTGCAGATATGCCCATGCGGGAGGAAATGACTGGGTCTGGGGGAAGGAGAAAAGTTGGGAGTGGGGAAGGCTTCCCTGGTCATTTCCAGAAGGTTCAGGCCAGAATTGTGCCCACTGGGAAAGGGTCTGCAGAACTGGCCCGCAGGGGTAGATGTGGGACATCTGGAGGCCAGCAGACCTGAGTGTGACTCAGCTTGGCCGCTTACCGGCTGTGTGGCGTTGGGCAGGTCTACTGACCTCTCTGTGCCTCTGTTTCCTTAGCTGTAAAGTGGTAGCACTTATCTTCCTGAGGCTACTGGCCGGTGGGGAGAATGAGGATGAGTGTAATCCGGGGTGGAGGACACTTAGCTCCATTTGGGCTCATGGGGCTGCCTGGGGCTGGTCTTGTTGGTGGAATTTGCCATCCTAAACATATGATCTTGGGCTCTCCCAACCTCGGAAATCACTGTGTCTGTGCCCCCACCCAACAAGAGAACGGGAGACGGGAGGGGTTCACGTCTGGCTCGGGTTCACCTTTTTGGACACTGGGTCAGGGATCTGATTTCCCACCTGGAGCTCGGTCCCTCGCCGCGGCCTCTCCTAGGAGAGCTGGGCAGCTGAGGCCGGAGCAGGGGCAGAAGTCAGGGCTGTGAGTAGAAGGGCAGGCAGCATGGCTGGGGGCTGTGGGGAGCTGGGCACTGGGGCAGGGATCCTGGGCCCTCTGCCTGTCCTTTTCAGCGTGGGGCCAGGGTCCTGGCAGAGGAGGGACAGAGAAGCACTCTGTCATGTTGGGCATTGCCTCAAAAGGGCCCTTTCGAGGGCAGCAGTTTGCAGGTACTAACCTGCGTTGTACCCGCTGGGCCGGGCCAGCCCGCAAGGATTTAGTCAGAAGGGCAGAGGCCCCCCATCCCCAGAAGGGAAATGACGCCAGAAACTAGACCCATCTAAGGTGGGACAGTACATCTTGAAAAGGGGAAGTGACTGTCATCTTAAACGTTTTTAAATCATGAAAATAGGTTAATGTTTATGTTAAAATAGTTTCTATTCGTAATGTATTTTTTTAAATTTATATTGGGATCGTGCTGAATGTGATATTCTACAATTGGTGTTTTTGCTTGACACCAAATAATAGTCATGGCCAGCATTTATTAAGCTCCCAATGTGTGCCCGTCACGTTTGTGTGGGTACATTTTATCTTCACAACCCTCTCCACAAAATAGGTTCTGTAACATCCCGTTTCACAGACAAGCACACTGAGGCACCGAGTTTAACTCATTTGGTCACGACCGGAGGCCAGAGCTGTACATCTTTCTGTATTAGTTCAAATAGAGCCACTTTCTTACGGCTCCATAATATTCCATTATTGGATGTATTGTAATTTATTTAATACAAGTCTCTCTTACAGATGAACATTTAGATATTTTCTAATAACCAGGGTCCTACTGATGCATATTTGGACGCTTTTCATCTTTTGCTATAACACTGTGGTGACCAACCTCTTCATACACAGGTTTTTGGCTTGAGTATTTTCTTTTTTTCTTTTTTCTTTTCCTCTCTCCTCTCCTCTTCTCTTCTCTTCTCTTCTCTTCTCTTCTCTTCTCTTCTCTTCTCTTCTCTTCTCTTCTCCTCTCCTCTCCTCTCCTCTCCTCTCCTCTCCTCTCCTCTCCTCTCCTCTCCTCTCTCTTTCTCTCTCTCTTTTCTTTTCTTTTTTCTTTTCTTTTCGTTTCTTGCCTGGGTATTTCTATCAGGTGAATACTTAGAGGTATAATTTGTAGAAATGTTTTGAAAGATGAATGAGAGAAAAGGGAAATGTGTGACCCACAAAAGTGACCTGCATGTGGTGGGAGCAACGGTGGGCACTCTGGGGAGGCCTAAGGACTCTGTGTCCTGCAGGTGTCAGGATGTTGAGCTGGGTCCAGAGGGTGCTGCCTCAGCCCCCAGGGACCCCTCAGAAGACCAAGGTGGAGGAGGAGGAGGGGGGCGCAGAACCAGAGCCGGAGGTGGAGCGGGAACCGGAACCAGAGCCGGAGCCTGACACCGCCCCCGAGGAGGCTGAGAGAGGGGCTGAGTCCCTGGTAAGAGACTGAGGCTGAGGGAGGGCTTGCCGGCCTAGCGGCTCAACGGATTCCCAGCTTGGATCTGCCGCCCCCTGGGAACCCTCCACAGGGGGGACTCGAGCGCATCCATGCTTGCCAGTTCTGCATCCCATCCGTTCAGGAGCCTGATGACAACTAATTCAGAAGCTCAATTACACAGACTTGATTTAGCTCCTAATTGATGCCAGGCCTGTGCGCTGTGCTGGGAGCATGATGATGAGTAAGGCGTTGCCCCCGGGGGTTAGCAGACAAGTACCAGCCAGGTCATTCTACCAGAAGACAGAGGTGATAAGGAAATGCGGGGACTTCCAACACTGGGCTTAGTTCTGCCCTCCCGGGAGGGCCAAACCAGTGTATAAGACAGAACTAGGGGAGCTCAGAGGAGGGAGAGAATCGTCTTAAGTTTGAAGAGTGGAAGCTGTTGGGGGAGTGCTTCCCAGACATGGTGGGCTGGGCCCAGTGTGACTGGAGATGAAGAGGTGGGGCGTGCCTGGCAGAGGAAGGGCAAGTCTGGGCCGTGCAGGGCACCTGCAGTAAACAATGACTACCCAGGTATAGGGTTTGTGCCTATAGTGTTCACATGTGCACACATGTGTACACACATGTGCATGCCCTTTGTCCTTACTGGTATGCCTGGGCATACATACACACTAGCAAACTGTGCGCACATGAATGTGCACATGTTTACATGCATGTGTATGTGTGCACATGCACATACATGTATGCACGCGCACACACATGCATTGGTGTACCTGTGATTCCATGTGCATGTGGGGCATGCTGTGTATATGTATGCAAATGTTTCTGAGTCTGTGAATGTATACGTGTGTTTGTGTGTGCACGTGTCTGTGTATCTGTGCATGTATGTATGGACATATTTATATGTGTCTGAATGTATGTGTACATATTTCATACATCTGTGCACATCTGCTCATGTATGCATATTCAGATGCAGAACTTTGCGCAAGCAGGTGTATATGCATATGTATGTTCATCTAGGTGTGTGTGTCGATGCACACATGAAAGGATGCGCTCATGAATACATGTCTGTGTGTCAGTGCGTGTGTATGTGTGTATATGCCCATGTCTATGTGACTGAGCATATATGTGTGCACGAGTGTATACACAAGCATCTGTGGCGTGTACATATACAAATGTCCGTGTGTGCATATGCACACGTTTGGGTGTCTCTGATACTTGCTGGTGTCTGCACATGTGTACATCTGCATGCGTGCCCATGTATATATGAATGTTTGCATGGCCCGCGTGCACATGCATGTGTAGCGCGGCATGCATGCACGTGCGAGTGTATATGTACGTATGCTTTTTGTCTTGCACGTACACATGCACGTGTGGGCAGATACCCTTGGTTTTGCGTCTGTTCATGCGTATATACACCCATCTCTGCGTTACTGCATGTATACCTATGTGTGCTCACGTATGCAAGCATCTGTACGTATATGGAAATTCACGGGCGCTCCTTCGTTTACACGTCACGGTGAGCGTGCACGTGTTCGCGTCTCTGCGTGCGCGTGCATGTTTGTCCATACAGACCCGTATGCGCATGCGGCAGTAGGAGCCGTCTCTGTGGAGGCAGAGGCGAGGCAGGTGGCAGGTGCTGCATGCTCTCCAGCTGCTGGAGGGGAATGGAAGCTTTGGCCCAGAGGAGGCGGGAGAGCTCTGGCTGGGGGTTAGGTGTGGAGGGTCCTCTCACCTCCCTCTCCCCCTCAGTTTGCGCCAGTGTTCCTCCCTGTTCTCAGGCCACTGGAGGGCAGCTTCCTGGGGGGTGTGGTAGGCCGGGGGACTGCCTTGGCGGGGGCAGGGGGGTGGCGGTGAGGGCCCTAGCCTGGACGAGGGATCCCTGGGGTGTGAGGAAGGGAGCGTCCCAAGCCGCAGCTGAAGCTGCCAGGATTTACAGGGACGACTGTGAGAGCAGAGCTGCTCGTTCCTGTGGGGTGAGTGGGTCCCTTGCAGTTGGGTAGGGGCTGCCCGTGCCGAACCAGGCTGGTCTCACTGAGGCCTTCCGTGGTCCTGTTCGAACCTGCCAGCCACCTGAAGAGCCGCTGGAGGGGGAGGAATTGGCTGCAGCTGCCCCGGGCCCTCAGGGTGAGTGCCGGAAGCCCCGGCTGGCGGGCGGGCAGCGGGCAGGAGCGTGCTCCCCGTAGGTGTTTCTGCATCCGGGGGATGGCGGGCCCCCTTCGTGAAGAAACCGAGGCTCAGAGGAGTTGAGGGCTGGGCTCCTGGGGAGTTTTAGCTGAGCTGAGCTGGAACCCTGGCCTTCTGAGTCCCTTGGGGCTCTCCCCTTTCCCCTGCCTCGACTTTCCAGCAGGGTAGAAACAGGCCGCTCTGAGACTCCAGATCTTAAGTATGAGGGACTCTTTTCCAGAAATCCAGGAGGCTGCCTCTACTCCGCCTACATCCCTCCAGGCCCAGGTCGCCGTGGTTCCCGAAGTGAACAGGTACCACACCAACCACCCCTCTGTTGGGGACCGGCCCCCACCCCACCCCAAAACTAAGGAGCCACTTGGGGGTGGGGACCAGCCCTGCTCTCAGGTCGCTAGTCATTCACAGGCAGCTGCCCAGTGCCAAGAACATCTTGGGAACCGGCAGAAGGGAGATTCAGGCAGAGGGCAGGGATCTCCTGGGCCAAATGGATAATGTGACCAAGAGAAACAGTGAGTAGGGGCCAGAGTGTTCTCTGCTTGGGGGAAATGCAGACCCAGTGTGGCCAGAGCTTCCCATTTTTCTAACTGAGCCAGAAATCCAGACTTTGAGATGACATCTCCAAGTGGGCTCATTTTAGACCCCTAGAGCTTATCCACGTGAGCCTACCTGTGGGGGGCTAGGCTCAAGCAGTGAGTCTGTGACCCTTCTATCGAGGCCTCCCAGCCTCAGCCACAAGGAAACACCTCACCGGAAACCCTCAACCCTTCTGGAGCACAAGACATGTGCCAAGGATAGGAGGGGACCCCCAAGAGCCAGGGTCGGGGGAAGCAGGTTGACAAACTTGGCTGCTTTGTACCCAGCATCTGATGGGGCTGGGCTCAGGTTGGCTCCGGGCATACCTGGCCTCACCAAGGGTCGGTGTCCCCCATTTTCCGGAGTTGGACACAAGACTCGGGGGAGGTGGCATATGTGAAGTCTCACAGTAAGGAGATAGACATTTGGGATTCAAACTGAGTTCTTTAGGACACTGTGCAGTGCCCCCTGGCGGGGGGTGGGGGGGCTGGGGACCTTGAGGGTGGGTCTGTATCTCTGTCCCTCAGCAGTTCCGGCGGCTGGGTGCTGAGCTGGCTCAAGAAGGGCATGGAGAAGGTTGTCCCACAGCCCGTGCCCAGCGGCGGGCCCGCCCAGAGCATGGCTGCTGGCTCGGAGGGCCCTGCTCAGGTACTTCTGGGCCAGGAGTTGAGGTGGGCGGCCTGGGAGGCCATGGCATCTGGGCTCTCTGTCCTCATGTGTCCATCTGTCCTAGCAGGCAGGTGCACAGACGTCTGGGCCATGCAGCACTGGGGGCTCAGGTAAGGCCAGG
Organism: Ursus americanus; assembly: GCF_024610735.1. NCBI lineage: Eukaryota > Metazoa > Chordata > Mammalia > Carnivora > Ursidae > Ursus > Ursus americanus. The sequence goes on along the minus strand of NC_142147.1, from coordinate 14,751,810 downwards.
AGGCAGGACGGCTTTTTGGGGTTGGGACAGGGGGAGCTTGGGATGGGCCCTGCCCCTGCAGAGAGCCCACAGGCGGGGGACTCTCCTCTGGCCCCAGACTCCAGCCTGGGTATGAGTGAGGCTGACCGGAGGAGAGGGGCTGGGTGGGCCTCTTGCTGCTGACCACCTTACTCTCTTCTGCAGATGGACTCGGGGAGGCTCCTGGGGCCCAGGACACTGGGTGAGTCCCTATCCCTGAGCACTGGCTTGGGATCCCCTGAGCCTCATGTGTAGTGTGTGTGTGGTGGGGGCAGCAGTGTGCCTAGAGCTGAGGATCTTGGGTTCAGCAGCGGGGTCCACCCCCACCTCGGTGTGTGACATTGGACTTGCCTCTCAGCTCTCCTGGGCCTCACTTTTCTTATCCATAAAATGGAGCCAAAGGGCCCTGTGCTTCCCGTGGTTTGTTGTGCTGATTTCTGGGAGGTCCCCAGGTGAGGGGCCACAGGGAGGGGCATGGATGAGTTCTCATAGATGGGCTGGTGTACATGGGTGTCATGTGGAGCCCAGAGGCAGGCCTGGGGCCACTGTGGGGGACACAGAGGTACCCAGGTTGGCCTCACAGTTGGTGATAGTTTCAGACTTCTCCGATTTGACCAAGGTGGGCGGCTGTCTTGTCAAGGAGGGTGGCGGGCTGGGTGAGGGCTATGGCAAACAGGGGAGCCCATGTCCTTCTCCTGGAGGGTCCCTGCTCTGCTCCCCTTGCCTCTGCTTCGGAGGAGTTCAGGCCCAGTGTGGCCAGATCCTCCAGTTTTTCAAGAGAAGCTAGAAATTTAGGTTTTTATGTAATCCTTAATTTTTAGCTGTTGCCAACTAATTGAAAAATTTTTGGAACACTGTGGACCCCCCAAAATAAGCCTGAAGCCTCCAGTTTGCAATTTCTGCTGGAAACCCAGAGTCATGCATTCATCTTTATTCACCCCATTCATTCATTCCTTCTCTTATTCATTTGTTAGGCTTTTGGGTTCTTTTTTTTTTTTTTTTTTAGATTTTATTTATTTATGACAGAGAGAGAGCAAGCACAAGCAGGGGGAGAAGCAGGCTCCCTGCTGAGCGGGGAGCCCAACAAGGGGCTCAATCCCAGGACCCTGAGACAATGACCTGAGCTGAAGGCAGACACATAACAACTGAGCCACCCAGGCGCCTGTGAGACTTTTAGGTCCTTGAATGCAGAGGTTTTTGTCTCGTCTCTGCTGAACCCCCAGCACCCGGCACAGTGCCTGCCATAAGGAAGGAACTCAGCACAAAGGGGATGAATGAATGAATGTACTCCATTCATTCACTCATTGTCCTAGCTCATAGTCTTTTTGTCTCCCAGAGGCTGCCCAGGTCAGGGGTCCCCAGGGCCACTCCGCTGACTCACGAGACCAGTAACACAATTTAGGATGAAGGCCCCCAGAGGACTTGCCAGCTTTCTTTTGGGCCATACCTGGGGGAATGGGTTCCCCTGGGAACATGGAGCTTCCCTGAGGAGCGAGCAGCTGCCTGGAGGCCAGGTGGGTCTGGGACCCATCTACCCCAGAACCAACTGTGTAATTTGTGGGACTCAGTGCAAAATTAAAATGCAGGACTCTTTTAAACATTCATAAGAGTTTGGCTCCTACGGCTCAGTCAGCTGAGTGTCCAGCTCTTGGTTTCGGCTCACGGCATGATCTCAGGGTCGTGGGATCGAGCCCCATGTCGGGCTGCAGGGAGTCTGCTTGAGATTCTCTCTCCTTCTGCCTCTCCCTCTCATGCTTGTGATCTCTCTGTCTCTAAAACAAATAAATCTTTAAAAAAATTTGAGATTGAGTTTAAGGTTGTGACAACAGCATGAAACCTAAACTGGGCCCTTCTAGGTATCAGGCCCCGTGTGACTGCACTGCTCCCAGACCCATGGAGCCAGACCTACCTGGGCCAGCCCCCCCATGCTGCATTCAGGTTCCTAGGCAGCCCCTATTCCTCACCTGCTGCCCAGGAGGCCAGGGCTGGGCCTGTTGTTCTGGGTCTGGTCCAACCATGCATCAGAATTTGAGGCTGGAGGAAGTCGCCCCCCCTTACCTGAGGCTCTTCCAGAGCATCCAATACAACGTCCCCACTGTGCACAATGGGACCAGAGGTGAGGAAGGGCTGGTCAAAGCCTGGGACTCCAACAGATGTTCAGGTCAGTGTGACTAGGCTGTTGCATTGACCGCTGGCCCCTTTGCAGGTCTGGGCCCTGGCTGCTCAGGTGGCTTGAGCAGAATCTGGAGAAAGTGCTGCCTCAGCCCCCAAAACCCTCCCAGGTAAGTCAAGGAAAAGGGGGAGCAGGCAGATGACCACCTGGGAGGGTTTCTGGGGCCTCAGGAAGGACCCAGCATGCTATCCCCACCTCCTGGGACACATGGAGGGGGTATTCTCCTCCCTGGAGGGTTCTTGATGGAGAGGAGTGACTGCAAAACAGCAGGGGGGTTCATAGGGAAGGATGGGACCCCCCTGCCACCTGCCACACCTGCCTTGGGCACAGTTGGCCAGGGGAGGGAATGCACAGGGCTTGCTTCATTCCACGACCCCACTCCCTGTTTCTGCTCTAGGACTGGAGAGATGAGGCTGGAGGTGCTGCCTTGGGCCCAGGTAAGGGAGGGGACCTGGGAAGGGCTGCCTGGCATGGTCACAGGCTGGGCTGAGGGTGCACCTGGGGCCTCAGGGACCCTGGGGGAGGACCTTAGCCATCACCCAGGCTACAGAGGGGTTCAAGGCTCGCCAGTACTGGCTGTTGTGGTGGGCCTCAGAACTCCTCCCCAGTCTAGGCTGGGAAGCCAGTGGTGTGGGACGGTCTTGTGAGGTCTTAGACAAGTGCCTTGAGCTTTCAGGTCTCGGTTCCATGTTGGTCTGATGAGAGGGGTAGCTGGAGTGGGCCCAAGGGGCTCCCTTCTCGGTCTGGCTGGTGCCTCGAATCTGGCCCCCGGTGCCCATGAGGGGTTGCATGGAGCCCTGCCTTGTCATCTTTAGACTCTTGCTCTCCCCGCTGCGTAGAGCACCCAGAACCCACCTTGGAAACGGAGCCCATGCTGCAGGCCCCAGAGAGCCACAGTGAGCCCACGGCTGGCCCCCCGGAGCCCACGGAGGAGCTGACCTCAGAGTCCCAGCCCTGCTCTCAGGCTTCCTCCCTGCTGCCCCCCAGCGACCCCACCAGGTGAGCCCCCCAAATGCTACACCTTTCCTCGGGAGCAGGACCCAGCCCCACGCCCAACACATCACCAAACTAGTTTTTTAAATGAGAAATGTAGCATATGCCCCTGGGAGAAATTTAAAGGGATTCCCAGCGGCCTTTCCCCGGGCAGCCCCATCAGCCACTGTCCTCCACACGTTCTGTACACACACACAGGCCAGGGCAGCCATTTCTCCTTTAGCCAAACACACGTACCAGACAACAGCAAAATCTATATACTGCTTCGCATCTTGCTTTTTTCCACCAAAAAGTGTATCTTAGAGGTGGTTTTATGCACATGGGCCTGCTTCATTCTTTCAACAGCTGCCTAGTCCCCCATTTTATGGCCCCACCAGCTTTTCTTTAGCCATTTGCTGGCCACTTAGGTTTGTTTCCACTTGCATAGGCATCATTTTGCTCCTGTGCAAGTAAATCCGTAGAGTAAGTCCAAGGCACGGCAGTTGCTGAGCCAAAGAACGCGTGCCTTAAAAATCAGGATCGGCGCTGCCAAATGCTCCTGCCATGGCGGTAGGGGAGAGGCCTGCGTGCACCTGCAGGGCGGGCTGGGGGGCTGCTGAGCTACCTGCTGGGGTCTGAGCGGTACCCAGATGCTGGCCTAGGGAGGCCAGGGAGGAGGACAACAGTCTTTGGGGCCGGAGTCCTGGGTTCTGGTCTGCCTTCCAGTGGGCTTGCTGTCTGCCGTGGGAGGGGACCTGACTCTGGTGTCAGTTTCCCCATGAGCCCTGCTGCTTAGACATGGCCTGTCCTCTCCCACATGCAGGTTGACGGCTTGGCTCCTGCACAGGCTGGAGATGGCCTTGCCGCAGCCAGTGCTCCACGGGAAGGCCAGGGAGCAGGTCAGTGCTGGGCTGGGGGATTGGGGCCTAGGTCGTGGGGGGAAGAGTCTTGGGAGCTCAGACAAGGATGGATGGTCTGGGGGGCGGGGTACAGAAGGAAGAAGGGAGCCCGCCGTGGGAGCCCAGCCCATGTAGCCTGCCCATCTGCTCGGCTCACACTTCTTCCACTCACACTCTCCGGGGCACCTTGTCCACAGGGCTGAGAAGAGCCAGCTCAGCCTTGCTAACCAGGAGGTCACAGTCAGTGGGGGAGGTGCTTCTATAGAGGGAGCAGAGAGGATGTGGGGTGCAGAGGAGGAGCCCCCCAGGAGCATGAAGGAAGGCTTCCAGATGGAGGTGGCTTGCAAGCTGAGACCTGAGGGAGAAGTAGGATGGGGATGGGTAAAGGTGAAGGGGGGTTGTGTAGGAAGGCAAAAGATCAGCATATGTAAAGGCCCAGAGACAGGAGAGGCCTGGAATGTTCTGGAAAGAAGTGGGGCTTGTAGGAAGGCAGAGGGCACTGTATGCATTTCTGAGAACCTAGAACTCTGACATGGGTGGGTGGGGGAGCAAGGCCTCTGTCACCTCTTCCTCTCCTTCTCCAAGAGCCTGGCACCTGGGGGCACCTGGGTGGCTCAGCTGGTTTAGCGTCCACCTCTTGATGTTGGCTGGGGTCATGATCACAGCAGGGAATCTGCTTCAGATTCTTTGTCTCCTTCTCTCTCTCCTTCTGCCGCTCCCCCTGCTTGTGCTCTAAATAAATAAATAAATAATCGATCTATTGATTGATCAATCTGAAAAAAAAGAAAAAAATCCCCTGGCATCTGGCCCTTCTCCTTTGGGGACAATTGTGTATCTTGACAGCAGCACCTGGAGCTGGGAGGCAGGAGGCCTGTGTCCCAGTCCTGGCTGTAACAGGAGGTGGACAAGAAGCCTCAGGGCCCCCTTCCGGGCAGGCCAAGCCCTCAGACTCTGTATCCATGTGACTCTGCAGGAAGCAGAGGAAATGGAGCTTTGGAGTTTTCCAAGACAAGGAAAGAGGGGCCTGGTGGCAGGAACACTGTGTCCATGAAGATGCCCTCACAGAGAGGAGGGGCTCCTGAGGACGGGGCTGGGGTAGGGGAAGACACGGTGCTCTCCTGCAGACGGATCTTTGAGACACTCCCCCCCCCCCCCCCGCCCAGGGAAGGCTGGGAGGAGGTTTTCCCCACACATGGAGAGCAGAAGGTAGGCAGGGGGCCCAGCCGGGCAGAGGAGCTGAGGGGGAACCCAGTGGTGATCCAGGGAGGGGAGAGCAAGCTCTGAGGCAGGAGGGGAAAAGCAGGCCAGAGAGGAGCCGGGAGCAATGGGACCTAGTAGGGGATGAGGAAAACTCTCTTGCTTCTGTGTGTGCTGGGAGGGGTGGTGGGAGCGGGGAGGCTGGTGAGGAGACATGGCATTTGCTCCTTTCTCCCCATGCAGGAGCCTGACTCCCCTGGGACATGTGACGTGCAGACGAGTAAGTGACACCTTAGTGGGTCCTCATAGGCGTCTCCAGGAGGGTTCCTCAGTCTGAATGTGCGGTGGGCCAGTCCCTGGCCAGGCCTGGACTTGCTTGGGAGGTTCAGTCAGGGCCTCCTGACCTGGAGCTGTGAGCGCCCATGCCAGGCAGACTTCCCCCCAGGTCAACCCAGCCCAGTGCCAGATGGTGGCTGGAGGCCCCTCCTAGGGGCTGGGGAGAGACGTGGTGGGGGACTTGGTTTGCCTTCCAGTTTCTATGCAGAGGAAACAGTTCTGAGGCCAAGTTGGATGGACCGCCTTCCTCTGGCAACACCTAGAGAGAGCTCCCACTGCTTCCCTGGGCCAGTGGGTTGGGCTAAGCAGAGCCCCTGGTTGAGGGGGCAGGGAGAAGGCATGGGGTTTCCCTGGGGGACTAGGTCCCATAAACTCCAGCTCTCTTGAGCCAGGAGGGTTCCCCTCATCTATGGGTGGGGTGGGGAGCTGTGTGCTGCCCTTTATCCTAGCCCCACACTGGTATTGGGGGATGAACAGAGGCCAGGAGGGGAAGGCCAGGGTCCCAAGTCTGTCCTTCCTGTATTTCATGGCCTCAGGATAAGCATGTGGCATACAGGGCTTTTATTCATTTACGAAGGTCATAGAGGGCCTGCTATGTACCAGGCCTGTGATATGTTCTAGAGGCGAGCAGAGCAGAGTTCAGGGCCTGTGGGCGGTGGCCCTACTCCACCCTGGACACGGGCCCTCAGAGCCTGGGCCCTGGGTGTCCTCAGGCTGTCAACCCTAGCTCCGCTAGGCAGATGGCGGTCTTTCCAAGCACTCTGAGGATGAGGATGGCCACCAGGCCCATAGCTCAGACAGGCCAGTGACCACAGAGCTGGGCTCTGGCAGAGGGGGCTGCAGGAAGAGATGGCATTTGTATGATGGTGATGATGTTGTGAGGGCAGGCCTCAGAGCAGGGCTTGCCTGGTCTCGTGGAGACCCTGCGTAGAGCAGTGAGCCCCAAATGGCTGCTGGGGCTGGCAAGGGCACAGGGATGTGCCAAGGTCACAGAGCAAGTTGTCACGGAGCGGCGACTAGCGTCCACTTGTCCCGGCAGCCGCTGTTGAGACTAAAGGAGCAGAAGACGTTCCCTGGAGCAGAAACCCTGGAGCTGGGGCCCTGGAGAGCTCTGAAGACGGAGGCCCCAGCCCTTTCTTCTCCTTTCTGCTCCCCTGGAAGGAGGCAGGGTGCTCAGCCAGCTGTGGGCGGCGCTGCCCCATGAGCCCAGAGCGTGTGGGTCATGGGTGGGCGCGGGGGCTCCAGGGCCAGGAGCCGGGTGTGTGAGCTCCCTAGGGCTGTCAGAGAAAAGGACCACAAACTGGGCACCTGCAAACAGCAGATGTGCGTTCTGTCACCGCTCAGGATCCAGAAGCCCAAACTCGAAGCCTTGGCAGGGTTGGTTCCTCCTGCTGCTCTGGGGAGAAACCATCCCATGCCTCTCTCCCGGCTTCTGGTGGCTGCCGGCAATGCTCGGTGTCCTATAGGCTTCCAGCTGGCCTCCGGTCTCTGCCTTTTCCTCTGTGTCTGTCCAGTCTCCTCTCCTTTCTCTTGTAAAGACCCCAGTCATGGATGTAAGGCCCACCCTAAATCCAGGCTGAGATCCTTACCTAATAACACCTGCAACGACCCTGTTTCCGAATGAGGTCACCTTCACAGGTCACAGGGATTAGGACTGAATACCTTTTTTGGGGGGACACTGTTCAACCCATGCTAGGGGGTGAACCCAAGGGGCTGGGGGATGAGTTCCCTCCCCGGCTGCCCCCTCCGCCCCCAGCCTCCCTGCCCATTCACTCACGCACGCACGCACCTGCTCATTCATTCTCTCCGCCTGCCCACCCAGCCACCCACCCTTCTGTCTTGTTTCAGGCGTGGCAGCAGCGGGAGGCCTCTGAAACAAGAGAGAAGGGATCCTGGGAGAGTGCGGATGGACAAACGGACGGATGGATGGAAAGAAAGGAGGGTGCCCTGAAGACTGGCAGGGGAAGGGAAGAGGAGGCTGTCGACCCCGCACCCTCCTTGAACAATGACCTCCCCACCCCGGCCACTCCCCACGCTCCCAGGCAGGGCGACGGGAGCCAGTCCCAGAGCTGCCTCTCCGAGACCAAGGCCAGCCCCTTTCCACGGAAACAAGGAGAAGGGCGGCCAAGGGCAGCCAGTGGGATTCAGGCTAGACAGCAGGAGGACTTCCCCCCAGAAGGCTGTGGGAAAGCCTGTGGAGGACTGTCTTTGGGAGGTCGCCTGCACAGCCTTCAGCGTGGGGCTGGGCACCCAGCTGGTGCCCCCAGGGGACACAATTTTTCCCAGAAGAGGATCCCCTTAGACTTGGCTATGTTCTCTCCCTGAAGAGCTGGGGTCCAGCAGTGGACAGCAACACATGCCTTCACTGACATTAAAAAGCACAAATTGGCACATCAGAGCTGTGATTGCATGATGTCCTTGCTTCGGGTGAAGCTACTATGAGTACTTAGCTTCGAAAGATGGACGGGCTCATGCGGCCTGTGGGGTGGGGGGAGCAGGAAGGAGGAGCTTGCCAGGGATACTGAGCCAGTTGCCCTGGGCCCAGCTGATTCACAGAAGGCCGTGCTTGGGGCACGGAATGATTTTCAATGTTAGAATTAGTTGCCAACATCTAAAAATGAGGTGATGGTGCAGAGGAAAAGCCTGGCTTCTCTCAAAATCTAGGACTATCCGGCTGTGACGGACACACACCGTGCTTGTGAGGACAGTCTGAGCAGCAACTGCCTTCCGAAGGCGGGGACACACTCCCACACCCACATACACCATCTCCCTGGCTACACAGGCCTTTGACTTGGAGACACCTGAGGTCCCAAACAGGCGGCGCGGGTGGGGGGCAACTCGGGAGAGGGAATAAAGTGAGCAAATGCCTGGAGGTGGGAGAGGGAGAGTGGTGGGTATTTCCATGAAACCTGAGTTCTTGCTGTACCCGTTAAAACTAGAAAAGCTGGGGCCTGATTTTAGGGGACTAGACTGTAGGCAGTGGGGAGCCATTGAAGGTGATTGAGCAGGGGGATGCCTTCACAAAGACTACTCGGAGGCTGAGCATTGGAGGCAGAGAAAGCAATCGAAGCCACATCCAAAGCACCTGGAACCCAGGCCTGCCAGAGAGGATGAGCCAGAGCTTGGGTTTGCCAACACCCCAGGATCCGGTGGGGGGCCTGGCCTAGAACCCATGCCCCAGGCTGCCTGTTTGCTGATCCTGGAAACAGGAGCTCCTTCCCCAGATGCACCTGATGACCTTCACTGCTGGAGTCAGAACCCCATTCAGTTGCCCTGAGGGACACCTGAGGCTGGCAGAGAGGATGCTGGCCAGGAGGTGGTGTGACAGGGAGGGACTCCAGGAGCAAAGCTTCAGCCCCGGATGGGGCAGGGGTTTCTGTGGGAGCTCAAGCACCCACAGTGCTTGGGTGGCCCCATCTGTGACCCAAGGGTGGGGCCCTGGAAAAGCCAGGAGAGCTGTGAATCGGATGCTTACAGAGAGGGTCTCAGAACCCTGCCCCAGTCAGCGTGGCAGAGTACCCTGTGCCTGCCCGTCCTGTCCAGTGCTTGGTCACCATCCTTTTCTCAGAGCCACAGAATCTTTGAGCTGTCACATGAGACAGTATAGAGCATGGCTCACAGGCCTGGCAAAGCTATGGAAGGAGGAAAAGCTTGTAAAATGCTTGCTCACTAAAGAGTACCTAAAAAGAAAGGGTTGAAAGAGAAAGCAAGGATGTAAACAAAGATGGCATTGACTCTTCAGGACCCACATGCTGGGCTCCTCCAGTGCCCGTTACAGAGAGGCCACCCATGCCAGAGAGACACTCATGGCACGTGTTTATCTCCTAAGATAGCATATCAGGGAATAGGGAGTCAGGAGACCCGGCAATGCCTCCGACATCCTGTGTGGCCTTGGACAAGTCACTCAGCCTCTCTGAGCTGGCTCTGTGGTTTATCAAATGGCGAGAGTACTGTTCTCCCCAAGCAGGGTTGTTGTGAAAGCTAATGAGCTCATGGGCCAGAGGTTGTCCTGTCCCCTGGATGTCCCTTGCTATGTCAGGTGGGGACTTGCACCCCAAGTGGCTGCTCAGGGCAGAGATGCTATACCATGACCGGACGATGTTCTAGAATGATGTTCAGGATGTGTCCCACCACTGGATTCGAGGTCCTGCTTGAAAGGCCCTCCCAGGTCAGACACCACGGTTGTTTGTAGGGCTGGAGGAGCCAGGACTGGTGTGGAAAAGGCTAGCTAGTTCAGGATGCATGGCCGGGGTGGGGGGTACTTCCCTGGAGGGCAGGCTGATCCGTCCTCTGTGAGGCAGGACAATGTCTGTGTTTGGGAGCCAGGAGGCGGGAGCCGGAAGAGGCAGCTCTCAGAAAGCAGACAGCCCGAGCCTGGCACATGGGAAGCACCCTGGAAAGGAAGGTGTTCACCTGGGTCTCAGTTTGCTCATCGATAAAATGGGGAATAATATAAAAGAGGGAAATAAAATGGAAAGTAACAATGACCCGCCTCGAAAGGTTGGTGTGAGGACTCGTTGAGTTAATCCATGTATATCATAAGTACAGGGCCAAGCACATAGTAAGTGCTCAATCAGTGCAGCTGCCATTATATATATATTTTTTCTACACCATGAGCAATAATTCCTAGTCTCAGGGTAAGACATGAGACCAATTCCCATTTAAAGTCACTGTTCATAATTTCATGCTTGATTGAAGGGCCAACCAAGACTGTGGAGCTTTTTGGGAACACCTGGGATCCAGGCAATCTCCCCTCTTCCCCCCTTTCTCTTGCTTGTTGGGGGCTTAGGTTCCTGACGAGTCTCCCCTATGCCCACTTCTGCCAAGCTCACAACCCCACACTGTTTGCATTGTCAGGGACCTGGGTATATGGAGAAATAGTGAAAGTGACCAATTCCTATGTGAAGGTGGGACCACCTCTACCAGAAAGCCAATCTCTTTGGAAGTTGGAGCCTCTAGGCCCAGGAGGGGAAGACTTCTGGAAGCGGATTTTGAGGTTAGGAACATGTAGTATGCTGTCACCAGTGGGCGGCATCTAGAGAACAGGCAGGGGCAGGCCCTCTCTGAATCTCACAGGACAGTCCAGGCCACCTTGCACCTGCACATGCCAAGGCGGTCCCTGAGCCCAGATCTTTCATATCACCTGTAGTGCTGTGGTTCTGTTTTTGTGCAAACTTCCAAGAAGGAGGCCCACGGGGACATAAGGGCTAACTGTAATCGAAGCTCTAGCTCGAGAGGAGAAGGAGAGGGGAAACAACTGGAAGGAGACAGGGTGAATGATCATGGGTTTCAGCTTGTCCTTTTACCACTGATCTGATCAGTGCTATCACCCTGAATAATGCTGCTGTTTCTGCTGCTTGGCTGAGAGCTGGCTCGCGGTGGGTGATGGCCAAGGCCCCCCATGTGGTCCCTGGGACTCAGAGGTCCAAGCTCATTCTCTCCCGCATCCTATGTCGCCTGCAGTCTGCATCCTCCCTGGAGGCCAAGAGGAGCCCGATCTCGTCCTAGAGGAGGTTGACCCTCACTGGGAGGAGGACGAGCATCAGGACGGTGGCACTGGCCTGCAGGGCTCAGAGGCAGCTCCAGCTTACGAAGAGGAGAACGAGGCCGTGGAGGAGATGCCCAGGTGGGAGCCAGAGAAAGCCCTGGAAAAAATGATTGGGAAGAAAACAGGCACACGGTAGGGAATCCCAAAGGTACCAAAGGGTATAGAACAGGAACCAAACCCGCCTCCACTTTTTCCTCCTCCCTATGCCAGACTTCTATCCCTCTGTCTGTGGACAGAAACAGTGCCTACCAGTCCAGGGAGCATCTGAACGTTTACAAGCATGGTTCCCCCTCCTTTTTTTTTTTTTTTTTTTTGCGCAGAAAATAGCATATCACATGCACCTACCTAGCTGTACCTTGAGGTCTTTCCACCTTGTGCATAGAAAGATCATCCACCGTTTTTCTTTTTCTTTCTTTTTTTTTACAACTGTGTGATATTCTGTTGTGTGAATGTGCCAGAATTGATCTAATCTGCCCACTGTGAGTGGACATTTATGATACTGAAGTTCTGTTATAAACAATTTTGCAACAAACACTCTGGCACAGATGTCCTTACATAGGCACATGAGTAGGTGTGCAGGATAAATTTCTAGAAATTTACATAGGCACATGAGTAGGTGTGCAGGATAAATTTCTAGAAATTTCCATAAATTTCCATGGGAACTTGTAACGGTGGTAATGACTGCCCCCTTGCCCTCTGTAGGGACATCATGATCTTTGTTCCCACTAGTGATCTTGGTGATAGCCTCTCGAGCTGGAAGGTCTCAGGTCATCAGGTCCATGATCTACTTGTGAAGGTGGGGAAACTGAGGCTCAGAGAGGCTCAAGGGCTGACCTAGGATTGCCACTAGGATGGTAGGGGCTGGGCCAGGCCCTTGGCCATGAGGAGGCCTTGCTGCTGGAGGGAGCCCGAGGCTGCTCTGGTGGGGTTCCCTGGGTCAAGCCTTGGTGGAGAAGTTCAGGTCTGGTCTCAGGGGTCATGGGACATCTTCCTGAAAATGGGGACAGGAGGTGGACTTGGGGTGGAGCTGCAGGGGGCCTCACCTCCTGCTTCTGACCTCAACTCAGGGAGCTGCCTCGGATTCAAGAGGAGAGAGAAGAAGAGGAGGAGGATGGAGAGGAAGAGGAAGAAGAGGAGGAGGAGCCGAAGTAAGGCGCTTGTGTGTTCTCCGTCTTCCCCTGGAGGATGACCCAGGGAGGGGTTGCAGCGAGTGGCAGCCGGGTTTCTGGGGTGGGGGAGCTCCTTCCTTTGTTCTGTACTGGGTGCTGCCGGGTACTGACCAGAGAGGCTGGGGAAGCTGGGGGTCCCCCACTGTGCTCATAATAACCAAGGACACTTATTGCCCACCACTTAACAGCCTCCCACACGCCTACACACACACACACACACACACACACACACACACACCCCAGAATGCAGCCTCCTTGGTGAGGGAGTTTTGTCTGTTGCTCTCACTCCCATGTCCCTAGATCCTTGGCGCCCAATAAATGTCACTGAATGCATGGATGGAGGAGTGAAGGGGCCCATGCAGTGCACTCACAGCCCCGTCATGAACAAAGCCAAAGCACCGGGCTGTGTCCCCCTCCACCCCGCCTGCAACAGTCCCATGGGTGCCTTTGACACCGCGAAGGCCGCCCTGAATTCTGTCCTCCTGCCCGGGAATGGTTGCTTCTCTGTCCAGATTCATGAAGACTTCACATGAACACACAGAGAAGTCAGCTACAATAACGGTTAAGAATGGGGATCAGAAACCACTAAAAGTTAAAATCATCAAACTTGATAAGAGACTAGATCTTAATTATTCCGACCACTAAAAAGAAATGATAATTATGTGACACGATGGAGGTGCTAATTGTCCCCACGGTGGCAATCATATTATCTACAAACGCATCAAATCAACACGCATCTAAAATTTCCACAACGTTCCAGGTCAAACGTCTTTCAACAATAACACAAAAAGACCACTAAGAGGGAGAAGATTTTTAGCAACGTGGGATGGACAGAAGGACAGCTAGAGAGGGGGACCCATGGGGAGATGAAGAGCAGGCAGTTGGGCCTGAGTGTGGAGTTGGGGGTGAGAGGTTGGAGATGTGAAGTAGGAGTCTGGTCACGTAGACGGAACTGGAAACCATGGGGCTGGTGGAGCTGCTGGGGGAGCCAGCGTGGGCAGAGGAAAGGCCCAAAGGCCAGATCACAGCCAGGGTTTGAGGAACCAGAAAGGCCTGATGAGGAGGTGCCAATGAGGGGAGTGGGAGGCAAGAAGAGTGTAGAGCCTGGGGGTTTTGAAGAGCCTCAAAAGCAGCCCGCATGTCCAGGGACAGTGACAATGCAGTTGGTGGAAGTGGGGGGAGACAGTGCTTCAGATGGGGGCGGCCGGATTGTGAAAGCTTGGACTTGCTCTCCCGGAAGCAATGGGGAGCCATTGAAGTTTCATGAGCAGGGCAGTGGCATGATGTGGCAGCTGCACTGTGGGGAGACTGAGGCAGGGAGAGCTGTGAGAAGGCTGTTATCATGCGGCAGGCCAGACTGCCCCATTAAGGGATTTAATCTGTCCCTTGCATTACTCCCTGGGCCCTCTGCGTGCCCCCTGGATCACTGAGCCCTCTGTGGTGCCCCCTGGCCCACACCCTTCCTCCCTGGCCTGAGACATGGACTCCGCTCCTCCTGACAGAGTGACCTGTGCAGGCGCACACCGCACAGAGCTCCTGCCTCCGCGTCTGTGGAAGGGGAACACGCACAACCCCTGTGGAGTGGTGACAAGGCCAGCTGTGTAGCGGGCGTAGCAGGGCATGGCACTCAGTGGGCGCCCCATCAGAGGTCATTGATGTTCTTGTCCCCACGGAGGGTCACTTACAGACCCAGGCAGGAAACAGTTACACAGTGAGACCAACGCAGGACTTCCGGGCTGGAGGCCTGCTCGGTGGCTTCTGCTCTTAGTCCACCTTTCCCTAGTTCACATATAATTTTTTCATCCTTGGCAGGAGGCCACACAGCTACTTGCTTGCCTCCAGTGATGGGGAGCTCACAACCTCTTGAGGGCTGTCCATCCCATCCTTATACACCTCTGACTTATGAAAGTATTTCTTCCACCAAAAATAAGCATGTGTCCCTATGGTTTCTGTAGCCTGGTCCGAATTCTGCCCTCTGGGTCCCCCAGAGCCAGGCTGCTCTCACTGACAGGTGACACCCCTTCTCCTGGGTGAAGACTTAGGTGTGGCCCAGCCTCGTTAGTGCAGCCCCGTCTGCTGTCTGCTTTCCACCTCGGAGGCCAGTGAGTTAGTGTGCTCACACACATGCACACACACCAAGTACACACGTGTTCTCAGTGCACCGTACACACAGGTACACACACACACAGATACTGACGTGCACGCTGGGTCACGGGCAGGTTTGCACACAGTTGCACCTGCACGCAGCCTGCACACATGCACACGCACACACAAACGTGCACACGCAGGCACACTGATACACACTTGCACGTGGGCACGCTACGCCCTGCACGGGTGCCCATGCACACAAGCACATGTATAGAGTCACCCACAAATGCCGCAGACACACACGTATTCACATAAATGTTTACCCAGAGTTTCAAACTTTGGGGCCCGAGGCCCTAGGTCGGGACAAGGGCACTGGGTGATAGAGTGAGTGATGCCCGCGCCGGGGCCAGAGGGGGTGCAGCATGGGCAGGTGGACTGGGCTGTCACTGGCTGGGGGAGGGGGCTCTTGGCCAGCTTCGCGGAGGCACAGGGGTTACTGATGACGCGCGCGGGCCCTGGTAACAGGCAGACGGTCGCCTAGCGACCTGGTCTCTGCCGGCAACGGCTCGGCTTTTCCTAGCAACTGCAGCCTTTTGGTCCCCACCTGGCCTCCCTGGGGGCATTTCTGCAGAGTTCCCTGCACATCCCCTCAATCTGATTAGAAGCAGGAAGGATCAGTGGCTCATCCGCGACCCGAGCCACACTGGCTCCAGAGCTGGCCTGGCAGGCTTGGGGCTGGGCCGGGGCTTTCCCACTGTCTACCCGTGTGCACCCGACCCCGGGGCTTGGGATGAATGTCATCGCCCCCAGCTGACCTCCTGCATCATGGGCGTTCTTGTTGGCAAAGACGGCGAGACCCAAGTAGGTGGCTGCTCCTTCCTAAGGGCTCCCTTCTTTCTTTCAGGGTTGGGGTATCTGGTGAGGAGTGTACTGAGGACCTTAGCTTAGGGGTGTAGCCCGCCAGGTGACTTGGGAGACAGGGAGCGGGATGGCCATCTCTTGGCTACTCCCTGCACATTTAACTTGGATGGCCGGGGGGAGAGGCCCTCCAGGGGTACCCACCTCAGCCCGTCTGTCTGATCTCCGCTTGGAAACCCCCTGGGATTGGGGAGGTTTCTAGAAGTTGCTGGCTTGTGGCTTCTGGGATGGGCAAGAGGGGACCGATCAGGGGCAACATGACGTTGGGTATGGAGCTCCCAAAGCAGCCCCTGGTGGTGCTGGCAGGGCCACGGGAGGGCTCGTTAGGTGTCTTGATAGCCAGAGATGTTTGTGTAAGGTGTTCCCCAATCCACGTGGGTGATCATAACCCTGCAGGATGCTGCCTCCTCTACTATTAGTAATAATAATGACGAGAACAATCATGACAACAGCGGCCATTTGCCTCACACATCGTGTCCGTGCTGGACTCTGGGCACTGATTATTCATCCTGTTTCCCAGACGAGAGAACGGGGGCTCAGACATGGTCCCCTCCATGTGCAGGGGTGCGCTGCCAGCAGGCGCAGAGCTGGGAGCGAAGCAAACACTTGGTGCCGCACGCAAGGAGAGTCGCTTATCGGCGTCGAGAGATGGAGGGTCAAGGAGGACACCAGACATGGGATGTCATTTTTGACTTTTTCATGAGATTCTCACTGGCCCTTCTGACCTCCCTCAAATAAGTCCGGCTGGACAGGCTGAGCAAGTCCTACCCATTTGACAGATGGGCAAAGAGAGGCAGCCTGAGGGCTTCCCAGTGACGTGCTTGGGGCCATCCAGCGCTGTCCTGGCCTGATTCTGGAATGAGCAAGACGCCGGGCAGTCCCAGACGGGGCTGCGGATGTTCATGTCCTGGGCCTTTGTGCTTTGAGAACGGGGAAGGGCGTGGTTCCCGTCACACATCTAGGGGCCTTCAAGCACATTTTAATTTCTTTTAATGTCAGACCCCAAAATGAACTTTTCTGTGGAAGAGAATATATATAATATTGAATCTTACATACGGGCGGTGCCAGAATATAATTTTTATTTTCAAGGACAAATAGGCCCATGAAGGCTAAAGCGCTCAGTCCCCTGGAAAGTTATCATGTGCCCTTGCTTTTGTGACTTGAATCTCTTTATGAAAACCTGTTTCTTCCGGGGCAGGGTGGGGGGGATGACCCTGACAGCTGAGGCGCCTTACGATGGAAATAGCTCTGTGTTAG
This sequence comes from Ursus americanus, assembly GCF_024610735.1. Lineage (NCBI taxonomy): Eukaryota > Metazoa > Chordata > Mammalia > Carnivora > Ursidae > Ursus > Ursus americanus. The sequence goes on along the minus strand of NC_142147.1, from coordinate 14,735,235 downwards.
TGAAGGGAAATGAAGAGAGTTGGGTGCTCGGGGCCTCAGCACACTTGCCTCACTCCTCTGTGTCACATGGGGCCATGTAGACGCTCGGGGGCAGACAGCCAAGTGTCGCGTATATGGCCGTGGGGTCAGAGAGATCCGTGTTTTATCTGGGCTTGCCTTATGCCAGCCGTGTGACCATGGACGGGCCATCTGCCCTCTCTGTGCCTTCGACTGCTGAGCTGGGATGGGACCACCCTGGGATGGGCTCTCAGGGTAGTCTGGGTGAGGATGTGGGGAGCCACAGCCCGTGGGGGCTGCTGTGACCGTGTGATCACCGACTGAGTCATGCTCCCAGGCCGCTAGCTCCAAACTGACGGGGGCTGCAATGCTGTCCCCACATCTTCACCCACCTTGGGAGGGCTGAGGCTTAGTCCTCTGGGCAGGAGATGATGAATCCAAGTTTTCTGAACGGTAGACACTGCAGGTCACCCTCCATGAGTCCTCGCTGACAGAGGTCTGCGGGGCGGGGTGGGCCACTAGGAACCAGGATCCAATTCTAACTACAACAGTCCCATTGGCCCCTGGATCTGAGTCACCATTTTAACCCAGAGGCCACACATGGGCATTGAAGGGGCCAATTTAACCTGTAAACCGGCTTTTTTGTTTATCTATGTATTGCTATGAGCCTATTAAATTGGATTAATTATCAGCATCCAAAGATTAGAGATTCCACCTTTAAAACATGTAGTTCAGGCTCCTCTTGAAAATCGGAAGATTTTCCAAGCCAAGTGGGGTTGCCGACTCAGATGGGTGCACGTTCTCTAATTGGGCCATAGGCCTCTCTGCACCTCTGGTCCCCGTCACCTGCGTATGCCTGCAGCCTGGGCCAGGGACCCCTGAAACCTCAGCGCTGAAGTGTGGCTCTGATCTCGTGGCCTGGAAAGAACCAGGGCCTGCATTCGAGATCTCTATGATGTCAGACAGTCTGCTGTGTGACTTTGGCCAGGTCAGATCACCTCTCTGGGCCTCACTTTTCTCATACTCCCTGCCCTGCCTGCATCACCAACGTCACCTGGAGACTTGCGGAGGGGAAAAGCTGGGAGTACATTTGAACACTATCCAGTACCCTCTGGTCCCACGCCCCAGAGGACAGCTCCTCAAACCATCCACCATGCTTTTCTTTGCACATGCTCTTCCCCCTTCCTGGACACCCTTCCTCACCTATTCCTCATAGTCAACTCATTGTCCCTGAGGTCTAGCCCAGAGGCCACCTTCTCTGGGCAGGCCTCCTCCCTAGGCACAACGGTGGTCTGCCTGCCCCACGTGGGAAGCCTCATGAGGGTGAGGACCTGTTCTTGGCCATCTTTGTGCACCAGCTCCCAGCACAGGGGCTGGCTCTCGGTGGGCAGGGCTCAGGAAATGTCTAATGCCCCTAACACTAGCCCTTTCCTCCTCTCCTCTTGGGGTCACAGTGTCCTGCTGGATAGCTGTCTGGTGGCACAGGCTGGCGAGCATCCGAGCAGAGTAGGCAGGACGCAGCCCCAGAGGGCCTCGCACCAGGTACGGAGCAGCACCAGGCCTGGTACCCGACTCCCTTTGAGGCCTGGGCGGGCTTTGTCTACTTTGTTTACAGGGGGATTTTCAGCTGGTGAGATCCCCACTGGACAGAGGGGAGCAGGGTGGTGGGTACTGCAGGGCCTGGCTTATACCAGGGGTCAGGTGGTGTCAGGGAGGGCCTGGAGTGACATGGCCATGGGTGGGGAGCAGCTGGGCCTGCACGCCAGTCCTCACATGGCTGTGTGACTCTGGACGAGTCACCTCCCCACTCTGGGCCTCAGTGGCCACTTTTGTAAAATGGGGCTAAAAACGCCTCCCCAGGGTGTCCCACACTGTTGTCCCTGTGAAGTGCGGCGCCCAGGTGGGGAGAGCTGTGGCGGCTGCTTGGTCCCCACATGCACAGGGCTGCATGAGAACACCCCTCCATCTGTGCCAAGTCCAGGCGCTGGGGCCCAGGGCTCCTGGGTGCCCTCCCTTCTGCATGGTGGGGGCCGCCTCCCTGGATGCCCCAGCAGGTGGGGTGGCAGGGCCTGGCCAGTCAGGCAGGGCAAGGAGTAGAATCAGGGAGGACTCTTGAAGACAGATCTCCCCACAGGGTGTGGGCTGGCTTGGGGCGAGGAGGGGCCTTGAAGATCCAGCTTCTGTTTCCCCTCCCCTGTCTCCAACAGGAGCTGCAGGAGGAGGCCGCAACTGTCAGCCCAGAAGGTAGGTGTGTTGTGGGGGGAGGGCACAGAGCATTGATGATACTTGCAGGCTGGGGATGCCTGGGGACAAGGGCACTCAGCCCCTCTCCCTCCATCCCTACCGTCCCCACACCCCTGCACCTGTCTCATCCTCAGGCGAAAGCCATCGTCTGCATCTTGGGGCCACATTATCAGAGCTTGGTGATGCGTTTCAGAGGCCCCAGGGGAATTGCTGCAGGCTCCCGGGACTCCAGCAGGCCTGTGGAAACCCCACTCCCGGTCAGCCCCTCCTGCCACTCTCGCTGGGAACGCAGCTCCCCGGACTACCATCTAGGGAGGGTGTGGCTGAAATGTAGCATTTCTGAGTGAAAATCGGGACCCGGCTTGCTAAGGGCCTGTCCGAGACCCCATGTGTCTTGATGAGCTTTCCCTTACTGCTCAGATGTCCAGGCTGTACCCAGCACAGGTCCTTGGTTATTATTTCTTGCCAAACCCGAAAACTCCAGGGTGGGTGTGGCAGAGACTAGGGGAGTCGAGGATAGCCAGGCTGGGGACCCCGAGACAGACAGACATGGAGCCCTGGCCTTACGGGCCTCCATGTTCCCCAAGCCACGCTGTGAGGCAGACAGACCATTTCATGGATGAGAAACCTGAGGCTCCAAGTGGGCAGGAAGGGGTTGAGCGGTGAAGGGCACAGACCTGCATCTCGCTCTAGGCTCCTGCCTCCTCCTTGCTGTGGGACCTGGAGCCAGGTGTGTGACCTCTCTTAACTGTGGCCCCCAAATCCAGAAAGATGGAGCAATCGTAGTACCTACCTCACAGGGCCGTGGGGCAGAGTAGGGGGGCACAGTGTCAAAGGTACCCAACACCGTGCAGCACGGAGGCAGGAGGCTGTAAGGGGGACCATGATGCTCCTGTCCCAGCCAGCCTGAGACTGACACGGGACTGGACGCAGGTGTCCTGACCCCAGGTGTCCCAAGCTTGCTCCCTACCTGGTCTTTGAAAAACACCTTTTTTCTTTTTTTTAAGATTGTATTTATTTATTTGTCAGAGAGAGAGCACACAAGCAGGGAGCGGCAGGCAGAGGGAGAAGCAGACTCCCCACTGAGCAGGGAGCCCAACGTGGGGCTCAATCCCAGGACCCTGGGATCATGACCTGAGCCAAAGGCAGGCGCTTACCCGACTAAGCCACCCAGGCGCCCCTGAAAAGCACCTTTTGTGCACTTCAACACATTATCTGTAGGAAAGCTGCTAAGTCTGCACCCCACACAGGTGAATAAGACTGGGGTCACCCCGATGCTGACTCAGGTTCTGTGGGGCTTGTTCTCCACCCGCCCCTGCTCGTTAGAGAGCGGGTGGCCTGGGAACCACACTCTGAGAAACACAGGCATGGCCCTTTGTCTGCCGCTACTCAAAAGTGTGGCCCTAGAACCAGCAGCTTTGGGGTCACCTGGGAGGTTGGAAATACAGAATCCCAGGCCCCACCCCAGACCTGCTGAGCCAGGTTCTACGTTATAACCAGATCCCCCGGGACTGGTTTGCACATTAGTGTTTGAGAGGCGATGGCCTCGAGCCCTGGTTTGCAAACATGTCTGCACATCAAAATCATTTGGGGAGATTTAAAAAAATCAGATATTTCCAAGTGTCCCCAGGTGATTCCAATGAGAAGCCCAGGGAAAGTTCCTGCTTCTGTTCGGGAGGAAGTGAAATTCATTGAGCTCCAGGGTTTCTTTGGGATGGAAAATCCGACCAGGCTAGGAATGTTTGAGTCCAGGAGGTGGGGGTTCTTTGATTCTAACTTTTTCTGTCTGAGGTGGGAAATGTTACTGGTGGTTGGTTAACAGAACACAAGAAGTTGGGGGGCCTGATGCTGTCCCTCAGAGCTGCCGAGTAGACCAGCCAACATGACTTGGTGATGTTTTCGACGTTGACTCCAGGGACACGAACGATGCTCGGGCTTCGGGTGTGGTGGCTGCAAGAGCAGGCGGTCACCGGGCTGGTCCGAGTTGATGCTGGTGGGGCGGAGCCCACCTCCCCTGTCTCCTCCAACCCTGTGTTCCTGGTTGCAGTCCCCAGGGTCCCACATCTGCCTGAGTCCCTCTGGCCCCAGCACCATGGCTCAACCAGGCCAGGACGTGGAGTTGAATCGCCTGGTCCAGGACCAGCCACCTGGCCAGGTGGCCCCAGGGCTTGCTCCTCCAACCCTGGCGGAGCACCTCCCCAATGTGCCCAGCTACCGCCCCTCAATCACCCGCATCCCTGTCCTCATCTCCCGGAGGACGACCTTGTCCAACTCCAGCTTCGCCAAGGAGACCAGGAGTTCCATCCGTCGCCTAGGTAGCGTGACCTCGTGCCGCCAGCATGCTCGCGCCTGTGGTGTGGGCTTCTGCATGGCCTGGGCTGTTCCCTGCTGGGTGCCATGGTCGAGGTGTGGGATTACCGGTTGAACTTGTGGAAAACCACCCCCTCTTCCTCTGTTGATCATTGCCTTCATCTTGCTTTGTGGTGACTTAAGGGGTATTAGTCCCCTTATCTCTGTACCTAAAATCCCACAATTAGCAATTAATTTCTTTGGGTTAAACATTACTTTCTGCAGATCATCATTTTTTTTTTTTACAGGTAGTCAGTCACACCCTAATTTAAACAAATTACTATAATCTCTAGGCTAAAAGACTTGGGTAGAGGAAGAGAATAAATTGAGGGAAATGGAGCAGAAGAAGGACGTGGGGACCCATTTCAGACAGAATCCTACTGACCTTGAGGATTTTCTGGGAGCTGGATTTTCTGAGGAGAGTTGATATCTGCCCAGCAAATCCAATTTCAGGAAAGGAGAGGCCCCCAGGTGTCCGTAGGCAGACGGGGGCGGGGGGAGACATCCTTAGGGGCCAGTGAAGAAGGAGGGCCATTCTAGATCTGTTTCGATGTGACAAGGTTTCTGTGACAACCTTTGGGCTCCTACTGCTTGCTTCCTGATGACAAAGTGCTCAGGGACAGCGGAGTGCCTCCGGACCAGCCCCTGTCACTCTGCTTTGACTCAAGCCAGACCCGTCTGCCTTCCCTTTTCATTTGTTTATTTTGGGGGATAGTGTCCAAGGTTGCCTGTGAGGTCAGTAGACAGCAGAACTGAACATTTCATGAGAATGATCCACCACAGTCCTCTCTTCCCAGCTTGCGATACGCACAGAGTGGGGGTGATCACCCCCACAGCAAGGATTGACACCCCCAGGCTTGGTCTTCTGGGCAAGCCCTCCATCTACTTACTCCCAAGCATCCCCCAATTTCCACCCCCCACAGATCCCTTCCCAACTTGTGCTATATTCTGTACCAATTCTACTTTTATTGGCTTGCTGTTTTTCTTTCAGTGGATTCATTTTTTAAATTTAATTAAGCTTATTCAATCAGGAACCTTGACCATACTATTCCAGTGGGAAACCAGCATTGCTTGCCATGCCTAGAAGGCATAAATAGGAATAACCACAAATGAACTGAAAACAAAGTCATGCTGGTAGTTTTAGTGAAGGGCAATGACCTGTCGGCACCCTCCCCCCACCCCCAGACCTGCCCTCTTAGCCCCAGAGGGGAATTCGGCTGTGTCCTAGCGGCGTTAAGGCGGGGGGAGCCCCAGGCCGAGACTCCGTCTCTGTGCATTCCAGATCCAGAGAGAGTTGAGATCAGAGGCATCTTCTCATCACACGTTCCCTTTGCCTTGTCTGCGCCATCCAAAGTCATCTTGTGTCCTCCCTGGTCCCCGGGAGCCCCACACTTGGGGAAATAGTCCCACGGCCATTCTGGGACAGTGGGCTGATGTGGCCATGGTGGTATGGCCCGCGATGATGTGAGATACTGTGGATAAGGCGTGGCAGCCCGTGGGAAAAACACTCTCCCCGCTGCAGTGATGCCGCTTGGCCTGGAGTGAGGTTCTGTTTATACGGAGGCCTCTATGCCAGCCGGTCACCAACCTCAGGACGAAGCAAGAGGAGGCTAAGTGCTAGAGCGGGGCTGCCTGGGTCCACGTCCTGGCTCTGAGGCCGGTTCCTTCACTTCTCTGTGCTTCGTTTATCCACGAAATGGGGACAGTGTTAACGGCGGCCTTCTGGAAGGGCCGGGAAGGGGGAAAGAATTAATCTATATAAAGCACTAAGACTTTAGTGAAATGAATGGCTGGCAGGCACGTAGGAAGTGCTTCCCGGTAAATATGACTGTTCTCTCAACCAATAGCATCGTGCCATGTTATTCTATCTTTCATAATCGTATTCTCGTTCTATAAAAATGAAACACCAGGCTTAGGAGTTTTCCTCCATTCCCGAGGGTGATGGAGGTCGCACAGTCTTGCTCAGGGGGAGGCAGAGTAGGGGAGCACCTGCCCCCTGCCAGGCTCCCCGCGACGGCCTCACAGAGGCTCCGGGGGCCACGCTGGGGGCAGTCTGGGACACTGAGCATTTTGGACAGGCCGCCCCGCCCCCAGCTCACCCTGCCCCGCTGATCTCTTGTCAGTCTGGCAACACTTCTTGCTTCAATGTTGCAAACTTCTCCATTCCTGCTCATCCTCTTCCCCTCAGGGCTTAAGTCTTAGAACAAATGCCAAAGGTCTTGCTTAGGTTCCCTCTGCCACATTCCGTGAAGAGCTGGCTTTTCCCCATGGGGGCCATTTAAAAAGAAAGTCGAGTCTCCAAGGGCTTCAAAATGCTCCCTCTCCTTATTTTGGGTGCAATGGGCCTGGCTGCTAGCAAGTGGTCCCGCCCAGGTGTGGCGGAGAGAGGGGTCCATGTATTGGCCCCTCCACTTCCTCTGAGCTTCATCTCAGGCAGGCCTGTCCCCACAGCCCCTGGGGTGGGTGATGAAGTCTGAGGCAGGGCCGCCCCCAGACTCACCAGGGCAGACCTGGTCCTTGGGACGTGGGACCCGGCACCAGGCCTCTAGAGGTCAGAAGAAGAGTTAGGTTGATGAATTTCAGGGGCTCCTGGAGTGTCTGGAAACAAGGAGACAGATTCCCAAACAGGGGTGACACACACTACAAGGACAGGCTGGTATCCTTGATTGCAAGAAATGGCCCAGTGTCTCCATTTGAGGCCCTTCAAGAGTGTGAGGTCGTGTGCCTTTGTCACCCCTACCTTGGGATGGGGAAACTGAGGCCCAGCAAGGGGAAGCAGCTGAGACTCTGCTAGGCCAGGCACTCTGACTTGGGCTCTCACAGCCTCCCCCTGCCCTCTCTGGGTGCTGCCGCCCAACCCCAACCCCCAATCCGGCCAAACCCCAGGTCTTTGAGGCTGCACTAGGCCCAGGGAAACCAGTCTCACTGGAGAGCTGGACTCCACGCCGTGCTCAGGGGCACCTGTGGCTTCGATGGTGTCATGGCTCTTTTGCAGCTCCTGGGTTGGTGTCTGGGGTGGCCAAGGCCCTCAGAGGCCCCCAGGCTCTGCATTCTTGCACCCCCTGCATGGAGCTTTCCCGTGGGCCGCACTGGAAGGTAAGGCAGCCAGAGGCCCCTCCAAACGTGCTTGCTATGGCTTTATCAGGAACAGAGCAAGGCCCTTAGGACCCAGCTTCTCTCTCTCTCTTTCTCTCTCTCTCTGACTGTCCTCTCCTTCCCTTCTCCAAGTGCCTGCTACAAAAGAGCACCCCGAAGTACAGGTGGAAGACGCTGATGCAGACAGCCACCCCCTCATCGTGGAGAACCCACCATCACCCGAGCTGCCACCACCTTCTCCTGCCAAATCCGACACCCTCACCATCCCGGGATCTGCCGCAGGAACTGAAAGGTCACCTTCTATGCTGCTTTTGGGCTTTTCGCAGCACAAGGCCACCTGTCTGTTTGGGGAGACTGAGGCCAGAGTGGGGAAAGCAGCTGGCCCAAGGTCACTCATTGACTTAGTGTCAGAACTGGGACTATGGCCCCACTTCCTGGTCCTCAACCCTGGTTTAGGATTCTATAAGGAGTTTTCCAAGGGAGTCCTGTCCCAAGTACAGAAGTATAGAAGGGGGGTCATAAATGTGACAAGGCTAATTTCCACCCCCTTGTTTTATTATTAAAATAATGGAATGGAGATAGTAACCAAAAAACCCTAGAAAAATAAGCATCCCTCTCCCCACCACGCTAGATAGTGATTTCATTTTACTGCCTTCTCTTCATACCTTGTCTATGGGCCCATGCTTTTGTATGGTTTTACCTGGAGGGGTGATTTGGATCACAATTCATTTGAGACCACATCTGACATTCCTCTGTTTCTGTGTGCCAGAATGAACTTAACAAATACCTTCTTTTTTGGGCACTGTCCATAATGGAGCTATGGACATCTCTTTGGGCTTCTTTCTGTCCTTGGGCTCCTTTCTTAAAAGTGGGAATCCTGGTCAAGTTTGTGCACATTTTTATGCTTCTTGATATAAATTTGTTGCATGATTAAAGTTGGTTTTGTACAACCTGAGCCAGGTAACAGAGAGGTCTTGTGTACAGCTGTAGGCAAACTGTGAAGTGCAGTGCATTGCTTTGTGAATGACAGCATTCAAGCTGCAGGGGAGCTGCCAGTGCTTCTCCTGAGGTGGTTGGAGTGGGAGATAGTTCTTTTTTCTTGGTTAATCTTTGCTCTCATCCATGGGTCCTTGAGGACTTTCTCAGCCAAAGTAAAAAGCCTATCATAACAGAGATGGCTAGATATGGCCAATTGAGGGCTCTCTGATTTTAATGTGAAGAAAAGAGTCATAATCTCACCTAGCCTTGGAACACAGCTCACTGTTCCATCAATCCTCTTATTTCATTAATTGAACTATGCAGAACATAGCAGAAGAAATGGAGCCAACATTGTTGTAGACATCTGGTCTACCTCCCTCTGTTCTCTTTATATGGGCTGCTTTGGGGGGTGGGTATCTGGGCACAGAGAGAGGAGTAGGCTCCTTTGGGGACAGAATCCAAGCCCTCTGCCTTCTGTTTATGGGCTGGGCCTGTGAGGCTCCTTTTGTCCTTATCATTCATTCATTCATTCATTCATTCATTCATTCATTCATAAACGTTCATTGAACATCTGTATGTGTCAGGCTCTGCTCTGGGTGCTGGGGACACATCAAGGAGAAGCCTGACAGGGGCCTACTGTCACGGAGCTGATGTTCTAGTGGGGCTGAGACAGACAATGAACACGGAATTAAATACACAAGCAAGACTGTCCCGAACATGACTTTGAGAAACAAGGGGAATATCTACCTGAGCCTCCCTGCCTGAGCTTGGCCCTGAGAAGGGAGAATTCTGATACCTGACTTGGGAGGCCAATGGGGCTGCCTAGGATCAGGGATGGAATGAGCATTGTGGGCAACTAAGAGGCACCAAAAAACCATGGAAATTACAGACCCTGCTGGAGGGGCACACGTACAAGGCCATGCCTCATAGCTTAAAGCCTTGATTTGGTGGGAATCCCAGCTCACTACCTGGTGGCAGACATGAACTGAATGACAGGGGACCCCGGGGAGGATTATGTCTTCCTTCCTCAGATAGGGAGCCTGGAGGGGGTGTGCTGGGGAGTGGGAGGGGAAAGCAGAAGAACATTTAAGCTGAGGCCCCCCTGAGTCCTGAGTATCTCACGGAGTTGAGTAAATCTAGTCCCATTTTACAGAGGGTAAAACTGAGGTAGCTCAGAGAGATTAAGTTGCTTGCCAAGATCACACACTAGTAAGAAGCAGGATGGAGATGCAAACTCCGGTTTGCCAGATACCAAGTTAATGTTGTTACTATTGCACTAGGCCATTGAACAGATGTGAAGACTGCGGTCAGAGAGTGGCTGTGTCTCTCTCTTCTCCCTTTCTGTCTCCCTGCAGGCAAGTGGGGGCCCTTTGGCAGCACCAACCACCGCCTGCCTCATTCCCCCTGCCCAGGGTGCAGCTCCGGGTAATCTGCAGGGGTCAGGGTTGGCTCACGTCCCGCTATGGCTCCTGCCCTTGCTGAAGGCCCCTCCATGTCTGTGTCCTTGCAGGAAGAGGCTGCCCTCCCAAGATGACGAGGCTGAAGAGCTCAAGGCACTGTCACCAGCTGAGTCCCCCATGGTCGCCTGGTTGGACCCATCCAGCCCACAGGGCACTGAGTGAGTGGGGCCCACCCCCGGGGTCTCAGAGAGCTGGAAGTCTGGATGGGGTGAGCACATGAGGGGAGGGGATTGAGGTGGGGGGAGAACATGGACGTTTTTAGAACCTTTCACCACAACTTTGCCTGTGGCTTCTGAGCAATAAGACAGGACTGGGCCTCCTGTCCAGGCTGGTTCTGGTGGGCCTAGGAGTTCTGTACCATCTGCACGGTGCACAGAGGCTTTGTGGTGAAGGAGAGGCTCCTGGCTCTGAACCCCTGAGAGGGTCAGCAGGCAGCACGAGGACCACAAGGATCTCCAGGGGCCTGAACCCAGGGAGCTTGTTAAAAATACAGATTCCCAGCTCCCAGCCCAGACCGGCTGGATCAGAACCTCAGACAGTGGGCCCCAAGGGTCCATGTCTTTACAAGCCTCCAGCTGGTTCTGATGCCGCTGGTCTGTGGGACAATGTTTAGAGGCCACACTGAGGGCAGTGGGACCTGGGTCTCTGACATCTAGCTATTGCAAGGGCTGGGCCAACGGAAGGTGTTTTCCTGAAGAGTCTGAGATGCCTGGTTGGTGGTGAATCCCCTGGTCCCAGGCTTTAGCCTGCGATCCCCTTCCTATTCCCAGCCACAGCTCCTGGGGTGGCCACAGGAGGCACTGGGCTTTCCTTCCAGCCTCTCCTCCGCCCCCCCCCATCATAATTTTATGGTGTTTGTTTTATGGAGTTGTGGAAAGTTCAGAAAAGTTAAAGGAGAAAGAAAAAAAAATCCAAACCTTAGCCCTAGTTCACTGGTCCCTCTGAGTATACAGTGGGATCCCATCCTCTGCAGTAGGGTAGGGATAGGGTCAGAGTTTAGTATCAGAAAACCAGGCAGAAATCAGTTATAAGAATAAAAATTACCCTTGAAGCCCCTTAAAGAGTTCAGCGTGGGGATCCGTGCATTAGTGAGGTGGGCTCAGCCGCTGTAACAAATAGACCCCACAGATTCAGTGGCTTAAGCAACAAGACGTCTCATTTATCATCATCATGTCACCAGACACCTGTTTCATCTCAGGAGAGGCTTCTGCTCCATGCAGTCATGTAGGAACCGGGCCGACAGCAGCTCTGCCACCTCTGTGTGGCTCCCAGAACCCCGCCGGTCACCCCTAGAAGGGGAGAACGCCAGACAGGGGGCTCGATGATGCATGTAGCAAGTCTACCCAGGTTCCCCTGCTGGGAGCTCTGGCTGGGTGTCTGAATCCCAGCGGCCACGCCCCACGGGAGGGAGTACATGTGGGCGAGTGGCTAGCATCTCCACCATACCTATGTGCCCTTTCTTGTTGGGACCCCCATACTGCTTGTCTCCAGCCCGCTTTGTCATGAGAGCACTAGGGGAGTAGCTGGCTTGAGTTCCGGGACCCCCGTGTCTGAAAACAAATAGATGTGAAGACACTAGAATTGCCCTCAGCTCAGCATGATGGGCACAGTGACACTGCTCAGAGGACAGCCAATGTGCAGCCTGTCTCAGCCCACCCAGGGCACTTGCCCCATGCTGAGCGGAGCGTTGGACAGACTCACATTCATTCTCTCTCTGTCCGTGGGTCTCTCTTTCTGCAAGTGCGTACAGGTTAAATTCCTGTAAGTTAAAAGGGTATAGAATGTATCTGCGCTATTTCTTTCCATCAGCTCTTTCCCGAGCCACAAGAGTGGCCCTGTCCCCTCTTTGATCTGTCCCAGACATGAATTTCATGGGAACGCCAAACTAGGACCAACAGTCCTGACCTGAGTTCCAAGAATTTCCCCCTAAATCGCAAATAGGATCAAAGTTTTCTCAGAGCTGTCCATCTGAATCAGATCCTGTGTGGTACATTTTCTAGAAGCTGGGCCCCCAGGTGTGAGCCCCAGACTGAATTTCCTCCTAGGAGCTATTAAAATGGGTTTGATGTTTCTGGTGTCAGAAGGAAACTGGGGCAGCTTTTGCATCCTTCGGGCCGGGGGGGGTGGACAGATGCCGTTCGGTTCTTCCCCGGGGGCACAGGGCCCCTTCCCATCCAGCCCACTCCGCGTCGGGTGGTGTGTCCACAGTGGCCAGGATCGCGCAGCCTCCGCAGCCAGCCAGAACAGCGCCATCATCAACGACCGGCTCCAGGAGCTGGTGAGGCTTTTCAAGGAACGGACAGAGAAGGTGAAGGAGAAGCTCATCGACCCTGATGTCACCTCTGATGAGGACAGTCCTAAGCCCTGTGAGTCCAGAGCTGGGTGATTCACCCCACCGGAAATGGGGCCCCCAAAGCCCCTTGTAAACTCATCGTGAGGGTACCCCCAAGGAAATGCTCGGGGTGCTTGAGAAAAGCCCAGATCCCCACTGTCTAGATTTTTGGGTCCCGTATATACAGGTTTAGCTATGGAATCGGGGGAGGGAATAAGGTCAAAGTTCTGACCGATGATCCAGTCGTACTTGGCTCCCACTCCCACAGGGCAAGTACCCTCATGGACCCTTCTGGCCCTTTCCCACTGGCAGGCAGGTGGTCCAGCCTGGGAGGCATCCCATGGCCTTACACACAGATGGTGTCCTCACCTCACTCTGGAACCGGGCTGTCTTATTTTTCGGAGGCCTCATTTGCAATAGTCTCAGGGGGCTACCTGAAAGTTTCCTGCTTTCAAGATTTCAGGAGGAAATAAGGGAAGTGCTCTCTTGCCAGGGAGGTTTTCCAGGTCTTCCCAAAGGAGGACTGTGCCTCAGAGCTCAGGGCACCAACGATGGACCTAGCAGGGCCTGGATCCACAGTCCTAAACCTAGAAACGCAACCATATCGAACCTACGAAAGTCAACCTCTAGGTCACCAGCGCCATTGCCTTCGATGCACAGGGAGGCTGTGGTCCTTCCGTGTCTTCTTTCAGAGATGAGGGAGCTCAGGTTCCTGCTCTGAAAAGCCCAGAGCAAGGTTTCCCAGGTTTCTGGCCCTGGGCGGTGGGGGCCTGGGGTACAAAACGCCCCCAGCCCTCCAGAGAGAACCAACGGGGTCCAAACACAGACACACAAACAGACTTTTGGAAACACCCAACTTGCCCAGAAACACTTCATTCTGGGAAGCCCCTGACAAGCAGTTCCAGACTGGTGGCTGTCAAGAGTGTCCGGCTGGGTGCTGTGGGGTTCGCTGCGGAGAGCACCCCGGTTTCTGCATGCAGAGCTGACAGCAGGTTGGGGGGTGACGCCAGGGTCCCCTCGGCTCCAGGTCCAGAGTCTGTCGTTGGGTTGCCCTGTCTCTGTAGCCTCTGCCCGAGCCTCAGGGCTGGGCCAGATGGTGACCCGTGTCATCCCACAGCCCCGGCCAAGAAAGCCCCGGAGCCGGCCCCGGACGTGAAGCCGGCTGAGGGGGGGCAGGCGGAGGAGGAGCACTATTGTGACATGCTGTGCTGCAAGGTCAAGCGCCGGCCCTGGAAGACGTACCGGTTTCCCCAGAGCATCGACCCGCTGACCAGTGAGTCCTGGCTGGGCCCCGGCCTCGCGCTCCGTACTGTGTAAGGGCAGGAGAGCGAGACGGAGAAGCGGGGGGATGCAGGGCATGCCAGAAGCAAACGAGCCAAAAGCCCCTGAATGGGAACCTGCCATCACCCCCACCTTACAGACGAGGAAACTGAGGCACGACGCGTGAGTGGCAGACCCAGGGGCCCTGACCCTTGGCCAAGTCTGTTTCTACTCTGCTCTTGCCGGGCCCTTCCAGGAGCTGCTGCTCTGAGCAGAAAAGGGCAGAAATTCTTCTGACTTCTGAAGTGAATTCTCCTCACTTCGCTTGTAGCCCATGTTCTATTTCTCGGGAATGACAACCCTTCCTATGGGCACAGCACTTTACAGTTTACGAAGAACCTCCCAGCCCTTCTTAGCTGCCCTCTCCCTTGTGCCTTCCCTGGATGGCAGGGTAGGCGCCAGAGAGAGACTTTCCTGTGGTCACACAACAAGCCCTGGGGGGACAGGATGCCAACCCTGGTGTCCACTGGGCCTCTAAAATGACCACGTGACCCACGACATCCATCCATCCATCCATCCATCCATCCATCCATCCATCCATCCATCTGTCTGCGTATCCATCTTCTATGCATTATCCACTGTTGTGTATTTACTAAAGCAGGAAATATATTTTTGGAAATATTTCAATAAGAATGAGAGCAAAAGTGTTTTCTAGTTAGCTGCCTATTATCTAAGAATGCCCCCACTGCCCCCCCCCAAGTTCTCTGGTTTATTCAGGCCTGGCTGTGATTTATTTTTAAAATCAGAGGTAGTTTTACACACAAAGGCGCGCACACACACACACACAGACGCACATGCACACACAGGCACACACATGCACAGGCACACTCACACACAGGCACACGCACGTGCACACGCAGGCATGCACTCAGACATGCACACACATGCACACTCACACATAGGCACACGTGCGTGTGCGCACACACAGGCACACACTCACACAGGCACACACAGGCATGCACTCACACAAGCACATGCACACACAGGCACACACATGCACAGGCACACACGCGTGCACACATAGGCACATGCACACATGCACAGGCACACACATGTGCACACACGCACATGCACAGGCACACATGCACACAGGCACACACAGGGACATGCACGCACACACAGGCACACACGTGCATAGGCACACTCAGACACAGGCACACGCACGTGCGCACACACAGGCACAGGCACGCACGCACATGCACAGGCACACGCATGTGCACACACGCACATGCACACACGCACACAGGCACATGCACGCACACACAGGCACGCACGTGCATAGGCACACTCAGACACAGGCACACACACGTGCGCACACACAGGCACACGCATGTGCACACACGCACATGCACAGGCACACATGCACACACAGGCACATGCACGCACACACAGGCACACATGTGCATAGGCACACTCACACACAGGCACACACACGTGCACACACACAGGCACAGGCACACACACGCACATGCATACCCCAGTTATGGAAGTGCCATGTCTAGGAACAGACCAGTGGAAAGAAGGAAGCCCTACCCTGATGCTACTGCAAGGAGCCCTCCTCTGACCGACGTTCTAGCACATTCCTGCCGCTCCGCTCCCCCGCAGACCTGATGTACATCCTGTGGCTATTCTTCGTGGTGCTGGCCTGGAACTGGAACTGCTGGCTGATCCCCGTGCGCTGGGCCTTCCCCTACCAGACGCCAGCCAACATCCACCTGTGGCTGCTGCTGGATTACCTGTGCGACCTCATCTACCTCCTGGACATCACCGTGTTCCAGATGCGTCTGCAGTTCGTCAGAGGGGGAGACATCATCGTGAGTCCTGGGCAGGCAGGGGTAGGGGTGGGGGGGCAGACCCTGCAGCCAGGGCCTTCGGGAGTCTGAGCCCTGCTGCCGCTGTGATAGATGAGACGAATGAACAAGACCTCGGCAACGTGTGCCCGTCCTTGTTCAAATGACACACGCCAAATGTTGCTCATGGGTGAAATGGCACCTGCACCACCTGATGTAATTAAAGATGGAAAGTGGACTAGAGAACAACCTTTAGGTGGACCTGGTCTAAATCCCAGCTCTACCACCACTAGCTGCAGCCCCCCTCTGAGCCTCGGTTTTCTCATCTGTAAAACGGGGGGAGTCATTGTTCCCACCTCAGAATGTGGCAGCGAGGGGGGATTGAGATGATGTCCACAGAGCGGCCAGCACGGGAACTGCTGGCGGACGGTGTCTCCTGGGGGTCCTGCAAAGAGCATGCTGCTTGGACCGGCGTGAGACACTGTGCTCTGGTCAGGCCCCACTTACCGGGGAGGAAACCGAGTCCTGATTTCGATTTGGCAGAGACTGTCTCTCTGTGCAGGTCACTTTCCAAAATGCCACACATGGGGTGCCTGCTTCTGTGTGCAGGCAAGCTGGGGTTGTGTCTCTCAAACAGTCTAGAGGAAAAAGGATTCCCTGGGCAGCCTCTTTCCCCGGCCTGATCAGGGCAGCAGCGGGTTCCTCAGTAAACCAGGTTGCAAATGGTCCAGGCAAGACCCCTGTGCTAAGAGAATGAGCCTAATATTGACTTTCCAGCTGGGAAATCGGACCCTAGCCGGGTGACCTTGGACAGCTGCCTCCCTCCGGGGTGTCCTGCCTCCCGACCTGCAGGCCTGCAGACCCTGCTGCTTTCCCCAAAGCTCAGCTGGCCCCCGGGGCTGTTACTCTGATAGGAAGGTGGAAACTCTGCAGGCCCGTCCCTGCTGCTCCCACCGAGTCAGGGATTAAGCTCTCGGGCCACTTCACCGGCAGTATTCCATTTCTTTCAGACGGACAAGAAGGAGATGCGCAACAACTACCTGAAATCTCGTCGCTTTAAGGTGCGTGCCAAGGGTGCAAGCTTCCGCTGGGTCTTGGCAGGTGGTGTTGCTGGGGGCCCTGGGTGCTTTGGGGCTGGTGTGATGTGATTCCCACCAGAATCACACTGGGCAAATGGAGGGTTGAGGGTAGAATGCTGTCTGCCCCTTCCCGGGGCATTCTGACCTCACCCTTCCACGGAAGGTAGAGACCCTGTCACTCTCCCACCCTCAAGTCCTGGGGCTCCTGTTTTACACACTGGGCTTTCAGATGGACATGCTCTGCCTCCTGCCTTTGGACTTGCTCTACCTGAAGTTCGGTGTGAGTCCCCTCCTGCGCTTGCCCCGCTGTTTGAAGGTAGGCTTCCCATCTGGGGCCTTGAGCTACCCCGTGCTCTGCTGTGGCATCTGGTTGTCCGCCCTGAGCAGCACTGGGGAGCAGGGGCAGAGTGGGGGGGCATCAGGGTGGCCCAGAGGGGACAGGAAGTTCCTTAAAAGTGTTAGAGCTTCTTCATTGTGCTGTGTGTTAGGGATTATTCCGGAAGCTTTGTAAGTACGTATTCCTCCACCCCACGAGATGAGTGTTGTTAGTACCCACATTTTACGAGAGAGGTTAAGTAACTTGCCTTAGGTCACACAGGTAGGAAGGAATGGAGTCCGGATTTGAACCCAGGCAGTCTGCCTCCACTGTCTATGCTTTCAGTAATGACAGAAGCACAACAGAGGGACTTCTGCCTTATGATGGTCTGCGTCTAAAAGATGGGGACAGCGAGGCTTGAAAAGCTTGGGTGATTTGCCCAAGGTCACAGGAGCCTGGAAGTAGCCGGGATAGATTTAGACGTGCCACCCGATACCTGTCTCATTGTTGGTTGTCGCTCAGCGTCATGACAGCCATCCCTCCTGACACTGGGGCAGAGCCGGTGTCGCAGTGAAGGTGACACAGTGTAAAGGAGAGACCTGGCAGCGGTCCTTTTAATGTGACCAGAGTCGACAGCCAGTTGGAGCCCCTGGGATCCCCCAAATGGGTTTTCCTGGCAGAACAATTAAATTCACCTCTCTCCTGACGTGATACTGTTGCCTCTTCCCCCAAAACAGTAATGAGGGAATTTACGAAAGAGGCAAACACAACAACCTTCATAACTTGGAGAAACAGGGCGGAGGAAATAGGAAGTAGGCAGGCCCCTGGATGAGAAGACGGCACGCCGTGTTGGAACGGAGCACGGGTGCCGCTGCAGAGCTTCCCAGTTGGCCCGGAGGCGGGGGACCCGAAGCGGCACCAGTCTTATCTGGGGACATGCCCGTCCCCTGGGGCTACAGAGGGGAGGCTGCTTTAGAGCCAAACAGCACAGCAGGGAGGGCTGGATCCACAAGCCAGGTATTACCACCCCCCGCCCATAGTGGTGGGATCCATATCTGGGGTCCAGGGGTGGTGGTGAGTGTGCATAACTCACCTGCCCGGTGTTTAGCACGACTCGGGACAAAATTCTGGGCCTTAGGGGAGAGAGATCTAAGCCCACAGCCCCCTGCATCCGATGTAAACTCTGGAGGGACTTTAAGAAGGACCCCCTGGAGGACGGCCAGCCCATGGCTCGGGAATTTCCCTCGCGGTCATCCTCAAATGTCCAACAACACGTATGCAGTGGGCTGCCGCTTTGAGTATGCTCTGGGTTCGAATCCTGCCTCTGTCACTTAGCAGCTGTGTGCTTTGGGCAGGTGACTGAAGGTCACAAAGTGCAGTGTCCTCTCTGTAAAAGGAGAATGGTACCACGTACCTCACATGTAAATAAGCAAGAAGGTAAGGAATAGAAAGTGCGGTCATCACAGGTGTTCAGTAAAGAAGAGCAGCTCCTGTTACAGTTTTATTATAAAAAACAAGCCTTTGAAAGATCTAAGTAAGGGGCGGTAGGGATGCTGTTTCTTGATAAAATGGTTTCCTTTATAAGGAAACGTTGCAAACAGGGTCCTTCACCTGAGATGTACCCCTGAAAATGCCACGATAGGCTTCGGGAGGTCTGGGAATCCCCTTACACACATGCACACTGTGATAACAGGACTAGGCGTAATTTCTATGGGAGGAGGGGCACGGTTTCCTGCGGTTCGGTAAATGGAGTTTCTGGCCCCCAACCCTCAGAGGGCTAAGGATCTCTGATGTTGAATGCTCACTGTCCAGCCTCCTCTGGGGGGCGCTGCAGAAAGAGTCCTCCGTGCAGGGGAACAGGGGAGGGTAGCGCCCCACCCCACAGACGGCGGGCTGTCCTGATGCTTTGCTCTCTTCCCAGTACATGGCCTTCTTCGAGTTTAACAGCCGCCTGGAATCCATTCTCAGCAAAGCCTATGTTTACAGGTGAGACACACGCACGCACACGCACACGCACACGCACACGCACACAGGCCCTTTGCAGCAACAACGGAGCGAGGCCTTCTCTACTCATATTTCTTCCCCTTTCAAGCTCCTCTGGCCCTGCAGGCCCCAGTGCTACCGGAAGCCAGGCCTCTTCCTGGCCCTTCTCTGAAGGGCTGTTTGTTTTTCAGAGAGCCAGGAATGTCCCATTTCCCCCCATTGTGAGGAGGGCACACAGAGGTCCGCATGCGCGCTCGCCGGTATTTCCAGGGAGCTGGGTCATTTTGACCTCAGCTCAGGGAACTGGGCCCCTCGATCCAGCTCGAACACAGAGGGGATGTTTGTAAGGACGGCGGGCCATCTCTTGCGTCGGAGAGTAGGGCACAAGACCGGCCGGGCCGGGCGCAGGGACAAAGCTTCTCCACGTTGCTCACGGAGTGGCCCTTCTCTGCACGTGTCTGCCCCTTCCCTGCCTCTCTCCAAGGATACAGCCCCCCGCTGTCCTTCACTCCCCCGTCTGCACACGGAACTCAGGGCCAGCCCAGCCCCTGGCCTTGACAACTTGCTGTTCACCCACCACCATCCCTAGCTGGTGAAGTCCCCAAAGAGCATGCAGTTGGCCCAGTCCCATCCTGCCAGGTGTCCGTCCTGCTGGGTGTCCATCCTGCCAGACAGTGGGGCGAGGCCATGACGTTCCACCAGGGGCATGCCGAGGCAGGTGTCGGGGGAGGTGAAGGTAGGCTTGTTTCCTGGAGTCCCTACCCTTGGGGTGAGAGATCATGGCCACCCTCCCTGCCGCTGTGTCCATGCATTTCTTTCTTCTGCAGGGTGGTCAGGACCACGGCTTACCTGCTCTACAGCCTGCATGTGAACTCATGTCTGTATTACTGGGCGTCAGCCTATCAGGGCATCGGCTCCACTCACTGGGTTTACGATGGTGTGGGAAACAGGTGAGCCACATTCTTCTTCCTGGGGCTAGAATTCACTGAGAGTCTCGGAAAGCGGTCCCATGGCCGCCATGTTGCTGAAGGTGTCTTGCTCCCAAGGAACCACTGACATGAGGAAGTTTAAGGACCATGTGTCCGTGTCCTCACTGAGCTAACATTTCCTGAGCACCTGCCATGTGCCAGGCAGAGGGGGGCACAGACAGGAACAAGACTTGCTAGAAAGATCCTTTCAGCCTCCTAAAGCCCAGTAGAGTTGGCAGAGCCACCTCCCATGTGTGTCTACTCCTCTACCCCATGGACATGGCCAAGCGGGAAGGAAGCCAGAGCACACTTCTCAACATAGCTCCCTGGGCATCGTCAGCCATGTGGCAAACAAGGTGAAACCTACTTGCCAATCCAGAGAGCTGCCGTATGTTGTGGCACATGCTCAAGTAATAACGATGACAACGGTACTTCTAATCATAGCAGCAAGCAGAGAACGCTTATTCTGTACCGGCCCTGCCGTAAGTACTCAACATAGGGTCTCACTTAATCCTTCCAGTCAGCACACAAAAATAGGCACTATCATCATTCCCATTTTACAGAGGAGGTAACAGATGGGAAGTCACTTTCCAAGGTCACACAGTTAGCTCATCAGTTCCAGAGCTGGGATTTGAACCCCAGGCGTGTGGCTGCCTTTTTAACGTGTGTACCATCTGCCTGGTGCTGGAGAGGCATAGGGAAGGTGGCACGGGGTAGTCAATTCCAAAAAGTCACGTTTGATTTTGGCCTCGGTAGGTGGAAAGCAGGGGCAGAGATGCTCTGGGGGAGGGAGCAGCCTGAAGAAAGGCACGGAGTTGCAAAATGGCAGAGTCGGGGCTCTGGGAGCCATCTTGTGTGGTGGCAGGGACTATCCAGTACCGTGGCCGCGAGCCACAGGGGGCCACTCAGTACTTGAGACGCAGCATGACTGAGCTGTGAAATATACATGTTCAGAAGATATGAAGAAACATGTCAACTGCCTTATTACTCGTGCCTAAAATATTGGTTACATGTTGATATGATATTAATGTTGGTATTTTGGGTCACTAAAAAACACTGAAATTAATTTCACCTGTTTCTTTTGACTTTGTGAAAATGTAGCAACTAGAAGATTTTAAATTACGTAGGTGGGTCGCATTGTATTTTTATAGGATAACAATGTGGTTCTAGGTGATGGGGTACGGGTATGGGGTTCTTTTTTGCTGTTCTTTGTTTCATAATTATTTATTCTGATTATTGAAGAAAGGTCAGGAACATTCTTGACTATATTTCTTTGCTTCTAAGATGTAGTTCCTTCTATGACCTATTATTAAGTCAATGCAGCTTTTTGGGAAAAAAAATAAGTATTACAATAAATGGACACATAGATTGTAAGATCCATCCCAGTTTTAAAGAAATGTGAAAATGTGGAAAAATATGTCACCCACAGGGATATTGACTAACATAATATCGTGCATATTTCCCCATCATTAATTCTTTTTAAAACCACGATACTGATATCCTCCCCGCGCAACGAGGCCAGTGTTTATTTAATTATGCCCTCGTCCCTGGGCACGGAAGGGTCTCCAGTTCCTCAGTCTGACACATGATGCTGCACTGAACATGTTTGTATCTGAACCTTTGTCCTCTGGCCTGATTTTTTCTTCACAATAATTCCTAAAGAGGGATGGCCAGGCCAAGGATATGAACATTTTTAAGATTAAAAAAAATTATTATTCTTAAAATTAATACGCCATTTTTTTAGAGCAATTCCAGGTTTCCAGAAAAGCTGGTGGGAAGGTACAGGGAGTTCCCGTAGGCTGCCATATTTTTAAAGGTCTGATGGATATGGAAAGATAGCCCGGCTACCCCCTCACCTCTTGCCTCCAAAGCTTGGAAGCAGGAAGATGACAGGACCCAGGGGGATCTCAGAAAGATGACTCTGCTGGTGATTACTGAGGGGAGGATGGACTGGGGGGGAACGGGGGGAAGCCAAGGAACCAGTCAGGGGGAGGAACAGACAAAGGGTTTGTGCAGTCAGGGGGAGGGAGGGCAGTGAGGGAAGGCAAGCAGAAATTCCTGGGGTCCTGGTGTGAGCCTGGAGAGCCAGGATACAGGCTTTAGGGACAGGATCCGAGGAAGGGAGGAACAGAAGGTATTCATTAAAACTTGCTCTGTGACCTTGGCTGAGGCCCTTCCCCTTTCTGAGACTCAGTTTCTCCTCTACAACCTGAGCGTAGTATTATGTTCAGATTTTTTGCGAAGAATGATGAACTCACGTGTGTAACATGTCCAGATCATGCCTGGACAGGAGTCAGTGACCATTTCCTAGCTACGATCATTCTTACGGGGAAACCAGCATAGCAGGAGAGGGGTTCCTAACCTGGGATCCAGAGATGTACGGGGGTCCCACCACCGCCCTCCCAGAAATTGGAGCTAAATTTTGAGGACATGCTGGCTTCCCTAAGGAGAAGGTGGCAGCTTTCCTTAGATTCTCAAAGGGGTTTGTGCCCCAACAACCTGAGAACCCAGGTCCCAGGACTGGGTGTGGCACACACCCATCACGGGCAAACCGAGGGTGGAAGGGCAAGCAGGGAAGGGGAGGGCAGGGACTTCCTTCTGCAGCAATCTTGGAAGGGGCACACTGTCTTGGCAGTCCTACTTTTCTCTAGACAAAATCCTACAGTAAACCCCCAATATGTGCAAAAAAGCACAGAGTGAAGGATCCCTCCAGAAGTCCAATATCACGGGTAATAATCACTTTCAAAATAGTGACCTTTTTTTGAGTGTCTGCTCTGGCCCAGGGGCTTGAGGACCCAAGTTCCCACATAGCTGGGTCCTGTTCTGCCTTTGCCTGGCCTGGAGCATGCAGAGGTCATGTAGCATGGAAGACACGGGGACTTCAGGGAGGCTACTAAGACGTGCCATGCCAATAGAGGATTCCTCCTTCTATTGGGGGGAATGTTTGGGAACGTTGCTCCCATAGCCTTTCTGTTGGGGGTCCAGGAGCCCCCACTCAGCGCTTAGCTCAGTCCCTGCTTAAGGCTGCTTTGCACGCCCTCTGGTGGCTAGGCACAGTATGATGGGGGCTCCACAGGGGAGGCCTGTGTTGCCCTGAGATTTCTTTTTTTTTTTTTTAAAGATTTTATTTATTTATTTGACAGAGATAGAGACAGCCAGCGAGAGAGGGAACACAAACAGGGGGAGTGGGAGAGGAAGAAACAGGCTCATAGCGGAGGAGCCTGATGTGGGGCTCGATCCCATAACGCTGGGATCACGCCCTGAGCCGAAGGCAAACGCTTAACTGCTGTGCCACCCAGGTGCCCCATGCCCTGAGATTTCTATGTACCAGGTGGGAATGAGGTGCAGGGTGGACCAGCGCCCAGCCCCAGGCCTCCCAGCTAGTAGTCAGAGGCAGAGCCCCCCTCCAACATAACTCCCCAACCACCTCTGCTTCCCCCTCCCAGTGCTCTTTGCACGATTTCTTGCCTGTCCCCACTAGACGGTGAACTTCTTGAGGATGTAGGCGAGTCTGCTGTTCCCTGACTGTGGGCATGTGGCAGGTACCAGCGACAGGGAAGCTGACATTTACTGAGCACCTGTCACGTCCCAGGCGCTCTTCTAGTGCCTCACTTTGTTCTCACCATCCCCCTTGAAGTCTGTGCTACTGCCATGTCCGTTTCAGGACGAAGAAGCCAAGGCTTGCTGAGATGAGTGCTTTGTCCGTGTTACGTGGCTCAGAAGTGGCAGAGCTGGGTTTGAGCCCAGGCAGTCCCGTCCAGAGCCCAGGGGAGGACGGAGCCCAGGGGAGGACCCATTTGGCGTCGTCATCAGACTGGGTGATTCGCCAGTCTTGATTTTGGAGCTGAGCAGGGACTCAGCAGTGTGGGCATATCAGGCCACTGAAGCGAGGGCAGGCTCTGGATGCCTCCTGCGTGCCCAGGGAGGAAGACAGGAAGGCGCAGGAAAACCAGCTGGGATGGTCCTGTCCTTGAGCCCTGCTGACCTCACCCATTGCTGACCCCTGGGAGGGCACAGCCTGAAGGTGTGAACAGATGTATGAGGGACTCTGACTTCTCTGTGATGATGAGATAAGCTCAGGGCATCTGCTATGCCCGTACCTCCCTTCCAGGGTTCACGCGCCCGTGGAGAAGCGTCACCAACAGTGGGTGACAGCTCAGAGAAGCTGACGACAGCCTAAATTCTAATCCCAGCTCTGGACCTGGCCCGCTGGTGTCCCTGCGTGTTTCCTTTGCTTTCTGGGGCCTCAGTTTCCCCGTCTGGAAAAGGGATGGGCAAGGGAGAGGATCAGAAAAGGTCCTCAAGATATCTTCCAAGTTCGACGTTGCTCTTGCTCTCTGTGAACCAACATGGCGGGTTGGCAAAGGGAAGTTAGTGGAAATTGAAAGAATATTGAGGGAGCCCAGGCATCAGGAGTCAGCTGGTCTATCCTCCCGCCAAGTCTTTCTAGCATTCTCCTGGAGCCTCAGTTTCCACATCTGTAAATGGAGGTGACAACTTGCCTCTGCCTCTGTGAACACACTCTGCAAACCGCGTGCTCTGGGGGTGTGAGGCTGTTTTCCTTGCACGTAGAAATAAAGGGTTTTCTTTTTGCATATTGCACGTCTGTCAGAGCCAGGCCACCCAGACCCAGCAGGGCGGGGTTTTTGCTGACCGGGGCCCCTTCCTCTTCTCTCTCTAGTTACATTCGCTGTTACTACTGGGCTGTGAAGACCCTCATCACCATCGGTGGGCTGCCTGACCCCAGGACGCTCTTTGAAATCGTCTTCCAGGGGCTGAACTATTTCACGGGTGTCTTCGCTTTCTCTGTGATGATCGGACAGGTAGCTGGGTCACTAGTCGGGCTTGCCACCCACCTGCCTGCAGCCCCGCCTCCCCCCACTGCTGCCAGTAATGTCACCATCTGTGGCCATTCCTTTCAGCCTAAGTCCGGGAAAGACCACGGGACCTGGACTCAGGAGCCTGGAGCTCTGGGCCCTGCTAGGTGAAGGGGATGGGGGTGGAGGTCTCGGTCCCATTCTTCTCTACGGTTGCTTCCACCGGAGAGGTTGGTCCCTTTGGGATATCTTTGGAGAGCTAGGCTGAAAAACTTTCTGCAAAGGCTGGGGATTGGGGCTGTTCCCTCGGAGAGACCCCTGGGGGTGTCTGTGTGCAGGCGGCCCATCTCTTACTCTAATCAGTGCATGAGGCCACAGTCGGGCGGCCTCGGAATTGGGTCCTGCCCTGAGGAGCAGTACACCGGGTTCACATTTCCTCCAGGAGGTCAAAGTGGCCTCTGGCACCGAGGGGCCAGCCCAGCGAGGCGTTTCCTCCTAGTGGGGGCTGTGCTCAGCAGCGTCACTCCTCCCTTCCCGTGTCCGCCCTGGGGGCAAAATTTCTCCTGTCGGCAACCTTCTCTGTCGGTGGACATGGGTCTCCCTCTCTCCTGACCCCCCTCCCGCGTGCACCCCTGGTCCGAGTAGATACCCGTGCTCATGACGCACACCCCAAAGCCCCACTCTGCCCCTTGACGCTTCCACCTTGCGCCTAGATGAGAGACGTGGTGGGAGCCGCCACCGCGGGGCAGACCTACTACCGCAGCTGCATGGACAGCACCGTGAAGTACATGAACTTCTACAAGATCCCCCGGTCCGTGCAGAACCGGGTCAAGACCTGGTACGAGTACACCTGGCAGTCCCAAGGCATGCTGGGTAAGACAGGTGCCTCGGCTGCCACCTCCTTCCAGGGCCCTACCTCTGACCTGTGTCCCTGACTGGACATATTCATGTGAGGGGGACCCAGGGAGGCCCGCGCGGTGCCCCAAGCTGGGCCGTCAGGAGACCCCTGAAGGCTTGAGAGCCTTGTCTTCTGGACGCCCTGACTCCCCTCCCTTCCCCTGCCTTGAAATGCATCCCCATCAGAGTGAGAAGTACAGTTGAAATCAGGGCAGAAGCAAGACCCTCTCTCGCCTTCTCTTTCCATAGACATACACACACATATATATTTAAAGATTTTATTTATTTATTTGAGAGAGACAGAGATACAGAGAGCACAAGCAGGGGAGCAGCAGGCAGAGGGAGAAGCAGACTCCCTGCTGAGCAGGCAGCCTGATGTGGGGCTCGATCCCAGGACTCTGGGATCATGACCTGAGCTGAAGGCAGACATTTCACTGACTGAGCCACCCACGTGCCCATACACATATACTTTTTGTAAATTTGTTGATGTTATGCTTTGCTTCTGAAATTGTTTGGCCACAACAATGCGTTAAACTCCCCACTGTTTCCACTTTCTCGTCAGTGCTGGGGTGTGCTCAGTGCTTCTTGTGAAGTGGGAGAATCTCACTTGTACGTTGTTTCCAAATGTAGTGATGTTTTCGTGACTTCGAAATGGAACCCTTAATGAAATGGGAATATGCTACTTATATGTTAATTAAGTCACAATTTTTTTCCCGGTCTCTTTTTCTTTTTTATCGTTGAGAGCTAGTAATTTTGTTTTCAGAGCTGAGACAGCATTCTGGAGGCCCCTGACAAGCCGGTGGGCCACGGGGACTATCTTAGAGCCCCTCGATGCTTTCAGCTAATTCAAGGGCCCCCGGCTTCCATGGGCTTTCCTCTGCCCTCGAAGAAGCCACACTTCAGCTCCAAGCTTTCCTGAGCTGAGGGTGTTGTCACAGCTGTGGACAGTGAGTGGTTGAGGTGTCGCTGGTATCCGTCGTGGGTGCACTCACTCTGTACAAGGCATGGTCCCGTCCATCACCTCATTCCATTCCAGAGACAGCCATGTGACATCTGAATCATTGTCCCCTTTCACAGGGGCGCACGTGAAGGACCAGGGAGGGCTTCCCCCTGCCCGGGGTCGTGCAGATCCGCACTTGAGCCCATAAATAATTGTGGTGCAGTGGGAGGGGCATCGGGATTGGGGTCCAATTAGTATGTTTCCTGTCCCTAGTAGCAACAGTCATTCTGTGCCAGGCTCTCCGCTGGGCACTGCAGACCCCATCATGGGCAAAACAGTCTCAGCCCCTGCTCTCCTGGGACAGGCCCTGGAGCCCTCCGGCCCCAGGTGGAATACTGGCTCCATTCCCCCTGGGCTGCGGGGCTGTGGGCAAGTCCCTGCCCTCCCGAGCCCCCCTTTCTGTAGCAGGCACCTGTCGGGTTGTTGGGAGGATTTAACACAACCATCTTTGTAAAGCACTCTGTACAAACAGTGCTCGACAGGCTCTAGTTCTTGCGAACGTTCCTAGAGCGTGAGAAGGACAGACCAGCAGGAACAACCATCGCAATAAGACGTGTGATCAGTGCTACAGCACAGAGACTGCTGAACATAATAGCCGGCTGTGGGGATCTCAAGGGAGGGCTTCTTGGAGGAGGTGACGTTAGTACTGGGTTCTGAGGAAGGAGTAGACATTAACCAGGGAAATACACGAGGGTGTTCCCTGCAGAGGGAATAGCACCCGAAAAGCCCAGAGAGGGGACTCTCCCAATACAGCGTGGCTCTGGCCGAGGAATGGTGTGGCCAGGGCCCCGCGTGTGGGGGGGGTGGCGGGGCGGGGGAGGCCGGATGTGCCTCTGACCGTTGCCAGGGTCTCCTTTGCAGACGAGTCAGAACTGATGGTGCAGCTTCCAGACAAGATGCGTTTGGACCTTGCCATCGACGTGAACTATAACATCGTCAGCAAAGTGGCTCTCTTCCAGGTACGGCCCACCCAGCACCCCTGTCCTGGGGTTCTGGGGCACCCCAAGCCCCCACCCTCCTCTAAACGGGCATTCTTTCCCCCTCCTCTTGGGGACAGGGCTGTGACCGACAGCTGATCTTTGACATGCTGAAGAGGCTCCGTTCTGTCGTCTACCTGCCCAATGACTACGTGTGCAAGAAGGTGGGTGGCCCCAGGCAGCTGCAAGGGAGTCTGGGATTTACAGTGCACCTGCCGGCAGGAGCTGGGCTGAAGGGGGTGCCTCCGAAGGCCCAGGAGGGCGGAACTGCTGCGGAGGGCAAGGAGCCGCAGCACCCGTGAGCTGACCCCGGGGCTCCCAGGTTGTTTGGCACAGGAGCCTTTGTCCGGCTCCAGGCATTGAACTCCGGTGTGCATCAGGCTTTGCTTCCTTGACACAGGACCAGGGGAGCCAGGATGAGGAACCCCACTTTTCAGAAAAGGAAAGTGAGGAGCCTTGTGAGAGGTAGGGCTTTGACTGTGTCGATGGAAATGGTTCCAGGGTCTTGGTCTTCCTGTCGGGAAAATGGAGCAGAGGAAGGGCTGGGATAGGTCAGAGGTTGCAAACTGAGGGCCTTCCCATAGTAACCAGCCGATACATTGTTTCGTGATTTTCTGGGTGTTTTGGTTTTTTTTTCCCCTAATCTTAAAAAAAAAAAGGTTGAATTAGTCCCCAACCTTTAAAAATTTGAAGGTTTCACATAAAAATCCAGATTTCTGGTTGAAAATGGAGCCCCACTTTCCCAAATAGCAAGAGTCAACTGGAGTGGAGAAGGGGCTGCCCCCAAAGGGCGATGTCGCCCTCCCTCCTGATGCCACAGGCCCCACCCTCCCCACTGCCCCATACCAGGCTCCCTTCACGGCCCATCTGATCCTCGAAAACATTTGGATTTGAACCTGGGGCTACAGAGTGTTGAGAGCTCTTTCTGCTCCCATTCCTTGGAACTCAAGGTGAGACCAGGGTCACCTGGGGAGTGAGTGGTTAGGGCGGAATGGCAAGAACTCAGATTTCAGTCCCCTTATTACTGGGTGGTTAAGGCTGGGTATGTGTACAGAGGTGAAAATAATACCCAAGCAACCCCTGTGAGACTCAGGAAACTTCAGCCCAAGTAGGCCCTCATCTCCAAGTTGTGCGCTGTATAGCAGTGAAGTTTCTGGAAGCATAGAGCCCAGAGAAAATGGGCAAACAGTGCTACAGATGGTTGAGAACTTAAAGCTGCAGCCCTAGAGGCCAAGAGGGGTTTGAGAACAATAGAGTGATTTGTCTGACCCTGGGGCTACTTCCTAGCTGTGCCGCCCTGGGGCAGTGGCTTGCCCTCTCTGAGTCTCTTCTCATGGATAAAGTAGGGATGTTGCTGGTACTCCCATATGGGGTTGTTGTGAAAATGGACTAAGCGGTGCCTACAGAGTTTGGCACCATGCTGGCACAGAGTAGGTGCCACTGCTGCTGTTACTATCCCTGGGGGTAACGTAGAACTTGCTGGCAAATGAGGAAGACCAAACCAGGTGGTTGGAGTTGGCGGGGGGGGGGGGGGGGGGGGGGGGGGGGGGGGCAGGGAAGTGAGCACTTGAGGAGCAAGTGTGAATGGCGCCCTCTGCTGTCCCGTCTTGCTCTGTGATGATCTCGCAGAGACCTCCCTGGGACGCCCCCAGCCGCCCACCCCAGGGCTTTAGACTCTTCAGTCCCGTGTCAAATTGGACCCAGAAACAGGGACATGAAACTTTCTTCTGGTTGTTAAGAAGCTCATGCATGTGTGAAACGCCCAGGAAACGTTTTTTGCGTGAATCCAAAGTGTCATCAATTTACCTATCCTTGGTCTCTCTCCTTTTAAACATGCCAGGTGTGATGGACAGGGAGCAGGGGCCTTGTGAGGGCATGAGGATTGGGAAGCGCATGGCAGACTGGGTATTTCCTTTTTTAAATTTTTAAAAAGATTTTATTTATTTATTTGAGATAGAAAGAGCAAGAGAGAGAGCATTAGGGGGGGTGGAGGGAAAGGGAGAAGCAGACGCCCCCCGCTGAGCAGGGAGCCCGATGCGGGGCTCGATCTTAGGACCCTGGGATCATGGCCTGAGCCGAAGGTGGACACTTAACCGACCCAGGTGCCCCAGACTGAATATTTCTGATTGCAGTCCAAAGCAAGCCATGCATGCATGCATCCGTCCCTTTGCTTTAATTTGGGATTAAGACCATACATTGGTCAGCTACAGCTGCTCTACCAAGGGGGCCAGAGACCGGGCGGCTTAAGCAACAGAAACGCATTGTCTCTCAGTTCTGCAGGTGGAAGTCCAAGACCAAGGTGTCAGTAGGGTTGGTTCCTTCTCAGGGCGGTGAGGAAAGGATCCGCTTCTCTCCTTGGCATATAGATGGCTGTCTTCTCCCTGCGTCACTTCACATGTCTTCTCAGTATGCCTGTCTCTGTGTCCAAATGTCCCCTTAATAGGGACACTAGTCATATTGGATTAGGAGCTCACCCAACTCCAGTACGACCTCATCTTAATTTAACGAATGACATCTGCAATGACCTTATTTCCAAAGAAGGTCACATTCTGAGCAACTGGTGGTGAGGACTTCAACAGATGGCTTTGGGAGGGACAGCATTCAACCCACAGCAACCATGAGGTCTGAAACTGGACTGTCTGGGCTCAAATCCCCGCTCTCCCGTTTCCTAGCTTTGCAGCCTCAGGCAAGGAGCTCCTACCCCAGAGCTGTGGAGGAATAAGCAGGCCCAGCACGTAGAGCGAATGTCTTGCACAGAAAAATGTTGCACGAGAGCTGGACTTCATTACCAACGTTGTTATCACTCCTGTTTCAGTTAGCAAATGCTTACCGAGCTCCTGAAGTGACCTGTGCTAGGCACAGGTGTCAGTGTATTGTATGAACCACTGTTAATTTCCTCCATGCCGCCGGCCCTCCATTGGCGTGGATAATTGGGAATTTGCAGAATGCCATTACACCCACACCTTCTAGCTTACCTAGCACTTTCCTTTCCATCACACCACTAACTCCCCACAGATCCTGTCAGTTAAGCAGGCCGGTGGCGGGGGGGGGGGGGGCCACTCTCCCCAATCCACAGATGGGGAGACTGAGGCCCCCAAGGGGAAGTGACGGACCCTGCACCACACACCAAGTCGGCTGGACACCAGCCCAGGTTCCTCCGCGCTGTGCCAGCAGCCTCCGGGCCCAGCCCGCCGCCTTTGCGGGCCCTCTTGGCAATGGCAGAGGGGCTCACCCCATCTCTGTTTCAGGGGGAGATAGGCCGAGAGATGTACATCATCCAGGCGGGACAGGTGCAGGTCTTGGGTGGCCCCGATGGGAAGGCCGTGCTGGTGACGCTGAAGGCTGGATCCGTGTTTGGAGAAATAAGGTCAGGGGGAGCTGGGGTGAAATGAGCGGACCTGGGCCCAAGCTGAGGGGGGGGGAGTGGCCAGTGGGGGGAGGACCTCATCCTCAAAGGCCCTGTGGTGGGTCTCAGTAAGGTGCCGTGGATGCTGACATATGCAGGGTGGGCCCCGGCTCTCACCCGTGTGGGGCCGCCATTATGCTCCGGGCAAGGGGTGGAAAGGGACATTTCAGGGGGATCCCAACCCCAGCCCGCCAGGTCTCACCTCCTTCCTTCTCTGCCCCAGCTTGCTGGCTGTTGGGGGCGGGAATCGGCGCACAGCCAACGTGGTCGCCCACGGGTTTACCAACCTCTTCATTCTGGATAAGAAGGACCTCAATGAAATTTTGGTGCATTATCCCGAGTCTCAGAAGTTACTCCGGAAGAAGGCCAGGTACATTTTTTTAATTTATAAAACAATCCGCATCTATGTCAGCGTGCATTTCTGAAGGACTAAACCTCTCTCTTACCTACCATGGTACCTTTATCACAATCAGGAAATTCAGTGTTGAGACGACGCTATTACCTCATCCCCAGACCATCTCCGAATTTGGCCAGTTGTTCCAACCATGCCTTTTATAGCCTTTCCTGTCTTCTTTTCCATTCCTGGACCTAGGGTAGGACCCCCTGTTCATCACATCGCCTCGTGTCTTCAGTCTCCTGGGATCTGGGTTGGCCCGTCAGGCTTTTTCCATCTTTAGTGACTTGGGCGTCTTTGAAGAGGACAGGCCAGTTATTCCGTGGGACGTCCCTTCACTTAGGTTTAGCTGAGGTTCTCATGTTCTCTCATGATTACTTTCAGGTTCTGCATGGGGGCAGGAATTTCTCAGAAGTGATGCTGTGGGGCGTCTGGTGGCCTCCGTGGGTAGGGCATGCGACTCTTGATCTCAGGGTTGTGAGTTCAAGCCCCACATTGGGCACAGAGCCTGCTTTAAAAAAAAAAAAAAAAGTGACGTTGTATTCTTCTTAGTGCAGCATAGCCAGAGGCACGGGATGCTGGCTTCTCTCAGTACCGGTGATTGTCCCTTCGATCACTGCGTTAAGGTCTCTGCCCTCTAGAGTGAACATTTTTCTCTTTGCAATTAAGAAGTAATTAGCGGGGAGTCAGTCTGAGACTTTCTAGACCTCCTGCTTCCCATCCGGCAAGCCTTCGCTCTCTCGCGACGTTCAGCATCCACGGAGGGCTCCCTGCTGAGTCAGCAGTTGCCGTCATGGTTGCAAAATGGTGATTTTTCAGATTCCGTTGTGCCTTCTACATTTGTTAGTGAGCATTCTACTGTGAGGAAGAGCTTTCTCTTCTCCCGCATTTATTTGTTTATTCATTTATCTACATCCGTGTGGATTTGTTTTGTTCTGTAAATATCCTGTTATAATCATTACTTCGGGGCTCAAATTGTTCCGGATTTGGCCAGCAGGCGCCTCTCCAGGCTGGCCCCTGTGGCTCTTTGTTATGTCCCCAAAATATTTGAGCACATCCTTGCTTACAAGCACGATAAGACGCTCCGGGCTCATCTCGTGACTTTCCTGCCACATCTCTGGGAATGGCCATTTCTCCAAGGAGCCTTGATTCCTTGCAGGTGGAAATGGTTTTTAGAAACTAACATTTGAGCATCATGTGTGCTCACGGCTACTAGGCTCCCAAGTGGACAGAGCTGGGACACACCCGCATGCCCACTTACATATACAAATATACATATATGTATATATCACCATTTGTTTTTTTCCGTCTGTATCTATATCTGTATCTATCTAACAATTTCAGTCCCACAGCACAGAGTTCTTTCTAATCCTCTCCTTTTCCATATTTTGTAAATTCCTTCTCCAACACTAAGAAATGTGGCTCTCTTTACCCTCATTGCATTCACTCATTTATTCAGCCCTACAATACAGACAAAGCAATTTCAGAATTGCTATCCCAAAGCACTGAGATGGTGGGGAAGCCTTCTCAGCAGAATTTACTATTTGGTGCTGTTCTTTTTGTCTTTAGCCTAAGTACCTATGAGGTACGTGTTGTATTCAGAGTTATTTGGATTCATTTTCTTTCGCCTCCCTTGAGTGTGGTTGCTTGTTCGTTTGAAATATACCCAGGCTCGCCAGGCTCGTGTGTTTCCATTTGCACTCCATTTTTTATGATCCCTCCTGCCCCAATGCTTGTTGATTTTTTGTTGCTTTGAATATGCCAACATGGTACCAAAAGTCATAATGCAACAGAATGGGGTGACCGGAGAAGCTTCCTAGCTCCCCCCACTTGTTGCCCCAGCCATACAAGAGCCCAGTCTTATTAGTTTCTGCTGCTTCCTTAATGTGTTTCCTTTTGGAAAAATAGGCAGATCAGTGCATTTTATTTTCCCCGTCTTACACAAAATGTAGCATACTGTAGATTTTCTTTTGCACTTTGCTTTTTTTCACATGACAACCAATCTTGGAAAACATTCTTTCTCAGTCCGTAGACCCATCAGCTGCCTCGTTCCTGCCAGTTGCAGAGCGTTCTTATGAATGGACAGTTAGATTTCCAATATTTTGTAATTATAAACAGTGCCACAGTGAATAACCTTGTGCATCTGTATTTTGCACTGTTGAAAAGTGGGTAACTTTTGCCTTCAGACCCTTAGGATCAGGTTTCAGGCCAAGTGACAGAGGCAGCACGGCCAAGATAGAAAATCCACAACAGGCTTGGAAAGCTGATGGGGCTCACATCCTATCTGTGTGAGGTACTGGCTATGTGGCCTTGGAAAAGTTACTTAACTTCTCTGGTCTCAGTTTTCTGAAATTCTGTAAATTAAGGGTATTTTAACCCCTCACTTTGTTGTTGGGAAAATTAAACAAAATAGTATGTGTGGCAAATGTCTCCAGCAGGGTACCCAGCATGTGGGAGAGCTCAATGAATATTCATAATCATAATTGTTCCTCTTTATCCATTAAATCCTCTCTGTAATTTTCCCATTGGATGAAGTCTTTTATTTTATTTTATTTTATTTTATCTTATTTTTTTTAAGATTTTATTTATTTATTCGACAGGATAGAGACAGCCAGCGAGAGAGGGAACACAGGCAGGGGGAGTGGGAGAGGAAGAAGCAGGCTCATAGCGGAGGAGCCTGATGTGGGGCTCGATCCCATAATGCCAGGATCACGCCCTGAGCCGAAGGCAGACGCTTAACCGCTGTGCCACCCAGGTGCCCCGGATGAAGTCTTTTAAATCTACATATCTGGTTTTTCCTCTATTGCCCTTTACTCCATATTCCTATTTTCTACCTCATTCTATGAAATGACACCATAAATAAACTGCACAGAGAGAGGTCATGATAAAGGGCACAAACCCAACATCTCCCCATTGCACATGATCATTTATTGAGTACGTAGTTCTAGGCCCTGGGGACACAGCAGGGACCAAATCAAGCTGGCCTTCTACTAGGGGAGGCCAACCGTGGAGAAATGAACGACCTGTGATGTGTCAGCTGGGGACAGGGCTATGAGGAAACAGAAAGCCACACGGAAGAGATGGAGGTGATGGAGGGAGTTCCTTCAGATAGGTTGGTCAGGAAAAGCCATTCTGAGGAAGTCGAATTTCAGGTGAGACCTGCACAGAATGAAAGAATGAGTGGGACTGCTTGCAGGGAAGAGCATTCCAGCCAGAGGGAACAGAGGGTGGGAAGGCTGTGTGGGGGAGCAGGCTCGGTGTGTGTGCAGACGAACCAGAAAATAAGCGGAGCTTGATGCGGGATGGGAGAAGTCGAGGGGATGCAAGTGGGTAGGGCCTTGTAGGTGAAGCCTTGCAGTGGCCTTGGGTTTTGCTCTGAGGCAGATGGCAGGACCCCTCTGGCAACCCCAGGTGAGTGGCTTCCGTATTGTTGTTAGAAGGTAATACACACAGGCTCCTGGGGTCGCCTGAGGAAGGAAGCTGCCCTGTAACTCAGCTTACCTGTTTGCTCTTAAGGAAGCCACTGGGCCCTTCCAAAGGCTGGTCTGTCTGAGCTTCTCCCACAAACTCTGCCCCTTCCTCCTACTCTCCTGAGGAGCAGGCAAGCACAGTCCATCCTCACCATTCACGCAGTTGCGATTCTGTATCTGCAATTCACCTACTCACTGAAATGTATGTGGAACCCCAAAATCAGCACTCATGGGCACCCCAGTAATTCGCGGACGTGCATAGAGAGAGCAGTGAGAAATTTGCGTTGCCCTAAGCTCACCTTCCCAGCAGAAGTTGACCAAGGTGACGCTCTGCTTTACCGTTTCGGCTCAGAAGCGTCTGAGCACTTGTCAACAAGAGTCTCTCCGTGGTCTATTTAGTGCCGCATCGCTCACATTTCTGTGATTGTCGTTGGCGATGTCTCTATCGAAAATGGGCTCGAAGCGTGGTGCTGAGGTGCTGTGAGCGTTCCCGAGGGCCAGGAGGCTGGGATGTCCCTCATACAGAGAAGACACGTGGGTTAGACAAGCTTCGCTCAGGCATGACTCCTAGAGCTGTGGGTCGTGAGTTCGATGTCAACGAATCCACTGTATGAAAATAAGATGTCTTTAAACAGAAACACACACGTATTGATCAGTTGCTGAAATGTTGTCATGAGAGGCTCACCAGAAACCCAACTCTGTATTTCCCCCAGAAGCCATGGTTTCGGTATTCACTAATTCAGTATTTGCAGGGACTCTATGGAACGACACTACTGCGAATACTGAGAATCGACTGTTTCTGTCTGAAAGCAGGCACCTGCCCCCCCCCCAACCCCGCTCTCTCTTCCTCCCCCTGCAAGAGGAGCCAGGCCCAAGAAAGCCAAGCTTATAGTCACCAGCCATTCCTTTGGCAAGGTTAGGTGAGGGGTTGGCACATCGGCTAGGGTCCCGCAGAGGCTGCTGACCCGTGCACGGTGAGCCTCTGGCCTTGCGCTGGAGAAGGTGAGGAAAGAGGAGGAGCTGCCGGGTCCTGCAGCAGAGGCCCTGGGACCAGGCTGAGCCGGGTTCGTCAGAGAG
This sequence comes from Ursus americanus, assembly GCF_024610735.1. Classification (NCBI taxonomy): domain Eukaryota; kingdom Metazoa; phylum Chordata; class Mammalia; order Carnivora; family Ursidae; genus Ursus; species Ursus americanus. The sequence goes on along the minus strand of NC_142147.1, from coordinate 14,699,285 downwards.
CCTGGTTCCCTGGACAGGCGAGCTTCACGACAGGGCCAGGGGACCGTGTGTGAGCTCTGCCCATCAAAGGAAAGACGTGGTCTGAGAGCCATGGGGTCTGGGGATATCTGAGCTGGTGAGAGACACGTGTAGGATTCTGTCTCAACTCCCCGCTTTACAGATGGGGGACCTGCGGCCCCAGACACATGAAGGGCTCAGCTCTCTGGCTTGGCCACTCCAAGGACTGGGGCAGGAGGGCTTCACGCATGCCGCTTTCTCCGGGGATGAACGTATGATCCTGCTTAGAGGAAAACACGTTACCTGAAAGTGAGGCTGAATTTCCTGACTCTGGAAACGGCCCAGAAGCCAGCACAATGTTTCAAAAGAGAGACGGCCATTAGCCATCAGCAAAGGTCCCACAGAGAGTTCTTTTGTGTCATTTTTGTACCACGCTGAGCCTTCCCACAGGCCGTCGTGCTGTGAATTATGGACTGAGTAACACAGGTGACCGTGCCAGGCATGAAGAGGCCTCTGATGAATTATCATGTTTGTGTTCTCCTGGGGGAGCCCCAGCCAGAAAATGCAAGTCTTGGCCAATTAATATCAATATGCACAATTTAAATCCATTGCCTCTGATTAGATAAGCAGCCGGTAACGGCCTCATTCTTCAACAAACAAGTTTTGCCGCAGCCCTGATGAATGGATTTGCCAATTAGGAGTGTAGGCCCACTAGACTGCAGACGAAATTCATTTGTTCCTGAGCCAGACCACGCATCACATCTCTGTAGCGTGAACAATTCCCCATCAAAGGCTGGGGCTCTGCTCGATGAAAGATTCTATCCTTATTTACAGAGCAGGGTGGCAGACTGCCTTTAGATCTGAGTTTTAATTCTGCCCCTGCCACTTCCTAGCTGTGTAACCTTGGGGAAATTACTTACCCCTTCTGGTCTTCCATATCTTTATTTGATATGAGGGAGAAAAATAGGGGCCTGCCTGTGAGGATTCTGTGGGATTTAAATGACGAAGTGTCTATCGGTTGTCTGTTGTGAAATAATATTACCACACGTTCAGTAGCTTAAAACCGCATGTATGTATTACCTCTGTGGGTCGGAAGTCTGGGACGGCTAAGGTCGGTCTGCTCCAAGGCCATCATCAAGGTGCTGGCCAGAGCTGACTCGCATCTCAAGTTTCCCCTGGGGCAGGACCTGCTTCCAAGGTCACATGGTGGTCAGCCGAATTCAGTTCCCTGTGGTTGTAGGACTGGGCGCCTCCGTTCCCAGCTAATTGTTGGCCAGCAGCTGCCCTCTGTTCTTGCCACGTGGGCCTCCCCCAACATGGCCCCTGGCTGGATCAAAGCCAGGAAGGGAGAGTCTCCTTGCAAGACAGAGATCCCAGTCCCATGTGACACGTTCACAAAGGGGATGTCTCATCACCCTTGCTGTATTCTACTGGTCGAAGGCAAGTCACATGTCCCCCTCACCCTCGAGGGGAGGGGATCACACAGAGGCACGGACACCAGGAAGGGCGACCCCCAGGGCCACCAGAGTGCCTGTAAAGGACCGAGCCCAGGGCCTGACACGTATAGACACTCATTCAGTGTTGATAGACGTGATGGCGAGAAGCGTGACATGACAAGAAAGCAAAAGGCAGAGAAGAAAAGCTTTGGGTCTTTTTTCATCTGGGCATCCTGTTTCTGAGTCCATCTATTGTAGTATCGTTCGGTATTTCCTGTGTGACCTCACAAAAGTGACTCAACCCCTCTGAGCCTCCGTTCCCTCCTCTATAAGGTCCAGACAGTAAGACCCATGTCCTTCTGGTTGTTCTGATCATTCCCTACGATGCTGTGCAACGCATTTAACGGCGTGCTTGCTCCCAGACTGTTAGGCAGGACAGCACCACCACGCGGTCCAGCAGGGGGTCCTCCAGGGACGAGCCTTGCTTCTGTCCCGCAGCGTGCGTGGGACCTTAGCGGGCACTGCTTTCTTCCAGGCGCATGCTGAGAAATAACAACAAGCCCAAGGAGCCGAAGAGCGTGCTCATCCTCCCTCCCCGGGCAGGCACCCCCAAGCTCTTCAATGCCGCCCTGGCCGTAGCAGGAAAGATGGGCGGCAAGGGGGGCAAAGCCGGCAAGCTTGCCCACCTGAGGGCTCGGCTCAAAGAGCTGGCAGCGCTGGAGGCAGCCGCGAGGCAGCAGCAGTTGCTGGAACAGGTGAGGCGGTGGGGAACCCCCCCATTTCAACCTCGTGGCAGGGCGTGGACTGCACTCCCCTTCCTTCCTTTCAGTCGGGATGCCTTTGGTGGCAAGTGACAGAAATGCAGGTCGCTGGGCCAGCTCACATTAGCTTAGGGGAACAGGGAATCGAGTGGGTCAATTAGCTGAGAAGTTCAGGCACGGCTGGATCCAGAAGCTATCTTGCCACTGGGACTCGTTTTGCCGTCCTGTCATTTCTGCTTCCCTCGAGGATGGCTTCAGATCGCAAGAGCACTGGGATTGCAGCCTCCTGGGTTAGCAATGCCCACGGAAAGCCCCTCTTGCCCCCTGATTCCAGCAGAAGTCCCAGGGCTCATGGTCGTTGGACAGAATCGGATCACGTGTCACTTCCTGAGCCTTTCACTGTGGAGCCCTGGGAGAGGCCAGGCTCCTGTGCCCATCCCTGGGCTGAGGGGGGCCGTTCCCTCGCGGGAAGTCCTGGTGCTGTTGCAGAGGTGGGAGCAGTGGGTGTGGGCAGGGAATGTCTCTCCCCAGATGGCAGTGATATTCTCATATTTAATATTTGTGTCTGTGACAGTTTGAGAGATGTGAAGAGAAAAAACCCTGCCGACAGCCACAGCGCCAACTGTCCCCACTCTCGGAAATCTGAAGGGAATTTTAAAATTAGTTCTGGGACTCTTTTCTGTGACTAATGCCAAAAATGCCAATTAGAATGATTGCACTAATTATGACTATTCATGACCGTCCTTCAGGGAGGCCGCTGGGAAGGGGGGCAGTGGGTAGGCAGGAGCTCAATGGCAGGGAGGGTGCTGCAGTCTACAGGACAGAATTCAAGGGATCCTAGGGAACTCAGTCTCAATCCAGGCTGGTGTGAGTCCAGAGGACCCATCCAGAGAGCATTTGACATCTGGAGTCTGGGAGGTGACATCAAAGCTACCCAGGGTTCCAAGATACTCTCAAGATACAGCCACTCATGGCCGCAGACGGAGGACGGACACAACTGCCTGGCTCACCAAGTGCCAGGGTCAAGGTCGAGCCAGCAAGCTGGTGTCTTTAGTGCCCGCTGCTGTGTGGGAATGAGCGGACATGAGCTCCAGGACTGTTCTCAGGACGGTGAAAGGCTTTATCTGAAATGGGGATTGTCGCTCCTGAGTATTAGCTCTTCACCCAGGCAGCTTGGAGAGGTGAATTAAATTTGCATGAGAATTCTAATAAAAGGCAATTTTAGAACAATCAGGGCAGAAAGGCAGAGTGCAAGGAGCTCTGAAATAACAATCCGAAGACACGGGTCTAAATCCCAGCTCTGTCACCATCAGCTCTGTGACCGGGCGAAGCTCCTCACGCTTTCTGAGACCGATTATTCATGGTTGCAGAGATGAAGCAGGATACCTTGGATGTCTTTTAAAGCCTTTTGAACATGACGAAGCACTTGACCAACCTTCCCAGGATTCTTCCGGTTCCATTCATAGCAGGATGCTTCCAGAAGTCCCATAATGGGCACCATCCTGCCCTGGAAGTGTGTGGTCAGAATTTAGGATGGACAGGGGAAGGCAGAATAGGGGCAGCAGAACATGCGGGAACACGGAAGCAGAGGGAGGGACAGGTCCCCAGAGCTGTCGGGTTTTCTGGGAGTGGGGTTCCCCACCCCACTTCCCTTCCTTCAACACCCTATGATTTGAGCAAACTTCAGGGGGTCTTTCTTCCTTACAAGTGTGCTGACTGCTCTCATTTTAAATTCACTACCAGTATCTCAAGTGGGTCTTGGGTAGCTATGGACCATTCAGGTCTCCTCCGGGGGCCACTCCCTCCCATTTCTGTCCAGGCAGAGCTGGGTCAGACGGGGCAGGACAGGCCATGGGTATGCACGAAGGATTGGGTTTTTACTGATACATGGACTATGGCCAGTGTCCACAGGAGCCCCGAAGGCTGGAGGCTGGAAGTCCCCACCAAGTTCCCAAACATGGGGGCTCAGCCCAGCCGAATGCCAGAAGTACCCTGCCCGTTCTCCTGGGGCATGGGAGTGGGGGTGGGGGTGGGGTCTCCACCTTTGAGATCTTCCAGAAAGGGGGCCAGGCTGCTTCGGCCATCTCAGCCTCCATCTTGTTAGCTTGGAATTTTTCTCATTCACCCAGGAGCATGCAGCCCTGGTAACCGGGGTGGACAGGGCAGCTGGCTCAGCTTTGCAAAGTCCTCCCTCCTGGTCACAGCCTCTTCCCCCTCCATAGCTCAGGGTCAGGCCTGCCCCTGCAGCTTCACTCAGGCTTCTAGCCTTGCCAATCAACAGAGGCAGAAAACATCCACCAAATCCAGCCTAAACTTCCCCATAATATACTCTGTTTCTACCGAATAATCCTGATGCCGCTCCGACCCCCCACCTCCCATCCATTGGATTGCACCCCTGAGCGCTCTGCTGTCCTCCTCCTTGGGGTCCGAGAAGGGGAACAGGAAGGTGTTCAAGAACCCTCCAAGAATTCTCAGACGTTCTCTTTCCGGATTTCAGGCCAAGAGCTCGCAAGACGCTGCGGGAGAGGCGGGCCCGGCCGCCCCGGAGCAGCCCGCACCGCCACCGCCGGGTCCCCCGGAGCCCCCGGAGCAGCCCGCACCGCCACCGCCGGAGCCCCCGGAGCCCCCGGAGCCCCAGGCCCCGCGCTCTCCGCCACCTGCCTCCTCTGGGAGGCCCGAGGAAGGCGGGGAGGGGGAGGCCAGGCCCTCGGAGCCCTCGGTGCAGATCCGCGTGAGCCCGGGCCCGGATCCCGGTGAGCAGATCCTGTCGGTGGAGATCCCGGAGGAGAAGAAGGAGGGCGAGTGAGGCGGCCCCCAGCGCGCCACTCCCAGCAGGGCAAGTGCCGGCGCGTCCTCCCCGCGCCCCAGGCGGGCCCCCAGCCCCGCGCCCGGCTTCCGCAGGCCCGGATTCCCCGGGCACAGTAGAGTCTGTCATTTCTGCCCCGGCATCGGCTTCTGCCACGGCTGGTCTTGAAGTCAACCGATGTAGTGTTCGTGTCCCGAAGTCCCCCGTCGCCTGAGAACCCTACCTCTCCCGACTATGATTTTTAAGAACAAAATTCTTTTCTATTTTAAAGGTTTATAGACGGAGCAGGGAACGGGGTTCCAACATCTGGGAAGGGACCTTATGCTCATTAGGGTGGTTAGTACGGATCTTCCCCATGCTGTATTCAGTTCCGAGTCCAATGCAGGTATCTCAGAACAGATAAAATGGAAGTGGGCCTACTGGCAACTGGCTGTGGGCTGTGGGCGATTCTGGGCACCCCTGCCGGTCCCCAGGTCTGCAGGGGTTCATGCTTGCTTGCTTTTGACACCCTCGCTACAGAGATGATGGCAGCAACTTCCATTAATCCTAGGAGACAGAAATCACAGCTGACACCACTGACATTCCTGAAGTTTCTCCAGATCAACTCATGTTGCTTTCACGATTCAAGAAGATAAAAGGCGGGGGGGGGGGGGGGGGGGAGTCATTCAGTCACTGACTATTGGGAGGATTTTATTTGCATACCTAATGGCTCTGGGGCAGTGGGTGATTAGAAACAAAAACTAGTACTGGGCTATTTGTTTCCACCAGCAACAATGAACACAAAAGGCCCAGAATTCCAGTAGATACTGCCCACCTTACATAAAATCACGGGACCTTGTGCGCTGCCACAGGGGCCTTTGAGGGCTTGCAAATGTGTGTATTTGTCCATCAGACTAAACGCAGAACATTCATTTCCCCTGTGAAAAAATGACACAATATGGGAGTTGCCAGGCTGCTCTAAACATTTCCAAATCCCAGGGTAACAGATTTATCCAGTTGATGACATACCACGTGGTCTGAGTAATCACTGCATCGACTATAATGATGAGCGGCATGATTTTAGCTGTTTAAAAAGCTTTTCTGGATTTACTTTAATAGCTAATAACATATTTTCATGGATCCGAAAGGCTACCCAGTTAAAATGATCTCTCCTACCCCGGGTGCCCAACCTCGGTGGTCCCCTTCCTGGAATTAAACCACTACTTATCAGTTCCTCGTACCCTTCCGTTTTTCTTTTTTCTCTTTTCTTTACACAAATAGTAACATACTAGAGCTGCTGTTGTTTTTCATTTGATTTTTTTTGAAGATCCTCCCTTCTTCGTCCATCAAGGGCATGTTGCTTTTTCCATGCCTGCAGTCTGGTCCATCGTTTGCAAGGACCATAATGTTGAACTGCTCTCCCACGGACAGGCATTTGGCAATGTTTCCAATCTCACGCTGTTAAAAAAAAAAAAATAAATAAGGCCGCAATACACAAAAAATCTTATACATAATTTCATACAGTAAGCACTGTCTTTAAATAGGGGAAGTCTGGAGGTTTGGGCTAATTTTTGTCTTCACCATCCCCATTTATCATATTCATATTTAAACTACACATTCTAAGAGCCAAGCATATAGAATGCTTCCCTCTTTAGCCAAGGATTTCGGATAGATCAGTAAAGTCCATGTATTACCCTCCAGTAGTTGGCAAAATGTCTCAAAGGCACCTTCACTGTGAGATCCTGTTTTATAAGGAATCTTTTTTTTTATATGAACATACTCATTCTTTTAGATATCAACTCTTGATTGTATCCTGCTTATTATATAAAGCGAGACATTCTTGAGGTTCCCAAGAATTGTCCTGGAAAGAAAATTGATTTTGAAATGAGACGAGCGGTGTCTTAATTTCACTGTGATATTTCATTAAACTTGATGCTTTCACCAAAGTCGGATAGTAGATAAATTGAATTTGAAGCTAGCATTATTCTCCAAGTAGAATTGGACTGGTTGGTTGCCCAGGTATGGATGGCACAGCTCAGAACACTGTAATTCTGTGCCTGAAACAGAATCTTTATTTATTTATGTTGAATCTGTACCGATTTCAGATGTCTCCACATTTCTTGTATGGGGGTAGAAAAGGAATAGCAAATTATTTTTTTAACTATATAAATATTTTAAATAAGATTAAAACTGAGAAGCTGTTTTAAATTTCATTATCAAAATGTATTTGGCCACCTGGAATATTTTCATCTGTTTTCTTAGCAACAGTGAGCACTGCACGTAGATGCTGGCTTTCATCCTGTTACAGTGCATTTTAATTAAAATGTTTAGACAAATGTTCCCGGCTTGTGGATTCATTCCAGAAATTGACCATGTGTGACAGACCCTTTGATGAGGAAAACTAAGTTTGTCTCCTGGTTCAGGCTCCTCTTATCTGCGAGTGACGTCCTTGGGGCTGCCATCCATCCTGCCTTCCTGTTGCTGGAGGGACATCCTTGTGGCACACCTCTCCATGGGCCCTAGGACTCTAAGACCCTCAAAAACAGCCCCTTTATGTCTGGTCAAACCCTACTGGTCTCACCACGCCGACTGTTTACGATGACCCCATCTCCATTAGACTTGTGCAATGATGTAGTGTGCTGATGAACAGGGACTCTGGGCTCAGACTGCCCAGCTTCCAGTCCTACCTTGACCAGTGACCACAGATGACCACGGATCTCTCTGAGCCCCAACAACCTCATCTAGAAGATGCAGATGGGACAGTGCAGTGCACGGGGCCACAGTAATGATCAAATAATAGACAGGCATTGCCAAGTCTGAGTGGGCGTGAGGGGTAAAGCTGACTTGCCATCCCCCTTACTCTGCTGCGCTTGGGGTACGGTGGAAGCTCCCTGAGAAGTCTGTCTGCCCTGAATTCTGCCTCTGCCTAGAAAGGCACACAGAAGATGTGCGGTCACCCCTTTCTTTGCTTCTTAACTGAGAGTTTGCACAAACACCTGGACATATGCAAATTGTAACAATAAAAATCGCAGCCTTCCCCACCATCCACAAATGTGTTTCATACAGTTGCATACAAAACAGACCCTATCCACGGCTTACTCTTCTGGGATGGCCGCTCCATTCTGGGCCAGGCTCAGGACAGGCTTCGTGGTGTGTGGCCCTGCATGGTCACACATGGCCCCATGTGTGTTCAGAAGGGTCCCATGCTTGCTTCATGCTCTGCCACCATCTTGAAATTCTTAATAATTTCTGAATAAGACATTCCCTCATTTTGATTTGTACTGGGTCCCACAAATTATAGAGCCTGTCCTTACTAGGCTGGAATTCCCCCGCCCCCCGCCCCGGTATCTATAGAGGCCAAAGGGAGAGGGAGGTAGAGACGTGTCCTTTTGGCACCCAGCTTTCATCTCCCTTCTTCCAGCCACAGGATTCTGCTCCTTTTTGAGACAGTACCTTTCAGTCATGCATTGGGACTCAGACATTGTGACCTGAGCCAGGCCCATGGGCTCTCTTTCCAGGGAACCTGAATCATGAGAGCTCCTGCCCCTTTCTCCTTGCTAACAGAGCCCTGATTTAGTTTCGTGCAGCAATATGCCCAACCCCAGGAGATGAAGTGCTGTTGTAAGCCAGTCACTGCTCTCCTGATCAGTTATGCCAGATGCTCACTTTCCCAGCATTCCTTGTGGCTAGGGGTGGCCAGGGGACCAGTTCCAACCAAAGAATTATAAAGGGAAGAGTGATGGGAGGCCTCCTTAATAAAAAGGAACATTCCTATTTCTGCTCCCATCTTTCTTCCTGCTTGCAATACTGGGGGGAGACTATATTTGGAGCTGCAGCAGCCATTTTGTGATAGAACAGCCAACGGATCAGCAATGTGGAGACTGTGACACCAACCCCAAACCACTCATCTCCAGAATACTTGTTTCATGAGACAATGAAAATTTTTTTTAAATATTTTATTTATTTGAGAGAGAGAGCACAAACGGGGAAGGGGGCGGCAGACAGAGGCAGAGGGAGAAGCAAGTCCCCACTGAGCAGGGAGCCCAACGCGGGGCTCAATCCCAGGACCCTGGGATCATGACCTGAGCCGAAAGCAGACACTCAACCGACTGAGCCACCCAGGCGTCCCTGAACCTTTATCATTAAGCCATTCTTCGCCACAATCTCTTGCCCGCAGCTGAAATCATCCAGCTGGGAGGGCGACGAGGGGGGGAGGGAAAGAAAGAAAGCGGGAGCGGGTGCGTCACAGCCCCAACACCCTGGCCTCCCGCACCGTTCATTCCTGTCGCTCAGGTCCTTGTGACTGGCCGCGTTCCTGTCCTTCCCGGCCGCTCGTCAGCTGCTCCGTAATGGCGCGGGCTCCCGTGCGTGCTTTGATCGCGTTCACCTGCGCTCGGCCCGAGTTGGCTTCCGCGGCTCCCCACGCGACGCCTCGCTGAGGCAGACGGAAGGACTTCTGGGAGTTTCCGGGTTGGTTAAAAGTCAAGATCCAGGCCCCCGCTCTGGGTGTGATCTTTGGTCCGGTCCCAGCCCCTGTGGTTCCTAAACTCGAACATCGGGAAGAGAGCTTCAGAGGAGGGAACGGGGAAGACAGGAGGCCCTTTTGGCCAAGATCAAATTCGAATGCTTCTCCGGGGCTGGGAAACCCAGCGGGAGGCCGTGATTCACCCCCGCAAGGGGCGCTCGGGCTTCGAGGCGCCTTCCCCGCAGGCTCTTCAGCTCCCCCTCCCGGGCTGCAGAAGGACACCGCAGCCAAGAGCCCTGGGACTGGCCCTCCTCCCGAGCGACGCCCTAGACGGCTCTGCCGCCGCTGCCGCCGCAGGTAAGGCTCGGGCCCCGGCGCTCGGGCGCTGCGCTTCCCAGAGAGCTTCCCGGGGCGCTCGCCGTGCCCCCCGTGCTGCCGAGAGCGGGCCGGGGACGGAATGAGTAAACCCAGACCTCCACAGGCAACGGGACTTACCCTCGGGCACTCGACTCGCGGGGCCAGAGACCGAAATGGCCAAGAGAAAGGAGCCCCGAGGCCGCTGGCCCGCCTCCACCGCAGACAGGGCCACCTCCGCGGGCTAACTTTCATTCATTAGCTATTTTTAACACTTGTTGCTGTGTGCCCAGCACTGTTCTTCCGTTTTCCAGGCCTTGGGAGTTGTAGCTCTGAGCGGGGAGAAATGAGGCCATCCCTCCAGGGTGGTAGTAATGAAGATTCAGGAGACACTTCGGAAGCTCACGGTGCCCAGGTTGCCGCAGTCGGCTCGCCGCGTAACAAAACACGGATGGGGTGGCTTAGAGGACAGACATTTTTGTCACAGTTCTGGAGGCTGGGAAGTCCGAGATCGCAGGGTTGGGTTGTCTTCCTAGGGTGCGAGTAGCTGCTTTCCCGCCGTCCTTGCGAGGCCTTTCCTCTGTGCGTGCGGAGAGAGAGCTCCAGCTCTCTGCTGTCCCTTCTTTGAGGGTCACTGCTCCTATCGGCTCAGGGCCCCACCGTATGACCTCATTTAGCCTTAAGTATGTCTTCAAAGGCCTCCTCTCCAAACACAGCCACGCTGGTGGAGGCGGGGGGTTAGGCCTTCACAGGGACTGTTGGGGAGACATGTTCAGCCCATAACACAAAATTATGGATGTCAGTATTGACCAGATTCAGTATCTGAGCACAGTCCCCTCCAGCATCCCTTCAGAAGTGAAGAGAAAGCCCCCCTTCATGAAAACGGCCCTTTTTAATTTATTCTTTCAATGGACAGGAGTTGTTGGCACCTCTAGGAGGTCACTGTCATCAAGATAGAGTGCCAGATTTAGCAAATAAAAATACAGGATGTACAGTTAAGTTTCAATTTCAGATAAAGAATGAATGAAGGTTTTATTTTTTTTAATCATAAGTATGGCCCATGCAATATTTGGGATATACTTATGCTATTAATTAGTTGTTATTTATCCAAAATTCACATTTAATCAGAGGTCCTGAATCTTATCTGGCAATCCACTCAGTGCAGACCAAATCCACCCCAGAGGGCTGCAGGCTCCGCTGCTGACCTGGGGTACCCCCCAGCCTGGAAAGGCAGGACTAGGCTTTTGATTGGGCACCTTACTCCCTCCCTTCTCCAGAGTTGATCGTGATTGGTGGAGAAGGAGGGAAAGGACCCACCCCAATCAGATCACCCAGTCTGTCAGTGATTGCTTTTTAAAGTTCATTATTATTAATTGTATCCTGAATGTACAGACAAGGTGTTCTGGATCGGAGACAGATTTCTTATTAACTGCCTTGAAGTAAGAAATAAGTATATCACCTCCACCCCCACATCCCCCAGATCTTACCCCTGGCCAGGGGTCCAGTGGCCTATGCAAGGAAAAAAGAATGCTTCTTTGCTTATAAAGAGGAAGGAGGTAGATAGTCCCCTTCCTTCTTGAAAGACTGCTTGGATACCAAATGGGTCTGAAACCTAACTCCAAACTTTTGGTATGTAAATAGTCTCTCCAAGAGCTAGACGGCCCCCAGGGTCTCTGCTTTTACCCCCTTGTAGAGTCTGCAATTTGGGGGAGTTCATTCCTTTTGATATGAATATCCACCTACCGAGATAGGACTGCAGACTTCCGGCACCTTGGGGCTTAACCCAGAGCCCTAGGCCCTGCTGGAGCCATTTGATCCTTTCCCTCCCTGAGATAAGAGGAACTCCAGCATCCTTTCAGAGAATAGCAATTAACTAGATAAATGACTACAGATCTAATTATCACGATGTGTGAAGGGTCTCCCGAGAAATCCAGGGAGTTGTATTCCCCCCATAGCCAATGTATATAGAAATGTGCATATAGACTGTTGTGGTCAGCCCCACCTTTCACACTTCCAAATTTCTGAAACCAAAGCGTTTCACTCCTTAAAGAAAGGGAAAAAAGAACTTGAAGTGTTTCCAGGCAGGTCCAAAAGAATAATTCAGATAAGACTGAAAACTTCCACAGATGAGCCTAAAGTGTTTAAAAGTAAAAGGTTTTAAAATCAGATTCACCTCAGCTCTACAGAGGAAAATGTATTAATGACTTTGGGCAAATTTATAATGAACAGCACTTACCAGGGAAGAAAGCTGCCAGGAAGGAGTATGAGCCACAAATGTTCGTACCAAATAATAATACTGTGCATTCTCTCAGAAACTACATTTACTTGAAAGGATAGAACTCAGGAGTTAAGATGGCGGAGGAGTAGGGGACCCCTTTTTCAGCCGGTCCCGAGTCGAGCTGGATAGGAACCAGACCAGCCTAAACAACCACGGAACCAGCCTGAGACGCAGGAAGACGCATCTGGATCTCTACAAATGAGCATCTCCAGCGCTGAGTATTGAGGTACGAAGCGGGGAGCCATGAAACCGCGCACAGATATCGGAAGATAAACGGAAGGGGGAGGGAGCCGCCGCGTTCTGGCGCCGGGAAGTGGTACCCACTTGCACGGGGGAGCGGGCGGGGCTCGCGGACGGCACCCGCAAAACAGCAGACTGAGACTGTGAGCTGGGTGCGCGCGCCACCAGGCATCTCGCGGAACCCCGGAATCCCGGTGCGCTCACTGGATCCAGACTGAGACCGGGAGATCCGGGAGCGCGCGCGGGGCGGCTGGCGGCGTTAGAAACACAAAGGACAGAGACGCGCCGGCCCTGGAAGTGAGGGCTGGGACGCCGGGTGTGGGGCGCACATCCCGGGACGCTGCAGGGTTGAGCAGCACCAACAGAAACAGAGTTAAAGTGGCCAGAACATTAGTAGAGAACGGGCTGCAATCCCTCTGTTCTGTGACAGAGGCTGAAATTCGGCCGCTGCTGCTCTGACTCTCAGAAGAGGCACAGCAAACCGCCAGTAAAAGCCGCCAGAGAACAAAAGCCTGGAAATACCGGCTCAGGGAGTGCCCATCCCCATCCGCCCTCGCAGGGGACACGGAGACTCTACCCAAACAGGGCTGCCTGGGTATCGGCGCGGCAGGCCCCTCCCCCAGAAGGCAGGCTGAAAAATCAAGAAGCCCACAACCCGAGGCGCCTGGGTGGTGCAGTCATTGAGCGCCTGTCTTCGGCTTAGGGCGTGATCCCAGCGTTCCGGAAAGGAGTCCCTCATCGGGCTCCTCCGCTGGGAGCCTGCTTCTTCCTCTCCCACTCCCCTGCTTCTGTTCCCTCTCTCGCTGGTTGGCTGCCACATAAATAAATAAATAAAATCTTTAAAGAAGAAGCCCACATCCCTAAGATCCCTATAAAACAAGGGGCACGGCCTGGGACCCAGTCAATAATTTGGGCTCTGGACAACCCCGCAACTTCTCCTCATCAGAATGACAAGAAGGAGAAGCCCCCCCCCCCCAGCAAAGAAAAGACAGTGAGTCTGTGGCCTCTGCCACAGAAATAATGGATATGGATGTAACCAAATTATCAGAAATGGAATTCAGAGTAACGATGGTCAAAATGATGAGTAGAATTGAAAAAACTATTAACGAAAAGGTTACTGAGAATATAGAATCCCTAAGGACAGAAATGAGAGCGAATCTGACAGAAATTAAAAATTCTATGAGCCAAATGCAGGCAAAACTAGAGGCTCTGACGGCCAGGGTCGCAGAAGCAGAGGAACGGGTTAGTGAATTGGAGGATGGGTTAATAGAGGAAAAAATGAAAATAGAAGATGGTCTTAAAAAAATCCACGCCCACGAATGTAGGTTACGGGAGATTACTGACTCAATGAAACGATCCAATGTTAGAATCATCGGCATCCCCGAGGGGGTGGAGAAAAACAGAGGTCTAGAAGAGATATTTGAACAAATTGTAGCTGAAAACTTCCCTAATCTAGCAAGGGAAACAAACATTCGTGTCCAAGAGGCAGAGAGGACCCCTCCCAAGCTCAACCATGACAAACCTACGCCACATCACGTCATAGTGCAATTCGCAAATATTAGATGCAAGGATACAGTATTGAAAGCGGCCAGGGCAAAGAAATTTCTCACGTACCAAGGCAAAAGCATCAGAATTACATCAGACCTGTCTACACAGACCTGGAATGAGAGAAAGGGTTGGGGGAGCATTTTTAAAGCTCTTTCAGAGAAAAACATGCAGCCAAGGATCCTTTATCCAGCAAGGCTGTCATTCAGAATTGATGGAGAAATAAAGACATTTCAGAATCGCCAGTCACTAACCAATTTTGTAACCACGAAACCAGCCCTACAGGAGATATTACGGGGGGTTCTATAAAAGTAAAAAGGCCCCAAGAGTGATACAGAACAGAAAGTCACAGCCAATACAAACAAAGACTTTACTGGCAACATGGCAACATTAAAATCATATCTCTCAGTACTCAGTCTTAATGTAAATGGTTTGAACCATCCCATAAAACGCCACAGGGTTGCAGATTGGATAAAAAGAAATGACCCATCCATTTGCTGTCTACAAGAGACTCATTTCAAACCCAAAGATGCATTCAGACTGAGAGTAAGGGGATGGAGTACCATCTTTCACGCAAATGGACCTCAAAAGAAAGCTGGGGTAGCAATTCTCATATCAGATAAATTGGATTTTAAACTACAGACTATAGTTAGAGACGCAGAAGGGCACTATATTATTCTTAAGGGAAGTATTCGACAAGTGGATATGACAATTATAAATATATATGCCCCCAACAGGGGAGCAGCAAGATACACAAGCCAACTCTTAACCAGAATAAAGAGACATATAAATAAAAATACATTAATAGTAGGGGACCTCAATACTCCACTCTCAGAAATAGACAGAACACCCTGGCAAAAACTAAGCAAAGAATCAAAGGCTTTGAATGCCATACTCAACAAGTTGGACCTCATAGATATATATAGAACACTACACCCCAGAACCAAAGAATACTCATTCTATTCTAATGCCCATGGAACATTCTCAAGAATAGACCATGTTCTGGGACACAAAACAGGTCTCAGCCGATACCAAAAGATTGAAATTATCCCCTGCATATTCTCAGACCACAACGCTCTGAAATTGGAACTCAACCACAAGGAAAAATTTGGAAGAAACTCAAACACTTGGAGACTAAGAACCATCCTGCTCAGGAATGACTCGATAAACCAGGAAATCAAAAATCAAATTAAACAATTTATGGAGACCAATGAGAATGAAAATACAACAGTCCAAAACCTATGGGATACTGCAAAGGCAGTCCTAAGGGGGAAATACATAGCCATCCAAGCCTCACTCAAAAGAATAGAAAAATCTAAAATGCAGTTTTTATATTCTCACCTCAAGAAGCTGGAACAGCAACAGAGGGACAGGCCTAATCCACGCACGAGGAAGCAGTTGACCAAAATTAGAGCTGAAATCAATCAAGCAGAAACCAGAAGTACAGTAGAGCAGATCAACAGGACTAGAAGCTGGTTCTTGGAGAGAATCAATAAAATTGACAGACCACTGGCAAGACTTATCCAAAAGAAAAGAGAAAGGACCCAGATTATTAAAATTATGAATGAAAAAGGAGAGGTCACGACGAGCACCATTGAAATTGGAAGGATTATTAGAAATTTTTATCAACAGCTATATGCCAATAAACTAAGCAATCTGGAAGAGATGGAATCCTTCCTGGAAACCTATAAACTACCAAGATTGAAACCGGAAGAAATTGATTCCTTAAACAGGCCAATTAATTATGAAGAGATTGAGTCAGTGATAAACAACCTTCCAAATAACAAAACTCCAGGCCCGGACGGTTTTCCTGGGGAATTCTACCAAACGTTCAAAGAAGAAATAATACCTATTCTCCTAAAGCTATTTCAAAAAATAGAAACAGAAGGAAAGCTACCAAACTCATTCTATGAGGCCAATATTACCTTGATCCCCAAACCAGGCAAAGACCCCATCAAAAAGGAGAATTACAGACCGATTTCCCTAATGAATATGGACGCCAAAATCCTCAACAAGATACTTGCTAATAGAATCCAACAGTACATTAAAAGGATTATCCATCACGATCAAGTGGGATTCATACCTGGGATGCAAGCGTGGTTTAATATTCGCAAATCAATCAGCGTGATACATCATATCAACAAGAAAAGACTCAGGAACCATATGATCCTCTCAATCGATGCCGAAAAAGCATTTGACAAAATACAGCATCCTTTCCTGATTAAAACCCTTCAGAGTGTAGGAATAGAAGGTACATTTCTCAATCTCATAAAAGCCATCTATGAAAAGCCTACTGCAAATATTATTCTCAATGGGGAAAAGCTGGAAGCCTTTCCCTTAAGATCAGGAACTCGACAAGGATGCCCACTCTCGCCACTATTATTCAACATAGTACTAGAAGTCCTTGCAACAGCAATCAGACGACAAAAAGGGATCAAAGGTATTCAAATTGGCAAAGAAGAAGTCAAAATGTCTCTCTTTGCAGATGACATGATACTCTATATGCAAAACCCAAAAGAAGCCACTCCCAAACTATTAGAAGTTATAGAGCAATTCAGTAACGTGGCAGGATACAAAATAAATGCTCAGAAATCAGTTGCATTTCTATACACGAATAACGAGACCGAAGAAAGAGAAATTAGGGAATCCATCCCATTTACAATAGCACCAAAAACCATACGTTACCTTGGAATTAACTTAACTAGAGACGTAAAGGACCTATATTCTAGAAACTATAAATCACTCTTGAAAGACATTGAGGAAGACATAAAAAGATGGAAAGATATTCCATGCTCATGGATCGGAAGAATTAACATAGTTAAAATGTCCATGCTACCCAGAGCAATCTACACTTTCAATGCTATCCCGATCAAAATACCAAGGACATTTTTCAAAGAACTGGAACAAACAGTCCTTAAATTTGTATGGAAACAGAAAAGGCCCCGAATCTCCAAGGAACTGTTGAAAAGGAAAAACAAAGCTGGGGGCATCACAATGCCGGATTTCGAGCTGTACTACAAAGCTGTGATCACAAAGACAGCATGGTACTGGCACAAAAACAGACACATAGACCAGTGGAACAGAATAGAGAGCCCAGAAATGGACCCTCGGCTCTTTGGGCAACTAATATTTGATAAAGCAGGAAAAAACATCCGGTGGGAAAAAGACAGTCTCTTCAATAAGTGGTGCTGGGAAAATTGGACAGCTACATGCAAGAGAATGAAACTTGACCACTATCTCACACCATACACAAAAATAAACTCCAAATGGATGAAAGACCTCGATGTGAGACAGGAATCCATCAAAATTCTAGAGGAGAACATAGGCAACAACCTCTACGACATCGGCCAAAGCAACCTTTTTCATGACACATCCCCAAAGGCAAGAGAAACAAAAGATAAAATGAACTTATGGGACTTCATCAAGATTAAAAGTTTCTGCACAGCCAAGGAAACAGTCAGAAAAACTAAGAGGCAGCCCACGGAATGGGAGAATATATTTGCAAATGACACTACAGATAAAGGACTGGTATCCAAGATCTACAAAGAACTTCTCAAACTCAATACACGAGAAACAAATAAACAAATCAAAAAATGGGCAGAAGATATGAACAGACACTTTTCCAATGAAGACATACAAATGGCTAACAGACACATGAAAAAATGTTCAAAATCATTAGCCATCAAAGAAATTCAAATCAAAACCACACTGAGATACCACCTTACGCCAGTTAGAATGGCAAAAATAGACAAGGCAAGAAACAACAATTGTTGGAGAGGATGTGGAGAAAGGGGATCCCTCCTACATTGTTGGTGGGAATGCAAGTTGGTACAGCCACTCTGGAAAACAGTGTGGAGGTCCCTTAAAAAGTTAAAAATTGAGCTACCCTATGACCCAGCCATTGCACTACTGGGTATTTACCCCAAAGATACAGACGTAGTGAAGAGAAGGGCCATATGCACCCCAATGTTCATAGCAGCAATGTCCACAATAGCTAAATTGTGGAAGGAGCCGAGATGCCCTTCAACAGATGACTGGATTAAGAAGTTGTGGTCCATATATACGATGGAATATTACTCAGCTATCAGA
This sequence comes from Ursus americanus, assembly GCF_024610735.1. Classification (NCBI taxonomy): domain Eukaryota; kingdom Metazoa; phylum Chordata; class Mammalia; order Carnivora; family Ursidae; genus Ursus; species Ursus americanus. The sequence continues at coordinate 14,681,335 of NC_142147.1, read as the reverse complement.
AAGAACGAGTTCTCAACATTTGCTACAACATGGACAGCACTGGAGGAGATAATGCTAAGTGAAATAAGTCAAGCAGAGAAAGACAACTATCATATGATTTCTCTCATCTATGGAACATAAGAACTAGGATGATCGGTAGGGGAAGAGAGGGATAAAGAAAGGGGGGGTAATCAGAAGGGGGAATGAAACATGAGAGACTATGGACTATGAGAAACAAACTGAGGACTTCAGAGGGGAGGGAGGTGGGGGAATGGGATAGACTGATGATGGGTAGTAAGGAGGGCACGTATTGCATGGTGCACTGGGTGTTATACACAACTAATGAATCATCGAGCCTTACATCGGAAACTGGGGATGTACTGTATGGTGACTAACATAATATAATAATAATAATAATAAAAAAACATTAAAAAAAAAAAAAAGAAAGGATAGAACTGAGGATACAGCTAGATCCCCTTTTAAATTACCCCTTAGGAACATTACATGGTAGTTATGGAGAAGAAATTTTTGAAGACTAACAAGGAGATTAGAAACTTTGTATGACTCAGATTTGAATTATCCATTGCAACCTGGGGTAATTCTTCCAGATGTGAGTAATGCCCCCGAAGACAGTAAACTGAAACCAGGAATAACGCTTGCTGAATTACAGAATTTCTCAGACCGGCTTGCCGGGAAACCAGAGGGCATCCACCCACTGGAAACAGCAGAAGCCTAACAGTATCTGCATGAGGTTGCTAATATGAAAGAAAATAGGAATAGTCCTCTTAAGTTGTCAGCAGACGGTAGGACGTTGAATGGCACAGTCAGCAGGCAGTACTCCGTGTTGTGTGCTCGTAGATTTGGAGGTGTCCCCCTGGCAGTTTCTTGATGGTATTGTATAATATCTAGCAGAAGAGACAGCTGCTCTTTTAGAATGGCGTAACAAACTATGAACAGAAATGTAACAAAAATGTCAGCTACAGAGACTTTATGGATTTCTCTAAGGTTTTATTTTAGCATAAACTTGAAAGCATGTGTAAATCTCTTCATACTCCATGTAAGCTGTGTATTTGCAGTATCTTCAATGAGCTGCCTTCTATTGTATTCAGTTGAGGGTCTTCTTATTTGTAGTTAGTGCAGAACCACTGTACTCAACGCCATTTGAATGTCTGTGAATGACGTCTGCAGTGCCCTTATGTTGTCCTCAGTTCTTTATCGGGTTTTTGACCATTCGTCTTGATGTTGCTCAAATTTGGTGTGTATAAGACCTAGATGTCCCTGCTCTGTTCCAGTCTGCTAGTCCTTGAGCTTGGCCAGGCTGATCCAGCCCCTGCCAGCCCTGCGTTTACTTTCCATGAGCTGCTGTGTTTAGCCGTCTTGGCTCGAGGCTTACATTCCCTTTCTTATTATTTAAGGACATTTTAGATTTTTATAGTTATGGAAATTATGTATCCTACTCTAGTCTTTGTTTCCTTTTTTTTTTTTTTTAGATTTTTATTCTTTCGCGAGAGAGAGAGAGAGAGAGAGAGAGATTACGAGGAGGGGGAGCAGCAGTGGGAGAGGGAGAAGCAGATTCCCCACTGAGCAGGGAGCCTGACACGGGACTCGATCCCAAGATCCTGGGATCACGACCTGAGCGAAAGACAGATGCCCCTGTTTCTTTTTTTAAAATATATTATTGATTTATTAGAGAGAAAGAGAGAGAGAGAACAGAGGGAGAGTGAGAGGGAGAAGCAGACTCCCTGCTGAGCAGAGAGCCTGATACGGGACTCGATTCCAACCCTGAGATCATGACCTGAGCCGAAGGCAGAAGCTCAACCAAACTGAGCCACCCAGGCGCCCCTCTAGTCCTTGTTTCTTTTGAGACCTGCATTTTATATTTCTATCCCCCCCTCCCCAGACATTGAAAGAAAATGTTTTTTTTTTTTTAAGATTTTTTTTTTTATTTATTTATGTGACAGAGAGACAGCCAGCGAGAGAGGGAACAGAGCAGGCGAGTGAGAGAGAAAGAAGCAGGCTCCCAGCAGAGGAGCCCGATGTGGGACTCGATCCCGGAACGCCGGGATCACGCCCTGAGCCGAAGGCAGATGCTTTTAACGACTGCACTACCCAGGCGCCCCGAAAGAAAGTGTTTTTTGCTTTCCTTGTTATATCGGGGCCCCAGCATGGCATTTGTTACTTTTCTTTACTAAGTATAGTGTGGAACACATGGAGGTAGTCCACTGTTTTATAACTTTGGGACCACTGGTCTTCATAATCCCCTTGAAATGTATTCTACCCAGACAGTTACATAATTGTTCAAGAATATTGTCTATCTAGGGGCGCCTGGCTGGTTCAGTTGCTAGAGCACGTGACTCTTGATCTCGGGGTTGTGAGTTCGAGCCCCACGTTGGGTGCAGAGATTACTTAAAAATAAAATCTTTGAGAAAAATATAAAAACAATATTGTCTGTCTAGAAGTTCAGAGTCACCCATACCTCTGCTCCTTTATAATCTAAGAGCTGATTCCCACGTTGAAATGGAACCCAACAACATAAAAGCACAGGCAAAATTGACTTTCAAAGCATACAGCCTTAATTTTTACTGATTCCATGGCTTTGACTCACTAACGCAGAATAATTTCATTTAAGGACTTGATTTTTTTTTTCCTCCCAAGCAGCTCTATTCTTGCAAGGCTTTAACTCCAGGCAGAATGGAGGAGAAGAAAGAGAAACGTGTGCTGTGTATATCGATCTATACATTGATCTAAACAGGCAACAGTTCAGCTGACAGAAATGAGAAAATAGAAAAAGAAGACCCTCCATCCTGTGAAGCCCATTGTTTGAACAAAAGAAATTCTTCCTATTGCATTAAATAATTCAATTATCTATCTAAATGTAACTTCCCTTATGATTAGCCAAACCCAAGATGAAATCCTGGGGACGTCCGGTGGGTGCACAAGCGCCCATAACCCAGAAGTGCTTGGACAACCAGGATAAGAAGTGACATTTTTCAGGCCGAGCCTTTGTTGTATGATAGCTGCTGATGGAGCTGACAGGTCCATTAATCAAGGGACACTTGCATCCAGCAAGCTGAAAAGACAGGCTTGAATCGCTGAGTATTCATTACAGGGAAGATAACTCTTGTAACAGCCTCTAAGCAGAGCGTACTTACCACCAAAAAAAGAGGTAATGATGGCGTGTCTGCGGATAGACACTGTTTCCAAATGGAATTTCAGGAGGAAAACAATGGGGGAGTTGGGAGGATAAAGAACACATTTACATTTCAAAGGGTGCGCGTTTGGAAGGAAGGTAACCAGCGATTCACAATCACCTAATATATGTTAAATCCCCATGAAATTAATTGCAAGGGTTTCCCTGATTCGGAATTTATGAGGAAGCTGATGATGGCCTCGAGCTAATGGACCTCCCCCCCTCCAGTGCTCAGGGAACCTATTTGACCACTTCTGAATTTAAAATTTTTATTTATCCGGAGTCTGTTTTCCAAGCCTCTATGTGTGAAACTCTTTTTGAATTTATCAGGTAGACTTGAGCTGGTCCAAGGAGAACACATCGTCTTTAGTGTAACCGTATTAGACATAAGAGAGGTACCTCCAGCAAGCTTGCAGGTTAGGGCATATGTTCGATGGCAGGTAGAACACAAAAATCAGGCCCAGACCTGCCTCCTGAGTCCGTCACTCCTGTTACATTCCTTTATGTTGTTAATGCCTGAACCAACTGCACCCAGCCAGTCACCCCCTTTCTTCAAAGCTGCCTCCAAATCCTGCCCTTTTCATCCGATTCCACGCAGAAGGTCAACTCGGTTTTCTGTGTGCAATTTTTGTCTTTTCCAGACGCTTCTAGATGATACATTTCCCAAGGAGGGACCCAGAGGTGATATGCACGGGCAGCCCCCCTTCCCCTCTGCGTCTGTGTGCACACACTCGGAATGGTCCAGGTTCAACGTCATCCCATGTGGATTCGAGTGTCGTGTAATACTCATTACTGCGTATCAGTGAGGTAAGTTGGTACCAGTCAATAAGCAGTGGGTGGGCTTCTACCAAACCCCATTGAGGGAGGATGTATTAAGAACAGGTTTCTAGAATCAGGCGCTCTGCAGATGTTGGTTATTTTTCGCGAATGTGATTATGCTGTCCAACGGGCTCTGCCTTCAGAGATGGTTTAAATGTAGGGCCGATGCATCTTGCTCTCCACTCAGAGGCCCCGCTTTCCTCACGTGTCTGTAAAGCAACTTCCCATGGTTTGCTTTGCCCAGAAGGCCTTCTGGGGAGCCTGGCCGCGGGGACACAGCCTACAGCAAAGACCCGGCGTCATCCTTCATCAGTCAGGTTTCTATTTTTTTTTTAAAACTGTGTTTATTTATTCAGTCGGGTGGTTGAGTCTTGCTCTTGACCAATTTCTAAGGTAATTTAGAAAACAAAGATCAGGGTGGTGAAATGGGACCGTGTGCACGAGCATGACGTACGCACTAGTGTTCTTGTGATTGTTTTGTTTCTCTCAGGATTGTCTTTAATATTTTCTGTAATGTTAGTTGGCCATATTTGGATTTTTACCATATTTTTTTAAGATTTTATTTATTTATTTGAGAGAGAGAGAGAGAGATCGCGCGTGCACAAGCAGGGGTGAGAGGCAGAGGGAGAAGCAGACTCCCCACTGAGCAGGGAGCCTGACGCGGGCCTTGATCCCCGGACCCTGAGATCATGACCTGAGCCGAAGGCAGCCGTTTAACCGACTGAGCCACCCAGCTGCCCCTCACATTTCTTGTCATACTCTGATGAAGGTAAAAGACATTTAAAAAATACATACAAACACTTAATTGAATAATTTGTACTTTTTGGGGGGTTTTAGAGTTCCACACCATAGGTGCTTCAAAAGTACATTTCCTCCCAAGGAAAAGATTTAATTGGGACAGCAAGCAGTAACTTAAAAGAACAAGAGGACCCTAGCACACAGGAGTTGTTTTGTAGCCTTTTTCGTGTTTTAAGGATCCTGACTGGCTGCTTCTCCCATGTTCCGAGGCTTATTAGTTATTCCATCACCCGGGGAAAGGACTCAGAGTCACCCGAGTTAGGCCTCTTGGCTTAACTTCACATTTGACCTAATTTCTTGCTGCCTCCTACAATATTTAAGCTCGGGGTTTCCTTCTCATGCCTATGGTCCCGGTTCCCCAGCCTTCGTCCCCGCTGCTACTGGGCCTGTTTATCACTAGATGGTGCTAAGACTCAGGTTATAGTCGCCAGGACTCCGGAAACCTGTGGTTCCTGGAGCCCCGCCAAGCTGGAAATTGAGAACTGGAAGATTCCTTCAGAGCTCACCGGGCAGCACCTGTGTTTCACGAATGAGGAAACAGAAACTCAGTGCAAATAAGTAATTTGTCAGAGTCCCTCACTCTCCCCTTCTGCTGCTACTTCGTTTTTGTTTGTTTCTTGTTTGTAATATCATCACCAGAGGAGGATTCCAGGAAGAACTGCTGCTCAGAGAGAGATGCGGTCTGGTTCACTTTGCAGAAAGAGCACTGCGGCACCTGCAGGGTCCCGCCCGTGCCCTCACTCGTTCACTGAGGAAGAAGCTACTGAATACTTACTTTTTGCTTTGCACATTGCTAGGCACTGGAAAGTAAAAAAAAAAAAAATGAGATGAGGTTTCTAGGAACTCACATTCTCTTAAGAAATACAGAAATAAAATGAAAAATCACACCCTAAACCAAAGATGCTGTATTAGAAGGGATTGCAGCACACTCGGGTCACTCAGAGGAATTTGCAACCAGCTGCTTGAAGAATTTAAAGGGAAGATTTGGGGGGCGCCTGGGTGGCTCAGTCGGTTAAGCCTCTGCCTTCAGCTCAGGTCATGATCTCAGGGTCCTGGAATCAAGCCCCAGGGGGAAGGGGCACTTGGGCTCCCTGCTCAGTGGGGAGTCTGCTTCTCCCTTTCCCCCTTCCCCCTGCTCATGCTCTCTCTCTCTCTCAAATAAATAAAATCTTTAAAAAATAAAGGGAAGATTTTGGTGACATTACCTTTGAGGATGAAGGACACGGGGGCTTGTAGGCCGAGAAACAGGAGGCAGAAACTTCCAGATAGGGAAGAGCATGGGGGAAGGTGGGGAGGCTTGCTGGAGAGCTGCAGGTTGTGGCTGACCCCAGAGGGCACCAGGCAAAGCGGTGGCTGGCAGTCCTGGAAGCAGGGAACACACTCTGAAGGCCTCATCCCAAGTGTTATGCTTAGAATGTGCCCTTGATCCTGGAGGCAGCGGGACAGCCCAGGAAGGAGTATAGCTCAGGGAATGGCCTGGACAGATCTGCTTTGCAGAAAGAGCACGCTGGCAGCTGCTGAAGGCTAGGAAACCCGGGTCCCAGGGCAGTGCCAGGTGGCCGCCTGACTGGGGGTGTTGCAGCAGGGACGGGAGGAGAAGGGTGTTGGAGAGAGATCTCCGGCATGGAACCCGCGGTCTTCTCTTTGGAAAACGGTGATCCAGGTTGTAACCAATATCCTTAGAGGGTTGTTACAAGTCTAGTGCTTGAGTTACTTACAAAGCACTGACAGAATTAAGTTTTAATTAAATGCATGTACTACTTAGATGACATACTTGAAATTATTTTAAAAATGGAGTTTATTTGGGGGCTCCTGGGTAGCTCCATCGGTTGAGAGTCTGCCTTCTTCTCGGGTCATGATCCCAGGGTCCTGGGCTCAAGTCCTGCGTCAGGCTCCCTGTTCGGCAGGGAGTCTGCTTCTCCTTCTGCCTACTGCTCCCCCTGCTTGTGTTCACACGCTCTCTCCGACCAAAAAAAAAAAAAAAAAGAGAGAGAGAGAGACAAACAGACCTCTCCAGGCCCCATTTGTCCTCTCCTTTCTCTTCTGTAACATGCCACTGATGTTTTCCTTTTAGTTGTCCAAATTCTTCCACCAAAGCTTTTGTCTTCTGTCTACCACCACTGATGGCTGAGGACATCATTTCTCTCTCCTGGACCCATCATCACCAAGACCAGCCTGAAGTGGCCTATTGGTGGGTTGCAGGGCCTCTCCCTGTAGTTGGAGGGGCAGAACTTTGGGGGCCATTGATGGGAGCTGCTCTGGGGAGCCTCTGAGCTGCTGCTTTCCGCCAGAGGGGCTTTTTAAAGAATCTTTTTAAAAAGAGAATCTTCAAGGCCAGAGCCATCCTGTTTTCCTTTTGTCCTCCTCAGGCACTAATTATGTTTACTCTTACTATTAACATTACTTGGTACCCTGAATTGGAAGTTCTATGAACGGAATCATACTTCAAATGTGTCCGGGGGTGAAGATGGGGTAGGAGGGGCTGTGCATGGAAAGAGGAAAAGCAGAGTCCTGGGCAAAATGAGGACCCTTGAGATGTTCTATGCACAAGATAATTTCTTTGTTTCATTTGCGTAGATTTCCAGGCTCGGGCTTTCCCTTAAGAGGTAATAAAGACTCCTATTTATCTTATCGAGGGGTTATTCCATGTCAGGTATTTTTAGTATTTTATCTCTAATCCTCTGGGATCCTCTCCTTCCCGGAAAGTTCACCTCGGCTCCCCTCTTTGGCTCCGCACTGCACCCCCAGAACTCCTCTCTGAGCCAGCACATCATGGGGCCTGAGGGAAGGTCTGTGGAGACCAGTGGCTCTCCCCATGACAAAGGAGGAAACTCCGCTCAGGTGTGGGCTCCATTTCTTGATTCCTGCATGCATTAACTAAGTACTGAGTTTAGAAAGAGAGGCTAAGGAAGGTCTCTCCGAGAAGGTGACACAAGAGAAGGAGCAGAAGCGCTTCCAGACACAGGCGCTCCGAGAAAACCCAACCTGCAAGGGTTTGCACCCAGAAGCTTGTCCTCCCTCTTTGATGGTCTTACACACCCCTGACCAGTACTCCGATGCCCCGAGCTTGAGACGATTTTACCCGCAGGAAAAGGTTATGTTGCTCACACGGCCCCCTTCTGCCCTCCCGCCCCTCCGTGCCACGTGACCGCCGCGACACCAGTGTCCGCTGAGGAAGTGCCAGCGAACTGGTCCGCAGTTCTTCCTGCCACTGGCACCGTCTCCTTGAGAGCTTCCGCGCCAGGCCAACCCCGTGTGATGTAGGAGACCAGTAAACTAGTTGTGGGAGGAGTCGTGGTGTTCGAATTAGAGGGAAGGACATCGAGACAGAAGGTTGATCGTGGTGATGAGTGCCAGTGTGTAATTTCATTGGTGTGTCGGATTCGATTTTCCATGCTTTCCTCTATCTTTATGTAATTTCCTTGGAAGGCATGAGGAGCCCTCATCTGCCGCACTCGTGCATGGTTTGTTGTTTTGTGGGTCATGTGTTTTGAAATGAAACCAGTAGGTCGGGGTTTTTAGTTGCCTACACAGCTTCCGTCCCATCGTTGCTGTTACCCAGGGGGTGCGGGAGGGGAACCGTGTGAGGGAATTTCTGAGGCCAGCGTCCACAACATAATCTTGGGGTCTGTGGCAGCTCAGTAGGGAGGGATGAGCCCCCCGGTGGAGTTTCTGAAAGCTTGGTGAGAAGATAATTAGTACCTCTTTCACTACTACCCTTTTTATTCCCAGCTAGAGTCATTCATGCCGTTTAACTGCAAAACTGAATTTCGGGAAGGGAGGGCAAGCCTTTTCTCAGACTTGGAAATGGAGGCAGGGAAAATAAGCAAAGAGAATGCATTAGTAAACTATTTTGGGTGTGTGGAAAGTAAGTGTCTTTAGTGAAGACCTTTCTGGAAAGGCTTTGTCTCTCCCCTTTGGATCTTCACTGCCCATCACGGTATAAAATTGTGGCATAACCATGGCTTGAAGGAAATCTAACTCGGAAGTGGCCACGGTCCTATACGTTATTTTGAGACTACAAGAATGCTAAGTAGAAGTGTCTTTTTGTTTACCTTCTTTTTCATAAAACCGAAGAGTACTTCGTCAATTTTTGTGTGCATTTGTCTGTCTTGATACAAATGGACATTAAGTTGGTTTTGAGAATTCAATTATGTATATTTTTTTCTTAAGATTTTCAAGGGAGTGGGGGGTAAAAAAAAAAAAAAGGTGTGCTTGTGAACTAGTGAACAGTAGAAGATAAAGGGCATTTAACAATACACCTGGAGCAGAACCCCAAAGAAAGGCAAGGTGGGCTGTCGTGTTGTGCACTTGGTTTTTTGACGAGTAGTGTGCAAAACTTACACTGCGCGTCTTTCTACTACTGAAGCGGGACAGGAAGTGAAAACTAAAAACAAATGAGACAAAAACAAAGCTTCTGCATTCTGGGGCAAAGAAATCTTCATCAAGGGGCAAAGTGCTCTTCATCCTGGGGACATTTTATTGACGAACTTTCGGGTTGTGCAATGAGGCTTAGGGATTCAAATAAACTAAATTTCTCTGCTTGTTGAGTATTAGGAAATTTGAAAAGGGAGAGAAAGGAAGTTTATTGGTGGGGGGGGATCCTAGGAGACTCTGACAAGTAAAAAATGAGAGAAGAATCTCAGGAGGCCAGCCTGAAGTTAGGGGACCAGGAGCAAGGTTCAGAAATAAGCTTTTCTGGGGCGCCCAGGTGGCTCAGTCGGTTGAGCATCTGATCTTGATTTTGGCTCAGGTCATGATCTCAGGGTCGTGAGATGGAGCCCCCCTGCACTCAGCAGGGAGTCTGCTGAAGATTCTCTCTCTCTGTCCCTCCCCCTGCTCATGCTCTCTCTCTTTCTAAAATAAATCAATCTGAAAGGAAGGAAGGAAGGAAGGGAAGGGAAAGAAGGGAGAGGAAGGCAGGGAAGAAAGAGAAGGGAAGGAAGGGAAGGAAGAAAGAAAGGAAAGAAGAGAAGAGACTTTCCCAAGGAGGAGGGGCTGGCATCTTAGGGATGGTGATGCCTGACCTTCAAGTTCACTCTGTTTCCTGGGGAGGCTGGCAACAACCAAGTATCATATGTGCTTCCCTCTAGAGCGCCTTAGAAAGACACACAGTACCCAGGGAGGGTGGGTCTGTGCCATTCTACCTTGGAAGTAAAGCCTTGACGTATCTGTAGAAAATGGATTTTATGATCTATGAGAAGTTACCACCATTACTGCCACCAAAATTTTGGGCTCATTGGTATCGGTGATGCTGGTCTCATAACAGGAGGTGGGAGGTATCTCTCGTCTATTTTCAGGAAGAGATTATGAAGAGCTGGTGTTATATCTTCTCTAAATGTTTGGTGGAATTTATCAGTGAAACCATCTGGGCCTGGAGTTTTGTTTTTCCAGAAGGATTTGACTATAAATTCAATTTTTTAAATTCGTTTCAAGATTTTATTTATAAGAAAGAGAGAGAGAGAAAAAGCAGGGGGAGGAACAGAAGGAGGAGCAGAGGGAGAGGGACAAGCAGACTCGGGGATGAGTGCAGAGCCCAATGTGGGGCTCAATTCCACAACCGTGAGATCATGACCTGAGCTGAAACCAAGAGCTGGACACTTAATCAACTGAACCACTCAGGTGCCCCTATAAATTCAATTTCTTATAACAGATATAGAACTATTTAGTCTGTCCATTTCTTCTTGGGTCAGTTTTGGTAGTTTGTGGCTTTAAGGAATCAGACTGTTTCGTCTAAGTTGTCAAACTTAAGTGTGTAGAGTTGTTTGTAATATTTCCTTAACATTATCCCGTAAATGTCAGTGAAAGTCTTTCATTATATTTACTCTTTCATTTCTGGTATTGGTGATTTCTGTCTTCACTCTTTTTTTCTTTGTCTGGCTAGAGGTTTATCAGTTTTATTGATCTTTTCAAAGAACTAACTTTTGGTTTTATTGTTTTTTCTCTGTCACTTCCCCATTTTAAATTGTATTGGTTTCTGCTCTTTATTATTTTCTTGCTTCTGCTTGCTTTGGGTTTATTTTATTCTTATCCTAGTTTAAGGTGGAAGCTTAGCTTTTTGGGTCGAGACCTTTTCTAATATAAGCATTTAATGTAATACATTTTCTTCTACTTCTTACTTGCATCCCACAAATTTTCATATGTTGTATTTCCATTTTTTTTAAAGATTTTATTTATTTGAGAGAGAGAGACAGAGCACGAGTGGGGGAAGGGACAGAGGGAGAAGCAGACTCCCCACTGGGCAGGAAGCCCAACGTGATGCAGGGCTCCATCCCAGGATCCTGAGATCATGACCTGACCCCAAAGCAAATGCTTAACCAGCTGAGCCACCCAGGCACCCCTCTTGTATTTCCATTTTCACTCAGTTTAAAATATTTTCAAATTTCTGTCGAGACTTCTGTTTTGATTCCTGGATTATTCAGAAATGTGTCGCTTAATTTCCACATACTTGGAGATCTTCCAGGTATTTTTCTATTGATTTCTAGTTTAATTCCTATATGGTCAGAAAACATAGTCTATGGGATTTAAATTCTTTTACAATTACTAGGGTTTGCTTTATGACCCAGAATATGGTCTATCATGGTGACTGTTCTATGTGCACTTGAAAAGAATATGTGTTCTGCTGTTACTGGGTAGAATATTCCATAAATGTTCATTAGATTCATTTGAATGATGGTGATATTCACTTCTACATCCTGGATGATTTTCTGCCTACCTGTTCTGTTAATTCCTGAGAGAGGCATGGTGAATTCTCCAACTAATTGTGGAGTTGTCTATTTTTTTCTTTTATTTCTACCACTTTTTGCTGCATGCATTTTGAAGCTCTGTTCTTAGATGCCTATACATTTAGTACTGTTATGTCTTCTTGGTGAGTTGACCCTCTTATCATTATGTAATGTCCATCTTCTTTATCCCTGGTAATTTCCTTGCTCCGAAATTTACTTTGTCTGATATTGCTATAGCCATTCCAGCTTTTTGTTAGCATGGTATATATTTTTCCATCTTTATGCTTTTAATATACCTGCACCACTGAACATAAAGTACGTTTCTTTCTTTCTTTTTTTTTTTTAAGATTTTATTTATTTATTCGAGAGAGACAGAGACAGCCAGCGAGAGAGGGAACACAAGCAGGGGGAGTGGGAGAGGAAGAAGCAGGCTCCTAGTGGAGGAGCCTGATCTGGGGCTCCATCCCAGAACTCTGGGATCACGCCCTGGGCCGAAGGCAGACGCTTAACGACTGCGCCACCCAGGCGCCCCTAAAGTAGGTTTCTTATAGGCAGCATAACGTTGGATCTTTTTAAAACTCCAATTTAACAATTTCTGTCTTTTAATTGGTATGTTGAGACTATTTACATTTAATGTAATTATTAATATCTTTGAATTTAGGTCTACCATTTTATTACTTGCTGTTTGTCCTCTCCATTTTTTTGTTTCTTTATTTGCCCTTCCTTGTCCTCTTTTAGGTAGTTTAGACATTTTTTGCGTACTATTTTAATTTATCTATTGGGCATTTCATTATATTTCTTTGCATAGTTCTTCTATACAAAGAAATTTTTTATTTATAAACTAGGGCATACTAGTTTTAGTTCTATACAAAAAAGTCCTAGGGGTGCCTGGGTAGCTCAGTCAGTTAAGCATCTGCCTTCAGCTCAGGTCATGATCCCAGGGTCCTGAGAATGAGCCCCACATTGGGCTCCCTGCTCAGCAGGGAGTCTGCTTCTCCTTTTCTCTCTGCCTTCTGCTCCCCCTGCTTGTGCTCTCTCTCTGTCAAATAAATAAACAAAAACCTTTAAAAAAAAAAGTTCTAGCTTTTCTATTCAAAGAAATATTTTACAAATTTTTTAAAAAATTGCTCTGGAAACTACAATATATGTATCTAACTTTGCACAGTCTACTTAGAATTCATATTCCACCACTCCAAGTGGAATGTAGACATCTTTTTGGCACATATGTTTTCTTTACTCTTTCCCACTTGGGCTCACTGGATCTGATGTAACAATTATTCCTCCTAATATGAATGTACTCTGCACTAATCCTCTCAAGATAAAATATGAATGTGTTAGACTTCTAGTTAAGCATGAAGGCTTGAGCATACGAATTTATTTTCATCCCTTCCTGAACCCAAATGAAATGACTGTAAAGGGGGCGCATGGGTGGCTTAGTCGGTCAAGCGTTAAGCGTCTGCCTTGGGCTCAGGTCCTGGGATCGAGCTCCCCATCAGGCTCCCTGCTCCACGGGGAGCCTGCTTCTCCCTCTCCCTCTGCCCCTCCCCTTGCTTGTGCTCTCTGGCTCTCTCTGTCAAATAAAAAAATAAAATCTGGGGCACCTGGGTGGCACAGCGGTTAAGCGTCTGCCTTCGGCTCAGGGCGTGATCCCGGCGTTATGGGATCGAGCCCCACATCGGGCTCTTCCGCTATGAGCCTGCTTCTTCCTCTCCCACTCCCCCTGCTTGTGTTCCCTCTCTCGCTGGCTGTCTCTATCACTGTCGAATAAATAAAATCTTTTAAAAAAATAAATAAAAAAAAATAAAATCTTTGAAAAAAAAAAGAAATGACTGTAAAGGGTTTAAAAGTAAAAACCAATAAGGATAAAGATAATAGAAGGGGAAAAACATCAGACAAAAGGTGTCAAAAAACCTGGACTTAGGAAGACCCGGCACGGCACGGAGGTGTGGGCTGATGAGTCATGGAACCCCATACAGGGACTAAGTCTAACTCTGACTCTGAACAATGAGACCGCCGGCCTCCTGCTCTCTCGTAGGTCTCAGAATATTGGCAGCCAGGATTATGCCCAACCTTAGCAGGAGAGAGGACTATTCACTTGTGGGGAAACTGACCAGTTCAAGAGAAAGGACCTAATAAAACCGGAAATGGAGGCTTTCCAGTGAAATGTCCCGGTCCCACTCCATCCCCAGCAGGAAGTCCTCCAACCACAAGCTCCACGCACACAAGCATTTCCAATTGCCTTTGTAGTGCCCCATCCTTAAATCTGAACAGAAGTCAAGAGGAATCTAATAGGAGGTCTCTAGCTGAAAACTAGATACCAACACAAAGCAAACAGGAAAAGAGAAAGAGAAAACAGGCAATCTAGACAGCAGAAGAGAAAAAGAAGAAAAACCCAAACCCTATAATTAGTAGTCCCAGAGTAAATATTCAAAAATAAGAAAAATCGCTGGGGAGTTAAAAATATGTGAGGGGGGAAATCAATAGGTGGGGTGTTGGAAGCTATAGCTGAGGAAATGTCTCAGGAGCTAGAACAAGAAGATGATGCCGAGAAGAGAAAAGAAAGGTAGAATTAAATTAGGAATTCCAAAAAATGGATCCAAAGGAATTCTGGAGAGAACCAAGACAATGGAGGGAAGGACAATATCAGAGAAATAACAGGAAATTTTCTGAAACCAAAGCATATGAATTTCTAGATGGAAAATGCCTTGCTGAGTGCCAGCACAACAGATGACTCATTCTTAAAAGAAGTCACAAATCTCAGGTGTGTCCTGGTATTTTCCCAGGGTGTTTTACTGAGAGATTTTCATCGCTAAGCGAAGGAGGAAAATAAATTTCTCTCTCCCTTAATAAAGTTTCCCACCTTAAAATTTTCCCATTACAAATAAAAGTGAGCCGTTGGAAATCCTTTGAATTTTAACATTGTGTTGTGAAGGAACATGAAAACCTCATCCTACCCACCTCTACCCAGCATCTCCTGTTCCAGAAGCATCAAATTTGTGTCCTTCCCTTCACAAAACAAAGGGTAGTAACTGTAGTTTAAAAGACTCTACTGACTTGCGGATTCTTGAAGACCACCACGTACCCACAGAGCACATAAGTGCTTTAAAATAATTCCGTCAGTAACCGAAAAGGCTCCACAGATACACAGAGAAGTGTATCTCAGTTGATAGGGTGTAAGTTTGCACTGTCATTATTTACAAGGTAATTTATCTCAATGAAGCTGATCTATAGGGAATCAACTGATAAGTGAAAACTGGGTTTCATTTCTGTGCTTATTTACAATATACCCTTTCTGCTGGGACCACCAACTACCAAGGAATTGTCATGGTAGTTGCCCTGAATTGGTTAATAGGATTCCTGTCTCCACCTGTAGGGGACCCAGTTTTAGACTAATGGAGTTACAGGTGTAAACCCCTAAAGCTTATGGCTGACCTCTGTGCTAATCCGTTGTACCATCTGATCACTCAGTGTTATGGTTTTCTGCTTGCTACAAAGCACATAAAAACTGGGTTACTTATCATGACATCTGAGGGAGAACAAGTTTGGGATTTGGGGATTAATGTTTCATTGAGGGGAGAAAAAGAGAGGCGAAATGAAATCATCATAGAACTTCTTTCACAAAGCTTAATTTTATGTGACTATTTTCCACACACAAAACAAAGTTTAAGATCACTGCCTCCAGGGAATCTAAATTCTTTAGATTTTTTCCTTTTTGAAGATTTTATTTATTTATTTGATAGAGAGCGAGAGAGAGCACAAGCAGGGGGGAGGAACAGAAGGAGAGGGAGAAGCAGAGTCCCTGCTGAGCAAGGAGCCTGCTGCAGGGCTTAATCCCAGGACCCTGAGATCCTGACCTGAGCCAAAGGCAGACGCTTAACAGACTGAGCCAGCCAGGCGCCCTTAGATTTTTTCTTTTCTTTTTTTTTTCCTTTCTTTCTTTCTTTATTTTTTTTTAAAGATTTTATTTATTTATTTGAGAGAGAGAGAGAGACAGCCAGCGAGAAAGGGAACACAAGCAGGGGGAGTGGGAGAGGAAGAAGCAGGCTCCCAACAGAAGAGCCTGACGTGGGGCTCAATCCCAGAACTCCGGGATCACGCCCTGAGCCGAAGGCAGATGCTTAACGTCTGAGCCACCCAGTTACCCCAGATTTTTTTCTTTTCTAACAGAATTTTCACAAGCTTGAAAAATTACATCTGAACTTCTATAATGTGTTGTTGTTGTTGTTGTTTTAAAGCTGCCAGAAGGTATCACGAGCATAAAATCCTAAGGCATGGTACATCTTTTTGTTAAAAATGCTATGTAGTGATCCTTAGGGCTTCTGTTTAGTAAGAGAGATGCCTTGGTGGTCTACACACAGAATAGAAAATGAGATTCACGAGGCATCTTAACATGGGTCCTCAATTCATCTCTCTGTGTGGTCCTGCTTCAATCAGATAAATCATACCTTGTTCACTTCCAGCTTTATGCTAAAGAAAACAATGACCTAAGTAACAATGACTCCAGGACACCTCTTACTTCCCAAGGGCGTCATAATAACACATGAACACCCAAGTGGACAAAAACGAGCTTATATCTTTAATTGACTCCCCCAAATGCATGGCAATTTCAAAGCATTAGATATAAAATAATGACTTCATATTAAAACTTTGGCTTCTGGTTTATTTTTAATCAAAGACAAAGATGTTCCAACAATCATTTTCCAGAGTATTTCAAAATTGCTTTGCCAAGGACTCTTCTAGCATCTGGCCTTAATCTGAAAGCCTATACTCCTGAATGATAAGATGAAGGAAAAGAAGCCTAAAATCTCTCATATGCTCATATCTTCGGCAGACCCCTTTACAGGACCACCCCCCCCCCCCCCCCGCCTACAACAGAAAATCGGGCAAGCCCTGTGTGAGCTCTACTGGAGTCATGAAGGAGAGCAAACTCCTTGTTATTGATCACTTCTTTGTTTGCTCATAAAAGAGTTACCCCAGGTCATAGTCGGGCTCATGAAATTCCTCTAAGGAGAAGATTTCTCAAAACCCCACACCTGAGTGTTTGTCTGGGGAAGGAAATTGGACCTGTCGGCACGGAGCAAAGGTGAACCGATGGTGCAGCTCTGAGCCAGCCACGGGAGTGACATTTCTAATCTGCTTTTCGCCTTAACACCCAGATGGAGAGGGAGCGAGAGGAGGGAGCCCGGCTGTCTGTGACCAGATTCATTAAAGAGTTGGGGCCAGGCTGGGTTTGACAAGAGAAGGGGCTGCACCCTTTCGGATGGCTACAGTTCCCAGCAGGACACTTCCTCCCGGCATCTGCAGAGAGCTTACTTCTGTTAGGATCATTCTGTACCCTTCTCTTTCTTCAGCAATCAACATTTTTATTTAGAAAGCTGAGCGTCTGACATCCAGGTTGGAGGCAGCCGGGAGGCCACAGGTAGGGAAAGATGTACCCTACAGCTCTGTCTGCTTCTCTCAGCCTGATCTGGGGTTTGGAGCCAGGAGCCCCGCCAGCTGAGGACCCAGTGGGTGGGGGTCCTCCAAGGCCCAGCCCCACCCAGAGACAAGGGCGGAGCTCTCCCTGCACCTAGCTAGGGGCTCTAGAGGTCAAGGACCTCCCTTCTCTGTTGGGGTGGGAGTAGGCATAGGCTTGCAAGTCGCTGTGTGTGTGGGAGGGTCCCTACCTGGTCTCCAGCCCCTCCCCCTCCCCCACTTCCTCTTCCCCTTCTAAGCTCCACGAGGGGCTGGAAAAGCCAAGTGCTCTTTCTTATCCTGGTTTGACAGAAATTCTGTACGTTGAAGGGCTTCCCCTTCATTTCACATCTTTCCTGGGCCCCCTCCATGTGCCAGGCTCTGTCCAGCTGTCTGAGATACATGGGGCAAACAAAATAGACAAAGATCCCTGTCCCATTGGGCTCACTCCCCCTCATAGAGGAGAACAGATACTGAACAATAGATGCAGACAATAAGTACATCATTTAGCACGCTGGGGGTGTTGAGTGCTATGAAGGGGAAAAGAAAAACCAGGGCATGGTGAGGGATGGGGTGGGGGGGCAGCGGTGGAAGAAGTGGGGGTGAGGAATGAGCTGTCATTTTCAATAAGGTGGTCAGGGTGCACCTCCTTAAGAGAAGACATCTGAGCAGGTGTGCAGGTGGGGAGAGTGGGAGCCATGTGGGTATCTGGGGAAAGAGCATCCAGGTTGAGGAAACAGCCAGTGCAAAGGCCCTAGGGGTGTCTGGTGGGTGTCAGGAGCAGCGTGGAGCCTGGCCAGTGGTGGCAGGTTCAGAGCAGAGAGGCCTCGAATGCCCCTGTAAGACTGGGGCTTTTACTCCAAGGGCAATGGAAGCCACCAAAGGCTCTGCACAGGAGTGAGTTGATTTGACTCTGATTTAAACAGGACGTTCTGGCTGCTGAGTTGAAAAGTAATAGCAGCGAGTCGGAGTCAGGGGCTGGAGCGGGGAGACCGGTGGGAGCCTACTGCAGGTGCCAGGCAGAGATGGTGGGAGCCGCCCGAGGCTGTGTGAAGCAGTCAGATTCTGGATAATACTCGAAGGTGGGGCCCAAGGAGGTATGATGGATAGGAGGTGGAGTGTGAAAGAGAGGAAGAGCCCACAAGACATGGGAGGGATGTGGCTAGTCTTAGCTCAGACAGGAAGGCTGGGAGTGAAGCAGGATTTGAGGGGAGAGGAAAATCAAGGTTCTGTTGTGGACATCTTGAGTTCCCACCTGAATGTCAGGAGAGCCTAATTAATTTTATTCTTACCCCTCATTCTGTCACAATTTCAACTCTTCTGAAAACCGAATGGACCGCAGAGGAGACACACGGGCTAGGAAACCCAGAAGACAGTATTTCAGGACCCTAGCTGCGGCCCCATTCAGTCTCTGGAAGCCAAAGGAGATCCTGCCCTCAAAGCCTTTTAATTGCCGGACTAAAGACTGAATGGCTGCCTTGTTCAGCACCAAATCCACGTCTGGTCCAGCTAGGAATTGGTGAACCAAGCAGAAAATTCCAGGGCACCAGCCATTCCAGGCTCCAGTTTGGAAGCTTCTGCTCCCACAGCCTGACTGAGGGAGCCAGGCCATAGGCTGCCATGTTTGTGGTTCCAGTCCTGGTGTGGCTGAGCTCGAACAGCTGGGTCCTGCGGAGGGGGCGGCGGGGAGAGGGGGAGAGAGACCCCAGCACAGGCCAGGAGGAGGCCTCTGGCTGTCACGGCGGGCATTGGCCTGGCCCAGGCATCTCCAACAGAGCTCTTCTTGCCAAACTCCAAGCCCCCTCCCTAGGAAGCGTCCTGGTCTCAGAGACAACTGGCCATGGCTTACAGGTAAGGAACAAAGGGATGACTACCAGATGTTGCCGAGGGGCTTATATTGTCTTTAGATAAAGATAAGAAACTTCTCCAGGAAGGAGCATGGATATTTTCCTTCAAGTCCTGCAAACATGTCTCAAGGTTGCCAGATTCTGGCATTTCTAGTATCTTCTGTACTCAGAAACTCCTGCCAACGACCAGATTTCACACAGAGTACTAGGTTTTTCTTGTGGTCAGTATCTCTGTAGTCAGCGCTGCGTTCAGCACCCAGCTCCGTCGCTTCCTGTCCATAGGACCTTGAGCAAGTTACTTACTCATGCCATGCCTCAGTTTGCTTGTTTGTAAAGTGGGGATAATAATACATAGCGATGAGGTCATCCATGCGAGGTCATAGCCCAGGCCTGGTTGAGAAGAAGCACTCAGTAAGTGGTTTGTATCACATTCTGACTATACTATGGTTGGATCTCTGCCAAGTCATTCAGAATTCCTTGAAAAACCTTTTATCTAAAAGATCTCCGTTTGCCTTTGAGATCATCTATCTTTGAAACATTTTCTTACAGGGTTTCTTGTACATAATAAGTGCTCCATGATGTTAATTTGAGAGGAATTTGAATACATTTGTGTGACCTGGTGTGAAGGTGTTGGCTCTGCCCTTACTGGCTGTGTGACCTTGGGCAAGTCACAAAACATCTCTGACACCTCAGTGATTGGACCTATTCAAATGGGAAGGATGGACTGTCTCTCATTGGGCTGTCACTAGATGAAGAGAGATGGTAAATGCTGAGGGCTTTGAATAAAGGCCCAAGTATAAGTGTTATTGGACTGTTTCTAGGGAATCAAATTATGAAATGGAATTATTGAATTGGTTTTATTACTATTGTTGTTGTTGTCTTAATGTTGATAAAACGGCAGAGCCTGAGACGGGGCTTGATTAGTTTTTGAGCGATGCCTGATTTGCGGCCCTGATCACATTAATTATTTACAAGTTTGTTAACTAGTTCTACTTGATTGATTGCTTGCTTCATTCAGCAAATATGTATCGAACGTTTGCTCCGAGCCAGGCCCGGTTGCAGGCCGTGGATGGGCCAGCATGATTCTCTCCGAGCTTGCGTTCCCTGTAGCTGAGGCAGACCCGAAACAGATTTTGGGTGGTGACAAGACCCTTGATGAGAATAAAACCCAGGAAGAAGGCAGGTAACGGGAGGCTGGGCTGGTCAGGAAAGGTCTCTCCGAGGAAGTGACATCTCCAAGACCTGGCAAAGGGCAGGAGCCAGCCTTGAGAAAAGGAGATTGTAGGACAGGTGTGTGTGCAGGGAGGAAGGAAGGGGGTGGCCCGGATTGGGGAGCACCCAGAGCAAATTTCTACATTTCATTCTTTAATTTGGGTGCTCGCCCCCTGCCTGACAAGCATGCAAGGTCAAGAAATTGCTAGAACAGTGCTGGCCCAGAGTAAGTGTGCAAATATTTGTCGAACGCGAGTCTGAATAAAGTGACATGTTGTAGGTTATCTTTTTACCAGGTCCCCCGGGTTACCTCGTAGAGGGAGGACTGGGGACATAGGAGGGCTGGTGAGGGGACTTCTGAAGCCCTCTAGGATGAGGAGGGTGGGAGGTGGTCTGGTTTGACATTATCCGGCATTCAGGGCCCACTGAACTTGCTAACAACTAGGGTGGGGGTTTGAGTAATGACGACTCACTCCAGGGTTTAGATTTGAGCAATTGTGACCATTTACAGAGACTGGGAAGGCTGAGGGGACATAGATCGGGGAGGGGGCAATCCGGCTGTGGGGAGTCAACTTGAGATGTCTGTAAGACAGCTAAGAGGGCTTTGTCAATGGAATAAGATGGTGAGGAGCAAGAAAGTGCTTAAAACCGTGGAGAAACTGTCGATGGACAAATGGGTGTTACTCAAGTATCATGTAATTTTAGATCCAAAAAAAAAAAAAAAAAAATCCAAGACCTAGACCTAAGTAAGTTTGGGTACATAAACCTGTCACTTTGATTACATTTGAGTACAAATCATCAAATAATGTTAGCCAAAATGCCTACAATTTCAAGTCACAGAAAGGGCTTAAAATAAATTTCAATGGAATTTAAGATAAAATAGAGGAAGGTCTCCATTATAGTGTGTGTGTGTGTGTGTGTGTGTGTGTGTGTGTGTGTGTGTTTTGGCCTTTTACAAATAACTTTTAATATTTTAGAAGAGGGGTACCACCCAGAATAAGGGTTATTTCCCAGAATGCCCTTCTCAGTTTTTAAGTAAGCTCTAGGCCCAATGTGGGGCTTGAACTCACCACCCTGAGATCAAGACTCACATGCTCTACTGACTGGGCCAGCCAGGCGCCCCTGCTCTCAGTTTTTAGGAGGAGCCCCACTGAGTTTTTCAGGCCACCCCCACATTTCCCAGGGGCCACTTTAACCGAAGTCACCCATCCCACCAAGTGCTTCATGCACCTGCCTTTTTGATGTTTGGTTTTCAAACGACACTACTGACGCTACAGACCTCTTTAGGATGAGATTTTGCAGTCACTATAAAGTGCAGGAGTGGTTCCGGAGGCCAGGAAAACGACGCCAAACCCGTGAAGGAATGGATTAAGCCAAGCTCTGATCCGGTCCAACCTGGAGGGGCTTCTTGAAATTATTTTGCTTTTTTGGAAAATGGAAGCTGCAGCACCATAGTGATTTCAGCCCGTTCTTTCCTTACGGGGAAGTCATCAGAGCAGTATTTTCCACCTGAAGACGTTCCTGCCCCCACAACGATGATTTGCTGACGGTTCCTGTTTTCCCCCACGGAGCTGTGCTTTCTGAATGCTGTCTGTGGATGCTCGGAACAGACGCGCAGGAAGCCTCATCCTGGAGAGCAGTTGCTGCAGACAAGCTCGGGCAGGGCGGGAACCAGGTGGCCGCAGCGGCAGCTCCCGGGCTGTGTTTAGCATTCCGTGTGCGTGGAGGCTGGCGGGGCCGCCTCCAGGATTGCTTATGCACCTTGCAGAGCATGTGCACTCCGAATCTCACACGAGGTTTGTAGTCAACACGTCAGCTGCTCTTGCAAGTAATCTGCCTTTGATTCGTCTCCGGTTGCTGAGCTCAAAGATGCTCCCCTGTCTCCGTTCTTTGTTCCCTGGCAGCAGATTTGCAGGCAACTCATCACCTGGTGCAGAAAATATATAAAAGACAGCCCTGTTCTGTCGATGGGTTTAGGCTGAGCTGTGCTGCCTCCTTGCCTCATGTTTCCGCCCAACCCCTCCTAATTGGCCCTGGTTCAGCAAGCCACTGTGGAATAGCCGCCGGGAGCGGTGGACCTGAGTCCGAACCAGGCTCTGCCTTGGCTGCTCTGTATGATCCTCCGCCTGAACCTCAGCGTGGCATCCATGCAGCAAAGACGTTCAAGGGTACCATCGCCTTCGCCTCTGTGACATGGTGATGATGCGATGCGTGGCATGGATGCTCAGAGACACAGGGTTCTCCGTGCACTGACTGTCCAAGACCCCGATTCCAAGGACCATCTCTGGGGGCAGCACCAGCCCCCCCAATTACGAACCCTGACCATGGCAAATGGGCACACCCTCATACTCGCACACCCCAGGACACCTAACTGCCCACACCTGCCCGGAACAGATGCTGGGAAAATGAAAATGGCTATTACATGGTTGCTATGGCAACATGGTCTCCCATTTGCTGCTACATTTTCAGGGCTGTGATGGTTTCTTTCCTACGGAGTTGATTGAATTCCTCAGTTGTTGCCTGCTTGCCCAACTCTGTCACCCTCTCCAAATACACACAGACACACACTCACAAGTACTCACACACTATACACCCAGATGACGTATCTTTAAAGGGCTGAGAGGAAAGTCGGGAGAATGCTTTTGGAGCAAGAGTACACATTTTTGTGATCATTCTGTGCCCTTTTGGGGTAGTTCAATGAGAGGGAGTTTTCAGCCCAAGAATAGAAAACTACCACGAATTCCTTTTTTGACTTTGCATGAATTCAACTGTTTGAGCAGGAGCTTTAGCTCTCTATCAAGAAAAAAGAATGCTCTTAGCCCTACCAGGGGGGCTCTGTCTGCAACTTTCGTGTTCCCTGGAGAGGAGTGACCTGCCCACGGGTCCGGGCTGGGTTGCACTCTGGCATCCAGAGCAGCCCAGTTGCCTGGTTTGGAATCGCATTTTATTAGCCATGAAACTTTGAGCTGGGCACTTACTCCTTTGGTTAGTATAAAACAGGCTGAATAATGTGACCTCATTGGGCTGTTCTCAGAGTTTAAGGAAAGGCCATGGAAAATGCTGGCATGTAGTCAGTACCCGGTCGATGATAGTTCTTATTATATTCATGCTGGAGACTTCAGAAAATCCACAAAGGAAAATTGTACCGTCAACTCGTCATCATTGGAAGATACGCACTTTGACTTTCCATACTCGTGTTCGCTGCTCTCTGGAACGTGTTCCAGCTTCCTCTTGCAGAACAGGCTGGGGTGCAATAAACTTTCTTTTCCTCCCTCCCTGTTGATAAAGCAGCTGATGTGATTTTGATATTTTTAAATTTTGTTTTGTTTTTAAAATATTTTTTTTTCTGTTGCCAAAACCTTCTGATGATGAAATCGCCTATCATCTACTCAGATATTGGTGCCAGAGTGCCTTGAGGGAAGAGGCAGCATTTCTCCCATGACTGTGGCTAGAACAAAAGAGGGAATCTTCCTCGGTCTTACTCAGAGGGCGGAGGGGCCCTGCAGGGATCCAATCAGTCAGTCCTGGCAAAGAGGAAAGGAAAGAGGACGCTTTTCTGCTGCCTTTTTTTTTTTTTTTTAATCCTCCTGAGCTTTACTATCCCAGGCAGGTATCTCCTACCGTTTCCTAGATGGACTTCCTTGGGGGAAGAATGGGAGGCAGAGGAGGCCCGAGCGTTGCTTATTAACCGTTGCTTCTGTGGAGAGCAGTGCCGTCCCGAGACACTGGAAAGGAATGGCCCGTCTCGATGGCACCTTATGGGTATTCTGATGTCACAGGGATTTCAGAATTTTAACACTTAAAACAAAAAAAAGGATCAAGGTGATTGTTTTACTAAATAAGGACTGAACTTATAGTGTGTATAACCTTTGCTTTATTCATTCCCTCATTCACTCATTCATTTATTCACTCATTTGTTCCTATGTTTAAATAATGTCAGGGAGTGCAGTTTGCTCAGGGAGCAACTAAACTGATGGTGTGGAATAGTTGAAACAAGGAGAGCTCCACCGAGACACGGCACTGAGAGATTAGTTTAACAGATGGTAACCTTTAGCAATTTTTTTTTTTTTTTATCAAACGGTATAGTCAATAATATGTTTCTAAGCCACGGTTCGCTTCTCACTTTCAACGTAAAATGGTAACTGCTTTCCTAAATATTGAGTATCATTAAACTAAATCTGTGCCGGGGTTATGAAACCACTTTAAAAATTGTTATGGAAAGGGTCACCCGGCTGGCTCAGCTGGAAGAGCATGAAACTCTTGATCTCAGGGTCCTGACTTTGAGCCCCACGTTGGGTGTAGAAATTACTTAAAAAAAAACAAAACACTTAAAAGAAAAAGAATTAAACATTGTCATTGATGGTGTCTAGTTCTGTTTCCCAGCTCCCCTGGAGAGGGGTGGCCATGAATTCCTTTTCAATAATTTTGGAGCCCTTCCCCTTCCGGATGTCTCTAGAGCAGGAACTCCCCAGAGCCAAGGGTAGGAGCTCTGTACGTCTATGTTGTCATTTCTGATGCTGGCATCATAACTGTCCCAGCCTTTGGGTCCTCTGCGTGGGTGGGGGCTGTTTCCCGGTGCAGCAAGGCTGCGGTGGGAGAGCCTGGGATGTGGCTGGAAACTTCTGAGGCTCAGCTCTGCCTGGTTGCCTTAGCCTGTGCATAGCCTTCCTCCCCAGTGCAGGGAATCCCCTAAGGTGCTTGGCCCCAGCATCCCCAGAGTACTGTGGCTGAGCTATGTTCGGGAATTACGGAGGGGTCCTGGCGGAGTTGATAGGGTGGCTGAAGGGCCTGAACCCCCCTGTGGCACCATCACTACCTGCCACCAGCACATCTTGCACAGATGGGAAGGGGGAGCCACTGTCCCCTCCCCCATTCTGGGCCTCTGAGCTTATATATATTTTAAGATTTTTTTTTTTAAGATTTTGTTTATTTGAGAGAGAGAGCACGAGTGGGGCAGAGGGACAGAGGAAGAGGGAGAAGCAGATTGAGCAGGACCCTGAGATCATGACCTGAGCCCAAGGCAGACACTTAACAGACTGAGCCACCCTGGTGCCCCTATATATATTTTAAGATTTTATTTTTAAGTAATCTCTACACCCAACGTGGGGCTTGAACCCACAACCCCAAGATCAAGAGTTGCCTGCTCCATCCACTGAGCCAGCCAAGCGTCCCTGGGCTTATATTTTTATAAAAGAAAAGAAAAGCCACTCCAAGATGATTCTGCAAAAATCCCTCTTTAAAAATACCTTTCCATAAGCATGAACAGGTGGGGGGGGGGGGGCTAGGAAAAGAGGTGATAGCAGAGGGTTTGGCTTTATCCAGAGCCTTTTCTTTTTAAAAGGAAAGCATGTGACTACTCCCTACTAGTTGTAATTTTAAAATCTTTGTGCAAGACAGCTCCAAGGGGTCTTTCTACCTGAAATGGGTGTGTGTGTTGGGAAGTGGGTTTGCTGGAAGGGCGAAAATGAACGTTCAATTAATTATCCTGCCACAGATATTTCTATTTAATTTATCTTGTGCCCCATCCCCCACCAAAAAAAGGAAATCGTGAGGATCTAGTTTATAGTAGAGCAGCTGGTTCCTCAAATGCCAAGTTCTGGAGTGCAGAGCGCTCAGGGCTCCCTGGTCTACCACGTGAAGGACAGCCCCAGAGGAATGTCTTGCCCTCCCGGATCACCTGGGAGCTGGTCAGAGATGCAGAATCTCAAGCCCCACTGAATCTTAAGCTGCATTTTGACAACATCCCAGGTGATTCGAGTGCAATTTGAGAAGCACTGCTCTGGGGGAGGGGGCTGGGGGTGCTGTCATCCGAGGAGGCTGCCTGCTGCCAAGCACTTCCGGGCTTTGGGGAACACCTGGAGGCGCTCCCTTGTTGGGTTAGCAGGGTTCAGCCTCCCTGGCATGTGCAGATGCGGTTCTAACTATAGCACCGAGCCTGGTGTAAGACAGGTTCACCTGCTGGGCGACAATGCTGCTCATCTGGAAGGAACCCTCAGGTCTGCTCATTATTCAAACCTCTGTTCTGTTTCATGGTTTCTGCCTGACATTGTGCAATCCTGGACTCGTGAGGCTCAAGTGTGGCTCGCAAGGCTCAAGTCACCGGGGCTGATGAATTTCCAACTCTGGTGACGCTTTAATTGGAGGTGACACTCCTCTTTCGTTACCAAGGTGTCTAAACCATCCCCTCAAAGACTTGGAGAGAAAATGAGGCTGACCTCGTAGTAATGGCAGCTTTGCAGGCTTTTCCAAATATATCAATGTCTTGAGCAAGCCCACAGCATACCAATTACCCAAGGCCCTAGGGATGTTGGGATCAACTTTTTTCTTTCCCCCCAAAATAAATATTCCTCTGGCTTTTAGTTGCAACTGCTTTTCTATACGGCAAGCATTTTCTATACCGGAAGCATTCTCATTGCAACCCTATGGGGATGAAGCGTTGTTCCTATTACCATTTTCCAGAAGGGAAATCAGAGTCAGAGAGGTAAAGCAACGTTCTTAAGGTCACACAGCAAACTAAGTGGTAGAGTGGGAACCAGAACCGAGGTTGTGTGACTCCAAAGCTAAGGCCGTCTGTCTACCTGGGATATACCTGGACTTTCAGAGACAGAATTTCTGCCATTGGTCCAGGCTGTTTTTGTTTTCTGTCAGATGAAGAAGAGAAGCTAGAATGTTCTTCTGGATGATCTTTGTCATTCTTCTCCTGCTTCTCCCAGGCAGGAACCTCCAGTGGATCACCTTGTTCCTCAACTTCTCTCGTGGATGACTCGCCCCTGCGGTGTGATTCCTCTGCCCCAACAATTTCTTGCCAGGAATTGAGCCCGGGGAAGCTTGCCCGCCAGGGGGGTGGCCAGTGGAGTGAGCATCCATGGCCAGGTGGCCATTCTGACTGAGGCCCTCCCAGGGACAGGTGCACATCACAACTCCCAGATTGCTGTGGGTGCTATTCCTTTGACATCAGGAAAGAGGCTGGGGCATTTCTTTGACAGTTCTGGCCTTGGGAGGGGAACAGATCTGGATTCAAGTGCCGCTTGCGCAGAGAGCCTTGATGACTTTCATGAGCCCTAGGCACTTTTGCCTTTATGGGTCCCTTTCTCCAAGGAAAATCTAAAAATACATCTACTACTATATTGATATAGAGATGAATATATTAATGTTATACTTTAAAACATTTTCTTTATCCTGAAAGATTATTTTGTCCTTCTGATTTTTAACTGAAATTAAAATATCTTCATGGGCCCCCGGAAAAGTACTGTGGGCCCTGAGCACAGTGCCCATGGGCTCTGGTGGATAAGTTGGCCTTGGGCTTACTGGGTTTGTGGTGACCTTGAGCAAGTTGTTTGACTTTCCTGAGTCTCGGTTTCCTCATCCATAAAATGGGTGTAGCAGCAGTGTCTGCTTTAATTCATAGCAAGTAGCTTGCGTAGAGGCCGCCCCATGGCACCTGGTGTCTGGTTGGTGCTCAGAGGTGTTGCTGTCCCTGCCCTCTGCCGTGGGGCTTGCGGTGGAGGGGCGCTGAGCCACAAGCCTGGGGAGTGGGCTGCCTCTCAGGTGTTCCCTGAAAGGCTAGTGAGGGTAACAGTTTATGCCGTCCACCCTGCTTCCCGCTCCCGCAGCACAAAGTATTAAGGCCAGGAGGGTCTGCAGAGCCTGCCCTCTGCTCAGCCCCGGGAAGAGGCTGGATCTGTCCGGGCAGAGCTGGGACGAGAACCCAGGCTTGGACCCCAGCCCAGAGCCATCGGGCCCCACCCAAGGCTGCCTGTTCAGGGTGCCACCCTCAGATAGACAATTACCAGCACATCTTCTTGGCAGAGACATAGACAAGACTTTGCCGCAAACCTCCCTCCTGCCGCCCACGATGGCTCCTTGGCCATCCCACTCCCCCGCTCACTCCATTTCCTCACGGCCACATCTGCACGTGGGCTGCCTTGTGCAGTGCCCAGCGAGGGCCTGGCCTTGAAAGATGGTGCAGCCCTGGGCCAGATCCTGGCTCTACCACTGAGTTGCTGGGCAGGTTGCTTCCTGTCAGCATCCTCCCCTGGGACAGGGACGTAACCATGCTTCCTACCTCATAGGGCAGTTGCAAAAGCGACATGAGATGACGCAGGGAAAGCCCTTGCTCAGTGACAGGCCCAGGTGGGGGCTCCATCGTGAGGATGGGGGTAACGGGGAGGAGGGAGGGACACAGAACTGTTTTCTCCTCCATTATCCTTAAAAGGCTGCTCATGGGGTCCATGGGTAAAGTCATAGGCCTACTATTTGCCAGGAGTGTGACATCAAGCAAGTACTTCACCTTTCTGTGCCTCAGTTTCCTTACCTCAAAAATGAAATATTCCTAGAACTTACCTTGAGGGGTTATCAGGAGGGGATAAATGAGTTAACACATCTAAGAGGCTTACATTGCTACCTGGTATGTAGTGAGTGCTCAGTAGATGTTGGGTATTTTGTTGTTGTTGGTACACAAGCCACAGATGACAGAATGGCTTTCACTTTCAGGATGGAACTTTCCAGAACTTATGCGGGGTTCCAGAAATGAGAGTTCTCATTTCCTTCTCCAAATTATGAGAGACATGTTTTCTACCCACGACATGGTTTGTAGCTCAGGGAATGGAGGGGAGTTTCTGACCATCCATGGCTTCGTTGTTGCTAAGATCCAAGCTGATGACTCCTCAGCCTCCAAAAAGAGCCATGTTACCACGGAGGCTGCCGACGTGAACATCCCTGTGAGGTGTTGTACAGGCAGCAGAGGCTCTGGAGAGGCGAGCTCCGGGCGCTTTGAGGGGAAGGGGGAAGAAAGGGAAGGGATAACGGGTGTCGAGTGTCTCCTCCCTGTCAGGCATGGAGTGGCTCTTTGGCTCGGCTCCGGCTTTGTGGATATGGCCCCGTGGGAGCCGAGTGGCCCGGGGGACCGTCAGTCAGGGTCCTTGGCTCCCTGGCCTTGGCACTTGCTGCGTCGTCTCTGTGGGTAGTGCCCTCCGGCGTAGAGCCAGTTAGACACCAAGCTGTGGCCTGTGGTCATTGCCCACGGGAACCCCCGTCTCCCAAGGGCACCAAAGGCAGCCCCCGAGCATGTGGACGCCAGACTCCGACCTGCCACAGGCTGTTCCCAGTTCCCGTTCCCTTCAGCTCTTCTCTCGTGGAGTCCCTTCCGTTCGATGAGGGTCCTGAACGAGAGACAGTGCGCCGTGTGCTCTCTGCACGGTGCTTTCCTGAGGACACTGTTGTTACCCCGAGTCCTTATTGGCTGCCGCCATCAAATATTCATACCTAACTGAGCGTGTGAGCCCCGGAGCCTTCCAGACACGGGGTCTGGTTTCACAGCCCTGAGGCGGCAGCTGCAGGCGGGGGCAGCAGCGAGGCCCGGGCCCCAGCACCTCCGCGGGCGGCCCCTGTATGGAGCAGCCCCGGCCCAGCACTCCCGCTCAACAGCCGCGTTCTGGAAATCTGAGGTCAAGGAGCATGACGACGATCGTGAGAGGTATGTACCCTGGTGGATGGAGCGAGATAAAGAATCTGACTTCTGGAATCCGAACTGAACTGTGCGGGCTGTCTCAGCGGCTGTCAGCGGAACAAACGGGTTGCTTCCTGTATAAGGACGGAATCAAAGAGCGCGAACACACACACACACACACACACACACACACACCCACCCACCCACACAGAGGTGGTGGTCAGAAGCAATTTTCTTACGCGTCTTCTTTTCCCCTGTACCAAGACTTCTTACTGTGGGGTCTGTGAGCTTCCCTCCAGAAATTTGATGCAAAATAATTGCATGGATTTTTTTTTTTAATTTTTTGGAGAAAGGAGTCTTTTTCATCAGATTCTCAAAGGGGTTGCTGGCTCCTACCCCAAATTTAAAACGCTAGCAGTTCTAGGAATACCTATGTCTCCTTGTGAGAGCAAAGATCCAGCTACAAGGACCTTCCTTTGGAAGCACCGTTTGTGGTTGTAAAAGACTAGAAATGACGCTGTTACCCGTCGATAGAGACTGGTTAAATCAGTTGGGTCCATTCGCCCTTTGGAGGATACACAGCCCTAGGGGGTCAAGTCTCTGTGGGATGTGGAGGACTCTCCGGGAGGGTTGAGTAAGAAAAGCAAAGTATGTGTGCTTTTTTTTTCCTTTTCCCCACACAGAGCGATACGTGTGCTGTGCTAACCTTTGCGGGAGGGCATTCCTTCGTGTGCGCTTGTGTATGGGAACTATCCTGGGCAGGGATCCCCCAGCCGTGGTTGCCATGATTGTCTCAGAGGAGGCAGATGGGGGGACAGAGATCAGGCGTGAGGGGGACTCTTCCTTTTCCCGGAGTTCGTGCTGTTTGAACCTGTGTGCATGTATTAAAGCAGTCCAACAAAAATACAGCCCCACCAGGTAACGTGCCAACGCGGCTTTCAAAAGAACCTGAGCAGAGAGGGGCAAGTGAACGGCGGACTCCAGGCCCGACAAGGGGCGGCTAATTTGGGTGGGCAGCAGCCGCTCCTCTAAATTAGGAAGGTGGCCGAGGTCAAAGCCTGACTCACAGCTGGTTCCGCGGGGGCCCAGGGAGCTGAGTGGAGTGGCGTCCTCCTTGCACCGCCTTTAACAGCCCAATGCATGCAAGCTCGTATCCTGGTCTTAATCACAGCATCTCGGCTTTCGTGGGTCGGGCCCAAAGCCCGTGCGCAGACCCCACTTACCCTCCTCGGAGCCCTTCGAGGCTGGGAGGCCACAGCACAGGCACTCGGCATCTGTCAGGGAGGGAAGGACAGGAGAGAGGGGATGGTCCTGTGATCCTGGAGGATTGCCACCTCCCTCAGGTGGCAAGTCCCCAGGAGGTCATCCGTGGGGGAGCAGTCTGGGATTGCCATGGGGCCAGCACCAGGCAGCCATCAACCTGCCAGGCAGGCCGGGCTGGGGCGGGCTGTGCTGTAGGCCACATTCCTCAGCCATGAGGTGCCCTGTTGACAGGGCCAGAGCTCGGGTTACTGACAGCCATCCATCCTCCACATGTTGGGTTCCGGCTGGTCCCAGTGACAGCTGAACCGGCTTCAGAGGCAAGCTAACTATTTGCCTGAGGCCGAGCAAGGGCCTGGTCAAGAGGCATCAGTGGGGCAGGGCTGGCCTCCCCGTAGGCTTCAGTTTACTCTTGGGGCCTCGGTTGTGACCCAGGCAAAAGGCGACGTGGCCACTTTGAGATCTTGTTGTGAGGTGAAATGCCCGATTTTGCCAGTGAAGTCTCTGGCCCAACTCTCGTTGGGTGAGACGAGCCGTCCGGCCTGCGTTCTGTCCGCTCACAGCCACTATGGACTTGGCTGCAGAGGCTGCCTTGGGGCCCCCGCTGCTGCAGGGAGGCTCACTGGACCCACAGAGAGGATCGTCATGCACCCACAAGGTTGGCCCAGAAACAGGGTGTCTCCCTCCCCCGCCCCCCATCGAAGTTCACACAGGATGGATTTTCAGTGCTAAAGCCAGGAGTCCCCAGCACTTCCGGATGGCTGGTCACCCTCCCTGGAAGCCTGCCACCAGACGGACGTGCTTTCCTCTGGCAGGGGAATATGCCAGAACCATGCATCCTTTCAAGCGCAAGGACCATGCATTTCTTCCTTTTTTCTTTCATAATTACAGACTTTACAGAAGAGTTGCAAGAATAATCCAAAGAATTCCGAGGTACCCTCCACCTAGATCCCTCGGGTGTTAACACTTTACATTTGCTTTATCCTTCTCTCTCTCTCTGAAATTTAAGAGAAAGTTGCAGACATGCCACCTCTTTACTTCTAAATACTTTAGTGTATAGTTCCTAAAAACAAGAAGTTCTCCTTTATAACCACTGTGTGACGATCACCTCGAGCCAATTAATGCTGAGACAGTACTACTGTCTCATCTACAGGCCGTACTGGATTTCGTCTATTGTCCCAATAATGCCCTTTATGGTCAAAGGAAACTGCGCTTGGGTGTGGCCTTTGGGGGGGGGGCAGGTCCCTGGGTCTCCTTTCAATTCCAAATAACTCCAGAGTTTTTCATTGTATTTCATGACGTTGACATTTTTGAAGAGGATAAGCCAGTTCTTCTGTAGAATGAAGGACCCTCCAGCAATGCGGGGCACGTAATTGGCCCAGTGTAAGTGCTACCATGTATTGAGCACCTAATGTGTACCCTGCTCTTCAAGTAAGATCTCATTCATCTCTTCAACAACCCTTTGAAAGACACGTGGTATAATTATCCCATTTTGCACAAAGGGAAACAGGCTCAGGGAGGTTCAGGCGCTCGCCTGAGGTCATTCAGCTGCTGATAGGTGGACGGGCATTTTAATTCCAGAGCCCGTGCTTCTAACCACTGGGACATTGTGCCTTGGGGGAATTTCCTCGGTCTTTTATTTGCTGATGTTGTTTTTGTTGAACTTCTGGAGCAATGAGGTCAGCAAGTTACTGTCAGGATCCTCAGTCATCCCCTACCTGGAACCCTCCCCCACCCCATGCACCTATAGAGATAGGAAGACTGACCCTTGCACTTCCCCGCGACACAAGGGGGCAATTAGCTTTCAGAGCCTTGGAGAGATTGCAGGCAGAGGAGTGCAGAGGATTGCAGGGTGAAAGTTTGCCTTTGAGTCTAAAGTCCCGATCCAAGTCCTCCTTCCCGGCTGGAGGAGGGCCTGCACTAAGGAACCCTCCCTGGCCAGGTCTCCGAGTCTGTGGCCACAGCTGGAGCAACAGACGGACACCTAGCTCCCCTTCCTGCCTCTGCCCGGAGCTGCATCCTCTCGGGGGGTCTGGTCACTCTCCTCTGGTAAGTCCTCCTGGCTTGCGGCCCAGCAGCCCCAGGCACCCCCTATCTCCTCCTTCGCCCTCCTTCACCCTGTCCCGGTCCCTGCCTCCCCCCTTCCCCAGAGCAGCTCTCCTCACTGGCCGCACCTGGACAAATGAATGAGTAAAAGGGGGAGGCCTGCCTTGGGGCCTACCTTTTGCTTGTCATCGTGACAAGCAGCCTTTAAGCTCTTATCAGGCTCTCTGTGGTCTCCTCTGCCCACTGGTTGGCCATGAGGTCTGGTCTGCACTGCTTTTGAGAAAACAGCCTCCTTTCTGCCCATTTCTGCCCTTGTTTGCAGACAGGCTCACACACTCCTCACCTCCCCAGGATTTCCCCAGCAGCTTCCGCTCAGGCCTTGGCCTCTCGGGTCGCTCCCGGGCCATCCCCACTGCCAGTCTGGTCTTTTCCCAAGCTTTCTTTAAGTGATCCATCTGTGGCTTTATATCTCTGTTGAATTCATTCATTTTTTTCATTCGACAAATACTCGCTGAGCACCTGCACAGGAGACACTGTGCTAAGTGCTGGGGTCAGCAGGGAGCAAGACAAAGTCCTTACCTTGACAGGAGAAAGACAATTAAGGAACGTACAATAAATAAACAGGACAATTGCAGGTTGTGTCAAGTGCTATGAAGGACAGATAACAGGGGGGTTACGGAGACAATAATGGGACCTTTGATGCTGGATTGGTGGCCAGGGAAGGCCACCCGGAGGAGGGCACAGCAGAGCTGCGATTCTAAGGATGAGGAGCCAGCATGCACAGAGTTGGCAGAATGGCATTCTAGGCAGCGGGAACAGTACGTGCAAAGGCCCAGTGGCATGTTTGGGGACCAAGAAGGAACCTATCAGCCAGATTTGTGCTGAGCTGAAGCAGGTCAACGGAGCCAGCCCTGCAGGGCCTTGTTGACCACAGGAAAGAGTTCGGATCTGTTGTGAGCTCCATGGGAAGCCACTGGGGCTTTTAAAGTCAGAAGGTGATGTGGTCTGCTTTTCATGTTAGTACCTTTCTGGCTGTCATGGTGGATCAGAGGAGAGGCCCCCCGGGCTCCCACCTTCCTGCCTGTGCCAAGCCATGTCCTCCCCCTTGCCCTGTATGGCTCAGAGCACACTGGCTCCCCTGGCCTCTAGTCCTCAGTCTGTCCTACCTCTCTCGAATCCTTCTCCAGGCCCTCCGCATCCCTGTCATGCTCTAAGGTGCTCCCCTCACAGTGGCCACACTCGCAGCCTTGGACGGCCCCTGAGCGCACTTTCTGCAGCGACCAAGACGGGGCTCTGGACTCAGGCAGGCCTGGGACTGAGTCCTGCCTTGGCCACTAGCCAGCAGAGTGACCTTCCTCTGAGCCTCAGTCTCCTCCTCTGGAAAGTGGGGAAACCAATAGTGCCTACTTCATGGGGGCATTTGTGAGGATTATCAGAAAGTGCTAGACTGTGCCTGGTGCAGTGCCTGGCACGGGGTCAACAACGGTGGGCTGTGTCCGCGTTGTGACCCCTCTTGTCTGGGAGCGACTGGGGGCACGGCTCCCACTGTGTTGTCATCTGTTGCTCTGCCGGGCTCCGCGGCTCACCTGTGGGCTCTGAGGCCCTTCTGCGGTCTTGACCTGGTTTTCCTCCGCTTGGTAACCGCTCGAACAGCTGGCCTTGCTGCTGGCAGAGAACAGTCTGGGATGAGGGGCTGAAACCTGAGGAGGTGAATTTAAACCACAGATTTACAGTACATTTTCTGGGCTTGGCAAGTGTGGCTGAAGTAAACACAGCGCGGGCACTGGTCACGCTAGGTAAATAGCCCCCACCGGCTTGGCAGAGCCTTGGAATGTCCCTGTTAGAACCCCATTTGGAGCCTCTCTAGTGGAGTGTGCTAGACCTGGGCTCAAGAGATCGGCCACCCTGTAGCTGTGCGACCTCGGTCGAGTTAACTAACGGAGGCTTTGTTTCCTCTGTAAACTATAAGCCAGGCCCCTCAAGGCTGTGGCAAGAAGGAAGTGTGATGACGTCCAGCAGAGCCCTTGTGCCCACAGAACTGCGGGCCCCAGTGAGGGTGATGTCTGGCACAGTGTAGTGTGAGTTGTAGAATCAGAGAGACTGGGTTCCGGTCTGGTTCTGTGTGACCTTGGGCAAGTTACTCAACCTCTCTGAGCCTCAGTTTTATTGCTTGTAAGATGGTGGTAAGAGCAGTATCGGGGTTGTTGGGAGAATTACATGTGATATACTGGGTTGAATAGTTTCTCTTACAAATTCACGTCCCTTTGGAACCGTGAATGTGAATGTGACCTTCTTTAGAAATAGGGTGTTTGCAGAGGTAATCCAGTTAAGATGAGATCATACAAGATTAGAATGGGCCCTAATCCAATAGGACTGATGCCTTTAAAAGAAAAGACAAATTTGGACAAAGACACAGACGCACAAAGAGGAGAAGAGCGTGTAGACAGAGACGGAGATTTGGCGTGATCTCTGTACAAGCCAAGGAACACCAATGCTGCAAGAGGCAAGGAAGGGTCTCCCTACAGCCTTCAGAGGAGGTGTGGCTCTGCCGACACCTTGAATTTGGACCTCTAGTCTCTGGGACTATGAGGGACTACACTGCTGTTGTTCAAGCCGTCCAGATTGTGGTCCTTTGTCACAGCAGCCACTGGAAAATCCACACATGGGATAATCCAGAAAAAAGTGTCCAGGGCAGTCCCCGGCATCTGGGCAATGTAGTGTTGTTGTCATTCTTACTTCTGTAGTAGTGGTTCAAGGTAGGCTCTGTGCTGGCCACAGACTTGACTGGGGGAGAGCCTGCCACCCCTCTGCCCTCCAGCCTTGGGTGGGGTGCGGTGGGGTGCTTGTCTGGGCTAAGTCCCCGAAAGCCCTTGCCTGGATGGGTTGGCTGCCTGCGGTGGGGGGGGGGGGCAGGGGGAGGCTGGCTCCCGTGCATCTTGGGTTATAATGAGGTTTGGGGGTGGGTCTCCCTGAGCGCTTGTTGTGGGGAGGGGTGATGGCTGCCCCGTGGCCATGGCCTTCTGGGAGTCACCTAGTGTGGCAAGAGCCCAGGTCTGGTTTCTGGAGCCCAGCTCGGCAGATGCCTCACGAACCTGTCTGGCAACAACATTCTTCCGACAGACAGAGCAGCCGGCTGTCACTCCACAGCCCCCTGTGGTTTTGTAACTCGTAGATGAAGAATGTCAGCTGTGACTCAATGAACCCAGAGGTTCCCCCCTGGCAGGCAGAACCCTTGCTTTCTGCCCAGCTTCTGTTCAGTGACTGGAGGCAGGTCCTCTGAGGCCTCCTTTGGAAGGAATCGAGGGCAAGACAGGCCTCTGGGATGAGGACCCTGCCTTCCCTGGGGGCTTGGCACGGCTTTGGAGTTCAGGGCAAGGAGAGTCAGGCTTTGCATTTCAGGTGGGCAGGGGAGAGAAGTGGCCTCAGGATGCCTGGTTCTGGCACTTTCCTTAGACTAGACCGGCCGCTTTATCTTTGAGGGCCTCAGTTTTCCCACCTGTAAATGGGGATGTTTTGAGGACTTGAGGAGCTATGTCTGGGAAGTGGCGGGTGCCCTCCCTCCCTTCTGCCCCACAGCGCCAGGCACACCTGTGAATGACTATTAGTAGCAGGTCAAATGGCTGGTGACAGAATTTGACCACCTCCTTTCTGTTTGTGTCTGGTCATGTACATCGGGGGGCTTGGAGGCCCCGGGGGAAGAACGGACAGGACTCCTGACCACCCCAGTTGAAGTTCAAGGATGTAAAAGCCAGTCTGCTGGACAGGGGCAGCCCCGCCGAGTCTGTCACACGAGTGGACGCCCGGGCTGTGGGGTACAGACTCAACCCACGTGCCAAGCACAGCCTGTGTGCCCGAGTGGGAAGTGGGCAGGAAAGGGGGGTGGGGGTCTTGAGGGTGTAAGCCAGAGCACTGGGACACCGTGAACCCAGGCAGCCCTAATGTGGGACAAGCCAGGCCGGGCACCATGGAGACCGTGGACGATTCCCCCTTCTTCCCTGCGGCAAATGGAGTGTTTCTTTGGAGTGAGCTCCTCACTTTCACTCGAGCAACTGGTGTTTCCAACATCAGGGAGAGCACCCATTTGGGGGGCACCCCAGCTCCTCCAGTGAGGGGGTTCAGGTATTCGTGTTGGACAGCCAGGCCAGGAGCACTGATGTGGTCGCAGCTCAGCCGGTGGGGGTGAAGGGCGAAGACCCTTGCAAAGTAGACCCTTGGGCTTCCGAGAAATGTTGGGGGGGGTGGGTCCTAGAATTCACTGGGGGGTTTGAGCTTGGAGCACGAAGACACAGGGCATTCTGTGAGCTGGCAAAACCAACCCTGAAGCTATTCTGGTTACAAACGTGTACAATTTCTGCCCCTGGTCACCTCCTCGGACCCTCAGAGCCTCCGTCGCCGTCCGCCCAGGAGGCCTGTTACCTGCGGGGCTCTGAACACTGCACGGCTGGTTTCGGCAGAGTCTGCTTCTGTGGGTAAAGGCAGGGTTGATGGCAGAAGCGTAAAGCAGGCCGGCCCCGGTCCCCCGCCTCAACTGTCTGCTGGCGTCAGCCTCCACAGATGGTATCACCCCCTACCATCCCTGGCTAGGCCTGAGCACTCTGGAGTGCAGGCATGGCGCTGTTTCTGCTGGAACTCTCTTCTATCCAACTCCCCTCCCAGTTTCACCACATCGGGCCTTAAAGAACAGGATCTGAGCATCTGCTGCGGGCTAGGCTTCGGGACAAAGCATGGCAATCGTGTTAATAGTGGTGATCCTGACAACAGCCATGGTTTCTGCGTCTGTAAAATGGGCGAGTAGTAGCCACCTCCCAAGGTGCTGTAAGGACTACATGAGATCACGTACATAAAGTACTTGGCACGTAGTGTCTGGAACACAGTAATGCTTCATTAATATTAGCCATAATGGCTGCCATTTATGAGGACGTGGAGGCTCAGAGAGGTCAAATGCCTTATCTAAGGTCACACAGCATGGGCGCCTGAATCTGGGAGCTCCAGTCTAATGGAGGAGACTGATAAGTCCCCCATCCAGGGTACTAAGTGAGTTAAAGGAAGGGTCGGTGGTCCCGGGGTATTTCTGGCTGAGTAGAGTCAGGAAGACCCGATGGAGGACCCTTTCCACTGAGGCTCCCAAGGAGAATGAGCTGTCATCATGGTGGTACAAAGGTGAGAAGGCCCAGACACGTGGTAAACTGAAGGAACAGAGACAGGTGCTTTGGGGTGTGAATAAGAGAGAAGGCTGGGCAGATCACTGCCGGCGGATGCTGAAGAGCATTGAATGCATGCTGAGAGTGACCAGGAGCCCACTGGCGTCCCCTTGAGAGGCAGTATGGTACGGTGTTCAAGACCTGGACTCTAGAGCCAGGCTGCCTGGGGTCAACGCTACAGAGCGGGGCCAGTAGCACATGCAGCCCTTGGTAGGAAGAAGAAGGCAAGAGCCCTCGGCCTCTGCCAGCCTGTATGCCAGGCACAGCATGGTTTTTATGCCAAGGAAGCATTCGGGTCTCTTCCCTGTGAAGAAGTTCCCTGCAGAGCACTGAGCCCACCCGGGGGAGAGGTTCCCAGCTGCCAGCAGCTGCTGGTCACAAGCGGGATGCCAGCCTGGAGGTCTGCTTCCGAGCAGAGCAAAATCCTAATTCTTGACAAGCAAGTGCTTGGCAGGCACTCGGGTGTGACCTGAAAGCCAGGGCTCTCAGAGGTGGTTATAGTCTCTGAGATTGGCTCCCTTGGCTCCCTTATGGTTGGGCTATCCTGGGCCATTTGCCCCAGGAGGCTCATGTGAAGAGGGTGTGCACTGGGTGAGGTTAGTCTGGGAGAGGCGCTTGCCGGGGGAGATTCAGACAGGGAAGCCGTGCCTCCCAGACCCGCTGGGCGTCTCCTCTTTCAACAGTAAGTTGCCCAACAGCAGGAGTGGATTGAGCTCCTGCCTCTTACTGGCCAATTTGGCCCTCATTTTGGGTCCCTTGCACCTGTGCACCTGGCTTGGGGTCAAGTCTGGGCTGACATGGCCTCTGGGACAGCTGCATCTGTCTGTGTCCCCCACTGCTGCCAAGAAGACAGCTGTACCAGTTTGTGGGGGGGTGCCCTCAGGAGAGGCAGGGATTTCTTGTGTGGGCTTTCTGGAGTGCAATGGTGTCTCCAAGCAACCGAGAGAGCCGCTGGCCGGCCCCGTGTTTGCCAGCCAGGGTCTGTTCCCAGGCCCCCCCAATCGGAGCAACACTGGGCCCCAGCTCAGGGCCTCCTCCTGGACACTCCCCCTGCTTTGGCCTTCATCCATTTTCTTGCCACCCCCACCCCTCTTCCCCATTCCTCCTTTGATTCCTGGGTCCTTGGGCCTTCAAGGGGACCAGGAGCTCCTGACACTTCTGGTCAGAATCTGGAGCCGTTGCCTGCCACTTGGGTGTCTGACTTCCCAGACACCCTCCCTAGGCTCTGAAGTGTGGGTGCTTGGAGGAGAGAGAATCGGAAAAGGGCTGGGTGCCGAGGGTCACACTCCCAGGAGGCCAGTCCCAAAGGCAGCTCTGGCCCAACCGTTACGCAGGTCTCCTTCCGTCCCTCCCTCTTCCCTCCCTCCCCCTTCCCTCCTTCCCTCCCTCCCTCTTTCCTTCCTTCCTACTTTCCTTTCTTCCTTTCTCTATTAAACAGCTTTATTGAGAGATAATTAACATACCATAACATTCACCCATTTAAAGTGTACAACTTGGGTCACCTGGGGGTCCAATTTTCGGTTTTGGCTCTGGTTGTGATCTCGGGCTCCTGGGATTGAGCCCCAAGGCAGGTTCCAAGCTCAGCCCAGAGTCTGTTTCTCTCTCCCTCTCCCTCTGCCCCTCTTGCTCATGCTCTCTCTCTCTCTCTAAAATAGATAAATCTTAAAAAAAAAAAAAAAGTGTACAACACAATGGTTTTTAGTATATTTGCAGAATTATGCAACCATAACCATAATCTAATTATAGAATATTTCATCACCCCCAAAAGAAAGCCCATTAGCAGTCACTCCCCATCCCCACCCCTGCCCCCAACCACTAATCTCTTTACTTTTGGGGCACTCACTTGCGATGTGACTTGTGAACAGTGAAGCCAGAGCCATCCGGCTGGAATTAGCCCCTCCTGGCCCAGGCCTTCAGCAGGCAGAATCTCAAGAGACATCCCTTGCATCTTGCCCACTCACTCCCTTGTGGCTTTGGTGCTGGAAAGGTCACCAGCCCACCCCCCTCATTTACCCAGGGAGGGACAGGAGACCCAGAGAGGGGAAGACATCTGCCCAAGGTCACTCAGTGGTTGGGAACAGGGCTCCTGGCCTGGAGCATCCGCCTTTTCCAGCACCCCAAAGCCGTCTTCCCCCAGCTGCCCCCTACTCGTTCAGGGGCCTCCCCTTAGCCGTTCTTAAAACATAGTGCCTCAGTTTCTCCATCTGTAAAATGGGATTATAACATTGCACATGTGGTTGAGAGGATTAAATGAAACCCAAGGCAACCAACCCTGCATGTAAAGAGTTAGCCCAGTGCTTGGCGTTA
Source organism: Ursus americanus (assembly GCF_024610735.1). NCBI lineage: Eukaryota > Metazoa > Chordata > Mammalia > Carnivora > Ursidae > Ursus > Ursus americanus. Next base: position 14,641,049 of record NC_142147.1, on the reverse strand, counting down.
AAAAGCAAAATTCATCTGAGTAAATTTAAAGATCAAAGAGGCTTTATTTAATGATCTGTGGATCAGGCAGCGTTCCACCTAGCAAGTAGAAATGAACTCCATCGAGCTATAGATAAGAAAGGTTTTTAAAGGTAGAGAGGTAATGAGAGACAAGGAAATTATTAGCAAAGAGTGCTATTTTAGGCAAGGTCAGCCTTCTGACGTATACAGAAGGGGTCTCTCAGTAAATCTAGTGCAGACCAGGAAATTCCCACATTGACTGGTTAAAGATTACATTTTTGGGTGGGAGGGTTGAAACTATAATTCGATCAGGTTTAAGTCTTGGTTTACTGATCTGGGGCCCCTGACCGGAGTGACTGCATTTTGGCCTTATTTTCATTTTAATCACACATAGCTTCTCTCAGCAAGGGCAAGCTAAATCAGCTTAAATTCCTGCTGTGGCATTCAGGCCCTATGTGGATTTCCAGTCATTTGGGATGGGCGGAGGTTCTCACCCCCTCCACCCCCGCCCCCACCAGGATGACGGATGGAAGCCACTGAAACTAGGCAGCTCCTAGTCACTTCTTCCCTGTCACCTGGAAGCTGGTGATGTTGGCCGGGCAGGCAGAAGGTTGAGACTTGCCATGATGACTAAGAACCCAGAGCCGTGGGAGTCTGGTTAATCAGCAGCGTCAAAACTTCCCGTGGCTGTTTGCAAACACGGGCCACCCCCAGAGGAGGAGGGCCAGAGTCGAGGGGGCAGGGGGAGAGGCCTTGGGGCTGTCGCAGAAGCTGGATGAGTGATGCAGGCAGTGCCAAGAGGCTGGCAGAGTGGGTGGTCCAGAGCCGCGGCACGTGGCTTCTCTGACTTGGAGGCTGCTCTGTAACCCCCCCTCATCCCCCCCAGAACAGAAAGCCGACTACTGATGCTAGAGACTCTTGAGGGATTCTCTTTCCAGGAGTGACTGATGGAGTGACTGCAAGAAGCCGGAATGAGGTGCCTGTCTGGTGTCAGGGCAGGGATAACCTTAGTAACACTAATGGTCACTGAAGGAGAATCTTCCAGGGTTGTAGAATATTCCAGAACCCACCTGGGAAGGTATCTGGGGGCCAAAGAGCAGGCAGGGAGAGGGTGCACTGACTCAGTGCTCCCAGCCGCACCCGGCCTAGCCCAGTCGACAGCAACACCGACAAACAAACCAGACACTCCTCCCTCTATGACAGCCATCACTCAGACTATCTTTTTATATGCCTCCTGCCGCGCAGGGGAGCCAGCCGGGGCCAGGATTCCAGATCCAAGAGAAAAACTGTAAATCAACGCAAGAAGTCGTTCTCATCGAAATTGTTACCAGCAACAGTGTAAAGTGTAAATTTGGTACAGCCCTTCTGATGGCAATCTGGCAACATGTTTAGAGAGTGTAAAAAAATGTTCAGATTCTTTATTCAGAAAGGATTTATGAAATTAACAACACTCCCTTCCCCTGGGAATGAACAGGCTGTGTGTGGGGAGATGTCAACAGCCATGCTGTTTATAAAAGTGAAGAAATGGGACCTACGCACATGTCTGACCTCATCGAATGGTTAGCTCAGTCAGGGCAGAGCTGTTTAAAATAATTATTCTTTTGGGGCTCCTGGTTGGCTCAGTTGGTAGAGGATGCAACTCTTGATCTTGGGGTTGTGAGTTTGAATCCCACGTTGGGTGTACAGATGAAGGGAGGGAGGGAGGGAGGAAGGAAGGAAGAAAGGAAGGAAGGGAGGAAGGGAGGAAGGAAGGAAGGATGGAAGATGGGCGCCTGGGTGGCTCAGTGGGTTGCGCATATGCCTTCGGCTCAGGTCATGATCTCAGGGTCCTGGGATCGAGCCCCACTCGTTGGGCTCCCTGCTCAGTGGGGAGTCTGCTTCTGCTTCTCCCTCTGCCGCTCTCCCCTGCTTATGCTTTCTCTGTGTCTCAAATGAATACATAAAAATTCTTAAAAAAGCGGGGGGAGGCGCCTGGGTGGCTGAGTCGTTAAGCGTCTGCCTTCAGCTCAGGGTGTGATCCCGGCATTCTGGGATTGACCCCCACATCAGGCTCCTCCGCTGGAAGCCTGCTTCTTCCTCTCCCACTCCCCCTGCTTGTGTTCCCTCTCTCGCTGGCTGTCTCTCTCTCTGTCAAATAAATAAATAAAATCTTTTTTAAAATTTGTTAAAAAAAAAGAATGAAAAGAAAAAAGGAGAATGATTATTCTTTCCAGTAATTTTTACTCAGCACTGGGTGTGTCCCTAGAGACTGGAATCCCAAAGCTGAATGGGACCTGGCTTTATCCTCAGTCTGGGGCCTACCGTTCAGAAAAGAACAGGATAGAGCAGAAAAAAGTAACTTGGAAAAATGGTTTTTATACGATTTAAAGTGAGAAAAGGCAGAGTCGAAAATTGCACTCACTCTCTGACTCCCACTATGCCCAAGCTAGTGTTTGTGGATGACAGACCCTGTGTCGGCTGCTGGGCTCATATTTACCTCTCATAGCAACCCAATGGGTTAGGAACTAGGGCTATTCCCATTGTCACAGGAAGACACTGAGCACGGAGGAAGTGATTGAGCCAGGGTTCAAATCCAGGGCCGCTGGACCCCTAAACCCAGTTTCAACCATTGTCCTATACTGTCTCTCCTTAATATAGAAATCATGTCTGTTCAAGGTCAAATACTGAAAAGAAAATCTGGGCCAGTGACAGTAAGATAAGGGTGGTGGGATCTGGGTTTTGTTTTCTCCCCCCTCTTTTGGTTTCTACTACATTTGTGCAGAAAAAAAAATTGAAGTTAAAAAAAACCCACCCCAGCCACCTAGAATTTGCAGCAGATGGGCAGAAATGAATGGGGAAGTTGAAAAAAAGTGGGAACGATGTTAATAATGCATGCCTTGGCTTAGAACAAGGAGCTAGAATGATTTAGGAGCAAGAAGTGAAGCTGGGGAGGGAGTGTTTGGGTGAAGGAGCCCAGGCAGCTTCTGGATGGTAAGCTGGTGGGACGCTGTGACTCAGGGAGGAGGGGCAGGGGTAGGGCTTATCCCCATGGCCATTCTTACTAAATCTTTTTATTACCTGGTGCCTGAGTACATATCTTCTCAGTGTTTGCATTCCTCTCATTTTTTAGACTACAGGAAATGACAACAGGAGAGAAAAAAAACCCTCTGTTTGCTTTCTACCCTGGAGTGCTAGGAGAGTTATCTGCCAAATTCTTTCTCAGGTCATGAAGAGGTTTCAGGTTTCCCTCACCTGAGAGCCCAGGGAAGCACTGCGGAGTCCAATCTCCCTGGCAAAGGCAGAAAGGTATCACTGTGTAGAGATTTTAGGGCAAGGTAGTTTTATTGAGGGGAGGGTTGCTTGGTTCCCTGCAAGGCCCTTTGTAAATAGGAGAACTGTTTCCCCTGTTAATAGAGTTTTAGAAAGGAGGCAGGCACCCTTGGGCAGGGATGGGAAGGCACAGAGGGAGCTGGAAGGGAGAGGAGAGACAGGTATCATTTGTTCATTTATCTGTTGAGCACCAGCGCTTGAAGAGCGGAGTGTGTAGCAGATGAGAATGACAGGAACTTACACACCAGCCAAGGGTTGTCCGAGGCCCCACCCCTTCATGTCCACTGAGGAGCATGGTTTCCTGAAAGCTGGCAGGTGTGAGCCAAGAGCCAGTGCCCCCCCTTCTTTCCCACCCCCAACACGCTCAGAGGTTTAGCTGCCAAGTCCTGCAGCTGGGAGTCAATCGCATGCTTGCAGGGCTGAGCTCAGAATCCTGCCTGTTCCCTCCATGGGATCCTCCCCAGCGCTTTCTGCGCTGTCCATAATGAACTATTGCAGGAGTGTTGGAGTATGTGGATTCAAAACAGTGGCTCATTGAGTCAGAATTACTTAATATTCGACTCCTACCCCCAGAATGTTGCTCTCTAACTTCAAGACACTGTTACCCAGGATCGTGCAACGATATGTAATTTTCATGACTGCAGGGTGCCCCTTCGTGACCACATTGAAATAATTGCTTAAGGACCCGTTTCTTACCTCCTTTTGATAAGAATTATCATTAACTTACACAAGAAGAAAGTCTCTTTGGGGACGCCTGGGTGGCTCATTTGGCTAAGTGTCTGCCTTCGGCTCAGGTCATGATCTCAGGGTCCTGGGATCAAGCCCCGAGTTGTGCTCCCTGGAGCTCAGTGCCGAGTCTGCTTGTCTCCCTCTCCTTCTGCCCCTCCCCACTGCTCATGCTCTCTCTCTCTCATGAATGAATGAATGAATTCTTTAAAAAAAGAAAGAAGAAAGTCTGTTTGGATATGCTTTAATGTACCTGTTCTTCCCCCTCTGAATTATACGTGATTTATTTAGTCAATGGAAACTTGAATGATTCCGGGCACTTGCCGAGGATTTCCTTGTGATCGAGTCAGGAAAGTGCCCTGCCCTCCAAGAGCTGTTGGTGTAGACAGGAGAGGCCATTACAATCCAGTGTGGGGGTGTGGGGGGGACAGGGAACGATGGTGCCTGGGTGGGTCAAGGAGCATGACCTCTAAGCTTGAAGGACTTGAAGAACAAGCAGGAGTCAGCCAGGTCAAGGTGGGTGGAGGCAGGTGGGAGTGGGGAAAGGAGAGAGGCTTTCTGGGCAGGGAACACAGCATTGCAAAGGCCTAGAGGTGATCAGATCTCAAGTTAAATCATTAAAACTGGAAAATCATGTAAATCTTATGTGGTGCTTTACTCTAGGTTACTGTGAGAATCAGATCAAACATAATCCGTGTTATTTCTCCCCTCTTTACTTCCCTCTGGGTGATAGACTTCTTGGGCCCCTGGCTACCTCTCGGATGGACACCTTAAAGTGAAGGGGTTTCAGGCTCTTTGAACCCCCGTCTCGGGGATAGGGTGGATATAGTTAAGAAGCTGCAGTGCTCTGGCCACTGCCTCTTGTGTAGCCCTCCCGACATTTCTATATTTCTGCTAGAAGGTGGGCAAGAGGTCAAGGCCAAAGGCTGAACCGAAGTGTCCTCACTTACGGATTCAGGACCTCAGTGTTGGAATGGCCAGGTCTCTGGCCAATCTCTACCTTCCCTGTAGCCAGGAGACAGTTGGCAGCTTCCATATCAAACCATCAGTGAAGTTTCTGGGATAGAAATGACCTTGGAGTCATTAGTCTGTAGTTCCTTGGTGACATTGTACATTTTTAAACTAAATTCCAACAATCATAAAGCAATTTGCTTTTATATTTCAAGTCGGAGTTCTGCAAGAACCTAAAAATTGTCTCCATCTAACACCTCAGTTTTCTTTTTTTCTCCACTAATGCTTTGATCTTAATAAACGCTTGCATCTGGGACCGCAACTCATTACATAGGATAGGACTGTCTGCATGTACATTGTGCACATACACACACGCTCACACCCATTGGGTTCATAGCTCAGCTCTGTCACACACTGGGTTTATGAATGAACTGTGGGAGGCTCAGTTTCTTCTCCTAAAAACCGGAGATACGCTGGTGTCCACCTCAGGGTGTTCAGGGTTAAATGGGATCTTGTTTATAAAGAGTTTAGTGCAGTGCCTGGCAGTGTTAACTTTGGATAAATGGTAGCTATTATGTGCATACAAAAAAAAAGACTGTACTAAAATGTTGGCAGCATTTATCTCAAGTGGGTGGGATTATGGTTACAATGAACATCTATTACTTTTGTAATCAGAGAAAACGAACAATAAATGTTATTATTAATTTAAAAATCTGGCTTTGGCTTCGTCGGAAGGAACCTGCGGTTAATGTCACTGTACCAGCCGGCAAGTAAGACAAGGCCTCCAGTTCTCTCTACCAGGACTTTGCAGACAAACAACTTGCCTCAATCGAATAATAGCGTGATACTTGGTCAGGATTCTAGAGACATTCTGCCCTCATCCAACCCTGTAGTCCCCTTGACCGCTCTTGTCTGGAGAGCAGGCGGGGGGTTCAGAGAAGGGAACTCTCAAATTACGGCCTTCTCTCCCGTTGAGAGGGTTATCTGGGGTTCTTAGTTGGAAATCTGTAACTCTCCAAGGAACCATTCCAGGAGAGGGACATTTACCCTCTACTGGGCCTTCACTTGAGCATCTCAGAAAATAAAACACACATTAGCCCACTTCCAGCCGGGGGCTTGTGGAGTGTCCTGTTCTGGCATCCAGAACAATGAGAGGCCCAGGGCCTTGGCCTAGTGCCTGGGCCGAGACAGGAGATAGAACCTTTGTTGATCTGCATGTCCCCCTGCAGTCCCCTCCTTGCACCTCTGGGGAAGAGTCAAGTGCCCACCCTTCTCGGACTGTCTGCGGAGCCATCAGCCTGCATTGGGCGGGCTTCTGAGCTTCCTTCTTGTCCTCCTGCAGCCTGGAGGGGACGATGGCTGCCGGCTCTGGAGTAAAATGCCGCCTCTGTTTGGGAGACAAAGAACAGAGTGGCTCCTCTGGGTCAGCTGTCTCTCCTTGGCCGCCGGCTCCCTGGCCTCCCCTGTGCCTCTTCTGAGACGTCCCCCCAGGAGGGACTTTGGGCTGTGCCGGGAGCTGCTGCCTGCTCCTGAGCGGTTGCACTCTGTGCTTGTTGCACTGGAGCTTGAAGGAGTATTTTACCTTAAAAAACCCTAAGCCCTGGAAGATGCAAATTCCGGGGGTGGTGCCGTGGCTGGGGAGGCAACCCGGCCTGTGTATTCCTACTAGAGCTAGTGAGAGCATGTGTGTGTGTAAACATAGTGATAACGTGTGACACACGTGTGTGTGTACATGATACCTGGAGTGTGAGAGCGCGTGAGTGAGAGTGTGGACTTGGGTTTCAAAGGATGTGTATACTAGAGTGTCAGAGAACGAGGTGTGGAGTGTGTGCGAGAACGTGTGTGAGGGAGAGCAAGTGTATGTATGCCCCAAGGTGCATGGGAGCCATTGCACGTGGACCGTGTGTGGGGAAGCACGTGTGAGAGCGCCTGACGATACCGTGAGTGCCTGTGTAAAGTGTGTGAGAATGTGGAAGTGTATACATGTTATCTGTATATAGAGAGCGTGTGTGAAAGCGTGTGTTAGATGGTCAAGAAAACGAGCTGGTGTGTGAGAGCGTGTGAAGGACAGCATGGGAGAAGCGTGTGTGAGGAGTAACGAGCGTGTGTGAAAGTTCGGTACGAGGGTTAGCGGATGTGCGCCTGGGAGTGTAAAGAGCAAAAGCACGTGTGTGAACACTGGATGTGTTTGTGTGTGCGGACTAGAGCATGTGTGAAGGCATGTGTGAGGGACGTGTGTACTGGCCTGCGAGAGCCCATACACGAAAAATGAGCATGTATGACGCTGTGTGTGCACCAGTGGGTGTGCGAGCACGTGTGCACTAGCGTGTGTGGGGCGTGGGCCCCCGGCCCCGGGGCCCAGCGGGAACATCTGTGCGGAGCGGGGAGGCCGCAGAGTGGGCGGCCCCGCGTGTGAGTGTGAGCGCGCGGGAGAGTGCGCGGGAGCGCGGGCGCGCCGCCGACCCCCCGCCTGGGCAGGAGCCGGTTGCCATGAGAACGCGCCGCGGCCCGAGTTAATCATTTCCTGTGGAAAGTGTGCGGGAGGGGCGGGAGCGGGGCGGGCCGAGGAGGCGGCGGCGTGGAGCTGCCTCCCGCCGGCGGGCCGGGTCGGCCGAGCCCCGGGCTCTGCGGCGACGCCGGGATCCTGCCTTCGCCAGGCCGGTGAGTCGGGGACCGGGGCGGGCGGGGGGCGGGCTGGGCTCTCGGGGTCCGCCCGGCCCACCGTTCCGGGTGCCGCGTCCGGGCCCGCCCTGCCCGCAGGACCCCCGCCCCTGCCCGGACCGCTGCGGGGCGCGGGGAAGGCCGGGCCCGGGAGAAGCAGCCCTGCGTGGTCGCCCGCCGCCCCCCTGCGCCGATCAGCCGGAGCCGAGGACCTTGCCCACAGCACGGCTTGGGGCGGCACGTCCCCTGGGGTCGCAGCAGCCTCGGGACCCCCTTTCCGATCTCTTTGGCCCGGGAGAGCAGAAACAGACCTGGGAACCTCATGTCCGTTAGGGCCTCCCCCTCCCCTTGCAGAGATTCCCCCTCACCCCCCAGGGATCCCTTGAAGGCTGCAGTTTTGAGCCCTCCCACCACATATGTTCCCTGGGCAGTTCGCTTTCCCCCTCGCAGGGCAGGGGTGGGTAGGCCGGCCCTGAGGTTGGAAGGAGGGCCTGGGCCGGTGCCGTCCTGGGCAGTAGGAAATTGAGCCAGTGACAGCAGCCGTCTGGGGGATCCCAGCAGGGAGGGCAAGCCAGAAGCCACCTCCTTCAACCCCCTGTTGTGAGTTAGAGCAGAACTCTGGTGCAGTGAAGGGCCTGGTCCTGGGAGATTTTAAAGAGGAAGCTGTATTTAAATTCTCAAGTACTCCCCCAACCCCCAGCATATCTTGTCTCAAGGTTGTGGGTCCTGGCCGTCCCTGACCTTTCACCTTCCCTGGGCCACGAGGCTGGGTGAGCAGCTCTCCTTGCCCAGGCGTACTCCCCATGCCCTTGATAAAGTAGCCGTCTCCTTGGCCAGGGAGAGTCATTAGCAAGGAATGCAGCCTCGGAATGGGGCCCTGTATTTGCAGTGTTTGGACTTTAGGGACTTAGGGTGATGAGTTCTGCTGCTCTTGTGGGAGCGGAGGTTTTTGAAGTCTGGGTTGTCCTGGAAGAGCCAGGACCTGTGACTGTGCAGGGGAGGGCCAAGCCCCTGTCCAGCCTCCCTGACCTTCTCTCCCAGGGAGACTTAAGGCCTCCCCAGCAGCAATATCTGGGTACTTGTCAAATCTGTCCTTCAATCATTGCAATATCTCTCGTCTGGGGGAGAGCAGAGGTTGGGGGGGAGGGAGCACAGCAGTTCTATTGCCCTGGCCTAGACAAAGGGGCAAATCTGTCTCCCTCTCCAAGTCAGCCCCTCTGCACTCACTCACCACTGGAGGGAGGGAGATCACTGAAAAATAAAAACTTTGAGCTCCTTATATACGCCAGCGTTGTTCTGAACACTTTATATATGCACTGTCTAATTCTTGTACCAACCCTGTAAGGTGGAGTTCTCCCCACTTTCAGATGGAGATAATGAGGCACAGGGAGACAAAATAATTCTCCCAAGGTCACACATCCAGTAAGTGGCAGAGCTGGGTCATAGCCACTCCACTCCACGTCCCCATTGTCCCACCCCGTCCCCATTGTCCCACCCCGTCCCCATTGTCCCACCCCGTGAGTCCTAAGTTGGCAGAAGCCCCAGCCTTGGGCTTGTTTGAGTCCTGGATTCTTTGACCTTCCCACCCTACTGGCTGCTAAATTCAGCTGCTTTTTCCTCTTCAGGATCTTGCACACACCCTTCCTCTTTCTTCCTGCTATCTTCCTGGCTGCCTCTCCAACTTCCCTTCCAGAAAGTCACAAAAGTATTGTCTCCTCCTGTCTCTGTCCCTCAGACTTCACTGATCTCTTTAACAGTCTTCTCTCTCAAACGTGGAATCAACCTTCAATGCCCTTCTCACCTTTCCAGGAGCTTGGCATGCAGGTGGAGACTGTCTCTCTCCCTCTTTGCCCCATTAGGCCATTGGTCCTCGGGGATGGTTGTGTGCCCAGCTCCGTGCCAAGCAACCTGGAGGAAAGGGCATCTGGCTCTTACCCCTGGTTCCTTCTGCTCCATACTGGTCCATCTTTGTTTCCTCAATGGAGCTGGCCCACATATTTGGATTAGCCTCTGTCCCATCCTTTGGCCCACAGTCCAGTAACACTGTACCCAGAAGCCTCCTCCAAGTTGTCTTCCTCGGTCAGGGAAGGCAGAGTGCATGAATCCTTGGCCAGTAAGCCTGGCATTCTTCCAGAGCTTCGCTGTGTGAACTGTGGTCACCAGATCTTCCGCTACCCATCCCTGTACTCAGACTTCTTTTGCCTCTCCCTGATTCAGTCATTCCTGGCCCTGTCCACCCAGCAAGCTCGGATCCCTCCTATCCTATGTACCATATCTTCTCAATCAGCCTTCCCTCCTCACCCTAGCCCAACTTCCCCACGGAGAAGGAAGCAGCTGCTTCCTTTAGCCCTGTGCACCTCTTGGGCCTACCCAGGTCTGCCCTCTGCCCAGCTCCATTGATGGGCTCCCTTCTAGAGCCCCCAGGGCTTTCTTCCAGTTTGACCTCCCCATGGCCTTGTTAGCTGGAAACTGACCATCCTCTCCTTCCCCCCTCACCGTCCGGTCACGTGTGAGGACTCTGCACCTGCCTGGTGGTGTCGACACCTCTGACCGTCCTTCTCCAGCTTTCCTTACCACCCAGAGTGAGCTCTGTGCTTGGTTATCTTTGGTGATTGGATCCTCACCTGTGGCACTTGGACTGTCGTTAGCCTCCCAGCTCTGAATCCCCAGCCTTGCTCTTTGCCAGGCTTCGGCCCGGGCTCGTGTGTACATGTGTTTCAGGGCCTTCACCTGTCAAGCCATTGCCAGGGGTCTGGTGTGGGTGTTGTTCCAGCACCAGGCTGGGGGGGAGGGGGCTGCACCAATGACTGTGCTGTGGGCCCCACCATGGAGAACCAGAGCGGGTCAGGGGAGTGGACACTGTTCAAATAGGTAATCTTTCCTGTCTGGTAGAAAGCAGTCTGCGGCCCAGGTGGCGCCATCAGGAAGTTCTTGGGTGCCTCGAACTCCATTTTAAAACCAAAGCAGGGGCGCCTGGGTAGCGCAGTGGTTAAGCGTCTGCCTTCGGCTCAGGGCGTGATCCCGGCGTTATGGGATCGAGACCCACATCAGGCTCTTCCGCTATGAGCCTGCTTCTTCCTCTCCCACTCCCCCTGCTTGTGTTCCCTCTCTCGCTGGCTGTCTCTCTCTATCAAATAAATAAATAAAATCTTTAGGAAAAAAAAAAAAAAACCAAAAGCAAAGTCCGCATTGCCTCTCTGAGCTGACTTGGCGTCCTCTGTTCCTGGCATCACTGTCTGAGTCTGGGACTGTAGCCGGGTACTTTAAATGCCCTCACAGCTGCTTTACACACCATAGGTGTTCAATAAAGACTCGTGTAGGGAATGCTTCAAATCTGTTCTATTCGTCTGCTCAGTTCATGAGGGACCTATGCAGCTTGCTTGCTTGCTTGCTTGCTTTTTAAAAAAATATTCTAAAAATTTATTTTAGAGAGAGCTCAAGCAGGAAGGACAGAGGGAGAGGGAGAGAAAATCTCAAGCAGACTCTATGCTAAGTGTGGAGCCCCAGGCGGGTTCTGATTTCACGACCCTAAGCCAAAACCAAGAGTCAGCCACTTAACCCACTGCACTACCCAGGTGCCCCCGCCATGGGGCTTTCTATTCAGACCAGTGCTCCCCACCCCCACCCCCACCCCCTCCTCCCATACCACCTGGTGCCTCTCTGCATCCTGTTCAGATCATGAAGGTTTGCTGAAGTGCTTACCTCCCTCCTGACAGGGAGCTCTGAGGCCCCATCTCTCCTGATCAAAGAGACCCCTCGCAGGTGCCTGGCACACAGCAGATGCCAGATAAATAATTATTAGATGAAGAAGCAATGAATCGTTGTATCTTACTGCCTGCCAAGTTGTAGGCACAGAGTGGAGGCTAGTTGAATAGACTAGATAGAGTGGACTTTAAGAGAATTTGATATATATGTCTTTCTTGTCACTGGCCACAGTCAGGCCCCTTCTGATTAGAGTTCTGGAGATGCTGTTGACTTGGGCTGCCTCCCTATGGGGCTGTGACCTGGCACGTCTTCAGGCTGCCAGGCTTCCAGGGGAGGGGCTGAGATGTGAGGGCTCCACAGCGTGCTGCAGATGCACCTGATGGGCTCCTCACCCACTTCTGAGCCTCCTTACTTGGGTAAAAGCACCTTGAAACGGTGAGGGGCTCTGTGTCATCCCGCAAGCTCAGGGATCTTTGCTGGGGGGTGGAGGTGGCATTGGAGTTGGGGCTGCCGCTCCGGGTAACAGGTGACCCTGTTGCAGGCAGGCTCTGATCTGTCCCCCAGCTGCAGCCGGCTCAGCCTCGCCTCCCCTGTTCTGTCCGCAGGCCGCCCGGCGCCCGGAGGAGGCCGCTGAGCCCCGGGCCATGGTCCCGTCTCGCCGGCCGTGGAACCTGGGAGCCACGCCCTCGCTGCGCGGCCTGTGGAGAGTGGGCCGGGCCGGGGAGCCCGAGCCGGGGATGGCTCGCCCCGCCCCCGCCAGCCCGGCTGCCCGCCCTTTCCCATACACCGGCCCGGGGAGGTTGAGAACTGGTGAGTCCGCATTTTTAAAATGCCTCTTTATTTCCCTTCCTTCCTCCAGATAGCAGAGATGAGGCCGGGCTTTCTCGCAAGTTCCTAGGCTCAGTCAGAGCTGTCAGGTAATTACAGGGTGCCGGGCAGCCCGCGGGCTGGCGCGGAGTCGCAGTCGGGGCGTCAATCTCGCCGGCGCTCTTGCCCCGCGCTCGCCCGTAAAGAGAGGTCCCGGACGCCGAGTTAAACTTCAACGCGGTTTCTGGAGCAGGGGGACAACGCCGCCCAAACCACGCGATCTCCACCCGGCCGGGCGGGGGGCGCTCCGCGGCGGCGCGTCCTTGGTCCCTGGCCGAGCGCTCGCGGTCTCGCTCCGGTTTCTGCCCGCGGTTGGTAAACAAGGTAGGTGAAGTGGCCGCCCGGTGCCCTGCGCGGCACTGACACTTGATCTGCCGGCCGGCTCGCGGGGGACACGAGGAGCCGACCCAGGCTGCCACGGAGCGTAGCTTAGGCGAGTTTGGGTGCCCTGCGCTTGGTTTCAGGTGCCATCCGGGGCGGCTCCTGTAAGGTCCCGACAGCAGGTGGGCAGTGAAGGAGTCCCTGAGTGCGGACCCTCGCTGTCCCCCCCCCCCCCGGGGAGCTGTCAACACCAGCTCTCCTTTCTGGGTCATGTCCCCTGGTACCTCACACGCCAAGAAGTGAATGGCACATCTGATTTCCAGTGCCGGCTGTATCATCGGGTCCGGGGAGCTGCCCCATGACTGTCTCCCAAGCTGAGCTTGGGGAAGTTCTGGAAGTGTGGAGGGAGAGAGGGGTCTTCAGTCAAAATGTGTTGAGGAGCTTGCTGTCTGTTATTCCTTGACCTACAGAGAAAGGGGTTTAGATTACCACCCTGTCTGAGCTAGCAGAGTCCCTTTGGGCCATCAGATTCAAGCCCCCCCCCCATGTACAGAAGGGGAAACTGAGGCCCAGAAAGGGCACACAGCAAACTTCAGTTCCTTCTCTCCCACATTTGTGCCACTGGTGGCCGCCAGAGCGGTACCCTCCAAAGTCTCTCTGCAGAGGACAGGTGAGGCTGGGGATGGCCTGGAGTCTCTGGGAAAAGCTTGGGCTTTTAGGTCGAGTAGCCTCAATTGTCTGGAAGGGGATGAAGATGGCCTCTACACCACAAGGTTTTCCTAAGATTACAGATGTAATATGAATGGGTATTGCTTTTCTGAGGAAAAAAAAGAAAGAAAGAAAGAAAAAAGGAAAGAAAGAAAAAAAAGAAAGAAAAGAGGGAAAAAAACAAGCAAAAGACAAAAGTGTTCGTTTGGAAAACTAAAAAAAAAAAACACTCAAAACTAAAAAACTAAAAAAATTTTCAAAAAACTAAAAAAAAAAGCCACTCAATAGAAAACACAGAAAAGTATAAAAAAGAAAATAAAGATCACCTATAGGCTTGTTACTGGACACTTTCTGTGCTCCTTCTGGTCTTGTGTATGTGGGCATGCACGCGCATCGGTCTGTTCCATGAGTATTATGAAGATTATGTGACCATACAGACTTACCCACTTTTACAATTTAAGACAAAGGTCATATGAAATCCCGTGGGTGAAATGCTAAGCAGAGTGCCTAACACTGCGTAGGGTTTCAGCCAGCTTGGTCACCCCTGGCCCCTCCGCCCCCACCCCCACTCTTAGCTCTGCCTTCAGAGGGACAGGCGAGCAGAGGGTAGGTTAGCCCGTGGGATTGCGGTCCCGGCTCAGTGTGACCCTGGGCACATTATTCACCCTCCTCGGTTGTGGTCCTAAGGGCCTGCATCAGTGGCCACTTTCTGTGTGCCCGGCACAGAGTGAGCGTGTTAACATGTGTCCTTCCATGGAACCCTCACCCCAGAACTAGGAGCTTGGTTCCTTATCCCCACACTATCGACAAGGAAACTGAGGATCGGGCAGGGCAGTAAGGCCCTGCTGGGGGGTTGAAGTGGGGTGCATGGGATATCCATACCACGGTCAGCTCTCTCCCCGCTCCAGTGAGGGAGGCAGTGTGTCAGAGGCTCGAGGGGATGTGCTTTAGCTGGTCCTCAGTATGCTTTTGGAGGCTGCAGGGACCAGGCCTCCCAGCACAGGGTTGGTGTTTAGGAAGGCAGGGGAGCAGTTGCCACCTAGAGGCGGCCTTGGTAATAAAGCCATGGCCCTGGGGCTCCTGTGAAGATGAACGCAGCCAGGTTGGCATAGGCTTCCCTTTGCTGCTCTCTGGAGAGGGTGTTCATGAGCAAGTGCCAGCCCCAAAAGCCACTGTGGAGGGCGGGGAGCACCCCCCCCCCCCCGCCTCAGAGGCCTCGGGTGCCTTCCCAAAGAGAAGCTCGGGTGGCTTTTGGGAAGAGGGGAGCACAGCCCCTGCCTGGTGCCAGGCCTTCCCTCCGAGGCGGTCAGGCGTGTGAGGGCGTGTGAGTCCCTCCTGGCTGCGCCTGGGCCGGCCCGGAGTGTGGGGAAGCAGGGCTCAGCCACGGCCCCAGCCAGGGGTCCTGGCCGGCAGCCTTCAGCCAGGGGCCTAGCATCTTACCTGTATTCTCTGTCCTGGGACAGGGCGTGGAAAAGACACCCCAGTCAGCAGTGACGAGGACTCTGGCGTCCGAAGTGCCGCTCGACCGGCCCTAGCTCAGTGCCGAGCCCTCAGCGTGGACTGGGCTGGCCCTGGGAGCCCCCACAGGCTCTACCTGACCGTGCAGGTAAGCACCGGGGCCTTCGGAGCCTTCTGATCTTCACGGGCCGGGCCGGGCTGGCGGGCCTCAGCTCTCTGAGCTCTGCGGCCGGGCCCCCAGCAGGCCGTGTGGGGAGGAAAGCACAGAGAGAGCCGGGGACCTGCCTTGTGCCTCTTTGCTGAGCGCCTCACGGCACATCCGCCCTGAGCCTGCGCGGATGGAGCAATTTGCTTTATTAGGTTATCTTGGGGAGAATCTCACAGGAGATGACAGAGACTTTTCAGCCACACCCCGGCTGAGGTGTTAAAGTGAGAACTGTGGGACCTTCGCTGAGAAGCTGTTAATTCCCACTCGAGCATGTTTGCCCACGGGGCAACACTAAGACAAATTTTACATATATTTGTGTACTTGGTCATAGAGATAAAACATGATAGTAATAAGAACTACTGTTTGCTGGACACGGACTTTCTACCAGACACTGATGCCATGTGTTATATGTCTCACATCAGTACTCAACAATCTCAAGATATGGGGTTGTGTGGATGAAGGAGGCTCAGAGACAAACCGAATGCCTCCCATAGTCCTGTGTCTTGGAGAAATCCACTAATAAGAGTTGGGTGTTTATGTATTTTTCCTATGTAACCACTTAAGTATATTTATTTATATACAAATTGTATTATTTGTCTGTACATACTGTTCTGTGACTAGCTCTTTCAGCAGTACCTCTTGGTGATTTCTTCATGCATGTCACTAGACGGAGAACTCGCTCATTCTCTTAAACTGCTGCAGCATATTCCGCTTCAGGGTTTACCATAAATTATCTAACCGGTCCTCTGTATCCTTTCTGATTGCGATGAGCTCCTTAAATATCTACGCATCCAAGCAGCTATGGCTTGGAGCGATGTCAGGACAGTTTAGGCGCTGCACATTTTAAATGAATACATTTGTTAACCGATATTTACAGAGTGCCTCTGTGCCAGGTGCTGGCCCAAACAAAGCGGAGAAATAGACCTGACAGTCTGGATGAAGGACCAGAGTTATTTGGGGGTGCTGTGAAGGCCCCCTGCCCAAGAAGGATGGTACATGAGAGGGCTCACGTTGAAGGGACATGGGCAAATGGGGGGCAGGACGGAGTGTGGGAAATCCAAGTGCCCTTTCAGGGCATATCCTCCTTCATACAGATGGAAGTCGTGGGCCCAGGCGGTGTGTGGCCCCAAGTCCTGATCTGAACATGGCCCAGGGTTTCATGTTGCTTCAGAGGCCGTCTTGGGCTCCAAGGCTTTTCTCAACCCTTTTCGTGTGGTTCATGTGCAAACTGAGCCAAACGGTCCTTCTTTTATCTTACGGTCTGCAAGAAAAGCAGGTCTGGTGTGAGAACAGTTAAAGAAACCAGAGGACCCATTTTTTTTTTTTCTCTGACTTGAGCCATTGGTAGTTAAATCGGGAGGTGGTCAGAAACCGGCTGCCTTGAGTTGGGCGGTGACTCTCTTCTTGAATTTTGATTATGGGGTGTTGGGTTGTGGTTGCTGCCGAGTCCTGGGGTCAGCAGATCTACTGGGAATCTCTGAGAAGCTCCTGTCAGCAACCAGTTTCCATGTTGGTGTTCTTCTGGGCCCCTGCGAAGCTGCATTATGTTTATAGGCACTTGGAGGTCAGGGCTGTGGGGCTGAAGGAGGGCCCTAGGCACCGTGGGGTGACCTGGTAGGCTTAGGGAACCTCCCCCCTGCCCCAGCCTCTCAAGTAGTTAAAACCTGAGATGCTCCTTCTGGAGGCACTGCAGAAATTCCCAACACCCCCCCCCCCCCACCCGGCTGCCCTTCCTGTGGCTTGGCCAACAGGCCAGAAATAGTGTAACCTTTGCTCTGGTCGGCAATTGGAAACTCCCAGCTGCTGCCATTGCCGCCACCGCTGACAAGCCTGCTTGTGATGGAGTGGCAGTTGGTCAAAGGGTGGGGACCAAATAAAGTCAGGGGGGGTTAGTTTTCCTACATAGAGATTGTGCTCACCACCGTCCCTCTCAAGTAGGACGTGAGGTCGAAAGAGGGAGTCACACGTGAACAACTGATGTGGCTTTCTCTTTCTTTTCTCTGTTTGGGTTACAAAAGTAATAATGAAAAAAACAACAACAAGGAAAAGTACAGAAAGAATATAGTGCTGAGGGCTCTCTGCCATTGGGTTCTTACTGTGCGCCAGCCGCTTTGAGAACTTTGCACACGTTCCAGCAGTTACCCTTCAGGCCGGCGGCATCAGGGGTCTGATAACATTTCTATTTTAAGAATGGGGAGAATGAAGCTTCAGGGAGGGACAGGAACTCGCCCAGAGCCGCACAGCTCACACGAGGCACAGCCAGGCTTCATGCCCGGCCCTTTCCGACTCCAGACTCGGAGCATTCTGTTATAATTTTATTTTTATTTTTCTTTAAATTTTATTCACATTCAATGAATTAACATATAGCGTATTATTGGTTTCAGAGGTAGAGTTCAGTGATTCATCGGCTGTATGTAACACCCAGTGCTCATCACCCCAGGAGCCCTCCTTCATGCCCGTCACCCAGTTACCCCATCCCCCCACCCCCTCCCCTCCAGCAACCCTCAGTTTGTTTCCCATAGTTCAGAGTCTTATGGTTTGTCTCCCTCTCTGATTTCATCTTATTTTATTTTTCCCTCCCTTCCTCTGTGATCCTGTTTTGTTTCTTAAATTCCACTTATGAGTGAGATCCTATGATCATTGTCTTTCTCTGACTTTCTCTGACTTATTCCACTCAGCATAATACCCTCTAGTTCTGTCCACCTCATTGCAAATTGTAAGATTTCGTTTTTTGATGGCTGAGTAATATTCCATTACGCACACGCACCCCCCCCCCCACATCTTTATCCATTCATCCGTGGATGGACGCCTGGGCTCTTTCCATAGTTTGGCTATTGTGGACATTGCTGCTGTAAACATTGGGGTGTAGGAGCCCCTTCAGATCACTATGTTTGTATCGTTTGGGTAAATACCTGGTAGTGCAATTGCTGGGTCGTAGGGTAGCTCTATTTTTAGCTTTTTGAGGAACCTCCATTCTGTTTTCCAGAGTGGCTGCACCAGCTTGCGTTCCCACCAACAGTGTTAAGAGGGTTCCCCTTTCTCGGAGCATTCTTCTAAACAGAGCGTTTGTCTTTTGTCTCAGATACAGCAAGCACAAGGACACACAGAAATGTCTGTAGGGGCGCCTGGCTGGCTCAGTCGGGAGAGCATGCGACTCTTGATCTTGGGGTCATGAGTTCGAGCCCCATGTTGGGTGTAAAGATTACTTAAATAAAACTTAAAAAAATAAAATAAAATATGTCTGTAATCCCCCTTCCCGGATAATTTCCATTGACATTAAAAAATAGAACACTGTAGATGCTTATAAGGCTGAAAACACAAATGCCAAGAAAAGGTTCAAAATGAAATGTCAAGACTCCTTTCCCTTTTCCCCCACATTGTCACGGTTGACTTTCTTTTTACTTGCCCAAAAGTTTAAATGAGGCACGTTTCTCCTCCTCGCTGCTGTGTCACCTGACCTCCCAGAGAGAACCATTGTCTATATAGTTCCCAGATTTTGGGTTTTTTTGAGGCCTGTTTTATTTGTCTTATCGTCAGATGGTATTGCCCTCTACATCTGCTTCTGCAGCTTACTTTGGATGTCTGTGTGCGCTGCAGGTGATTTTCTCTGGATGATTCTTTCTGTCCCTCCCCCTCTCTCTCCGGGCCTGTCCGCTGGCCTGTTCTACCTCAGCCTTCTGTGCCTCGGTTTCTCCTTGACCAGGAGATGGGGGGTGGGGCCTGGCCTTCCCCTGCTCATGTGCATCCGTGTGCCCCGCTCCTGGCAGTCCCGAGCTGGTGCCGTCTGTAGGTGGGGCAGCTGACATCATGGGGGAAGTTGTGCCTGGTGGGGCCGGACAGCCCTGTGAACGGTGGGCCCATGGGCCTGAAACAAGCAGGTCGCTGCCCTCGTGACTCACACCTCACAGAGCCCGCAGGGACAGCCCAGTGAGCTTCACGTGAGGACGTCTAAGTGCCCGAGAACCTTCTTCTCTGGTGCAGATGGCTGGCTGCCAACGGGGGCCAAGAAAATGCGCCGCCACTGTCTTGTCATGACCTCTGGGCACATTTCTTCCAGACCCCAGGCCTCATTGTCCTCACCCACTCACACAGCGAGCGATGGATCCGTGGGCCCGGGGTGCTCACCAGCTCCAGGAGCACACCATCTTCAGGCTCGGGGGGGTCCCCTCCCCACTGCAGTCCCCTTCACGTGAGGATTCTGGTTGTGTCTTGGCAGCAAGCCCTGCTGGACAAGGGGTGCGAGAACAAGAGTCAGGGGACGAAAGAAGAGAAGCTCGTGAAGAGGCAGGCGCCGGCCCCCAGGCAGGACCGGGAGGCCCAGGAAGCTGGTGGCACCATGAATGTAGAGAAAACAGGTAAAGGAGGCCTGCCCACCAACCTGGAACAGCCCTCGCTGAAGCTGGCACTGGAAGGGAGGCTGCTGTGGCATTTGAGCGGTCCCCATATGCTGTCCTCTGCACCTGGAGGTGGCCCAGCCAGATCGTGGCCACCTGGACTTGGAACTCAGAGACCCCAGCCGCCCACCCCCACTCCAGGGATGTCTCCGTCCCAGTGCCACCAGGGCCCCACCCAGTGATGAGAGGCCCATGTGGGCTGGGGTTGAATTTCCCTGCTTTTTGTCTTTTCCCAGTGCCTGTCAAAAGCAGGCCAGGGGTGGCAGCCTCAGAGACGCCACAGCCCGCAGAGAGAAGCCTGAACACAGCCCCTTTTCTGTGGATCCACCGGGGACCCAGAAGCTCTAGGACAGGGTTTTACCCTGCTGCCGCAAGGCTGGGATAGAGGAGCTGGTGGCTCCATTCTTCTCTGGCCAGGATGACTGGTTCTGGAAGATTCTATGGGCCCCCTTTGTGGGGTTCCCTAGTGGGAAGCCTGAGCCCAGCAGTACTTGGGAAAAAGCATCCTCAAGGAGCCCAAGGGGACAGCCAAGAACATGTGGAGAAAAAGCTTTCTCTTGCTTTCTTCCTCCCGTCACCACGGGTTAATTGGTGTTTCTGAACCTTCTGTGTGGTGGAAAGAGCCAGTGCCTTCTCTGGGGTTGTCCCAGAGCTGCAGTTGCCTGTCTGGCATTCAGGGGCAGGTGCCGGGGTCTGGCCGAGGTGTGGGCAGACGGGCCTTGGGAAGGGGTGCACCGTCCAGCCAGTCAGGTTGGCTCTCCTAATTTGTGGAGAACAGAGAGAGCAGCTCCTGTGAAGAGTGGGGACTGAGTCTTGTCAGTGGGGCCAGGGCCGGACCTCAGTGTCCCTGTGCCTGAGTGGCCGTGAGGGGCAGTGAGCAGGCGGGGTCTCTGAGGCACACTGTCTTTTGAAAACTTGCACTGACAACTGCCTCACTAAGAGAGGCACGCAGCCTTCTCAGCGCCAAGCCCGTCCAGTCCCTCGTCCCCAAGTGCCCTTTGATCTCACCTTTCCCTGCTCCTCTGAACTCCCTAACTTCTTCAAGGTCCTTTCTCCCCCAGCAAGTGCTCTCCAGGCCTCGTTTCAGCACCCCTGGCTGCGCCCCTGTGCTGAGGTCAGGTTGAAGCCCTGTGTGGGCTCCAGGGGTGTCTCAGAACCTTCTCAGTGTCCTGGACAAGAAAAACGACTCCATGTCGCATCCCAGCCCTGTGGCCTGTTGAATGACACTCCCTTCTATGCATCCCTCAAGGATTCCAGGCTCCTTTTCCAAGGTTGCCTCTGTGGGCAAGGACCAATGTCCCCATTTTGCATAGGAGGACCCCAGGGGCCCCGCCCTCCCATCTCGTAGGCGGCAGAACTAGCTCTCGGGACTGGAGTCTAGTGTGTTCCCTACCACGCCATGGCAGTCTGCAAAGGGCTGAGGGCCATGCTGGTCACATGCTGCTCATGGCAGCCCCGTGTGCAGGCCTGGAAGCATCCGTCTGACCTCACTGTCTCTGGAACAGAGCAGAAGCTTGGCCAGCTGTGTGTGATACAACACCTGCTTCGTCACACACAGGCCTCACGGCCGGGGCCACTAGCCAGCCGGTGACGCGCCCGCCCCAGCTCCCTGCAGGGGCTCGAGTCGCAGCTATTCCAAGGGCCTGCGAGAAAGGGAAAGGCCAGCCTGTGTGTTCTTCACCTGCTCTCTTGAGAGTGGCACCTTCGGCTTCATAGGCTCCACCGTCCTGGGGAAAGGGCTGATACACCCGCCCAGCCCGAAAGCTCTGTTTTGGCCTCTCTTGAGTCTCAGTGAGCGCACTTGCTGCCTCCTGGTGGGTCGAAGCTGCCAGTGGGGTGTGTGACTTCAGGCACAGAGTCTGGGAGCCTCCGGGAGTCCTGCCTCCCAGCCGTGGCTCCTGGGGGGTAGTGTGGGGGAGCCCGGAAGCCCTGCTGCTCTGAGGAGGCCTGGAGTCAGCAGGTGCCACTTGTCACACTAAACTCTTGGAAGCACCTTTCTGCCTCCTGGGGCTTTGGCCAGGTCCCCCTTTGGGCTACCCGAGGGGAGAGGCAAATCTCCTGCCCTTACACCCTCTCCTCTGCCCCAACCCCGCCCCCCGCCCCCAGCTCCTTGCCAGCTCCCCTCCTGCGGAGACGGTGACCATTCTTGGTGTCCTCCAAGCAAGCTGTGACACGCATCCCAGGCCCTATGAGCAGGTCATGGCCCTTGATTCTGTGTCTTTGTCCTTCCGTCCGTCTGTCTGTCTCTCTCCTGCTCCTGGTGACAGGACAGTGGAAGGCCGTGAGAGGAGGAGGACTCAGGCTGAGGCACCGCCCCCCCTGGTATTTATCATTCCTCGTGCCCGTGCGGTCCCTGTGCTCAGCGCAGGTGTCGGCCCTGGAGCGGGCCTGGCTGTGTTCTGCTCACACGCTGTGTCTGTGTCCGTGTGTCCTGGTCTGGCTGTCCTTTGCACCCTCATACCCACCCCTCACCCCTTCTCTGTGCGCGGTGACCACTCCCTGTGGATGTCAGGGGACGGGCTGGGGAGCCTCTGTCTCTAGAGGGGGTTTGGGGTTAAAGAAATCGTATTCTCCCAAGAATAGTGTTTTCTGGGGGAGAGAACCCCAGACTCTTCATCAGATGTTGCCAGAAGCCGTGTCTCTCTCAGCTGTGATTCCTTGCGGCCTGGCTGTGGAGAGGGGACAGCCCATCAGACCTAGGGCACATGCTTTGAGGGGTATAGGGTGAAAGTTGCTTTCCTCAGTCCTAATCCACGCGATTGTGTGTCCCAGAAGCTGCCCGCGGACGTGGCTCCCTCTAGGGCAGGCCTGGAGCCCCTGGCTCACACACGCTGCTGCTGCCCTCGGCTTGCACTCCCACCCCATCCCCGATGGTCTGCCCTGCCCCGATGGCCCCCTCTCCTCATCCGGGGTGGCTCCTCTGCTGTTCCGCTGATTGGCCACTACTTTGCTCATAGGTGGGCGGCTCTTTGGCAGCGGGAGGTGTTCGAGCCTGGCGGGGTCACCAGGTGCGGCCCCCATGGTGCATAGGATGGTGGAGGCCATGTCCCAGCTGCAGGAGGAGAAAGCCCGGCTGCAGGAGGAGCTGGCAGCCCTGCAGGAGAGGCTGGCTCTCCGAGACAGTGACCAGCAAGCCACATCCACCCAGCTGCAGAACCAGGTACCTGGGGAGGAGGGGACGGGCAGAGGCCACTGCCCATCGTGGAGCAGGTCAGAGGGCACTGCTTGGGGCCCCTGGAACGAACCCACCGGGCCACTGGCACTTGGAACAGATAGGGTCCCCTCCCTTGGCTCAGGGACGCACGAGAGGGCAAGGTGGCAAGAGTCAGAGGCCTGGGTCTCCCCTTCTGCTCCTCCTCGTGCCCCATTCCTCGTGCTTCCCAGGTGCCTGAACCGACCTCTCCCGAAGTGCAGGCTGCGTGTGCAGATGTGAGTGGAGCGGGGAGGTTCTGGCATGCTGCCAGCCCTACGGCTGCTGCGGGGTCTACCCTGTCGCACTACCAGGCAGTCCGAGTAGACAAAAGTCACTGCAGAGGTCACCCCAGAGAAGGCTGGTAGGAGAGGAGAGGCTGGTGGGAGTGCGCATGGGAGGAGGAGCTCTCAGACTTCTGGAAGCCAGGGAGAGCCTCAGGTGTGTGCTGGCAAGCGCTGTCACCTTCCTCGCTTGTCCAGAAGGACAGGTGCCGACTCGGAGCTGCATGCCCTCTGGGGCTGACCATGGGTCCTCCTCCCCCACCTGCATGTGGGCCCTGAGGCCCCTGTCTGGGGGCTCAGCTCCCCCCAGCCATGGTCAGTGTCTGTCTTTTGTGTCTGTCCGGCCTTCCCCACTTCCCCAAGGCCCCCCACCCTGTCTCTACATCATCTCTGCCTCGGATCCGTGCCCTGAACTCAGGGCCTAGGGTTCTGTGCTGAAAGCCCTGTCTTCAGGCGGGGCCTAGCTCTTCTCTGTGGCGCCCCAGCATGCCGGCCTTCTGCTTGGGGGAACATCACTGAATATCGTGACTTGTTCTTGCTTCCAGGGAGCCGCAGATTACTTTCATGCGTTTTCTTCCAGCGTACAGGTGTGTCCTTTTCTCAAGAACTACCTGTTTTGACTGCCTGCCCCTTGCTGAGTTAGGTGGGCCTCCTTGAGGTGTCCCTAGTGCCCCTGTCTCCCTCTGAGACACTGACGCCATTATTTGCTGCCTCCAGGCCTGTCTGCCTCACTGTCAGGGGCTCCTCTCCACCGCGGGGTAACACACCAGTTTTGTGTCTCTGTTGCCTCCTGCAGCGCCCCTCTGCCTCACTCTCTCAGATGTTTGCAGAGGGCCTGGTATGCACTGGGCACCAAGCTAACCACTGGGGACGTCCAGGTGCGCAGGCACGCCCTGGCCTAGGGAGGCTGTGGTCTAGGGTCTAGGCGAGAACAGACATTTGGTATATGCACCCGTGTTAAGTTAAAAGAGTAACGAGGGCTGTGCAGGTGGGCACACACAGGGCATGAGGGCTTGTACCAAGGCCTTTGTCCGGGACATCAGGACCTTTCAGGGAGGTCAGGGACAGCCTCCTTGAGAAAGTAGTGCTGGAGCAAAGCAGAGGAAGTGGGTTCTAAGCTGAGAGAACAGTCTGTGCAAAGGGACTGTGGCAGGAGGAGCAAGATGAGTATAGGGGCAGAACAAAGGTTTGGGTAGCCCTGTGGGGCTGGGGGCTGGTCCAGGGCTCACACCCTGCAGCATGTGCCTGGTCCGTGGCAAGAGCTTAGCAGCAGCTCTTCTTTCCCTGACCTTCTCCAGGTTAGGCTGTCCTGGCACTTCATTTTTGAAAAAGTCTTTAAAAGTCTTTTTTTAAGGGCTTTACTGAAATATAATTCGCATACCATAAAATTCACCCCTTTGAGGTATACAATTTAAAGTTCTTAAGTATATTAGGACGGTGATGTGGCCATCACCGCCATCTAATTTCAGAACGTTTTCATCCCCCTCAACAGGCCTGTTTAGTCACTCCCCCGCCCCTTCCCCCCACAACCCCTGGCAACCAGGGGTCTGCTTTCTGTCTGTATGGGTTTGCCTTTCCTGAACATTTCATAGAAACAAAGTCATAACAATATGTGGCCTTTCATGACTTTGAACAAATTTTCAAAAAATTTTTTCTTTTACTTTTTTATTTTTTGCAAAGATTTTAATGTATTTATTTGAGAGAGAGAGTGAGAGCAGGTGAGACTGGGGAGGCAGAGGGAGAAGCAGACTCCCCACTGAGCAGGGAGCCTAGTGCGGACCTCGAGCCCCAGACCCTGACATCGTGACCTGAGCCGAAGGCAGATGCGTAGCGGACTGAGCCACCCAGGTGCACCACTTAGCAAAATCTACTTGCTTTTTACAGGGGAAGTTGAAGGTGAGGCTTCTCAGCTTTTTTGGGGTCTTTGTGCCCCGGCTTTCCAGACCATCCCAGCCCCTGTCCTCTCCCATCCCCGGCTCCCCTGGACGATTGGGAGAATTTCAGATGGTTCCTCATCTTTGCTCGTGTTTTACCCTTGAACTTGCTCACTGCCAGTTCTTTCCTGAAAATCTCGGGGGATGCTCCTGGGGCTCCGGGTCTTTGGGCTCCTCTTCGGAGGGTCCAACACTGTAGAGCGGTGTCCAACCACATGGGCCAGGAGCCGGGTTCAAATCCTGACTTTGGGCACTACTCAGTTAGCTGTGTGACCTTGGGCTGGTTAATTACCACTCTTCACCTCAGTTTCCTCATCTGTGAAATGGGCATCATAGCACCTGATGAGATGAGCCAATAGTGTTGGTGTTGCTGCCACCACCACCATCTGTACTGGGAAGAGCTTTGGATTTGGAATCACGTGGATTCTAGTCCTGGCCGTGCCGTGTTATTGGACAGATCAGTCCTGAGACTGGACAGAAAAACGGGTGGCAGACTGTAAAGTGCCATGCCTCGTGAGCTATCGCTTCTGCGTGCTCTGGTCGCCTGTCGGGCTCACTGTGGTTTGACCCAGATCGACCTTCCTGCTCTTCTGAATGTTGCTCATTTAAGAAAAGAAACGGACAGGCTGCTTCATGCTCTCGGTGCCTTGTTCCCAGCCTCGTCTAGACTCGCCCTCTGAATGCGGCTGCCTTCCCGTGCCGCGCTTCCTGAAGGGCAGGGTAGCCCTGGTAGTTGCATTTGAGGGCCCTGAGGGGGTCCCACAGACCTGAGCTTCAGTCCGACGGCCACCACTTCGCTGTCAGGTGCCCTTGAGCGAGTTGCTCAACTAAGGCTTAATCTCTTGGAATCTCAGTTTTTCTTCCCGGAAAGTGGGGATAATGTACCTACCCCCCAGAATTGGGGGGCTCAAAGTGATGATCTTAGGAAGCCCCTGTGCCCTGCTGGCAAAGCTGACTCAGTAAAGGGGGCTGCTGTTATCCCCGCTGGGACCTGGGCTTGTGGGGGCGGCGGGAGTCTTTGGAGGCGTACCCACTGATAAATGTCAGATGGAGATATTTGTACTGACCGGGGGGCCCAGTGCGCTCCTTGCGGGGAGCAGTCGGACCAAAGTCCTCAGTCTTCAGGCATCCAGCTGACATAGGCCACGGAGGCCACTGGTGTTGGTGTGGCTGTGGCTGGTCTGGATGACCCTCCCCGACATTGGCAACAACAGCCCCGGGCCACATCCTGGTGGCCTCGAGCTCCCCTCTCCTTTGTGGATGTCCCTGGAGCAGCGCGCTGCCCACTCCCAAGGCTCCTGCCAGTGTTCCACGTGCGCGGACTGCACTCCCCCCTCATTGCCCCTGAACCTCAAGATAGAGCCTTAAAAAGTCATGCCCAGAGGCCACAGGCTGGCAGACTAGATCCAGCCTTCAAATGGGTCTTGTTTGCCTGCTTTGTTTCTTTTTTTTTTTAACCATTAGAAACATTGTGATTATACATAACGTAAAATTTACCATTTCAACCGTTTTGAAGTGTACAGCGCAGTGGTATTAAGTATATCCACGCCGCTGTGCAGCCATCAGCACCGTCAGCCCCAGAACTCTTCACCTCGCAAACCTGAGACTGTTCCCATTAAATACTAACCAGCCACTCCCCCACCCCGCTCCCCCAGCCCCTGCCACCCACCGTTCTGCTCTCTGTCTCTGTGAATTCAGCCACTCCTGGTGCTTTGTGTAAGTGGGATCGCAGTATCTGTCTTCTGTGACCGGCTTAGTTCACTCACCATAATGCTTTCCAAGTTCATCCATGCTGTTGCAAATGGCAGGATTTCCTCCTTCTTCTTTTTTTTTTTTTTAAAGATTTTATTTATTTATTTGAGAGAGAGAGAGAGAGAGCATGAGCGGGGTGTGGGGGGAGCAGAGGGAGGGGGAGAAGCTGACTCCCTGCTGATCAGGGAGCCCAGCACAGAGCTCGATTCCAGGACCCCAGGATCATGACCGGAGCCACCCAGGATTTCCTTCTTTTTTAAGGCAAAATAATATTCCATTGTATGGATACACACACTTCGCTTATCCATTCATTCGTCAGTGGACACTGGGTTGCTTCCACATTTTAGCTATTATGAATAATGCTGCTACGACCATGGGTGTGCAGATATTGCTTCGAGATATTTTAATTCCTTTTTTGGTAAATACGCCAAAGTGCAATTGCTGGATCATAGGGTAGTTCTAGTTAAAATTGTTTGAGTAATCTACCGTTTTGTCCTCCACACTGGGTACGCCATTTTACATTCCCACCAGCAGTGCACAAAGGTCCCAGTTTCTCCACATTCCCAGCAATATCTGTTATTTTCTGAGGGTTTTTTTTAAAATCCTAGCCATCATAATGGGTGTGAAGTGGTCTCTTATTGTGGCTTTGGTTTGTAGCTCCCTAATGACTAATGACTTCGAGCATCTTTTCATGTGCTTATTGGCCATGTGTCGGTCTTCATTGGAGAAATGTCCATTCAAGTCCTTTGCCCATCCTGATTGCTTTTTTGTTTGTTTTTGTTTTGTTTTTTTGTGGTTGAGTTGTAGTTCTCTCTATATTCTGAATATTAACCCCTTATCAGTATATGATTTGCAGATAGTTTCTCCCATTTCATGGGTCGCCTTTCTGCCCTGTTTTTGGTGTCTTTTGATGCACAAAAAGTTTTATTGTGATAAAGTCCAGCTTATTTATTTTGTCTTTTGTTGCCTGTGTCGTTGGTGTCCCATCCAAGACAGCACTGCCAAATCCAGTGCCGTGAAGGTTTTCCTCTATGTTTTCTTCTAAGAATTCTATAGTTTTAGATTTTACGTTTAGGTCTTTGCTCTGTTTTGAGTTAATTTTGTCTGTGGTGTAAGGCAAGGGTCCATTCTTTTGCATGTGAACGTACGGTTTCCCAACACCGTTTGTTGGAAAGACTGTCCTTTCCCCATTGAATGGTCTTGGTACCCTTGTCAAAAAGCACTTGACCACATATGTGAAGGTTTATTTCTGGGTTGTCTATTCTATTCCATGGGTCTCTATGTCTGTCTTCATGCCAGTACTTCATTATTTTCGTTGCTTTAGCTTTGTAGTAACTTTTGAAATCAGGAAGTGTAAGATCTCCAACTTTCTCTTCTTTTGCAAGTATATTTTGGCTATTTGGGGTCCTTTGAAATCTCATATGAATTTTAGGATGGATTTTTCTATTTCTGAAAAAAATGTCATTGGGACTTTGATGGGGGTTACATTGAGTCTGATGATCCCTTTGGGTGATACTGACATCTTCAGAATATGACAATCCACGAACATGAGATGTCTTTTCTCTTAAGATTTTTGTTTATTTATTTGAGAGAAAGAGAACGAGAAGGGAGAGGGACAGAGGGAGAGGGAGAAGCAGGCTCCCCACTGAGCAGGGATCCTGATGTGGGGCCCGATCCCAGGACCCCGAGATCACAACCTGAGCCAAAGGCAGACACCGAACGGACTGAGCCACCCAGACACCCCGGGATGTCTTCATTTACCAGTGTCTACTTTAATCGATTCCAGCAACATTTTATAGTTTTCAATGTACAAATCTTTTGCCTCCTTGATTTAGTTTATTCCTATTTTATTCTTTCTGATGCTATTGTAAATGGAAATTTTTCCTAAATTTCCGTTCGGGATTGTTCATTGTTAGTGTGTAGAAGCACAACTGGTTTTTTTTTTTAAAGATTTTTTAAAAAAGGTTTTATTTATTTATTTGACAGAGGGGGAGAGAGCGAGCACAAGCAGGGGGAGCAGCAGGCAGAGGGAGAGGGAGAAGCAGACTCCCTGTGGAGCAGGGAGCCCCATGTGGGGCTGGATCCCAGGACCCCGGGATCATGACCTGAGCCAAAGGCAGACGCTTAACCGACTGAGCCACCCAGGTGCCCTAGTTGTCAATTTTTAAACCTTAGTTAAGTTCATGTAAAAATCTGGACTTCCTATTTTGTCAGAAAATATTGGAAGACGAGGCATCTCTGGGCTGCCATTCCCACGTGGCACCCGCGGCCTGGAGCTTTGGAGCAGCTCCTGCCTTTGCCAGAAGTGAGCGTCCTTCCTCTGGCGCCCCAGCGGGGCCCCGGCCTCCAGCAGCCCTCCTGCCCCACGGCCTGCCTGGCAGCCTCCCTCAGAGACCCTGCTCTACCTGGCCGTTGTTCAGTCAGCATTCTTTCTACGTGCATTTACTGAGCACCTGCTGTGTACCAGCTGCCGTCCTAGGCGCGGGAGTGGGGCACCCACTCAAGAGACAAATATCCCTGCCTTTAGGGGCCTTCATTCTAACAATAGAACTCATTAAGTGCTTTACATGTATTATCTCATTTAATCTCACTTAATCCTGCAGACATTCTCCCAGGGGTAGCCTCATTATCCCGAGGAGGAAAGCAAGAGGCAAGGCCGTGTTGAGACTTCTCCAAGGTCATCCAGGGGGGAGGGTGATGTCTGTATTAGAAAGCTGGGCTGTCTGGCCTGAGAGCCCACGTGCTCAACTGTTGCTCAGCGGCAGAAGGACTCGAATGTGAAAACTTGGCCGTGGGCAGGGCAGGGTGGATGCGGCTAGATAGGCACAGTCAGCGGTCGTGTGGCCAGGAGTCAGGTGTCCTGTGAGGGGGCGTGTGTGGGGACAGGATGGAGTGCTTCCCAGGGCTGCCCCTCTGGCCTCTGTTTCCTTGAGGTGTTCTGGATCCCAGGACCTCTTGCCTTTTCAGCTCAGCAACGCCTTGGTCCTGCTGTTGGGAGAGCCCTCTTTTCCTCCGAAGAGAGCTGGTGATCGTGAGCCAGGCTTGGTGGGAGGTGGGGAGGTAATCAGCAGGTTGTCTGCACTGATGGGAGCAGACAGCTGAGAACACAGACCTGGCACGGCAGCCCTGCCCTCTTCGGAGCCTGCTTCTGCGGAGAGATGCAAATGCGGGTTTGTGTCAGACAGGCCCCGGCTCCCGCTCCCACGGAGGCCCTCTGCGCCAGGCCCATGACCCAGTTTCTCCGGCTGCCAGGGAGCCTGAGCCTGGGCAGGGATGGGGCACAAACCCAGCCTGGTCCTTCCTCGGCCCTGGGGTTGACATCGGCAGCCTGCCAGGAGCCTGCTTCTCCTTTGACCTGGCTCTTTGCACGCAGGAGTGTGCGTGCTGCTTGTCCGCTGTTACTTCAAGTGCTTATTGAGTATCTATGGGGTGCTGGTCACCTGCTGGGGTCACCTGCTGGGGCCAGGTGTCTCAGGGGTGATAGGGAAGGTCCCTGCCCTCTCTGCCTCCAGGTGCAAGCACCATCCTGACTCCAGGCTGGGGCGGGTGTGCGAAGGGATGCCTACAGGAGCTCTCTCCCCTGGAAGGCCTTGCTCTCTGGTCCGGTTCACCCCCAGCACCCTACTTTCTGCCCTCCCCGCTCCTGAAGCAGAGTCCTCTGGGTGGAGGGCGACCGTCCCGCTCCTGAGCAGCACACATTCTCACTCCCCAACCCCAAATGCAGCTGGCCTGCCGGGCACCGTCCCCACGCTCCACGGAGTGGCTTGGGCCTGATGGGCCCCCCCGCAGTGTTGGTGGCCTGTGTCCCACCCCGCTGTCCCAGGCGAGCCAGAAGATGACTGACATCTCTGACGAAAAGAGTCTTTTGCAGCTCTTCCTCAACCCCCCACCCACACCCCCAGCCTGCCCCCTTTTGCAGCCACTTCCTTTTGGGGCACCCCTCAGAGATTCCAGGCAGAGCCCAGGAGCACCCAGAGTTCTGATTGTGATGCAAGAAGGGAGCAGGAGCCTGGGCTGCAGGCCGGTGGCGGGCGGGCATCCCGACCCCCCAAGTAAGCACTGGAAAACCCCGCTTTCGCTGCATCCGGCTCGGAGCGCCGGTGGCATTAGGGACAAGCGAGGTCAGAGCACACCCAGCTCGGTGCTGAGGAAGCAGCCTGTCTGGGGCACCTGCTCAGTGCAAGTGGGTCTTCCCGGGGTGATTTCTGAGGGAAGGAAGGGGGGCGGGGACACCCCAACCTTTCCAAGGGAGGTAGACCCACCTATTTCAGGATGGGGGAGTGTGAGAGGAATACATATTATTTGAGACTTAAAAATTGCCTGAAAGCACCAAGAATTTGTCGGGCATAATCCTGTAGTCCAGAGACCTCCACTTTTTGATGTTGCAGGCCCAGTTTTGTTTTTGGGTTTTTGACTTAGTATGTTGAGGAGTCTTCCTCCAGGTCACTTAAAACTTCTGACAAACACGGCGGTAACCATAGCCGTGCCAGCACTCGCCGTGACTTACCTGACCATTCCCCTGATGCTGGGTGGGGAGGTTACGCCCAGCTCCGCGGCCAAGGAGTAACAGGCTGCCTTCTGCGAGATGTCCCTCGCTCGGCGCTAAGGCCAGAGGAACGGAGCACTGCTCAGGCCAGGCTCTCAAGGGAAGGGGTGCTGCAGCGGGCAGAGAAGAGGCGCAGGCCTGGTCTTCGGTCCATTTGCTCCCCCACCAGCTGCCCTCTCCAGCTCCGGGAGCCCGAGCTCCTATGTGCATGTCTGCATGCTGCCACAGACTGCGGATGACATCAGCCATGTAAAATGGGGAGCTCTGACACACCCCGACATCCCAACATCTGGCCTCTCTTGAAAGGTCAGAAGTTTGGAGACGTGGGCCTGCGTGTTCCCGGCCGTGGCCTGCAGGGAGGGCGCCGTGGATGCTTCCTCCGGGTGGACCTGCGCTGCCCCTCACCCGCCTTACCTGGCTGGCCTGGCCCCTGCAGGCAGCAGACTCGCTCAGCTGTCACTTAGTAATAAGAACCTAGTGCTTTGTGGCCTGCTTGGGTAAAAGCCACTTCCTAGCCCCCCACAGAGTGAGTCTGACTCTCACTGGGCCTTCTCAAGGTGAGGTGCAGTCAAGTACGGTCATTCACAGAATGTTCTGTGAGAAGACCCCCAAATGCTCTGAGGAACACTGGTGCCAAAGTGATAGGCTGTATTTTTGGGTTACTTCCCAGGAGGTTCCTGGAGGGGGGCTAATGTGGAATTGGGGTCTGGGGCCTGCAGGAGGGGTGGCCACCTAGAGGACAGCTCAAGGGGAGTGTCGCCGTCCTGGGATGTGCACTCTCAGAGCTGGCATCTTGGTGGCTTCCCCTTCCCCAGGCTCTGGCTGAGCCAGGCCACCCTTGCTTCCTGATGGGGTATGCACCCCCTTCTCTGCTGGCCCAACTCTCCAGCAAGGCAGAGTGGGAGCTGGGGGGGGGGGACGACACACAGGTCTGAGATGTGCCCTGTCGCTGGTAGACCTGTCTGCACAGGCTGACTTGCCAGGCACCCCTTGAATGGAAAAATCTAGGGACTGGGCAAAGACTGATGTAGGTTTTGTCGTGTCTGGAGTTTATACAATTTCGGAGCCCTTTTAAAAAAAAAGAATATAAAATTACAAATATCTAAGTAGACACAGGCCATGGCAAGGGCGCGTGCAAGGCAGAGGTCCTGAGGGTCAGCCTCCTGAGTCTGGCGTGGCCTCAGAGTGGTGCAGGGGTCACCTCTGGTGTGCTTGCTCCCCAGACTTTCCCGAGAGCCTGGGCTACCTGGGTCTTGTGGTGGGCGAGGGTGCTGAAGGCTGTTGGGACGGGGCAGGTGTCTCACCCGGAGTCCCAGGTGTGCCTTGATGCTTGTGCACAGGGAGGGCGGGGGCTGGAGGTGAGGAACCAGGCTCACCGTGACCGTGGCTTTGTGCCGGCAGGTGGAAAACCTGAAGGAGAAGCTCATTAGCCAGGCCCAGGAAGTGAGCCGCCTTCGATCTGAGCTGGTGAGGCTCAACATGCCGTCCTAAGGTGGGGCCTGCGGGGGGCTGGCCCGGCCTTGTGCAGACTGGCGCTTCCACATGGGTGCGGGACCCTATCCAGAGCCCTCATGTCCAGCCCAAGTGGGGGCCGCATCTGCGCCCAGCAGACTGCCATTCGGCCGGGGAGATGCTCCCTGAATACCTGTCACCACTCACTAGGCCCTCAGAGGCTGTGTGACCCCCAAACGGAGAGAGGTTAATTCTCGTCTGCTGATGTAAAGTAGGAGTGTGAACTCTGTGTATAAATACGACTCTCTTGTTACTTTCACACTCAGGAAAATAGAATGAGAGGGGCGGGTGAAGGCCGTCCCTCTGGCTCCCCTTCTCTCCTGTCTTCTCCTTATGTCCCTCTTGAGCTCCTGCTCGCCTCCTTCCCTCGCCCGCCTTTTTCTTTCTCTCCTGCTCTCTCCCCTGCCCTTGTCCCCCCTTGGCCTCCTCACTCTTTGCTTCCCGGGTCTGCCCTGGCCACATGCGCCCCCTGTGCCCTGGCTCTCTGCAGGGGGGCACGGACTTGGAGAAGCACCGTGACCTGCTGGTGGTGGAGAATGAGCGGCTGAGGCAGGAGATGCGGCGCTTCGAGGCCGAGTTGCAAGAGCTGCGGGGCAAGCCGGCGGCCCCCTGCTTGGGCTGCGAGCACAGCCAGGTGAGCGGGCTGGCCCGGCCCCAGCTGCTCCCGGAGGGCCGGGTCCCTAACGGTGACCCCGGTCCCTCGCAGTGACCCCTGCCTGCTTGTCTGTCCTTCCCTCTGTCGCACGCTTGTCCCGGCCGCCGCTCCCGCCCGCCTGCCTGCAGGAGAGCGCCCAGCTCCGGGACAAGCTGTCGCAGCTGCAGCTGGAGGTGGCCGAGAACAAGGGCATGCTGTCCGAGCTGAACCTGGAGGTGCAGCAGAAGACCGACCGGCTGGCGGAGGTCGAGCTGCGGCTCAAGGACTGCCTGGCCGAGAAGGCGCAGGAGGAGGAGCGGCTGAGCCGGCGCCTGCGAGACAGCCATGAGACCATCGCCAGCCTGCGGGCCCAGTCGCCGCCCATCAAGGTGAGCCTCTGGCGGTGGCCCTTGCTCTCTTGGCCCCTGGTGCCCAGGGCAGGGCCGCACTGACGAGGGGCTTGTCTTGGTGAATGAGTAACAGCAAGTGTTTGGAAGAATCATTCCAGGTCTGCGCTCAGTCTCCCCCCCCCCCCGCTTGCCGTCCAGGGCCAGGCACACAGTAGGCATCCGGCACCCGAGGCTTGAGGCGCCCACGCGTGCCAGGCACGGGTGTGGCGCATCTGAGAGTCTGCCCTCATCTTGGCCCTTCTTGTCTGTTCTGTGCCCGGGCTGGGGCCACAGCCAGGCTCTTGGTGGGCTTACTGAAATGAGAGGATTCTCTGGAAAGCCAGCACCTTGAAGCTCCTCTAGTTTTTTCCAGCGGCTCTGGGTGGGATGTCCCTGAGGATCCCCTCCCAAGGCCAGCTGCGTCTCAGGGCCCCCAGAGTGAGGCCGAGGCACCCTCGCACCTCCACACGCCTGTCTCTCCCTCCCCCCGCAGTACGTCATCAGGACCGTGGAGGTGGAGTCGTCCAAGACCAAGCAGGCCCTCAGCGAGTCCCAGGCCCGGAACCAGCACCTGCAGGAGCAGGTGGCCATGCAGAGGCAGGTGCTGAAGGAGATGGAGCAGCAGCTGCAGAGCTCGCACCAGCTGACCGCGCAGCTCCGGGCGCAGGTGCACAGGCTGGGGGCGGGGCTGGGAGAGAGCGGGGGCACATCGGGCTGCAGAGCCAGAGGCGGGCCTTCAGTACAGTGCAGCGGGTCAGCACTCGGGGGGGGGGGGCCACAGACCTGGGTTCTAGTCCCTTCTCTCCCTGGTTTTGTCTATGTCTCTGTTTCCTCTTCTGTAAAATGATGCGCTCGCAGAACCCACCTCCCCGGGGGTTGCTCAGGGACATAATTCCAAGAGTATCCTCACACAGGGCCCAGCACACACGTTCTTGGAAAGGGGTCCTGGTCACTATTCTAACAAATGCTCTCCCCTGCTCTCCTCGGGCCTGTGGCTTGTGCTGGGGCAGGTGTTGGAGCTAATGAAGGGAGTAGCTGCATGGAGCTCACTGGCCTTTCGGGGAGCGAGATGACCATCCGCTCCTCTCCTGCGTGTGTGTTTGTGCGGACCTGTCGGGGGCGCTGTTCACTCACGTGCGTGTGTGGAGTAGGGCGCGGGGCTTCTTTCTGGCACCCACCCCTCTCCCTCCCGAGCCCCACGTTGAGTTTCTGGCCTGGGCCGTCAGATTGCCATGTACGAGTCAGAGCTGGAGCGGGCACACGGGCAGATGCTGGAGGAGATGCAGTCCCTGGAGGAAGACAAGAACCGGGCCATCGAGGAGGCCTTTGCCAGAGCCCAGGTGGAGATGAAGGCTGTGCACGAGAACCTGGCAGGTGAGCTGGCTGGCTGGGCCCCCCACCCCCCTCAGCCCCTCCCCCTGTCCGCCTGACACCTCTCGTGTCCCCCAAGGTGTCCGGACCAACCTGTTGACGCTGCAGCCGGCGCTGCGGACCCTCACCAACGACTACAATGGGCTCAAGCGGCAGGTGCGCGGCTTCCCCCTGCTCCTGCAGGAGGCCCTCAAGAGCGTCAAGGCCGAGGTGAGTGCTGCGCGGACGGGGGAGGCTCGCAGAGGCCCTGGAGCCCAGGGCTCCGTTGCAAAATGCTGCAAACCCCCCAGGCAACAGCTCTCCTCCCCCACTCACACAGGCTGAGAAACAGACTGGTCAGGGGCAGGTGTTTGGTATTTGTCTTATGACTCTTTATTTTTTATTTTAATTTTTTAGAGTAGGGGGGAGGAGAGGCAGAGGGAGAATCTTAAGCAGGCTCCATGCCCAGCACAGAGTCCAACACGGGGCTCGATCTCATGACCGTGAGATCAGGACCTGAGTCGAAATCAAGAGTTAGACGCTTAACCGACTGAGCTACCGAGGCGCCCTTATTATGACTCTTTAAACCAAGCATGCAACATATATCCTTATATTTCACACGTGCTACATATATTCTTACATCTGTTAGTTTTCATTTTCTTAAGCTGTATTTGTATAGTATGAGAACAGCTAGTGTCTCTTAAGTGCCTCCTACGTGCTAAGCCTTTTATAGCTGTCAGCTCCTTGAATCGGCACCACAGCCCTGCAGGGTAGAGAGGCTGATATATTTCGGGAATAGAAAATAGTTCTTCTGTAAAATGGTTTTTTAGTGACAAATTTTTAGTGACAAAAATTACGTCACTAACACATGGACACAGTAGAAAGTTCAAGGTGTGCAGAAGGGCATCGGATGAAAAGGAAGGGCCCTTCTCCGGCACCCTGGCCGGCGCCCCCCCCTCCGCCGCCCGCCTGCCCCAGCCTTCTGAGCTCCTGAAGCCCGCGGATGTCTTTGGGTGCACAGACACTCTTCCCTTCTACCCAGCAAAGGGGAACATCTGCATGCGTGGTCTGCATTTTGCTTCTGCCCCTAATGAAGTGTGACTTGGAGATCGTTACCTCCCCGGTGCTACAGATCCGCAGACGAGAGGGCATTATTCCCATTTTACAGATGAGAACAATGAGACCAGATGCCTGAGCTGGCTGCCTTAGGTCCCCCAACTGCTCAGGGGTAGAGCTGGAATTTGGCCCTGGCTGACTCATGATGGTCAGGTGCTAGTCCTGGGCGTGAGGGCGGAGGCCCGGCTGTTGCTGTAGCAGCAGGGCAGCCTGGAGCTTCGTCTCTTTGAGGCTCGGTTTATTCCTCTGTCAAGGGGGCCCGGCAGCCGCACCTCCCCGCGGGGGCTGTTGGAAGGAGTTGACGTGGGACAGCCCACGCCACGTCCTCAGCCCGGGGTGGGAGGCGGGCGCAGGCCGCGCCGTAAGCCGGGTGGTGGAGCCAGCCCCCGACAGCACTGTGCGGCCCCCGCCAGATCGGCCAGGCCATCGAGGAGGCCAACAGCAACAACCAGGAGCTGCTGCGCAAGTACCGCCGGGAGCTGCAGCTGCGGAAGAAGTGTCACAATGAGCTCGTGCGGCTGAAAGGTAACTGCCGGGGGGAAGTGGGGCGCCCGGGCATGGGGGTCCCGACCTGGCTCGGAGCCGATGCTGCCCTTCGCCCCAGCCCAGCACCACGCCTTGGGGCCTGTGCCCGGTCCCTGAGGGGCTACTGTGGGTCCCGCTCGATGGATATGGAGACCCCGGGCCCAGAGAAGTCGGGGAACTGGCTCAAACCTGCGTGGCTACTAAATGGTCCACCCTGGACCTGGACTTGGATCCGTCCACCTTTGAAGCCCTCCCCCCGTGCCCGTGGCAGCCCCAGCTGGGGTAGGGACGCCCTGGGCGGTGGGTGGCTGGCAGGCGGCTTGTTCTGACCAAGGGCCTGGTGGGGCTTGAGACTGCCTGTCCACCGCACAACGGGTGAAGGAGGGTTGCTCTGGCCAGTGCTGTTCCAGATGCTGAGACGTGGCCATGGGTCCGCAGGTGCTGTGGCTACAGTGCTCACTGCAGCTGGGGCAGGGGGCACACGGTGATCAGTAATCACCCAGAGAACGGAGACACTGCCTTTGTTATCGGGCGGGGAGGGGCTCTAAGATCCGCTCGGTGTCTGACAGTCAGGGGTGTTGCTGGGCTTCCTGGAGGAGGCAAAGCCGCAGCTGAGGCCTGGATAGTGAGTTGGCTTGTACAGGTGAAGGGGAAGGTGGGGACATGCTGGCTGTTGTGGGTGAGTTTTTCATTCAGGAGCACTGAGCTCCCATGGAAGGGCTTGAAGCAAGGGGATGGCACAGTCTATGCCCCCAGTCACCTTAGAGCTGCCTGGTTGCCCGTCCCCGTTCCCTGTGCTGTTTGTCCACCTGCTGTCTGGTTCTCTTTGCCCATCTCATTCCCAAGCCCTGTCCAGGCATTCGGAAAGCCCTTTCAGAATGACAGAACAAGTCCCTTGGCTTACTGGGACCCATGCCCCTCACTGTATAGAGGAAACTGAAGTCCAGAGATACAGAGTGTCCATTTGGTATCCCAACCGGACTGGGTGCAGTGCCCGAGCCCCACAATTGACCTTTCCTCCCTGTCCCCAGCGTGAAGCTCCCACTCTTAGCCAGTTTGCCCAGGAAGAAAGTGTACTGATACATGAATTCATGACAGTGTGAGTGACTGATAACAGCGTTGTGGGTGGCCTTGCTCAGAAGGCTGGGGGTTCCTGAGCCACCAGGCTGCTCAGGACACCAAAGGACGCCAGTGGGGAGGCAGTCTGATCTTGGCCAAGCCTGTATGTACCCTTCTGTCCTCCCCTACACAACCCAGGGAACATCCGGGTGATTGCTCGTGTCCGGCCAGTCACCAAAGAGGACGGGGAAGGACCTGATGCGACCAATGCTGTGACCTTCGATGCTGACGATGACTCCATCATCCATCTGCTGCACAAAGGAAAGCCTGTATCCTTTGAGCTGGACAAGGTCTTCTCCCCGAGGGCCTCGCAGCAGGACGTGAGTGTGGCCCTGGGGGGAAAGGGATAGAGCAGTTGGTGGGGGGAGGGGACACGCAGGGAGAGATGATGGGGGCATGGGCAGAAAGAAATATAAGAATGGGAGAGACAAAATGGAGAAGCTTGGGGTGCTGGCATGCCTCGCTCCTTCCACCCGAGGAGAGAAGAGAGTGGGAAGCTAAGACACGATGAGAAGCCTCTGCGGGGAGGAGATTCAAGGACAGCCTAGGCCACCTACGCGGCCCTGCCCACCCTTACAGCCCCGCCCACGCTTAGGCCCCTCCCACGCACGTGTCCCTGCGTACCCACAGGGCCCCTCCCACCCGCGCAGTCCCTCCTACACTCAGTCCCGCCCACCCACCTGACCCTGGCGGCGTTGCTTCTTTAGCGGAGCACAGCACGGGGCTCAGTCCCACAGGTCTTCCTAGGACTCTCCCGCTGCCCTGCAGAGCCCTCAGCCTGTGAGAGCCACGTGGTCTCGGCAGCGTTCTTGTCTCTGCCAGGGCTGACTGGCCAGGCCTGTCCTGCCTGTACCCTCCTGTCCCTGCGCTTGGCCTCACCTTTGCCCAGTCCTCTGCTGGCAGGCAGACAGGCTGCAGGAGGCGCCAGGCACGTGCTGGCCTCCTCCTTCGTTTTGCTGAGCTGTCCCTTAGTGTGGTAGAAGCTAGAGGTGGGGGCCCCTGAGCTCCAGGGCCGGGCAGCCCTTCCTCGGGTGCTGGTGGGCGGGAGGCACTGTCCTGTCTTCCCTTCAGTCTCGGCTACCCGATTGCCCACTGATGTCTGTTGTGACCTATTAGTCGTAAATTCTTCCACAGTAAGCCGCTTGCCAGTAACAGTACACGCCATGTTACTGCTGAAGGAGAGCGTGCTCAGGGGAGGTGGCTGGACTTAGAGCTGGTGGGGGGCGCACCGGGGGCTTGCCATCTCCATCCTGCGTCCCCTCCCCAGGTGTTCCAGGAGGTACAAGCCCTGATCACCTCCTGCATCGATGGTTTCAACGTCTGCATCTTCGCCTATGGCCAGACGGGTGCCGGCAAGACATACACGATGGAGGTGGGTACCCGCTGCAGGGGGCAGGGGTTCTGCTGGTGAGAACCACCCCCTTGCCACCCTCGTGCTTTCAGGTTTCAGGTGGCACAGGAGCAGAGCTGGTCATCTGCTGTGTTAGCCCCAAGGCACCAGGCCTGAAGAGGGGGGCACCTTGCCCAGGAGGACCTGAGACGGTCCCGGTGGGTATGGGGTGGGCAGGGGCCCTGCCAACACTCAGACCTCAGGCAGAGATCCCTCTGATGCCGGAGTCTAGGCCAGACCGCCTGGAGGTCTCTCAGGAGGGGCTTTCATTTCGCCTCCAAGTATTTACGGCGCTCCTGCTGTTTGGCTGCCCTGCTCTGGGCCCTGGGGTGTTAGGGTGAATGAGGGCAGTCTCTGCTGCCAGGGTGGGGCCTCATCTCCCGGCTGGCGGCAGAGCCCCCACGGTGCAGAGGGGCGGGAGAGGGGAGTATTAAGAGGAGGAAGAATCGCAACTCTACATAAAAATGGAAGGTGGCCCCTGGGGGTGTCTTCCGTGCGTTAGCATTTCCCCAGCTCTTGAGGGGGTGCCGTGGGGTTCTCTGGAAGGGGTGAGGACAGGTGTCCCAGCGTCTGGACAGGCACCTTTCAGGGAGGCTGCCGTGGTGGCTCGCTCTTCCCTGTGTGGACCCTGCTGTTGCGCTAGTTCTGGGACTGATGAGACCGCTTAGTGGGGGGCAGGCCAAGCAAGGGGGTGGGGGGTGAGGGGGTTGGGGTGGACTCCTAACTCTGTTTGGGTGCTCAGAGTTGGGGTGACCCCCAGGAGCATCTCTCCTCCAATACCTGCCGAGGCCCATGTACACCGGGCACGTTCTGGGGGCCGGGCACAGCTGTGACCAAAGTGTCACCCCCCCCACCCCAAGCCAGCCCGCCAGTGGGGAGACAGCAGTGCCCACAGCAAATCTGGCTGTGTCCTGTCAGGTGCCAGGGGGGAATCAGTAGTGAGGGAGGGATCAGGCCTTTGAAGGGAGGATGAAGCCACCTGCCCTAGGAGGTGACACTGGAGCCAGCCGTGGTGTGGGGAAGAGCATTCCAGGCACAGGGATCAGCAGGGCTGAGGCCACAAGGCCAGAGCATGCTAGGGGTAGTGAGGCCTGGCAGGGAGGCCCGAGCCCCAGAAGGCGGGGCGGGGGGGCGGGCTACATAAGGGAAGGAGACAGCTCAGGCGAGGACTCCAAATTTCTTTCTAGAAGGGCTGGCCAGCCCATCTGGCCCCAGGGCACTTGCGGCTCTGCCTGTGCCTCCCTTCCACCACTGACAGAGCCCTGCTCCTGGCCTCCCTGACATGAGCCACCCTCTGGGCAGTGGCAGGGAGATGATCGGTTCCCAGGGGGCCCCCAGGAGTGGGTATGCACCTGGTGCTCAGCAGCCCCCATGTGCTGGCCTGCGCCAACACTTCACCCAGCCCTTTGCTTTAAGTCTCAGGCTAGTCCTGGCAGGGCAGTGCCCTGGAAAGGTGGAGGAAACTGAGGCCCAAGAAGGTGACGTCACTTGCAACTAGGGGAGGCTGTTTGGGGGCAGACCAGTAGGCAGGCCGAAGCTTTGGGCAGAAAGGCTGGCCTGTGAGTGGTCGCCAGGGGGGAGGGGGCCACAGACCCCACACAAGCATCTGCATGGCCCACCCCTTGTGGTCGGGAGAGGCCTGGCTCACCAGGGCCTTGCTTCTGCCCCCAGGGAACCCCTGAGAACCCAGGCATCAACCAGCGGGCCCTGCAGCTGCTCTTCTCCGAGGTGCAGGAGAAGGCACCTGACTGGGAGTACACCATTACAGTCAGCGCGGCCGAGATCTACAACGAGGTCCTCAGGTGGGGGGCCCTGCACGCGGCACGGGCCTCCGGGCTGGCTTTGTGGTCCTCGTGGCCGTGCGGAGCCATGCGGAATGAAGCTCGGAGTCGGGGCCCCATGTCCTGCCCCAAACCGGTGGGCGGTGGGGAGGAGGGCTCGCTCTGAGTCCACGTGGGACACCCAGGTGCTCCTTTTCCCTCCAAGTCTACCCGTTCTCCCTGTAGGCTACACCAGGTGGTGAGAAATGAGAGCGGGGATTTGGGGGGCGCTGCCCACATGAGCTCAGTGCACCGTGGAGGCAGGAGTAGCACTACCATGAGACTTTTGGGGAACAGTCAGTCTCTGGCCCTCAGCAGACTGAGTGTAGGGGAGGACCTGGAGGGGAGAGGGGCTTAGCAGTTAAGGAAGGCTTCCTGAAGGTGTGATGTGGTGGGAGAACATTCCAGGTGGGGGCGGCGCGGGGAGCAGTGCAAGCAGAGGCAGAAGTGGGAGGAGGGAGTGACCATCTGGCCTGTCCGTGCAGGGACCTGCTGGGGCAGGAGCCCCAGGAGAAGCTGGAGATCCGGCTGTGCCCAGACGGCAGCGGGCAGCTGTACGTGCCGGGGCTGACGGAGTTCCAGGTGCAGAGTGTGGACGACATCAACAAGGTGCAAGCCTGGGGGGCCTGGGGGGCGGGGAAGCGCTGGGGAGACCCGCCCACAAGCCACACGGAGCTGAACAGGACATGTGGGTTTCCGACGCAGCCTTTGCCAGGTCCTCAGGCCCTGGGGACACCCCCTCCCAGCAGTCCTCAGGGATGGGGTGATTCCAGAGCCCTCCCTACAAACCCTGCGCTTCTGCCCTCCCTGCTCCCCGCCAGGTGTTTGAGTTTGGCCACACTAACCGCACGACCGAGTTCACGAACCTGAACGAGCACAGCTCCCGCTCGCACGCCCTGCTCATCGTGACGGTGCGCGGGGTGGACTGCAGCACGGGCCTCCGCACCACGGGTGAGTAAGGGCCGCGGGCAGCCTGCTCGGAGGACCCCCGGCCCCCCAGGCGGCCTTGACCTGCCCGGCGCCCTCCCCGCAGGGAAGCTGAACCTGGTGGACCTGGCTGGCTCGGAGCGCGTGGGCAAGTCGGGGGCCGAGGGCAGTCGCCTGAGGGAGGCACAGCACATCAACAAGTCGCTGTCGGCCCTGGGGGATGTCATTGCTGCGCTGCGCTCCCGCCAGGGCCATGTGCCCTTCCGCAACTCCAAGCTCACCTACCTGCTGCAGGACTCGCTCAGCGGGGACAGCAAGACGCTCATGGTGGTGCAGGTGAGGGCCTCCAGTGGGCCAGGCAGGCTGGCCGTCAGCGTGCGGGGCTTGGCCAGCACCACGACCGCGGACGCCCTGCCCCTGTGGCCCAGGAACCCCGGGCCGTGCAGGGAAGGGACCCTTGTCCTCAGCAGCTCCAAAGTCAGTGCGCACGCTGCCCCCTCCAGTTCTGAGGGGGAATGAGCTCTCGTGTCCCCTAGGTGTCCCCCGTGGAGAAGAACACCAGTGAGACTCTGTACTCGCTGAAGTTTGCGGAGAGGGTGCGCTCTGTGGAGCTGGGCCCCGGGTCCCGCAGGGCAGAGCTCGGGTCCTGGTCCAGCCAGGAGCATCTGGAGGTATGGTGACTGCCATCGAGGCACCTTGGGCTGGCATGTCCAGGTCATGGGCAGGAAGGAGGGTCTGGGATGGGGGACGGACGAGGGGAAGATGCCAAAGGGGTGCAAGAGGGAGAAGGAGACTCCCTGCTGAGCGGAGAGCCTGACACGGGGCTCGGTCCCAGGGTCCTGGGATCGTGACCTGAGCCAAAGGCAGACATTTAACCAACTGAGCCACCCAAGCATCCCGGCCAGGAGCCTCTTTGGTCTAGATACTTCTTGGCCTCAGAACTACCTGTGGCCATCTCAGCTGGCTGGGGGCGGGCGGGTTGCAGGCTGGCACTCCGGTGCTCAGGAGTAACTCCTGCCCTTTTTTACGTACGTTATGTCAGGTTCTCGCAGTAACTGAGGTGGGGCTGTCCTCATGCCCATTGTGCAGATGAGCAGAGTTTCAGGAGGCGGGGGAGGGGAATGGTGGGGGGTGGGGGGAAGCACGGTGAAGATGGGGAGCCAGGGCAGCATGGCACCCACCCACCTCTCACATCTGCCCGCAGTGGGAGCCAGCCTGCCAGACCCCACAGCCCTCAGCACGAGCACACTCAGCCCCCGGCTCTGGGACCACCAGCCGCCCAGGCTCTATCCGGAGGAAGCTCCAGCCCTTGGGTGAGCCTTTGGGGAGTGGGCCATTGGGGGGTGTGTGGGTGAATAGCCACTGGATTGCCCTTGCCTGAATGGACTTTTTGTTTTTCTAAGTTCATAAAACTCATGCAGAACCTGTTTTACAACCTTTTCGGGTGCCGGGAAGTAGTCAGGGCAGGCAGTGCTAGGCCCATTTTACAGATGGGGAATCAAAGGCCCTTGGAGAGGGGGTAGTGTAAGGAGGAAGCTAGCCCTTGGGGCTCCTAGCAGGGCTGGTGGTTTGAGGCCTAGGACACAATTCTCTGAGGCTGGGCTCAAGCCATACATCTGCCAAAGCCGGCCAGGCACCCCTGCCATGGGCCTTGGCTCCTGGGGAGGGTGGGGGCAGGGCTCACCCATTTCCCAGGTGAGAAGTGAGCGCAGGCACGGGACTGGAAGCCAGAGCCCCAGCCCCCTACGTGGCCCCACTCACAGAGGGGCCTGGGAGGGCTGGATCCAAGGAGGTAGGGGCCGCAGGGTCCTGGGGGGTCCCAGCCCCAGGCAAGCCCACCAGTGAGACACCTGTCACTTTGATTGCAGCCTGACGGCTGGGGCTGCAGAGTCTCCAGGTGAGTGTGGGGCCAGCGGCCTGGGCCTGCCCACCCACCCGCCTGGCCACCTTGGGTTGCAGGGCTGTGCCGGGGAGAGGGCTGCTCAAGGCTGGGCCTGTCCTGCTGCCGCCTGCTGTCTGTGTGCTTCTGCCTGGCTCCCTCCCATCCGCATACCCCGAGGCTGACGAAACCTCTCTTCCCCTCCTGCAGGGAAGTCCAGGCCGGTGCCTGTGTGACGGACGTGTCCACCCTGCCAGCCCGGGGACTCAGGGACTGGGGCCTGAGGCCTCGCTGGCCTGCTCCTGCTGTAGCACCGGGAGCCCGGGAGGCGGAGGCTGGAGTGGAGGCAGCCCTTCTGCCTTGTATCTGCTCAGAGATGAGAAAACATGTTCAGAAGGAAATGGTGTCTCCTGGCCGTGGCTATGGGTGCAAAAGGCATGGGCTGGAAGGGCAGGGATGGCCCACTCTGCCTGGCAGGCCCGGGCCAACGGTGAGCCCTTGTGGGGAGGGCAGGAGTAGGGGGGAGGGTAGGCCGCTTGCCTGGCCTGGTTAGCCTCTTCCCCAGCCTGCCAGGCCCTGTGTGTAAGGGGTGGGCTGAGGAGCCCCCAGAAGGCACAGGAACCATGGGATCTGGGCAGCTGGCAGGCATCCTGGGGCAGCCCTGGCCTCACTCCCCCCGAGGCGGGCCCTGTGCCGGGTGTGTATATAGTGTTCCTAGGTGTACATAGGAGCGCGGCCCTCCCTGCCGAGGGCTGGGCTGTATTTATGGCTGGCGGGAGGCCAGGGGGTGGGGATTCTGCTGCTCACCTGCCTGGCCCCAGGCTCTCTCCTTACTCCCTGGCCTCTTGACATTTCCCCCTCTGAAATCCTATTTAAGAACTTTTGGAAGCTTAGCCAT
Organism: Ursus americanus; assembly: GCF_024610735.1. Lineage (NCBI taxonomy): Eukaryota > Metazoa > Chordata > Mammalia > Carnivora > Ursidae > Ursus > Ursus americanus. Next base: position 14,596,476 of record NC_142147.1, on the reverse strand, counting down.
TTTTACTTATTAAAATAAAAACTTTTTTACACAAGTGTGGTCTGTAAGAGTTGGTCTCAGGGACCCCTGGTCAGACCACCGGGACGAGCCCTTGCCTTGGGCTCCCCCGCTGCTGGCTGATCACCCCCAGCCTCCCCCCCCCCCCCATCAGACTGACCCACCCAGCAACACACTATCCTATAGATGGGAAACTGGCTTGAGAACCACAGCCAGCAGGGCTGGGCTGGCCTGGCTTCCCTGTCTGCCCGAGGCCCTGGCCTTGCCCCCTAGGTGAACTGGCTGTAGGTGAGCCCCACCCTCCCAGTGCTACAAGACCCCCAACCACAAGCTCAGTGAGCCCCCCCCCATGGGGGTTGTGCTGGCCTGCACCTGGTCTTGGCGGGGAATGTGCACAGGGGCTCAGAGGGGCCCTCTCGCCAACTGCGGCAAACCTAGCAGCTGCTGCCACAGGAACAGAAAGGATCAGCCCTGGGCGATCCTGCGGGGAAGGAAAGCTGGTCAGAGCCCTCACTGACGAGGGCCACTGCCCTTCCAGCCCTGTCCTCGGAGGCCTGCTGGAGGGCGTCGGAGAGGGTGGTGGGCTCTGGTGGCCGAGCCTGCGAGGCTGAGGTCCTGTCAGCAGGAAGTGTACAGCTGTCGCTGGCCCTGGAGGCATCCATAGAACAGCTGGGAGTGTGGCTGAGGCAGAAGGGATGGGCTGGTGAGGCCCACCCCTCACCTGTCTCCCTTAGCCACGAAAGGGGGAGTTGCTGCCACCTTCTCCCACTTGCCCCTTCCTGCAGGCCTGGCACTCTGCTGCCCCCTGCTGGCCACCCTGCCTCCGGCCTGGAAGGGGAGCCATCTGGCTCTGAGGGGCCCAGGCAGGCAGTCCTGGGCCTGAGAGAGCCGCATGGCCAGAGAATGCCCCTCCAGGCAAACAAACCAGGGAATAGTTACAAATTTAATAAAATTCGCCTTATAAATTACAGCAGCAGCCCTAGGGTGCTCTTTGCTGCCCCAAGAAGCGGGAGTTGGCCAAGCTGGGCAGCCACTGCCAGGGAGAAGATGTCTGAGAGCAGGGCTGTGCAGGTGGCCAGTGGGCCAGAGCGGCCACCTCCAGGATGGCCACAGGGCTGCAGAAGGGGCCGGGCAGAGGCTCACGGGCCCAGGAGCGCACAGGGAACAGGAGTGGAGGCTGAGGCCAGGCCCGAGAGCTCCTCAGTCCAAACTGGCCATGAGCAGGTGCAGTTCTCGGAAGGCACTGCCGTGGCGGCCACTCAAACCCGACTTGCTCTTGACGAGGCCACTGATGCTCTTAAGCTGCTTGTAGCAGAGCCGGCACTTGTGTAGCCTGTGGGCAGAGAGGTCCGCACGACGTGCTAGGGCCTTTCCTGCCACACCACTCCCGCCCTCCTCTGGGAGACAGGCCGAGGCCCCGGATGCAGCCCACCCGGGCCCCGAAGAGCCCTGGCTTCAGCCACCCACATCCCAGGTCCCGAGCTACTGTCCCAGGCACAACCTCCTCTCTGGGCTGGGGCCATCAACAAGCAGGCTGGGCCCTCAGGCCTGTGTACCCCCAAACTCCAACACTGGCCCCTCACCTCTCCTCCCGGCTGATGTCCACACCCACAGAGGGGGGCGCCGCCAGGATGTCCGTGATCAGGGGCAGAAAACGCTGCAGGATCAGCTTCAGCGAGGTGCAGCCAGTCTGCACATAGCTTCAGAGGCGGACAGACAGAGCCCCAGATAGAAGGATAAACAGCAAGATACACAAAGACGGGGTAGGCAGAGGGCCGGGGGCAGCACGGGCTCGTTTTCACCATGGCCCCTCCAACTTGGCAGGAACCGTGGTGCCACATACTCCCAGGGGCGCTGGCCCTGGGGGGTCCTCATTCTCCCTGAGGAGCCTCCTGCCCCTCCCCGTCCCTGCCCTGAGGCCGGTATGGCTTCCCCACACGTACCTCTCATACTTGCTCTGCAGAAGCTTCTCAATCTGTGGCAAGACCGTGGTGCACAAGTCCAGCTTCCATAGGGAGCTGGGGAGAGGACCAGTGGCAGGTACCCTTAAGTAGCTGGCTCCGCCCACCGGGCCAGCTCCACCCACCGGGCCAGCTCCGCCCACGACGACTACTCACGCTTTCTGGTTGACAATGTTCAGGAGGTCCACTACCACCGACAGGTCATTGATGGCCACAGCCGAGTCCACCGACGTCTGTGCAAACAGAGCGCCTGTCAGAGGGGACGGGGACAGAGTAGCCCCTGCCCGGTGCAACGTGATGATGGGCTTTGTTGGGGTCTGTTAACAAGACTGCAACTAAAATAATGTGAGGCCAGGCCCGTAAAGAGGCGCCCAATTAATGGCAGCTCGTGAGGATGATGACTACAGAAACGGACATGAGGCAGCTACCGTGTGGTGACAGGGGCCACCCAGCCCCATGGCCCGCCCTAGTGCAGCTTTCTTCTGGGGTCAGCCCAAAGCCTGGGGGGCAAGGGCTTGCCTTGATGTCGCCCGTGGTCCACACGGCCCGCACGGTGTCCAGGTTCTTGTGACGGCTGGTGAGTACCACGCACATGGTGTCATGGCCTTTGCGGATCTGTGACATGGCGTCCTCGTCGACCAGCTCCACCTGCTGCGGGATCTTCACAGCCTGTGCGGAACGAGTGCCCAGGTGCTGGTGGTCAAGTTCCGCCCTTGGCCTCTGGGCCTCCACCCTACCCTCAGGCTGGGTCCCCACTCACGGGCAGGAAGTCGGAAGCCTTCAGCCCAATGGGCTCGTTCCGGGTGGCAGGGATGATGGCAGGCTCGGCCTTGGGCGCAGGAGTGGAAGTGACAGCCAGGGGCCGGGGTGGGACCTCGAGCTAGTGGAGTCTGGAGCTCAGTGGGGAGCCAGCCCAAGGCCACCCTCTCTAACCACCCTGGCATGGAGGGCCCCAACCTGGGTTCAGGATGGTGGCCCCACTCCCAGCCGCACACCGTGCCCTCTCCACCTAGACTTACATTTGGCATCGGGAACTGCAAGTCCATGGCTGGGCTGGGCTTGGCTGCCTCCTTGGCTGAGACCATGTCTGGAAGCAAAAGGGAAAGACCTCTGCATCAGATCAGGCCAGAAGGGACTGGCGGGCAGAAGGAGGGCTTGTGGTGGGCCTCTGGGTGGCACTTGTAATTGGGGGGGACGGAGCAGGAGCCGGTAGGGCAACTGAGGAAGGAGACATCACAAGTGTGTATGGGGGGTGAGGGGGACTCCTGGGGAGGCCTGAGGGTGTGGGCTGGACCTGCCCCTTCCCTTTCCACCCACTCAACCACAAGTCTGGCACCAAGCAGGTGTCAAGCACTGCGTGTGGATGGAACCCGGGGAGCTCCCAGGAGTGGCCACCCCATCACCTCGCTGGGAATGGAGTGTGTGCTGGCGGGGGGTGGGGGGGAGAGGGAGAAGGGGAAGGCTGGCAGTGAGAGGATGGTGAGTGGGAAGCACAGGAAACCCCACCAGGAGGAGAATGATAAAATGGCCCTTGAAGAAAAAGCCAGGTGGAGGGGAGGGACAGTCTACAGGACAAGGGTGCCCCACCCTGGCTTCTCCAATCATAAAGCAGATCATGTTTTCTCCCAGCAGCAAAACTCAAACCCCCAGCTAGGGCTTGGCCTCCTCCTCCCACCCCTTCCCCCCTGCAGCTATTCCCAGCTCCCCTGTCTCCCGCAGGCCCTCCGAGGCCCTCTCTCCCTGTGGCGCGCCCTCGCCTCCACAGCGCTGTCCCCTCTGCAGACGCAGCTGGCTGCCACATCCCTGCTCACCAGGGTGCGGGCTCCTGAGGGGAGCACTTTGCTCAGGCTGCATCACCAGCACCTTGTATGGGCCCGGAGCACAGCACGTACTTTTGGGTGAGCACAGGGAAGAGATCGAGTGAGAGAGAGGCTGCAGATGGTGCCAGGGCAGGGGAGCCCTGGGGAGCTGGTGACCCTGAGAGGCCAGGCTCTGCTCCCTAACTCACCGTCCTCGGGTGGTGCCGGGAAGGGCTCACTTCTTCGGGGTGGTGTCCGACCTGCAGAGGCAAAGGAGGATGGGGACTCACGCTGGCCTGGCCTGGGCACTGGGGGCGGGGGGTGGTGCGGGTGGAAGGGGGTTCCCAGGTGCACACGTAGCTGCAGACCCGCGACCTTGTTCCTGGTTTCAGGAACCCTCAAGGCCTGCCCTCTCCCATCTACTTGCCCCGGTGCGGCCTTCCTTCGCTCAGGGTGGGCTGGGGCACTGAGCGGCTCCCGCGCCTCCGCTAGGGCCCAGGTATGAGCTGGGAATCCAGCCACGGAAGCACAACGACCTGGACACCATCCCCATAAAGCACCGTCTGCCTCCATGCACAGGTGGGGATGCCGGGCTGGGTCGGGGGCAGGGGGCAGGCCTCACTGATGCTGTTCTTGGGCTGGAAGATCTCGTTGTACTCCTCGGCGTTCTGGATCTCGGCCCGAGACTCCCGCTCATCCCGGTCGTCCTCGCTGCTGGGGCTGCGGCGCTCGCTCTCAGAATTCTGCTTCACCCTGTGGGGCGGGACCAAGCCAACGGGAGGCCAGCCGGGTGAGCCGGGGGTGGGCCCCCCAAAGCCTTCCCAGTGCCCGCCCACCTCCTGAACCCTCTGGGGCCCTGAGCACCCCACCTCTGAGGCTTGCTGCAGGCTGTGCTGGGCCGCTCATAGATGCGCCGAAGAGGGGCACTGGGGTGGGCTGGCTGCTGCGCCAGGGGCCGGCTGTCCTGCACGGGGTCCTGGGCCACCGTGCCTGTCCTGGTGACCCGCGTCAGGTCCACCACATAAGAGGAGACGTTGCTCTGGGAGAAGGCCACGCCTATCTGCAGGAAGCGGCAGAGGTGGGGTATAGGTGGGCAGGACCCCAGGGCTTGGGGGGGGGGAGTGGGGCCTGAGGGGGAGGCGGTGGGCGGCCAGGGGAAGGGCAGGTGGAGGCTCTCTCACCAGTTGATCGTTGCAGACGGCCAGGTCGGCCACCTTGCCCCAGCTGACTAGGACCACATCAAAGCAGCGCTCGGGCTCCCAGCCGTAGACGCGCAGCGAGTCCTGGCAGCCGCTATACAGACAGCAGCCATCGGGGTTGAAGAGGACACTCCTGGGCCAGGAGAGAGTGGGCCGTGGGTCCCGAGAAATCCAGGGAGGCCGTGGGGAGCCCCGGACAGAGGGAGTGGGAGCGGCGATGGGAGAGGCCCGCCCATACCCCATACCCACATCCAACCGCCCGGGAGGAGGGTCCAGAGCCGCCACCCAGCTGCCTGCGTACCTGACGGGCCCTGGCTCTCCTTCGATGCAGCTCACCACCTGGAACTTCTCCAGATCCCAGAACCGGATGGTCCTGCAAAGGCAGTCAGGCTGTGCTGGGAAGCCAGTGTCCCTGTGCTGGCCTCCACACCGGCCTGTGGCCTGGGAAGCCTACTTCTCAGCAAACGCCTGTCTCCCTGGGTTGTGGCCACTAAGAGCAATGCCTTGGGCCAGGGGCTGACCCCGCGCAGCAGGCGGAGGGACTTGGCTGGTGGGAGGTGAGCATGGGCTTTGGATTTGGACACACCCTGACAGCCCAGGACACTGGGGCCGGGGAACCAGGGTTGGGGGAGAGATGGGACCAGGGCCCCATCCTGGCTTGGCTGGAAGTCAGGTCAGTCTGCATAGCGTCATTGGGCAGAGAACACTCAGGACAGACACAGACTGGGAAGCTAGACACACGCAGAGGACAGAGACTCGAGACGGCGACAGGCCATGCCCCTCCCCCTCACCTGTCTGAGCCGCCAGAAGCCAGGAGGTACTCATTGGGGTGAAACTCCACCACGTTGACAGGCCCCGTGTGGCCAGGGAACTCGGACATCATCTTGCCAGCAGTCAGATCCCAGAGCTGGGGCAGGGTGGGCTGGAGGTCAGGACCGGGCCCGGGAGCTCGGCTGCCCGCTCTCCCTCGACTCCCGCTCCCCCCGCTCTTGATGTCCAAGCCACCTTCCGCTCCAGACAGGCCTGGGATACGCGAGCCCGATCAGGTGGGAGGCGTGGACCCGGCCCGAGTGCGCTCGGCAGACCCCAGGCCCCAGCCCCGGGCCCAGGTCAGGCCAGGAGCTACCTTCACTGTGTGGTCATCGGCGGCCGACGCCAGCCACTTCCCGTCGGGGCTGAACCGGAGGCACCGCACGGCCTGGCTGTGTCCCTGAGGAGAGGACAGAGCCCTGAGCTCACCCAGCCTGGTCCACCCTGTCCTTGACCAGCAGGCGAGGCAGAGCCAGACGGCCGTGTGCCAGAGATGTCCCAGAGGGACACCTCCCACGCAGGCATGCTTCCCAGTGCTGCAAGATGCTCTGGGAAATCCGGATTTCCGGTCAGATAGTTTGGGAAGCGACGTATCTTATGCCTCTTTTTGGAGTTAGGGGTCTTTCCTTAACATCAAGGATCTAAAAACCTCCAGAATTACATTTCAGCTCAGTGCTTCCAAACACGGATGAACAGGAACCCCCTTTACTTACGGACGCCAGTTATCTGCCTACGGAACCAGAGCATGGAGCACAGTTCCGCAAACAGGGCGCTGGGAGGATTCATGGAAAGCGGGGATCCAGGTGGAGCCCCCCCGCCCCGCCCAGTGCTTCTGGTTCTGCTAGAGATTCCAGCTTCTCAGCTGGACTCGCATTTCTCACACTCTCCCCCACGTGGCATGGCAATCCCTTCCAGCCCCCGCCAGGGTCCGGGCACTACCCCAGCCTCCACGCCTGCGTGGTGCTCACGGAATGACTGACAAAGGGCGCCTTCCTTACCCTGTATCGGAAGACGCAGCCTTTCCTCCTGATGTCCCAGAGCTGCGGGGAGAAGAGCAGGGCGCAGAGTGAGGACGGGTCACGACCAGGGGGCTGAGGCTGCAGAGGCCTCACCATGCCCCGTCCAGGAGCCCGGGTCAGAGGGTGGTATGTGGCCACGAGCAGAGAAGCGTTCTGGGCACCCCAAAATGACAGGAATCTGCAAACTGCTCGTGGAAGCTGGGCATTCTGGGCAGAAACGTCTGGCGAACGTTTCCACGTCTCTCGGGGGCTGTGGACACGGCCACAGAGGGAAAAGGCCCTTCCCCAGCGCCCAGAGCCCCACTCCTCAGGTCGGACACCTGGCCCAGGGCCCGCTGCCAGCCCCGTGGGGGACAGAGGGCACAGACAGCGTCTCACCTTGATGTTCGTGTCCTGGGAGCCCGAGGCTACGAACTCGCCGTATGGGTGGAAGTCCAGGCTGCAGATGTTGGCTTTGTGGCCCATAAGCGTACGCAGAACTGCGAGGAAGAGAGCAGAGACAGGGACGTGAGGGGCAAGCCAGGCACCCGGCAGAGGAAGGGCTGCGGTGGGCATGGGCGCGTGCTTCCATGGTGACTGCACAGAGAACCAAAGCAGCCGCGATTTTAAAAACAGGGAGTCCTGCCACCCCAACATCTGACCTTCCTGTTTTTGTCCCGAGAGAGGACAGCCATTTCTGTCAGGACCTGAGGCCCCTGTAGCTTGTGCCCTGGGGCTTGTCCCAGCGTGCTCTTGCAAGGGCGCTGCCCCAGAGGCAGCAGAGCTGGAAAACTACTGCACTCAGTTCATGGACAGCCAGACAGCTTATATTCTGCTGGGCATCCCGCCATAGCTGAGACAGAAGAGGGAGGTAGAGGGGCGCCTGGGTGGCACAGCGGTTAAGCGTCTGCCTTCGGCTCAGGGCGTGATCCCGGCATTATGGGATCGAGCCCCACGTCAGGCTCCTCCACTGTGAGCCTGCTTCTTCCTCTCCCACTCCCCCTGCTTGTGTTCCCTCTCTCGCTGGCTGTCTCTATCTCTGTCAAATAAATAAATAAAATCTTTAAAAAAAAAAAAAAGAATTGGGAGGTAGGAGAGGTCCATGCTGGGGGAGAAGCTGCTTGGTTGAAAAAGAGAAATCCGGGAAGGCTTTTTGGAGGAGGGGGTATTTAAACAAGACGTCAGTGAGTGGAGGATGAGGGAGGATATTAGGCAGAGGGAAATGGTGGGCAAAGGTGCCAAAGACGGCAACGTGCCTAGAGTGGCCGTGGTGCCCACACCAGCCCGCTGTCCAAGGGGATCTTGAGGGTAGCTGCGAGGATGAGACGAGAGAACACACAGAGGACATGACCGGGGCCAGTCACCTCCTGCTGCCCTGGGAAGCCTCAGCTCCCTTCCCTCATGGTTTTGCTTGCAGCTCCGTGGCCGGCCTGGCCTGCAAGCAAACCTTGGCTTTCCATCTCAGAGTATTCCCTGAGAATTCGCCTCTTCTCTCTGGCCTCAAGTGTCTCGCTTTTTGGAAGATCTATAACTCGGCTGTCTGAATGAAACGGATCGTCCCGTACGTGTGGGGGCCGAGGCGCGTGGGGATCCAGCCATCCTTAGGTTGGTCATCCTTGAGCCCAGGTGAAACAGTTGCCTTGCGAGGCAATGAGCTCTCCACTGGAGGAGGTGTTCAAGCAGACTCCGAATGTAGTGCTTTAGAGACAAGAGAGTTGAACTCCAGGCACTGAGTGATTTAAATAAACTCTACTATACGACTGTCTCCATCCCTCCAGGTCCAGGTCCAGGCTCTGCTCCTTGCTTGCTATGGGACCCTGGGCAATCCCTTACCCTCTCCGAGCCTCACAATGGGTCTCGATCAGAGTTAAGACAATGGGACAGAAGGTGCTTAGCATGGGCGTGCACCAGGTCAGTGCTCAATGAATACCACTTAGTTACTCCTTTCTGCATGACAGCTGCTTCCTCCGTCCCCCAAAGCGAACCTTCTCCTCTCCTCCGGCCTCAGAGCACCTGTCCTGGTTCTCGGTCTTCTGGCACCCATGATGACCACTACTCAGTGCCATGGCCATTCGGGCGCCTCCCTCGTCCCCAGGATGGCTGCTGAGGGGGTGTGGTGTGCCGAGGACAGCCTGAATGACTTCAGCACACTAGCTCCCCTGCAAACAGCACCAGGAGGCAGGCAAGAGCCCCAGGCCGGTCAGCAGGGCACACAGCCGGAATTTAGAGCAGGCATCGGAGTCCCAAGAAACAGGCTTTACCATGTGACCCTTTACCTGAGTCAAGGGAGCTCATCTGTCTAGGGCTCCTGCGACAGTAGGGGCAGGAAATGTGAGCTGCTCTGGCGGTTATCTGCCTCGAGGACAAAGTGCATCCCTCTGACCACGGCCTACCACAGCCACACAGCCTCCTTGGGGCCACGCTGCGGCAGGCCTGAGCCACCCTCCCATCCTTCACAGAGTGGGACAAGGTGCCCGCCACGTCTGTCGAGTAGCGAATTCAACCACGCCAAAACCTCAGCCGCTCCTCCCCCACACCCTGCAGCGGTCAGATGCCGCTGGGGCTCCCGCACCGCTGTGCCGCCCAAGTCCGGGGCCCAGAGGGGCCAGACGCGTGCTGGCTCTGCTCTAGTCTGTGCCTGCCTCCCAGCCCACTGGCCTGGCATCCCACAGCAAGGCTTCCAAAATCCCGCCCTGCCCCGAGAGGACGTGGCTGGTTCCACCCCTGCGTGGGCCAGATTCATGAAACGCAGGCTACCTTCCTGTGGGATGGCTGGGCTGACCCACCCCTGCCCTCTGGCTGCGCTGTGGAAAGCAGGCAGGACCACATTCTTCCAGCGTGACTTCTGCCCTTGCTCTTCTGTCCCGGGAGGGCCCTCGGAAGGCGTCCTACTGCCGGACTCAGCCACAGGATCCAGGAGTTGCAGGCTGGAGGGCGTCCTGGATCCGTCCGCCCCGTGCAGGAACCTCCAAGCCCAACCTTCAAGCCCTCCCCGCTGATAGCTGTTCGACCTCCGCCCAAACTCTCAGCTGTGGGCTGCCTTTCAGTGCAACCCACGTGATGAGCGGACAGCCCTTTTAGAAACCCCTCTGCATCTGGGTGCCAAGCTGCCCCTCATTTTCACTCAAGCTGTGGCGGGTGGGGGTGGAGGTCAGCTTGTGGTCTCAGCTCTTCCCACCAAGGCTGCTGCAGGCACGTTTCTGTTCCATCACTGAACCCCCGAGAGGCAGAGTGAACAGCACTGGGATGGGAGTCTTGACGCCAGGATTTCAGTCCCGGGTTCCACCACTCTAGCCATGGGGTCTTTATCAAGTTCTGGGGCCCAGTTTGCCCATGTGTCAAATAAGGGGGCCCTGCCAACCTGGCTCTGCATCAGAATCACCGGGAAGCTTCCTGAAAGCCGGATTCGGGGCCTCCGCCACTACTGATTCCGGTTCCCTGGGCGCGGGGCCGGGGCCACGTGTTTGGGAAGAGCTCCTTGCAGAGCAGCCAACCCTGAGACGCCAGGGCCCGGGAATTCCACACGTGTTCGGTTTTCGTTCTTTGCCCGCCTCAGGGAGCTCCTCACGTTTCCCTTGTGTGTGAAGCAGTCATGGCTGAGAAAGTGGCGCCCTCGGCTTCTCTCTCCCGTCCCTGGCTCCTCAGTGAGTGGGGAATGGCTGCTGCCATCCACCGAGACTCAGATCCCGGCAGAGGCATCCCAGGAAGCAAACCACCTTCTGCCCGAGCCTTTCTGCTCCATCGGCCGGAGCCCAGCCAGCCAGGGCTTGCTCCCCGCCGGGCCCTGGAGTCCAGCAACGCCCCGGCTCCTGCGTGCAGCCAGGCAGCGGGAACGCACGCTGAGACGCTAAGCACGTGGCCCCGGCGGGTCACGTCCCGGGCTCTGTCTGGCATGTGCACCCATCACCGGGCGGGCAGGGCTCCCCTGAGAGGCCCGGCGGCAACCTCTCTCTCGAGGACCATCTACGCGAGCAGAGCACCGTCCTCGAGCAGAGAACCCGGCCGGCGGGCATGTGTGGCTGCCGGCCACCGTCCTGCCGTGGCAGGAGAGCACACAGGCCCGGAGAGCCCTCTGGGTCTCAACCAGGCAAGGGGCTCTCTTTCGGGAAAAGCAGCCTCAGCAAAGCCCACGCCGCTGCTCCCTCTCCTGTCCTTCGGGTGGCGGAAGGCCTCCGGCCTGGCACGCTGGCACGTCCAGGCTAGACGCTGGCAAAAGCAGCGAGCAAGCAGGCTCTGCTTGACCTCTCCAGGCTGCGCTGCATCGTGTTCTGGAAACAATGTTGAACTAGCTGTCAACACTTAGAAACGGGGGGGGGGGGGGGGGAGGGAAATTTCCACTTCAATGTCCAGATTCCAAGCTTCTCTTGAAAACTCTGTACGGCTGGCGACACTGGGCCCACACTACCATGTGGCCGCACCCACAAAAGCTGAGAGCCCCCCCTTTTTGGGAAGGCGAGACTCCCCATGTGGCCCGGAACAAAAGGCACGGGCTGACACACTGAGAGAACCCAGTTAGGATCTAGCATAGGACTGCGGGTCATGACTGCAAAACCCCGGGACACTGGGACAGCCTACGAGCCTGCAGGGAGACGGGAGCAGCAGGTCCCACGCGAGGGACCCAGGAGGAGAGAGCACGGACCTCCCAACAGCCACCAAACGGGAACCTCACAGGCAACGCAGCTGCACCTGCAAGCTTCGGAGGGAACATAATTTCCAATCTAGACTCCCACAGACTCTAAAGAAAAGTAAAGAAAGGAGGAGGGTAGAAAAAGTCATTTTCAGCCACAGATGGTCTCTAAAACCGTGCCTGTCACGCACCCTTTCTCAGTAAGCTGTGAAAGACTGTGCTCCAGCAAAGAGACAGAAAACCAAGACAGATGGTAATTCGGACTCCGGCACAGCAGAGTCGAGAGAGCTCCCCGAAGACAAGGCGGCCCCAAGATGCCGGCTGGGCTGCAGGCCCGGGTGCTCCCCCGCCACTGGGACCCGGGGGACAGACTCTCTGAGAAGAGACACCCCGATTATGGGATGGCTTTGAGGGTAGCTCAAGGAGGCAGCCTAGGCTTCCGGCAGGGAATCTGAGGACGACTTAGTAACATGGACGTAAACCACACACAGATGGAGGAAGAACAGCTATGGACCCCGGGAGAAACAGTCCGCTGTGAGGAACAGCCCCGCGGGCCTGCTGCTCTAAATGCTGGCCGTTTACACGGGGACTTAGGAGAGCAGAGGGGCAACACTGGGAGCGACGAGCGTGGGCTGGCAGCTCTAAGAGAACTAACTTCTTTGTTGTTTAAGATTTTATTTTTTTTAAGTAATCTCCACACCCAACACGGGGCTCAAACTCATAACCCCGAGATCAAGAGTCACACGCTCCACTGACAGAGCCAGCTGGGCGCCCCAGGAGAGCTAACTTCTTGTCTTGCACGGGAGGAAGGCAGCAAGAGACAGGCATTGCCATAGTACCATGCTGCTTTGGAAAGGGGAGGGAGCAAGACACCAGGTCGAAGGACAGAAGGTTGAGGCGTCTGGAGAATGGGAAGGGGTGGGATGAAGGCTCCTCGTTTCCACTGTGATTATCTGTAGAACGACCCGCATTTAACTTTTTAAACTATGTATAACTTCTATAAAGTTGAAAACCAAACGAAAACAAAGCTCAGAGACAGAGGACCTGGCCACCCTAGGCCTCATTCCTGCAGGTAACAGCCGAGGCTAAGAGGCGGCCGCCCCCAAGTCAGGGCACCCCCCCCCAGTTCTCCCCACAGGCCCCCTCACTTGTTTACCTGTCCTGCGTGGCCCCTGGTGGCACGTTTTGTTCTTTCAGACTCTGAATCCACAGACACCCACCCACACATCCACAGTGGTCCATCTGGACCCTCCTGGTGCCTCGCGAGCGTCAGCGCCCAGACAACAAGAGCATGTCACTGCTGCTAGGCTCAAGGGGTGAAGTGACCCAATGCAGTCAGGACAGGCTTCCTGGAGGAAGTAGCTCAATAGCAAAGCCTGAGAAAACACCGCCACAGGCACGATTTGGGGAAGGTGAGCACAGATGCCTACTTTTGGCGGCTTCTAGGTCCCAGACGCGGATGGAGCCCGACTGGGAGCCGGCCACGATGAGCTCCTCCGGGGTGTTGAGTCGGACACTCTCCACTGGGGACGTGTGACCCGTCAGGCTCTGTGGAGAGAGGGTAGCAGCTTCAGTGCCTTGTGCGGAGAAACCCCCACATTCTGGCTCCCTGGAAAGGGCATCAGCAAGAAGTGGCTCAGCAGAGAGGCCATGCTCCGTGGGGCCACACCTAGGCTTTCCTGCGGACGGGCTGGGCAGCCGCTTCTCTTGGCCTCGGCTCCCAGAGCTAAACATGGGCCAGGCCCCTGTCTTGCTCTAACCCCATCCCATGGCCCTCTGTGCCCCTGATGCGGGCAGCATTTGCCAAAACGGCCCTGGGCCTCTTGGAGTGGGGAGCGGCTGACCCTCCAGCCCTGAGTCCAAACCACCGTCCATCTAGGTTCTGCTTCTGTCTCCACTCTGCCTGGCCAAGCCCCTCGGTGGGGGAGGACCCTGACAGAACTGAGGCCTGGCTCGTCAATGGCACACATCTCACCCCTCTGGAATGCCTGGGTCCCCGGGGGCTGCCCCTGGTGGAGGACCCTGCCATGTTCCCAGAGAGAGCCTACAGTGACTTTACTGAAAAAACTGTCACCCAACTCAGTGCAGGCCAGAGCTGGAGCAGGGCTGAGCCAGGTCCTGGCCCAGCCCCTGAGAGAGGTGGGAGGTGCTGGCATTTCCAGCTTTCTGGAGAGAAGGCCAGAATCTGAAGTCCATGGCATCTGTCACTCCCCGCCCAGCACTGGTCACCCCAAAGCTCAGCGGTGACTCCATCATTGTTTGTTAAGACAACGTTCGGGGGGGGGCGGGGGGGGAACCACTCCCCAGCAGAACTGTCCAAAGGCCAGGCAGTCACAAGCAGCTTGTGTGACTCCCAGCCACCGCTGGCAGGAGTATAAATGGGTATAAACTCCATGGGGGGCAAGTGGGCAAAAATCTGTCCACATTTAGAAATGCACATCCTCTGTACACCAGCGGCGAACCCCCCGGAGCCTCTCCCGCACGCGCTCGAGCACACGGCCAACCGAACAGACCCGAGGTCATTCACCACAGCCAATCTCTTTCACAGAAGACCAGAAGCCTAGGAATACATGCCCACCAGGGGAAGCTGGTCCGCTAAGCTGCGGTCACCCTCGCAACACAATACTATCCAGCTGTAAAAATGAACGAGGCGACCATCTAAATATGATAAAGACTAACCTCCATGGCACTTTTAGGTGAAAAAAGGTGGAGAACGGTGTATATAGATACGGTTTATGGAAAAAAAAAAAACAAAAAAAAAAAGGAGAAGGGAAGAGACATACATATTTGCTCGCAAACGTAGAAAATAATTCTGGAAGGACACAGGGTAATCAGGGGCCATGGTTGTCCCCAGGGAGGGATGTAGGGGTCAGGGGAGGAAAGCAGACTTCTCACTTCTTACCCTTGGTGTCCCTTGGACACCGAGCTGTACGAGCCCGCGCGTGCTCAGAACACATAGGGACCGGCAGGAGCGAGCGCGCACGAGGGGGCCGCGCACGTCTAAACGTGGGACTGAGCAGGCCGTCGTCGCCGGGCCTGCAGCACTCTGAGGCCGGGTCCGCGGTGCGTCAGCGGGGTGCCCTCCCTCCCCCCGCCCCGGCTGAGGCCTGCAGGCTGCCCCCAGAGTAGGAAGCAGGACGAGAGCACGGGGTCCCCTCAGGCCCGTTTTGCCCAGTGTTTGCTGGCTTGTTTTCCATCTGTATGTGTTACTTTGGCATTCTGGGGGCGGGACACATTGGAACCCTGAAAACAAAGTGAAACAAAACAAAGCAATTTCAAGTCTGTTCTTCACCCGGGCCCTGGCTCAGCTCGGATCACAGTCCTTGGCTGCGTCTCACAGAGATACTGAGGTGATTAAGTTTCTACTGAAAAGAAAAAAAAAAAAAATCACTTCCCATCCCTTTTTATCTTTACCTTTCCGTGGCCAAGAATCAAAAGAATGGTAATACCCAGTGCTGGCAAGGTCATGAAGGGGGAGAGGGCAGGTCCCTAGGCTGCTGCAGAGAATACACATTGATTTCTGGAGGGCAATTTGGCAATGTTTTGAAAGCTTTTTAAAAAGGGCACACCCTCCGATAATGCAACCATCACAGATCTGCCCCACGATCGGGAATAGGGACGTTCACCTCCGTGGCTGAGCAGAGCCAAATCGCTGGCAATGACGTTTATGCTGGGAACGGGCATGGCTAAGCGCTTCCGGCGCATCCCTACGAGGCAACACCACGAAGCCATTAAAACCCATGCAGTAGAAGGGTATTTGTTGACATCGGAAAATGTTCGCGAACAATAAAGATTGTTCTCTTCAAAACCCAGGCTACAGGAGAATAAGACAGTGCTCCAAAAATACATGGTCTGTGCTCATGTGGTGCACGTGGGAGCGTGTTTGCACACGTGTACGTGTACCCGCGCGTGTGCACGGATCTGCACCAGCACCTAGAAGGACACAGACCAAAACACCAACTGGAGTGGTCTTCGGATGATGGAAATAGGTAGAATTCATTTTTGTACTTTTTCCTTCTTTATATTTTGCTGTTTTGGAAGACAGGTTTTGGCAAGGAACTCGTCGTGTGACCGGGGGAAAGTGCTATTAAAGAACCAGCTCTCCAACCAGCTTCAGCCAGGTGCCCTCAAATCCGTTCCGTGGAACCAGCCAGGGGAGGATTCAAAGCGACCTCCAAGGGCAGCTGACAGGTGGGCGGATGGGCCCGTGGGCAAGCCTCCATCTCGGGCCCATGGGCTTATTTTAGCTTTCTCATATAGGTTCCCTGGAACTCTGTCCACCACTAGGGGACTTCCCCACTCCTGAGGGCCAGCCACGGTCCCAGCCATCCCGGGGGCACAGATGCTGTGCTGTGTCCGCCTAGCCTCCCGCTGGGTGCCCTGGGCCTGGCAGAGCCCATACAGCCACCTGCCCCCCACCCCGCCCCCGCCCCTCCCACAGTCCCCTCCCTGGGCCTCTGTCCTGTTCCCCACCGGCCGGCGAGGCTCACCATGATGCAGTTGGGTTTGTTGATGGACCACAGGTTGACACGGCAGTCATCCCCACCAGTAGCCAGCAGCCGCCCGGAGGCCTTGCCCAGCACCAGCGAGGACACATTGCTGGCGTGGGCGACAATCTCCTCTATACAAGGAAGGACAGGAGGAGAAGGCAGTCAGAGGGCTAGTCTCGGCCATGGGGAGGAGGGCCGGGCCCTGACCAGCAAGGCCCCTGGGCCTGGCACCCGAAGCCCAGGTGGAAGGGTCCACCCGCTTCGGCTCCCCTCTGGGGCCAGACACCCCGGCACGACCCAGAAGCCTGGCTGCAAGGGCAGGCCTTGCCCCCGAGGCAGGAATGACTATTTCCCAACTTCGGGTATTCCTGTCCCACCCTCAGGCCGCAAGGTTTGCTCTTTTTTCTGCACATCAACTAGTAAAATTACCATGCTTCCTCTGCTCAATTTAAAACAGTGACTTGCCTTCTGTATTTAGCTCTGTCTACGTAAAGATAATTAAGCAATAAAATCCATAAAGTTACAAGACTGATATGTTCATTATGCTTTTTCTAGAATACAAAACGAAAAACTATTATTAAAATGAAAAATATTGACCCATGTAACCACCTAAGCATCTCTCTGCTGCTGCTTGCTATACACGTAAACCCACTTTGGGGAACACACTTTGAGAACCATTCAGGTCAACTCTAGACAAGCTGTCTCCAAGTGAGCTCACCCAGGGCTTCAGCCCACAGCTTCAGAATCAAGGACCAGGGTCTGGTCTGAGCTCTGCTACTGCAGGCTGTGTGGCCTCAGACCGGTCACTCACCCTCTCTGAGCGCTGGGTTCCTCATCTGGTAAATGGGACAAGAACACTGCCTGCTTCACTGAGTTGCTGAGGAGCCACTGAGAACACGCTGTAAGCTAGGCTCGGTGGTTGTTAGTAAGGCCAAGGCACGGACGGCGGACGGTGGGGACCCCGGCAGGCACGGGAGGGTGGACTGCTTGGGGTGGGAGGCAGGAGGCAACGGACCGAGAGGCCCGCATGAGGGGTGCGAGTGAGGGCTGACCAGACAGGGCGGGCGGCATGGCCATGGTGGGCAGCCGTGCGGGCCCCTGGCCCGGGCTACTGGGGAAGCAGCGGCGTGGCAGACACGGACCACGGAGGGTCTCGTCAGGGCTCCGAAGAGAACAAACGAGAGCAAGGAACCAAGAGGCAGCCCAGGGCACCGAGCCAGGCCCTCAGTGAGCTCCTCCTGGGAGCAAGGAGGAGAAAAGATAGGTCTCCCTACCCCTGCAGAAGGAAGACCCCTAATAGCTGACACCGTGAGGCTACTGGGAGGCTGGCTTGGGTGGCGCTGAGGAAAAGGGCTTGCACTCGGTCAGCAGAGGGCCTCTCCTGCGCGCCAGCTCTGGCCTCCACCCTGCCTGGGGGTCTCTGTGGCATGGGCTTCAGACCGGAGGGCGATTGGGAAACGGGGCCCAGAAAGGCTGTTTGTCAGACAGCATGGCTCAGGGGCTGTCAAAACTGCCTGGGGGGGCCAGACCCCAGGCTCGATCTCACAGATGACACCCCACTTCAGGGCCCGGCCTGGCCAAAGCCAGGGATGGGCAGTGCCCAGCCCCAGCAGAGGCGAGAGTCTCCTGCAGGCCCAAACGTCAGTGGGGGCCTCGGGGACCCCATCACTAGACCCAAGGGAGCTGAGCCCCTCCCTAGTTCTCATCCCAACCATGAAGCCTTCTGTCCTCCTGACACTGTAGGGATAGGTGCCTGGGGTGCTCTGGGGCTTTGGCCATAGACTCTTGTCTGTTCAAGAGCTTCTTTTGGGCCCTAATGACTGGCCAACTCAGAAAGAGGGCAAACCACCTTCTCTCCCAAGCCTTGCGCCTTCTCCCCTTCTCTGAAAACACTCCCTGCATGCACTGCCCCCCACTTGTGACCTACCTATATGGCCTGGGTGTCCACCCTGGCTCTCACCCTTCCCAGGGAAAGTTCCAGCTGGGCCCTACCTCACCAGGCCTCCTTGGGCACACTGCTACCCATCTCTGGGCCTCAGGACCACTGCCCCCGGGGACAGCCCTTAATTCATAATATAAATGTTTCCTGGGTGCTTGCTCTAGGCCCAGCACTGGGGAGAGAGTGGGGAAGGACAGCGAGAAGGTTCCTGTGTTCATGCTACAGCCTGATCAGATGGGTCCTGACACAGGGCATCTAGCTGAAGACCCAGACGTGGGGGTGAGAAGGATTTGGAGGTTGGGCCCTTCTAGCGGGGCTCAGATCACTCCCCTCTAAGCAGCCTGCCTAGGTCCTCCAGCCTGACTAAAGCCCGTGGAGGGGCCAGGGGCTGCAGGAAGAGGGAGGTATGCCACGGACACCAGGCAGAGGAGGCGTCCACCGGCGGCCCAGGCCTGGGTACCGAATTCAAGTGCAAACAAACACAATTCCTCACAGCATCTCTTGGCAGGCCGAGCTGACGGCTGCAGGCCTGTGCCAGCTTCCCAAGCTCAGCGGGCACAACCTGGGCCCCACGTCCCAGCCAGAGCTGGTGACACTGCATTCGGTCAGAGGTGTTGAGGATTTGCATCCTCAGTGGAAGGAGCAGAGAACCAGGCTTCAAAGACCCAAGCTGGCCTAGCACCTTCTGATCCTTGCTGGACTCTCTAGCCATAAGGAGTCAGGGGTCATTTTTCTTTGGGCTCTGCAGACAGCTTATAGTCAGGAAGACTGCTATGCACATGAACTTGTCCGCAGAGCCCAACATGCCTGATCATATCAACCTCTTGTTTGAAGACTTCGATGGCTTGACTTTGCCTTTAAGATAAAGCCAAGGCCTCAGAAGGGCTAGGGTCCTGTGGACAAATGCCCCTGAAGACCCCAACAGCCTCATGTGGCACATCCTCTCCACTGCTGTGTGGCACCCCATAGGCTCCTTTGAGCCCTTCCAAAATGCTGAGCTTCCTGCCCCAGGGCCTTTGCATGTGCTATTTAGGCAGCCTACAGCACTCCCCTACCCCACCGGCCAGCATCTAGTTAATTGATTCAAAGTACATGTCCCAGCTTGGAATCAGACAAGGAGAAATGGAAGGGTGTGGTTACCTGCCTCTGCCTCTTGCTCTCCCCAGCCTCTGATCCCCATTGCAGAGGGACCTCATCTATTTTGCAACCTCCCCCCACCCCGACCAACTATCTCCCCAGTGCCTGGTTCTATGCTCAGGAAAGATGAGCTATTGAGGGAATACATAACCCCAATAAATACAAAGCCACTCTGTCCAAAGTGTACCCTCCTTGGGAGCCCATAACAGGGTTCTCTTAGAACCCTAGGGCTAAGAAACAATTTGAAACTACCCAAACCTCTCATTTTACTTATGAGGACACTGACATCCAGCGAAGGGCTTTGCCCAGGTTCTCACAGTTAAAAAGTGGAGGAGCCTTGCCCAGCTTCTGAGAACAGCTCAGGGACAGCTCATAGCAGAAAGTGACCAGTTTGGGCACACTGAATCTACGCCAATCAGTTATTATAGGGGGGGTAAGGCAGTTCCCAAAATATGATCTGGGGGGCCTTGGGATCCTCAGGATCCTTTCTGGGAGTCCAAGAGAACAAAACCATTTTCATACTAACACCAAGACAGTATTTGACTTTTACACTCTTGTTTGCTCACAAGCATAGACGGGGTTTTTCAGGAAGATACAAGACATGTGATGACACCATCACTAATGGCATGTTTGACTTCACACTCCTGTGTTTTAAAACACCTGAGTATTGACTTCTAACATGTAAATTTTGATAACCCCCATGAACAAAAACCTCGTTGGGGTCCTCAACCATTTGTCAAAGTATAAAGAGGTCCTACGATCAGAAAGTTTAGAGCTGCTAGTGGAGAATAATGTGAGGGTGGGTGGTGCTTGTGCTCAGGGACATTCCAGAGCGCCGCCAACATCTCTCGGCCTACCCTCTCACCACCAACCCCCTCTCCCCAAGATGCCCCCATCTCGCGGGGGAAGCCTGACTCATGAGAGGTCTGCAAATGCCAGGAACACCTCTCAGCATCTCTCCCCCAGTACCGCCCATCAGCCTAACTGCACTAAGTGCTTCTCTGTGTTCACCACCCCGCCTGGGTCTCTCAGCAGCTCTACAATGCAGATGGGATTAGCTCGTTTACAGACAGGAAATTGAGCCTCAGAGAGGTTAAGTCACCTGCCCAGTGTCACCCCACTAAGAAGTGCCAAAGTCATGATTTTTCATCCTGGTCTATCTTACTCCAAGGCTGGGAGTCTCCCTCAGAGACAAGAACAGAAGACAAAGTCAGGGGTTCAGGCCATCCAGCAACAAGCAGCTAACAGGATAAATGGGGTGAGAAAGGAAAAGAAAGAAAACCACTCACGTAATTTCCAGGCCGTCTTGGTGACCACAGGGGTGGCCATCCTTCAGTTGGCTGGCACCTGAAGCTCCACCCACTAAATAGACGGCACTTTGCTCCTGGGGTGGGGGTGGATCCCCCCCAGATCCGCCAATCAAGTTGGCAGGGAGTTCCCACACATCCAGGCAGAGGGAATGCCTCCTCTCTCAGCCCCGGACTGCCTCCTGGTTTTAGATCATTCACAGCAGCCACAGCAACGGCTTGTGTGTGCCCGTCAGGATCCCGGATTATGGAAGGTCAGGCTCGAGCCATGTCAGTTCAACACTGGGCTGGAACACAAACAGAGGGGATGGCTTGTCAGAAAACACTTGGTGAGGGTTCGGGGGACTCTGCACTACAGCCGCAGCACCCCGGATCACCAAGGCTACTGGATAAAGAGACGCCCACCAGAGCCACCAGAGCCGGGAGCTGCACTGCAAATCGGGTTTGAGAGTCTGGAGGGGGCACCTCAGGCAGGGTGACTTGGAACACAGGGAAAGAAAGGTCCTCCCAGAGGCCAGGATGATGGGATGGGAGGAGGCTCTGTTCCAGGAGGCTGGCTGCCTGAAGTGCGGCAGCAGCCGCAGTGGGGCGGGGAAGACCACATGTCTGCAGTTCACGTAGATTTCTGGGAGTCACTGTTTCGTCTGACGCTATAGGAAGGGGGTGGAGTCAGAGGCAAAGCTTCGGGGCCCAGGAGAGGCACTTCAGAGGCAGGCATTTGAGTCTTCACTGGGGAGAATGTCAAAAAGGGCCCTGAAGGTCCCATCCCTCCGTTGGTGGCAAGGGAACTACTCCTGGTCCCCGCAATTCCCAAGGACAGTACTGGGAACTAGGTCTCCAGTCCGGGCATGAGTCGGTATGCCTCCCCAACTCTAAAAGGCCACCTCATGAAGCCTCTACCCCCTTTTCCAAACCTTTTTCCCATGAACGCTCTCCTCTCCGCCCCCTCTCTCCTGGGTTCCCCAGTTCTGCCTCTCTAGTCCTCCGTTCATTCCCCTTCTCCTTGCCGCCTGTGTTCCCTATTCGTGCACATCCTGTCTCCTGGGCTCCTTACCTTGGCCCTTGCCTCGCCAGACCCCCTTTATTCCCCTTCCCCTTCTGCTATCAGTATCGCCCATTCATTCACTCTTCTGCTTCCAGTGTCCCTATTCATCACTCAGCCACCCGCAGACCCCCGGCTCCGCTTCCTGCTTCCCGGTTTTCCCCTCCGGCCCCCACGCCCGTCCCGCCCGTCTCGCCCGTCCCGAGGCTGGGGCTGGCCCCTCGGCCTCGCCTGATCCTCCCACTTCTCTCAGCTCGCGGGGCACGGGCTCCAACTTTCCCCCGCCCGGAGCCCTCTCCGCCACAGCCCGCCTGGCCCCGCCTGGCTCGGCCCAGTACTAGGCCCACAATCCCCCTCGCCTCATCGGCCCCTGGCCCACTCCACCTGCAGCTGAGGCTCCGGAGGCCGAGGATCTGCTCCAGGCGCGACCCCCACTTGCCTCCATCCCCTGCCCTGATTGGCCGCTGCTTGACAACCGACCCTCACAACAAAACCTCCGGCTCAGAGCCCCGCCCTCCTCACGTCCAGCACCAATCAGCCGCCGCGAGCGCTCCACCTCCCGCCAGGTTTGACCAATCGAAACAGGCGCTTCTGCCGCTCTTCCTAAGTTCCCGCCTCCTTTTCCTGAATTGGACTAATCACGAGGAAGGAGAATTCAAGAGCCGCCCCTCAGCTTCTAATGAACCAATGAGGGCTGCCATTTCCTTGGTCCCTCCTCCGCCTCAAGTTTCCCTTTCCTTCTTCACCCTTTTAGATCAAGTTGAAAACATTGCCAGACGACCCTCCAATGACGTCTGAGCCAATCCCTTTAAGCAACCGGCCCAATTTAACCAATAAGCACCCGCCTTATTGGAAAACCAATTCCCAAGTAGCCAATGGGAAGGGACCATCAGGAGCAGAGTGAAGCTGCGGACTTTCCATCTTGGAGTGGGGCGAGGCGGAGACGAGGTCTTTCCCCTCTGCCCCAGTTCCTACTTCATCCCTTCAGTAGGGAGCGGTGCTGCAATGGTTTCAGGACGTTGCCCCTCGTCTTTGGCTCGGACAGGAGACCTACAGGGAGACGGTGCCTGATCCCGGGTCCGAGCCGGGAGCGGAGACCCGAAGCGCTGTCCCACGGCTGCGGCGTTGGTGAATGGATGAGTGGGCTGCTGCCTTAAAGGGACGACCAACTAGAAATCCGAGGAAGGCCGGCTTTATTGGACTCGTGGGTAGGGCGGGCTTAGGGAAGGGCCGTAACCAGCCGGATCATGGGCCCCCCGCGTGGCCGGGCTGCCCGGGAGCCGCTTAGGAGGGACTGGATCCCACAGGAGGTGCTCAGGGCCTGGTGCCCCGAATCTCCCCTTTTATCCGGTAGCCGCTCGCTGCAGCTCTGGGCGACCTGATCTCTCGGAACGCCTCCTACAACCTTCAGAGATGGGAATTCCTGTTCCCATTTACGGATAAGGAAACTGAGGCCTAGTTTAAAGCGCTTGTAATAGGCCACACGACCGGAAAGAATGGTGTCGGACTTGAACCCTTGTTAAAGCAAAGTCTGTGGGTTTCTCCACTGAAATTGCACCCACTGCCAGAGAGAGGCAGAGGGTCCACCCCTCACATTGTGCTTTTGGGGCGTGGGTCGAGAGACGAATATGGGCGCTATCAAAAGAAGACTAGATGAGTAGAATAAAATCCGATCAAAACTGTCCACTCTGTATTTCCCCTCAACTTTTTATAATGAAAAGCTCCATAGAGAAAACTTGAAAGAATTTTACGATATATAATAGCACAGTCCACCTGGTGGATAACCCAACACTTGCTAAGGTTTTCCATATTTTCTTTGCTCATGTAGGTGTTTTCTCTGAGCGATTTGAAAGTTGTCAACATCAAGACATTTTACCCTAAATGACATGAAATACTGAGCACGTACCTCTTAAAAATCAGGCCCTGGTCCTACACAACCATCGTATCCCCACACCAAAGAAAACAATTCTCTAACATCCGGTTCAGATTTCCCCAGTCATCCCCAAGGGCTATATAAAGCTTTTCTTTCTAAGTAGGAAACAAACAAGATTCACCACACTTGGCTCTTCCAAGCTCATTCTGTTTTAGTCCCCCATTTTTAAAAAAAATGACATTGATCTTTTGAAGAGATTGATTGGGCCTTTTACCTTGTAGATTGCCCAGTATTATGATTTTGTCTGTTTCCTGCTAGTGTCGTTTAGTTCGGGCTTGTTTCTTTTCTTCTGAATTTTTTGTTCAATGGAAGTTAAAGCTGGATTAGATTCGGGATCAGCATTTTAAAACCCTTCGTACTGAAGTGTAATACACCCACCCCAAAGGCATGTGAGTTTTTCACAAACTGAACACGCTCAGGTCCAGAAGAACATTCCTAGCATCCCAGAAGCCCCCGTGGGGCTTACACCCCAAGAGCGACACCTGTTTGGATGCCATGGATTAATTTGCCTGTTTTTTTTTTCTATATAAATGGAATCATGCAGCATGTACTTTTTTGTACCTGGGATCTTTGAATATTGCGTATGAGGAATCTGATGTGTTCCATGTGGTGATAGTTCATTCGTGTGCCCTGAGCCTAAGTAGAGATTCGTAACCTGTTACTGATATTTTGGGCTGGGTCATTCTTTGCTGCAGGGAGCTGTCCTGTGCATCGTAGATGTTTGCGGGGGGGTTAGTAGCACGCCTGGCCTCTGCACACTAGATGCTAGTCCCACTCTCATACCAGTTGTGACAACCAAAAATGTCTCAAGACCACAACTTATGTCTCCATTCTGCTCTTGATGGGCATCTGGGTTTCCAGCTTAGTACTAATACTACCGCTGCCACGAACATTCTAGTACATGCCTTTTAGTGGATGTATATGTGCATCTTGATTGAGTTGTTCATCGTTCTTGTTCACCGGGTGGATGAACAGATGGATGGGGGAGGGTGGACGGATGGGTGGATGGAGCAGAACCTAGGAGCAGAAGTGTTGAGCCAAAGTTTAGTTTTACTAGATACGGCCAGTTTTCCAAAGTGGTTGTACAGGTTGCCTCTGCCACTGGGGAAGCTATTTGAGAGTTCCAGTTGCTTCTCATCCTCCCAACTCTTATTTTATGCCTACTAGTGGGTGTGTGGTGGCATTTCATAACCCTGGTGACTAATGAATTTGACACTTTCATGTGTTGATTGGCCATTTTTTAAAGCTAACACTGAGTGCTTTCTATGTGCCACTTCCGGTCCTCTCTGCTTCACCAGTCTTATCTAAGACAACAGCAGTGCCATCCCATTTCACAGATGGCTACATAGTGGCTGGTAAGAAACAGAGCTGGGATGCTGTTCTTTGCAGTCTAATGTGGAGCCCAGGTTCCGGAGCATGCACCTTGGCCCGGCCACCGTCACTCTGTCAGCTGGGCCACCCTAGCCCCGTCGTTGACATCTAAGCACTTGTTTGCAGGTGGCTGTGGGACCCTCTGCAGAGGTGGGCAAAGACGTAACATTCCAACTGAGGGGAGGAGAGGAAGCACTTGAAAGAGGGCAAGGTGGGTGGGGAGGGGGGAGTCTCCGGCTATAGGTAAGGAAGGGAAGGAGAAAAAGGCTCTGCCAGAACTTGTGGAACATGAGGTATGGGCTGCAAATGAAAAGTGTGTTTATACGCAACTGATGAATCGTTGAACGCTACATCAGAAACTAATGATGTACTATATGTTGGCTAATTGAACATAATAAAGGAAAGAAAAGTGTATTTATTTACAGGAAAGTCCTGAGAAGCAGGAGCACACGGGGCTGCAGGAAGGTGGTGTGGCAGTGAGGTCGGGCGCCCCAGGGGACGGTCCTGTGCTGGCTGTAGGGAGCACAGGGGCCAGCCCGTGGGCGGTTTCTTGCTCTGGCAGCTTTGGCCGAGGCCCCATGCCGGGTGTCAAACGAAGACTTCGAGGAACTCCACCAGGCGTGGGTCCTTGTGGAGCTTTTCCTCCAGGGCCAGGTACTTGAGCGGGGCCAGCTCCCTGTGGCTGAAATCAGACAGAGGAACAGGAGGTGGTGAGGGCTCACGAAGCTCTGCCCCAGCCCCCCCTCCCAGGGTTCTCTCCGGCTCCCCACCCCCTCACCGGTTAAGCCGCTGCTCCAGGATGCGCATGCGGAACACGGCCTGAGAGTAGTAACTCAGGTACCAGGCCTTGTCCTCGGCCGTCAAGGTCACCTGGTTCTCCTGGTACCACTGCTGCTGCTTCTGCAGCTCCTGGGTCTCCTGCGGGCGGCACAGGGAGGTTAGAGCAGGGGGCGGGGGAGGGGGTGTGTGAAGAGGGCTGGCGCTTACCCAGGCTGCCCGCTGAAATGCTGAAATCCCCCTGGTCCCCTGACAGCCTCAGGAGGGCTGGCCCCGCCGCCACCACCCCCAGAAGCCAGAGCTGCAGAGGCAGGGGCCACAAAATGTCTCGCGTGGGAGCCAGTGGGGAGACGTTTAGAGGGACAGTGTGTCCAGGAGGAGCAGGGCTCAAGACAGAGACAGCCTTGTGAACAAGTTTCCAGAGCTTGTCTGCACATGAAGAGCATTACACGCCCCTGTGCACAGCGTAGAGCCTGCCGTGGGGATTAGGCGGGACCATGCACGCAAACTGCACGGTATATAGCGGAAAGAAGACGGACAAGGACTAGGAGTCACTGTAACGCACCCCCTTCCATCCACCCCCGCATCCCCTCCACCCCTCCATCCACCTTTCCGCCCAACAAGCAAGAACGAGGAAGGACAGCTCCGCCTTTGGGAAACTCTAAGCATCGATGATACTCATCCCCTCACCGGGCCCTCCCAAGTGTTGGAGATGGTGAGCAGACAGCCCTGCGTCCATTTTCTGGACTCGGACCCCGGGGGGTGGGGGTGGGGGAACCCAGCTGCACCTTCTCGAAACGGGCCTGGATGAGGTTGGCCTTGTCGATGAGCCTCTGCTTGAAGTCGCTGAGGCACTCGTCCCTGACCTGCACGGCTTGCCAGTGTGTCAGCTTCTCGCCCGGCGGGAATGGGGCCAGGAACGGGGCCAGGTAGTCCAGCTGGGCCTCCACCTGCCGCAGGTGCTCCTCGTGCATCACGTGCTCCTGCGGGCCGTGTTGGTGGGAGTCAGCTGGGCCGGGCCGCAGAGACTGCCCGACCAGCTCTGAGCAGCGTGTGAGGACCCAGCACGAGGCCGTAAAGTCCTGGAGCCGGGCACCCCTGGGACTGAGGCATCAGAGGGGAGCTCTGTGCTGTCCCTCACAGCCCTCGACTCTGTCTTACGTGAACTCGCATCTCTCTGCCTGAGCCTCAGCCCGTCACTCCAGCTCGGCAGATGCTTGCAGTAAATCGTAATAAACGGTGATTATAGTAATGTTACATCGAAAGCTGCTAGTAACGCCCTCCCTTTTTCACCCCGGGTCTCATGGCCTGTGTTGGCATATGGGGGCCGGTGAGGTTGGAGATATGGGTGTCAGCAGCCATCCCCGGGAGTCTGAGAACCACTGATCTAATGCCCTGTCCTGCCTCGCCAACCCCAAGCTATTTTTAGAAATCTCCACTTGGTGGGTGTAGGGGATTTAGAAGCTGGCCTTGAAAACCCCAGCTGGGCCTTGCAGCCTGAGGGTGTAGCCCGGGTGTCCTATGCCGCAGGTGCGCCAGAACTCAGGCTGTGGCCAGAGTCTGCTCGCTGGGGTACGGGCCCAGGTCCTGACCTTGAGGGGAGCCCTAGGTGGAGGTGGGTACAGGACTTTCCTTCTGTCCCCATGCAGTAGAGGCCTCGGCTTGGCCATAACCCCTGGAGGTAGGGGAGACCTGGTCTGGATCCTGTGTGCTCTTCGGTGTTCATCATAGAAATGGCCAGCTCAGCAGCAAGGCTAACCATGATGACGTCAGTAACGTCTTCCCCTATAATGGGCTTCCTGGCAGAGCCCTTAATCATCCTCACCACCCTGGAGGCCTGGGGGAGGGGGGCGTCCAGGAAAAGCCAGGGCCGGGGCCAGGGAGCAAGACTCACCATGGCCTCCCGATACTCTTTGCTCTTCTCGTTGCGCTTGGTGTCATAGATGGAGATGGTCAGGGTGTGAGCCCCCTCCTCCTCCTCTCGAAGCTTCAGGATCTCCAGCACCTGAATCGGGAAGTGGGGGAGGGCATGGTTAAGACACCCTCCACCCTGGCCGCCTCCCACCTGCCCATGCTCCCATGGGACCACCTCCAGCTCCGACTCCCAGGCCTGATGTCTGGACAACTTCTCCTCGTTCTTCAGCTTCATCATGGCCTCGTACTGGTAGAGAAGCTTCTTGGTGTGCTCCACGGGCTCCACCTGGGACGGCAACAAGCACAGTGACAAGGAGAGGCAGCAGTGGCAGACTCTGGAGCCAGCCTGCTTGGTTCAAATCTTCCCCTGCCATTTTCTAGCTGTGTGACAACATGCAACTAGCTTAACCTCTCTGGGCCTCAGTTTCTTCATCTATAAAACACAGATAATAAAAGAAGACAAACTGGGGGCCAGAGGGACTAAGGAATGCGCCAGGAGAGTGAGGGTTTAAACGAGGAAAGCCAGCCCCGCAGAGGTGGTAGGACCCTCTCCTACTCCAGTGTGGGTCCCCGGGATCTGGGGTCGGCTCTGTCCCGGACTGGGGGAAAGGGACAATAACGAGTAGTCTTGGCCTGCTGGGTGGTCTTTCTTGGTGGGAAAGGGGAAGATTTTCAGAGGAGCTGCAAAAACGAGGGTCCCCAGATGGGAGCTCTTGATTTTCCCAGGAGCGGAGATGAACTTCCGGGCTGGGAACCATGAGTGACCCTCCCAGTGCGTTCCCAAGCTGCGGGGACCCTCCCCCACGCCCACTCCCCCGCCCCCCGCCAGCCACGCCCTCCGGGCCCACCTCAAAATTGATACACATGTCGGGTGTCATGATGATCTTGTTGCCCTTGCTGTCCACCTCCGTGCGCCGCAGGAACTCGCGCCTGGAGGCCGTGATGTGGTCGTCCCGGCAGTGGTAGCGCAGCTGGGTGCGCTCCTCCGGGATCAGGAACACGCGCTCCGCCACGTCCTCATCCGCAGGCTTCTCGGGGTTGCGGGAGAACCGCTCTGTGATTTTCTGAGAGGCCGGCACATCACAGGAGGGGGGGTGGGAAAGGGGATTTCTGTGCGTGCCCCTGAGGGCGGAAGTAAAGGACACTCGGGGACGGGGGGCTCTGGGGTCTTTGGGGGAGTTGGTGTGGAGCAGCCCTTCCTAGCCAGACAGTGGCTCCCGTGGCCCCAGGGGTTCTCCGTGCCAGGCCACCTCGCCCGGTATGGTGCTGCCTTTCTTCTCCAGCTCTCTCCACGAGAATCTGTCTGCTCACCTCCAGAGACGGGGAGCTCACCACCTCTCCAGGCACCCTGCTTTATCACTAAACATCTCTTACTGCTAGGAGGAGCTCCTTTGGTATACAGGAGCCATTAAACACAGTTGTCAAGTCATTTGTAATGACGTGGAGGAAAAAGTGCACAATTTAACGTTAAGTGAGTGATACAGGGATTCTACCTCCACACAGACACACACACACACACACACACACACACACACACACACACGCACACACACACATTTCAAGTAAGTTAGAAAAGGCTCCCCAAACCAAACCTAGTAACACATGGTAATATCTGAGAGACACCATTCTAAGCGCGCACTTATTAGAATAGTAAGGAAATCGACACATTCTTGGCCCAGTGGCAGAGGGCACGGCCTGGCAACAGGCAGCCTGGGGATTGTAAAACAGGACAGGGCCCTTGGGAAAGATGCGGCTCCAAAGTTGAAGCTGTCCCCATCCCAGGGTGACCTTAGCCTGCTGGAGAGAGCGGGCCCCCTGTCCCCAGGCCCAATGAGAGCTCACCACCATCGGCCGGGGGTTTGACTCCGCGCTGTTCAGAGCCAACTTCTTGACCCTGTCCCCGAAATCCACGTGGCGGTAGGAGAGGAAGTCAGACCGTCCCCGGTAGTACTCCGTCATTGTCTTGGGCGTCTCCTCCCGCTTTATCAGGCCGTCCACACGGGCTGTTTCGTAAAACTCCATGACGCGGTCCATCTCGGGTTGCATGGACTTGTACGCGTGCACTGCGGTGGGAGGCGGGGTCCCGGATGTCAGCGGGGTGAGACCAGGCGCACTGGCCCCTGGCTGCAGAGCCCGACCCCAGGCCCCAGGGAAAAGGCATGTCCGTGAATGCGCATGGGTGAGCATGAGTTATGTAACCAATGCCCCACTCCTGGTGTTTAGGTTATTTCTGGTATTATAAACAACACTGTGGTGAACATCTGCAGTATGCATTTTTGGAATTCGTGCCCAGTATTTGCTCAGGACGAATTCTCAGCAGCAGCACTGCTGGTCAAAAAGTGTACATATTTTTTTAAAGACTTTATTTATTTATTTGAGAGACAGAGAGAGAGACAGAGGGAGAGCACAAGCAGGGTGAGGGGCAGAGGGAGAAGCAGACTCTCCGCTGAGCAGGGAACCTGATGTGGGGCTTGATCCTGGGACTCTGGGATCATGACCTGAGCCACCCAGGAGCCCCAAAGCATACATATTTTAAAGCTATTATTATTTTGCCCAACTGCTTTCCAGAAAAGTTGCACCAATTTGCTGTCCTACCAGCAGTGACAGGAAGCAACTGTCTACTGCTTTGCTCATGCCTGGTGGGACCATTTTTGTCATCTTTGCAACATGAGGCTTGTGAGACAGCCCCTATTGATTTCCTTCCTTCCTTCCTTCTTTCCTTCCTTCCTTCCTTCCTTCCTTCCTTCCTTCCTTCCTTTTATTTCAACCACCGAGATGGATCATTTTTTTAGGTATATATTGACACTATGTTTTTCTTTCGTGCATCCTTGGTTAAGGCTGTTGATTCTAAAGGCATGTCCTTCCCTCACTTCCCAGCCTCTTGGGCTCATGGCCACAATCCTGCCGTCTGCATTGCCCTTGTGGGGACAGTTGTTGGTTTTGTTGCTCAGCATTCTGACCCCTTGGAAATGTGGCCCCCACTGTGTGCCCAGCCCTAACCACAGAATAGGCAGGTGGCCCTGGTTTTTTACTTTCCTGGAGGGACATTTGTCACATTTCCCTGGATCTTCTGCACTTCCCCTCACCTTCCACACATCTGATTTGCTTAGGGAGGCAGGGACGGGTTCTGTTGCTTGCCACACCCTGGGGTCCAGCCGGCCTGGCAGTGGGGTCTGCTCACCACGCAGAGCCTGGGGATGGCCCGGCTTGAAGTAGTCAATATTCAGGCCTGTGCTCTTGTTGATGTGTCTCAGCTGTAGCGTGTCCTCCCGGTTCTGGAACCACTCCTTTATCTCCAAAGTCATGGTACCTGCGGGGCCCCATCGGTGCTTGCTGCAGCCAGGCAGACTCCCCCAGTCTCCGTCCCCCCCCCCTTCCCGGCACACAGAGGCCAGCGGGGCCCACACTCACACCAAGAGACTGGCAGTGACGTGCCCAAGGTCACACAGAGTGCTGGGGAACCCAGCTCTCCTGCCCCCGCAGCTGGGGCTGCCCGCCTTACACTCCAAGTCCTCGTAGGTGGTGAGGCGGCACACGAGGCCGTTGCTGTTGAGATACGGGGCCCACTTCTCCAGCTTCGCCCTCTTGTACTGGATCACCTTCTTCCCATTTGGGCAGCGGGTCTCGAACGCTGCAGATGCAGAGTGGGCTGGGGTCCCTCCTCCCCAGATGGGGGTGGTGGTGGGAGGGCCAACCCCACCCAGCCACTCCTCCGGTCACTGAGCTAAACTCCAGGCCCCAAGCCCGCTCCAGGGCGGCAGAGGGAAGTAGTGAGCGGGTAGCTCCCGCCCCGCAGCAGTTCTCAGGTTTGAGCCTGACCACAGGAGCCGGGCCAACCGGGCCACTCACTCACGGCCAGGCCTCTGTCCGCGCAGCTCTCTCTGCCTGCCGGAAACACCATCCCCTCCTGCCCTTACTGGGCTGACTTTGGATCCCTCAAAACTTAGCTCAGAGGACTCCTCCTCCTCCTCCTGGAAGCCCTTCCTGTCCACCTACTCCCAGCCCCGAGCCAGGGGGCTGGACTGGGTGCTCCTCCCCTGGTTCCCATAATGCCCTCTCCAGCCCTTCCCATTCTGTTGGAATAGCCTTTGCCCTCCCTGCGGGCCTGGGCACTCCCAGACAGCACCCTCAACAGCCAGTAGAGGTTGGTGTGGAACTCCAGCGTCCCTGCCCTGCTGCTTTCTCTGCCTGCTCCTCCCTGGTCCTGACACCTCCACTCCCCTGTGCCGTCTGGGTACTATGCTGCCTGGCCTCCTCCTGGCGGGGTGGCTGAGGGAGGGAAACGACTGTGTCCTGGTCCTCCGTCCTTTGTTACGCACACTCCATCACCCAGCACAGGTTAACCAAGGCCCCTCCTGCACGCCAGACTGGTGTCGGGCCCTAGGCCACACAGCTGAGTACGTGAGGCAGGAAGGAGGTGGAACAGAGTCACTGCTCCGACCAGGGTGCAACAGAAGGCAGGAGGGGTGGAAATGAGGGGCTGGGGCAGCTTCTGCTGGCTCCCCCTGAACTGGCCCTGGGGAAGTGGGTGAACACAAACGCTCCTCTACCTTCCGGGGAGATCTCGATCTGCTCCACCCAGGAGGAAGGCATGTCGAAACTCTTATCCTCATCCTCCTTGCCCTGTTGGGAGAAGTGTGGGGGTGGGGGGCAGGCTCTGGTCAGGGCTGGGCCTTGAAGCAGAAGCTAGAGGCAGAGCCTCTGTCTTGCCCCCCACCCCCCCAACCCGGGCCAAGCCACAGTGGCTTTCAGCTCCCCCAGGGGGGCCAGAGGTCACAAGCAGTTCTGACCTGGTAGAGGGGAAGAGGAGGTGGCTCAGGAGCCCTCCCTTCACCCACCCAACTAGGACAGCAATCCCCTGCCCTGCGTGCCCAAACTTCGGTCAGCCAGCGTGGGCACCAGGCACAGCCACAGGTCCTTCCTTAAGCGAGGGGCTTCTGGAGTCAGGTGGACCCAAGCCCCAGCCTCTGGGACCCAGCCCACACCAGCTAGGGGTCCTGGCCGCTCTGAGCCTGTTTCCTCACTGTTAACCAGACCCCAGGGGAGGATTAACTGATAGAACGTATATAAACCACTTGAGATACTGCCTAGCTGCTGTTTTTGTTTTTGTTTTCCTTTTTGAGCCTTAGTTTCCCCATCTGTAGAATAAGGCCTGGTTTACACAAACGGTCCTCCAGCTAGGTAACCCCAGAAACTCGAAGACGGTTTCCCAATTGAAAACTGTTCCACAAACATTGCTCACAGCTGGAGGCCAGCAGGGGGCGCCTGTGCCCCAAGATTTACTGCCAGGGAGGCTCTCTGGTCTCCAGAGATGAGGACCCTGTATCAAGCTCCTCATAGCAATGGTCTCATTTTATTCCCAAGCTGTCCGAAGGATATAGAACAGAGTCACTGTTCAGAACCCAGACTTAGGAGCCAGGCTGTCAGATCTCAGGCTCAAGCCCCAGCTCGGCCACTCACTGGCCGTTAGGTTACTTAACCCCCCTGCGTGTAAGTCTTCCCATCTGAAAACGGGATGATGATAATGATGATAATGATGATAATCATAAACGATAACGCTACCACCCAAAATGAGGTCATTAGGGTGGGCCATAATCCAGTGTGACTGGTGTCCTTGACACAGAAAGACCATGTGAAGATGCAGAGAGAGGACAGCCATCTACAAGCCAAGGAGAGGGGCCTCAGAAGAAGCCAACATGCTGACACCTTGATCTTGGACCTCCAGGCTCCAGAACTATGAGAAAATCAGTTGCTGTTAAGTCCCTCAGTGTGTGGTGCTCTGTTATGGCAACTCCCGCCACCTAATACCCCTAGTCCTGTTACTGCGGATATAACTGACCCCCCACACCCCCATTTTACCCACAGATGATGAAACTGAAGCTCTCCATGGTTGGGAAATTTGCCCAAGATGTCACAGCCAAGAGCTAAGGTCTCTGGGCCCCTGACCCCCAGGCACAGGTCCTCATGGAGACCTGCCTAGAAGGGCCCCCGACTAGGAGGTGGGAGAAGGATGCTGATGCTGCGGGGGAAGGCCCCAGGCCAATGAAAGGCTGATAGGACAGACAAGAAAGGCCTGGAAGCACGTGAGGGCGATCATGGGGGCTATGCAGGAAGGCCTGGAAGTGAGCCCAGGGCTTGTGGTCAAGGTCTTATCACCCCTAGTGCTGGGGACATGCTCTTTACAGAAACAGGGCAACCACCGATCAGGGTGGACTGTATGTGAGCCAGGAGACCCAGTTGCAAGTCCCAGCCTTTCCCTACCGCACTGGGGGGTCCTGGGCAGGTCAGTGGACCCACCTGGGTCTTAGTTTGCCCATTTATAAAACGAGAGCATGGTCCAGGCCCCTCTGCTTTGGGGAATCTACACTCGGTCTCTCTGGCCCATCCCCCCCCTCCAAAAAACACATACTTGTGGTGGGGACATTGGCCACGTTGGCCTAAAGCAAGACAGGGTAGGAAGCCCCATCCCTCCGCCCAGGCCCATGCCTCTGAGACCCACCAGGTTCTCCACATCATCATTGTCATCATCATTCATCGCGTCGTCCTCTTCCTCGGCCACAGACAGGGGAGCCTTATCAGTCCCCAAGAGCAGGTACTCCCACCGCACGGGGTCTCCCAGGTCAAAGACCAAGTCCTGATGGGGGAAGGATCAGCTGAGTGCACCCCGCAGCCGGCATGCCCCCTCCTGTTCCACAGGATGGTGGGGAGCAGCTGCAGCCATAGTAGAGGAGGGACCAGGGCCAGGGTCTCAGAGGGGCGGCATGTCGGCTCCCGGCAGCCTCTGAGAGTCCACGCCCATCCTCCTCCTTTCAGCAGGGAAACCAAGGCCCTCCCCATCGTCCAGACTCCCCATGAAGAAATCCCGCTGTTGCTCTCCGTGACACTGGGCAACTCTCCGGCCTGGGACAGGCCTGGATGTGGAGGTTATCCTGCACTGTCGGCGGGGCGTCCTAAGGCGTGCTCGGAGCAGGTGCAAGCTGGCAGGCTTTTACGGGACAGGGAAACGGTGGGTCTGAGCAAGGGCCGCCTCACGGCTTTCACGGCTTTCACCCGTGCCGGGGAGAAGGGAACGAGGCAGGCCCACGAGGAGTGGCACAGGCAGCTGGTGGGAATTTCTCTTCTGTGGGGTGGGGCTCCCACCTGTTTTTCGTCCAGCCTACCTGAGCTCAGGCGTAGGGCTCAATGAATTTCCATAAACTGGACACAGCCTGGTTCCCTGCGCCCAGCCCAAGCAATAACACATTGCCCACACTCCAGAGAGCCCTCTTGTGTCGTTATGACCCTCCCCTAAATGTGTGCCTGTGTTTCTAACTTATGTTAAGTGGCACCGAGCTTTATACATATGTACCAACAAACACACACGTGTACGTATGTGCATATGCTTATATAGATTTGTGGGAACTCGCTGAACTGTACGCTTAGGATGAGTGCCCTTTTCTGAACATATGTTGCACTTCAATACATTGTTTTTTAAAAAATCATTCATACAAACTAACAATCCACATTTTATAAGGATACACACATCAAAAGAGAGACACTAACCATATTAGAAAGGTTATGTATGGACAAAGGAGTGGGCTATGGGCACTCAGCTCTGGGGAAAGTCTGGAACACTGTGGCAGCCAGCTCGCCGCACAGGTCACCCCCACCCCACCCCCACCCCAGAACTGCCTGTCACGCCTGCCCCGGCCCGGGCCCAGTACCTTGCAGCCGTTCCAACAGTCCTGCATGTTGACCCAATAGTTCTTATGGTTCCAGAGGCTCTCGATGCCCAGGAAGTGGTCATCCTGGGTGCTGTAGCTGCGCGCCGTGAACGGGTCAATGTAAAAGCTCTCAGGCACCTCACGCTTCCCTGACAGCACCAAGACCCAGGAGTGCACCCGTAGGCCATGCAGGGGGTCAGTCTTTGCTTTCTCTACCTCCTGCACAGGAAAGGTGGGTGAGCATGGGCCGATGGGTAGAAAAGGGGGTGTCAGGGGCCCAAACATCTCCCCAGGGCTGGGGAACCAGCGGGAGAGCTGAGTTCTGGTCCAGAGTGCAGCTTTGGCTGGCTGCATAACCTTGAGGACATCACCCCACTTCTGAGCCTGTTTCTTACAGATCCAATAGGAGAGTCTGAGTTTATCTGTAGTTTACAAACTGGGCCCTTTGGAGCCCTAGGGTGTCTGGCATTTACTGGCTTTCTGCATTGCGATTCTGGGTGAGATTTCATCCAAAGGAAGGTAGGGGCACTGTGTGGCTTCCTTGTCTGCTTCCCTCTGGAGGAAGGGTGACTGTGTCATGTTCATTACTGCATCCACAGAGCCTGGACGAGAGGAGACCCTCAGCAAATACTACATGGAAGGAAAAGAAGGGGAGGGAGGGAGGAAAAGAGTGGGAGTAGGGGAGAGATGAGAGTGTGGATGGATGAAAGGAGAGCTGGGAGGATGGATGGGAGGATGGATGGGAGGATGAAGAGCAAGGAGGATGGATGGGGAGTGTTTGCAGGTAGGTCTTTAGGGAAAGAGTCTGGAACCAGGAGAGTATCAGAGCGCAGCATAGAATGAATGGGTGGCCTCAGGCAGCAGAGCTCTCTGATATTAGAAATCCAACGCAGAAGCTGGCTGACCACCAGTGAGCGATTCCCACGTCGCTGGGCAGAGGTGGGGGATGGCAGGGCACGGAGGAGGGGATTTGGACCTGGGGCCCATGAACACATCCCCTCCCCGACCTGTGTCAGCTCTCAGTCGCTAGCAGCCTCTCCTGGAGGGCGGAGCACAGAGGCTGGGGATGCGGACCCACCAGGAGGCGTTGTTCCTCCTCCTTCCGCCGCCTCTCCTCTTCCCCTTGGAGCTCCTCCTGCTTCTTCATCTCCTGCTCCTGCTCGAACCTGCTGTTCAGGTCTCTGGGTGGTTTAATGGTGTACTTCTTAGGTGGTACCTTTTCTTCCTCCTGGACCACCTGTCCCCCGAGGAGAGAAGAAGGATCAGCCGCCCTGCATCATCCGCCCCTCGGAC
Organism: Ursus americanus; assembly: GCF_024610735.1. Classification (NCBI taxonomy): domain Eukaryota; kingdom Metazoa; phylum Chordata; class Mammalia; order Carnivora; family Ursidae; genus Ursus; species Ursus americanus. Next base: position 14,560,179 of record NC_142147.1, on the reverse strand, counting down.
CGGGAGGTCACAGCCGCTCTGGAACCACCACCTCCCCAGTCCCCGACAGGCTTTCTGGCCCCAAATGCAGGTGCCTCAGCTCCCCCATCCCTAACTTCAGGCCCTTCTGTAGAGTGGGACGACGGGAACAGTAAGAACCTTCTCCCCAGGCTTGTTCTGAGAAGCAAAGGCAGGAAAATGGCCATGTGAGGTGCCAGGCCCCGCAGAGATCAGGGGGTGCGATTTTCTCGCCGTCCTTTCGCCCCCACGGCCCTTCCTGACTACGATCTGGATCTGACATAGAAAGCGGGCGAAATGTCGGGGGGGTGGATTTCGCAGATTCTGTCACCGCAGGGTTCACATGCTGACTTAGAGTCTGCTGGGCTAGGAAGGAGAAGGAAGCCCCCGTGCGTGCGTGCGTGCATGTCGTACGAATGTGTGTTAGGTGGCAAGAAAAGTGTCCGGGGTAGAACACCTCAGAGGCTGCAGATGTCACGGGGGCCTGTGACAGCGGGAAGGGAAATGGTGAATCGCCGAAGCTTAGAGTCAGCCCGGTGGGGCCGAGGCCCCTGGGTCTCCACTGACCAGCCGGGCGGCTTTGGCCACATGGTCCCAACCCTCTGTTCATCTCTACTTACTCGTCTGTAAAATAGGCGTGATAATACCACCACGCAATGCTATTGGGAGGAGAAACCAAGTCAATGGACATGACAGTGGTTTATAAACCCGAAAGCTCTCGGCATCTAGTGGAGATTATATCATTTTAATTATTAGCATTTTGGCAGAGGCAAGAGGTCCCTATGTGAGCTCACAGGACTGTGCAGCCAAAAGTAAGAGGCTTTTGTTCCGTCTTCCCAGGGGAGGCAGACCTGAGGGAGCAAGACTCCCACCTGGTGCCTCCCTCCACCAGAGCACCTGCGCCAGGGCCCCCCCGGGTGCCCGCCCCGGTGTGACGCAGTTGCATCCGCATCCTGCTGACGCCCTAGGCCCCTGGGTCACCGGCTGTAAGCAGCAGACACGCCCAGGGACTTGGCTCTGATCAGAGTCCTGGAGTCAGTCCAGTCCACGAACAGCATTTTGTCTGTATTGTAGCTGTTTCTCAAATGCAAAAAGATGCTTTTTGATTCCTAAAATTAAATTCATTTACGAGTGTTTCTTGGGGCGCCTGGTGGCTCAGATGGTTAAGCATCTGCCTTCGGCTCAGGTCATGATCTCCGGGTCCTGGGATCGAGCCCCAGCTCAGTGGGGAGTCTGCTTCTCCCTCTCCCTCTGCCTCTCCCCCTGCTTATGAGCTCTTTTTCTCTCTCTCAAATGAATAAATGAAATCTTTTTTTTAAAAAGTGTTTCCTGTGTCCACAGCAGCCTCTGGCCATTTGGGGGCTGTCAGCAGAGAGAAAACCAGGACCACCACCTGCTGGAGGGTTGGCGATAATTTTAAATTTAAATTTAAAAAGGGGCCCTTATACACAAGTAATGAATCATGGAACTTTACATCAAAAACTAGGGATGTACTGTATGGTGACTAACATAATATAATAAAAAATTATTATAAAAAAATAAAGACAAAAAATAAATAAATAAATAAATAAATAAAAAGGGGCCTTTTGAGGGGGCGCCTGGGGGGGTTAAGCCTCCGAATCTTGTTTTTGGCCCAGGTCATGATCTCAGGGTCCTGATCAAGCCTCACATCAGGCTCTGTGCTCAGTGGGGAGTCCGTTTGGGATTCTCTCTCTCCCTCTGCCCCTCCCCCCACTCTCTCTCTCAAATAAATAAATAAATAAAATCTATTTTAAAAGGGGGGCCTTTTGAATTGAGGGGGTGGAGGGAAAAAAGAGCAAACAAAAACTTCTGTGCTTTATCTGGTTTTACATTACATGAAAGCGGCTGGGTGAATTTAATCACGCGTGACCGGTAAACCTGGGGGAGACTGAGAGTAAGACAGAAACCGCGCAGCAGTCACAGAGTTGACCCCGTGGGGAACAGTAGCTGAAAGTGAGTTTTGACAAGGGAAGAGGGGACAGCGGTTTGGAGAACTGGGCTGTGTGTTCTAGGTGCCAGGGACAGACCGACCGCGGCTGAAATGGACTGCGGGGCGGTGGGCAGCTGCCTGGTGCATGGCCGGGGTAGGGCCGGGAGGGGCCGGGGCGGGGCCGGGAGCCGTGGAGGCGCACTGCGTTAGGGAGAGCGCATCTTGCGTGACGCCCAGGGCGGCACGAACCCCTCGTACCTCCTTGTGCTTCATGGTGAGCGGGCACACGTCCCGCGTCAGGTCCATGTGACACAGGTCCTGCGAGCCGTAGCCGTTGACGCAGTAGGCATCGTAGCCGGCGCCGATGAGCATGGAGCAGAGCAGCGTGCTGAAGTCGAAGCAGTTCCCCTTCTGGTGCTTGAGCACCGTGGTCGAGGAGTACAGGTGCGAGGGCTGGCCGCAGAGGACTGGTCAGCACAGCCGGCCCCTCAGCCCTCCACCCACCCTCCCGACCTGTCCTCCATACGGCCAGCAGCTGGGCCAGTGAGCAGGCTGGATCCCCCCACCTCCACTCGGGCTTCCCTGCTGTCAGGTTGGGGAGCCTGCTGAGAATGGGATGGAAGCCACGGCCGGACCGGTGTGTAGAAAGTGCAATCCACATTTGCCTGTAATTTTAAGTGGCTGTGGACTTCCTGATGGGAAAGACCCTCTGGATGATGGAAGCTTCTGGTCTAATGCTCTCTGATCGGTCATTTAATGGTTTTTATCCCCAAGTTCTCCTCACCTTTTCTTCTGATCTTTCCTTCTCTTCCCTTTCTCGGTTCTCCACTGTGTACCTAGCCCTTTCTGCCTCGCTCCCTCCATTCTCAGTTGGGAAACAGACTGAGCTGGACAGAAGTCCAAAGATGGGGCTGGGGGTCACGGGCAGCAGGGCCCTCACCCTCTCTCTTTTCCCCATCTCCTGAAGTCTTGAAAGGAAGACTCTGAAGGCAGAAGGAGGTGCAGAGGTAGGAGCCAGGAGACCAGGCTTGCTGTGTGACCTCAGGCAAATGGCCATCCCTCTCTGGGCCCATTTCCCCACCCCACCCCGGGGTGGGGGTGAGCTCTGAGGGACTCAGACCAGATAGACTATGGGCCGTGGCCTGACCTCACTGAGTCTCCTTCTCCCTGGCTTCCCATCCTAAGCCTCAAGGGCCTAAGAGTGCAGCATGGGGTGGCACTTACCGGCTGGAGGGGGTCAGGCAGGGGCACCATGGAGAGGAAGTCTGAGACAAACTGGGCACAGCTGTCCCAGTTGTAGAGCTCGGGGTAGGGCATCAGCGTGGGCCGGATGGTTGTGCTGACGAACTTCTGCAAGGGGAGAGACCACAGGCCCCAGAGAGCGCATTTGACCTGGGGGAGGCCTGCGCTCCCGGAAGCTGGAACCCTGGGTGGGGAGGGAGTGGGGAAGGCTCTCTAGGCTTCCTCTGAGGCTCCCCTCAGTGCCTCAGAAGTTGGAGAAAGGGGTCCCTCAACGCCCTTCCAGCTCAGATGTAGAATACGCTTGTGCCCCACTGAGAGCTGCCAGACCACTGGCAGGTGGGGAAACTGAGGCTCTGGGAGGCGAGCTGACGTGCTCAGGTTGACAGGCAGTAGCAGCGCTGGTCTGTCTGGCTCTCGACCACCAGCCAGTGTGGGGGAACTAGTGCTGCCAGGGCCCTCGAGGGGCTGCTGTCCCCCCGGGGCCCGTGATTGGGGTCCCAAACGGCACCTCTGGGGTCTTCCTGTAGATGTGAGGAGGGCCTGCCAGCACAGGCTATCCCATGACTCAGCAGGGGAAATGCATGCCCAGGATTACCAGCTCAAGAGAAGCAGGGAGCAGGGATCTGTATGGGAATCACTGAGTTCCACATGCTGGCGACTCATACAAATGTTAAAAATCACCACGTGGACCAAATAAAACAGTCAGTGAGACCCTGTCATTCCATGGGCTGCTGTTTTGCAACCTTTGTGTTCATCCTCTGCCATTCCATCTACTGACGGAGAAATGAGGCCGGGAAAGACTCAGGACATGCCTGGGTCACAGGGCTGGAAGGAAGGAGGCCAGGAGGTCCTGGTCCATTTCATCTTATTTCTCTGCCCTTCCTGGGACAGAGCTGGTGTCTGGGGTTGGAGACTGCACCAGTGGTCCAGCGGCCCTTTAGTTGGGTGTGGGGTCTCCTGGCCAGCACAAGCTCCCCGGGGTGATTCACATCGAGGCTGCTGGGGCCCGCTGGCATTCGAGTTTATACTGTCCCCAGATATAAGCTCTGACCCGGGAGCTTTGGCTCACCTCCCTCCGCCCTCCGCTCTCCAGCCTCTGCCCTTCCCTCCAAAACCCGGCCTTACCGGCACTCCGCACTCATTCAGCGGGTGCAGGAAGAGGGGCACGCGGTCCGGGCACAGGTGGCTGTACTGACGGGCGAAGTTGTCTGCTACCTCCAGCAAGTGTTCCTCCTTGAGCGTGTTGCTTTGGTAGGAGAGGGGGAGCTTGGAGATGTCGATAGTGTCCTTGGTAATGATCCTGTGCCCACAAGAGGGGAGGCATTAGACCATGTGAAGCTAGGCCTGGCCCACAGGGAGCCGGCCATCTGCCCACCATAGTTGGCTCTATCCCTTCCTCGTGTCATCCTCACAACTGCCCAGAAGGGATATCATTATCATGCGCAATTTTAAATAGAGAAGGAAACGGAGGCCCAGAGAGGCTGAGTGACTTGCCCAGGGTCACACAGCTCATGAGGGGCAGAGAGGGGACTAGGACCAGGCAGGTGGAAAGCAGAGCCCTCACTTGTATCTGCTTCCCTCTACATCTGGTCCTGCCTCCCAACTCTAGAGCCCCTACCCCGTCTGGCTCTTCTTTTGCCCGGCACTGGTCTGACCCTCGCCAGGGCTGCCAGGCCCAGAGCCCCCACCCCGACACGCACGAGGGCTGCTCCGGGATGACGATCTCAATCTCTGACAGCTTCTTCTCCAGGTCTCTGAGCATCTCCTGCGTCATGGGCGGTTCCTCCCTCCGCATCTCCACAGGCCTCATCATCTTCTTGCCCCTCTCGGCTGCCTCTTCCCTCTCGGCCTCCTCCTCCTCCTCCACTTTCTCCTTCAGGACTTCCATCCTGGCACGTCTCTGGCTGTCTAGAGATAGTCCCTGTGGGAGGGATAGATGCACTCAGAATGGCCCACTCCTGCCACCAAGACCACCTGTGTCTCTGGGAGGTGATTTAGAGGGGGGAAGCGAGCCCCTCTTAAACTTCCCTTCCATCAAGGAGAAAGGCTTGCTTGGTGCCAGCACGTCTGTAACACCTTTCTAACCTTTGCAGATCTCCCTCTAAGACAAAGACAGAGCAGGCTGCAGGTTGAAAATTGTGGTCAGGGCCGGAGCAGGTGGCCCAAACTTACCAATGCTGCTTTATTTATTTTACTTTCAACAGTATCTTCTCTTTGTGGCAAGTGATGCGAATGTGGTGGGGATTAGAGAGAAAAGGAAGGAAAGAAAGGTAACATCACCAGACTTGGAGCCCAGGCACCGAGAAGGCGAGGGCAAGCCGCCGCCAGGCCCCTGGACGAGCGGCAGGTGTGCGGGGGTGACACAGCCTGTCAGGCCAAGCCCACGTGGGTCCACAGGATGGAGCGCGCAGAGCATGGCTCGGTGTAGGGAGAACCCCCCACACATTTGGTGACCAGAAGTGTCAGGGCTGAATTGTCCCGTGTGAGAAGTAAAGGAGACAGGACATCGAACTGAGTTTTTCCATTACAGACTCTAAGAGGCACTCACTGCTTTGGTACCCACTTTGCAGAGGAGCAAATGGAGACCTAGAGAGGTTAAGTGCAGCCCTAAGGTCACAGAGCTAGTTAGTAGCAGATCTGGGGTTTGAGCCCGTATATTTCTGGCTCTGAAAACCACACACTTCAGGGCCTACTGACATAAGGAATGGGTGGGGGTGGAGAGGTAAGTAAAGAAGGAAGTGGAGAGAAGGCCAAGGTGTCTGTAGGCAGCAGGGGGTTAGAGCTGTGACAGGCACTGAGACAGGCCAGAACCTGCCACACGTATTCCCCACGCCAGGCTGCCCTGTCCGCTACAGGCCAGTTTGGGGAGGGCAGCCCTGCCCAGAGGCCCTCCTCACCCCACAGGCCCTTTTCTGCTCCCCTCCTTGGTAGCAAACCCCCCACGCCCCCCCCCCACTCCATCCCCAGAAAGATCAGGGCTGGAAACCCTCAAGCAGAAAAAGCCCCCTTCCCACCTCCACCCTACTTCTTACCCTGCCACCAGCTACCTCAGCTCCTCTGCTCCCTTCTCACCCCTCTGAGGACAGCCAGTGTCATCTGTTAGCCCATCTCCATGGTAACAGCTTTCCAAGTGGAGGGTGGTTCTGGGAAAGGAGGCTTCTGGGAAATGTAGTCTTCTGTCACAGTCCAGGTCTGGGCCCAGAAGACCCTCTGTGGTAGGTCCCTTAGTAAGTGACAGGCTGGAGGCAGTTTGTGCCAACTCGCAAGAGCTGATTGTTAAAATTTCAGAAATGTTTGCAAGCCAGTTGACAAACTGCCATGATTATACACTAAATTATAAAAACATAAATAAATAGATGATGTTAAAAGCAAAGGTAATTAAAACTCGTCCCTTTTTGACTATTGGACTACGTTTTACTAGCACGTATGTTCTTATGACTACTTTACCTGTATAATGGAAATGTTATATAACGGCGAGCTGCTCTGAATTTCTTCCCAGCTTCTCTTCAGTGTAGTCATGTCATTAACTTAAAATTGGTAAATGTTGGGGTGCCGGGGTGGCTCAGTTGGTTGGGGGTCTGGCTCTTGCTCTCAGCTCGGGTCTTGATCTCAGGGTTGTGAGTTCAAGCCCCACATTGGGCTCCACAGTAGACATAGAGCCTACTTAAAAATGAAATAAAATAAAATAAAATAAAATAGGCAAATGTTATAGACCAGGGCTCCGCCCCCCCCCCCCCCCCCCCCCAGTGAGCTTGTTGTTAAGCACTTACCAGGACAGCCTGGGGACCTCTGCCCCGTGCATGGTCCACGTGGCCTTCATCAAGACAGATGGAAACCAGTGTGGGTCCTAGCATGTCTGCTTATCATGGTGGACGGTACCAGGCTGCCTAACCGAGTCTTGGGTTCTCGTCCAGACTGGGCCTCTGATTTCATCTATAATTCACGAGACAGGAAAACTTATCCAGAAGGTTAGTGGCCCATGGAAATTAATTTTAATCTTTCAAATTCAGAAGAAATAAATGAATAGACTAATGGTAAGTACATAATTACGAGTCCACCCCAGATTATATTCGTCTTCGTACCAATGCAGTCAAAACAGATATTTTTACTTTTTTGCTATTGGAGGAAGGGCCCATGAACGTCATAAAGCAGCCCTGTGGGGTACGGCGGGGGGGGTGGTTTGGAGAAACACCGTCCTGACTAAGTTGGTCAGTTGCTGCTACTTGGGGGAGACAGAGCAATCACCTCAATTCTCAACAATAAGTAATGATTTTAAATTCCGGCCAGAATATTACTCAGTCATGAAAAATACAGTGTGAAGGATAAATTACACTGAGGGAAAGGTCATGGGGGCAGCATGTCCTGCAATTACTTCTGGGGACTTTGCCTGGGCCGAGGGTGAGCGAGGAGGAGGGAAAGGTAAACGGGTGGTGTGTCAGGCTGATCTCATTTCTTCTGTGTATTTATTTACTCCCTTTTATCCCTACACCCAATCTCATTCTCTGATCTTCGTAAGCACCCCTTCTGATCCATTTTTTTCCCCAAAATGAGCACTGTTTTGCATGCTGCTGTTAACTCATGTCCATGATACGGGGTTAATATCTCCTCTGTCTCTTCTGTTCTCACTGAGAAAAGTGTTTTTAGACCCATCCATGGTGCTGTGTGTCCACAATAGGGATCCGCTCTATTCTCCCAATGAGAGACCCCACCCCAACCCTCTTTGCCACCAACCTCTTCTTGTCTACTACAGATAATGCCACACACATCATCAGCCGTGTCCCTGCTAGACCTGTAGGAGTGTTCCTCGCGGGTAAAGAACCAGGAGTAGGATTGCTAAATGAGGGACAGCACCCCATTTTTCTCCAGGCCACGAAACCTACACTCTCCCCAGCTTCCACAAGGCCCGAGAGAGCCTTGTACCCTTGCCCCCCACCCAGCAGTTGACATTTATCTAGCTTCCTATCCTTGGCCCTTGGCCAGTTTCATACAATGAGGGTACAGTGAGGTCCCCCTGTCATCTTAAAGGGCGACTCTGTGATCACCGATGATTTTAAATGTGTCTTCATGGGCTAGCTCGTTAGGTTTAGATAGTTTCTTCTCTGAAATTGCCATTCGAAACCCCAGCCCATTTTTCTCTATTAGGGAAGTATCCTTGTTTTGATTTTCAGGGCTTCCAGATGTTAATCCCTGGTTTCAGGTGTTGCAAATACCTTCCCCCCTCCTGTCCCATGCCTTCTAACGTTGCCTCTGGTGTCTTCCATGGAACAGAAGACTTTAATTTTGAAGTAATTAAACTTACCAGCTTTTGTTCTGATGTTTTGTGCTTATGATTTTTTGTTTGAGAAGTCCTTTCTTGTCCTTAGGTCACAAAAATATTTTACTACATTAACTTTATCGTTTTGCCATTCCTTCGAGAACCTTTACTCTGCCTGAAGCCCATCTCTGGATGAGGAGTTAAGTAGGACCCTGTTTTATTTTTCTTCATATAATGGGCCCCTTTTCCAACATCATCCTCTGTCCCTTATTGGTGATGCCGCTATTGTTGTGCCCTAAGGCCCCCAGATGTGTATAAATCTGCCGCCGAGCCCTTTGTTCTGTTCCACTGGTCTTCATGCCTATCCCTGCACAGACCCCATGTTGCATTTACCACTATGGCCTTGTAATATCTTTATAACTGCAGGTCCAGTCTTCTTTCTACTCCCTCTTTCATTAAGGTTGACTTAGCTATTTGAGGCCGATATGCCTCCATATGAATGTTAGAGTACATTTGAGGAAGTCTTAAAAAAATCATTGGAAATCTTTATTGGAACTGCATTGTATTCATTGGTTAATTTGGGAAGAATTGTTGTCTTTTGATATTAAGTTATCCATCTGGGAACACAGAGCCAGTAAGTCCTCTTATGTCCTGTACATCTGTTAAAACGTAATGAAAAATACAAGGAATGAAGAAGGTGGGGTGGAGCAGAAAGAACCAGGCAGGGAGGCACGGCAGGAGGCCCTCCTTGCAGATGGCCACAGCAGCCCGGAGCAAAGGTGTGGCTCAGTCACCGTCACGCTGGGCTGGGGGTCCAGACCCGGGGCACCCTCTCAGCCAGGATCTCCCTGAAGCCTTCATCCATTCTGTGGGGGCAGTTACTGCTATGGGGCTCAGTAGGTGAGGAACTGGCCCAATGCAAGTTGCAGAGGAAGAATGTGGTCCAGACAGGCTGACCTCAGAGTTCCTGCCTGTCAGCCTGGTGCTGCCCACCTCCTAGCTTGCTACTGTGGTCTGTGGTGACAGTGGAGCCCCCTCCATCTGCACTGGGCCTTGGGGTGCATTTTTGCCAGAGCTCCGCCTGGCCTTGGCATGTGCTCAGCTTGGCACTTGGAGCCACTTTCACAGGGACCCCAGGTTATGAGGGACCCCAGCCCCTCTGCCCCTGTCTGGCCCACCATTAACCACATCTCCCCAACTTCCCTCTCCATCAGCACCAGGAAACCCAGTCCATTCGGCGGCTATGGTTTTGTTGCCCCCGCATCCAACTGGGAAAGCTGGAGCCCAGTGTTTCCCTGGAGACTCAGGGATCGGGGCTGAGGCAATAATTCTGGAACCCAGGGAATGCTCTGGGAGGCAGCATGGACAGCCCAGAGAAGCCCAGCTCTGCGTCAGCCCCGCTGGCCCGTAGCCTTGGGCAGGTTGCTGGACCTCTCTGGGTCTCCATTTCCTCCTCCTGCACAGGGCCGGCGCACTTGGCAGGGCTGTGGAAGGAATCTGGAAGGGAGCTGAGCCCTTCATCCCTCTCCCATGTTGCACACAGGTCTCAAAGGCTTATGGTTCACAGAAAGGTACCGCCTGCTCTTTCTTCAAGCCGCGGGGCTCCCTGGTTCCTGCTGCGTCACTCTCAGGGGCTTTGCTTTTGTCACCTCACTTCATGCTCACAGGTCGGGGCAAGAACTTGATGATCCCCATTTTATGGAGGGCGACGCTGAGGCTCAGAGAGGGGAGGTGACATGCCCAGCATCACAAAGCCCCTGAGTAGCGGAGCCAGGATTTGAACCCAGGCTCGTCCCACACGGAAGCAGCCGTGGAACACACAGGTTTGTGCTCAGAAACTCTGAGACTTTGGGGTGAGGGAGCCCAGCCCTCCAGCGTGGGAAATAGATGTCTGTAAAAGTAAGTCCCCAAACCCAGCAAGCTTGTCTGCAAAACCTGATATAACGTGGCTCCGCTGTCACAATTGTCCGCACACTAGAATTTCTCTTCCAGGAACACAGCGACTTGCATAAACCAAGGGCCTCTGCCTTCCTGTCTTTCACCCATTTGCTGGGTGGGAGGAGGGAGAAGAGGGCATCCATGGGCACGGGCACTGGGGAGCAGGAGGTGGCCTGACGCCCCAGGGGCTGTGGGGGACTGTCAGGTAATAGCGGCTTCTCACCTCCAGCGGGTGCTTGGCCTTGGCAAAGCACATTGGGAAGGGCGGGGGTGAGCAGAGAAGGTGAGAGGCCCCCCATTGGGAAGGGCGGGGGTGAGTAGAGAAGGTGAGAGGCCCCCCATTGGGAAGGGCGGGGGGGGGGGTGAGTAGAGAAGGTGAGAGGCCCCCCATTGGGAAGGGCGGGGGGGGGGTGAGTAGAGAAGGTGAGAGGCCCCCGTGGTTGGGAACATAAGGCTAGAGTTGGGGCATGACGGTGTGAGGTGGGGCCGGCCAAGGGGCTGCTCTCTTTCTGTTCCCTCCACTCTTTTTTTCTTTCTTTGTGTTGGTTTGTCTATTAATTCTCTGTCTCTTATCTCTGCCTCTTTGTTTCCTACTGAGGAGACCAGCTCGAAGTTGCGAAATGGAGGCCCAGCCACTGGAGGTGACACATACCCAAGCTGGGTCTGGCCGGAGACACTCCCCTGGCTCAGAACCCTGTCCGGCCCAGCTCACACATCCGTCTATTCAGCCAGCAGATATTTATTCCAGGTCTGAACCAAGTCAGGTTCGGGCTGGGCTGAACTGGTGAGTGAGGCCCGCGTGCCTGCCGGAATGGAGCTCGAATCCTGGGGAAAAAGCCTGCCTTCTCTCTGCTCAGCCCCGCCGCTGCCCCCCTGCCTTGCCCCTTGGACCATTTGCCCTCCAGCCCACGGTGACGGCAGATCAGAGGTCGGGCCACACATGGGGCTGTCAGAGTAGGGAGAGGGCCTGCTTGTGGTGCCACACCCACTACTGAATAAGCGGCACTCTCTGAAATTCGGTGTCCCCGGACAGCTGGAGGGTTGGCAGCCCCCTGAACGGCGGGGCCTCATCCGTGGAGATAGGCCCAAAGCTCTAGCCCACAACTGCCCCAGTGCCTGACGGGATGGGGACAGGCAGCCAGAGGGTGTGGGTGGGGAGGGCAGTGGCAAGGGGGAGGAAGGAGAGAGGCCGGGCTCCTTCAAGGGGCAGCACTAGCAGCAGACTCTCCTGTTACTGAGACCAGAAGGTGGCCAATGGCAGAGATGAGCTGCTTTGCTATGAAGGCAGGAGGTGGGGTGGGGAGAGGGGGCGGTGCTGGCAGGGGTCTTCGGTGAGGTAGGGGTGGGGCGGGAGCACTGCTCTGTGCTGGCAGGGGTCTTAGGGGTATCCGAACTGTAGACACCTGCTATCCTGGATTTGTGGACTTTAAGACCCATCAAAGTATCTGGACGGAACCTTTGAGGCCAGGCAGGTCCCACCTGGTCCCCATCTCCTCCCTCCCCAGGCACATTGTCCTGAAGCCCAGAGGGAGACAGGGAGCACCCTGCAGTCACATGGGGAGTCAGAGCTGAGTCCACAATGTGGGGCCGGCTCCCAGCCGGACCCCACGGAGGCCTCCTATTCATGAGACGTGGTGTGGACCTGGTCGGCTCGGCCGGTGCCGGAAGAGGAGGTCACGGCGCTCCGGCTGGGGAAGTAGAGCGTGGCAAACCAGCAGAAGATGAAGACGCCTGTCAGGAGGGAGAGGACCTCCGTGAGCCTGGGTGCGGACCCCCGGGGGCTGGGCAGCCGGGTGGCCGGCTGAGCAGAGGACGGAGAGCTCCATTGTGAAAGTTTAAGAACGATGGAAACATCGGGCAAAAATGAAACCAACGCCTAAAAAAGGACCAAATAGTAATCTTGGAAATGAAACACGGAGGCCTTGACACCACATAGACCTACACCTATCACAGAAGGGAAAGAGCAACATAAAGGCATTTTCAGGCCTTCCCGCCAGCCAGCATTGCCTCTGCCGAGCTCCACTAAGGGTTATTACGGGGTGCACACTGGCAGGAAGAATCGGGAAGGTGGGAGATATAAAAATTATAGTAAGCACAGAAATTGATGGAAAAGTCAGAACGCTGTGTGGGCTTAAAAGGAATTTACAACTAAAACTTGAAACAACCATAAAACTACTGAGATGCGTTCAAGGGCAGTTCAAGTGTACTAAGGACCATTGCGTTTGGGAGGAAGAGAGACGTACCGAGGCGCTCAACTCAGCTGAGATAACTCAGTAGAGTGAAGTGTTCAGGCTTAAATATTAAGGGTGGCCTCTGGAAGAATAATGACACAGTCTAGTTTCAAGGCACATCTCCCCATCCCTGGGATGTTCCAGACGTGGACTCATGATTCTTCCCCGGGGGACCATCTATGTTCCCCACAAGCATTAGCTCGGTTACTCATCACGAAATCTGATGAGCAAAATACCAGCATTGCCCCAGCGTTAAAGATGATCAGAGGGGCTGAGCGACTTGCTGAGGTGGTAAGTGGAACGAGGGTTCTGGTCCAGGTCTGCTTATCCCCAGGGCTAGCAAACCACAATGCCACCCAACCTCACGAGGCCCTGGGAGCCAGCCCTGTTTGTATGGGCCCCCACCCACTGGCTGTGAGACTTTGACCCAAAGTCAAAGCACACCTCATCACTGCCTTCTCAGCGGTTTCTCTTAGTCAGGCTGTGATGTTTCGGAAAGCAGCGTGTATGACACGGTGTGAGGAGTGAAGAGGAAGGGGGAGCCGTCACCCACACCCTGGGCACCTGCCCCTCTGCTGGGATATCAGAGGAAGGACCTTGCGGGGGCAGGGAGCACACATGTCGATCATTTCCTCTCTTAATCACGTCCTTCTGCCACCACAACTCCTTACAGACTGTCCACGTCATGTGGCCATCATGTCACGTGGCCCTGCGCTCCTGGTCACAGCTGATTGGACCAGAGATGGACACCTTGCCCAAGATGGCCTGATCCGATCCTTGATTCTCCTAAGAACATGGACCGGGCTGAACCACCCGCCCTAGCCAGGGAAGGTCACATGGGGTGGAAGAAGCCATTTGGGAGCCTGGGTAGGAAGGGGCCAGCAGAGAGAAAGAAGGAGTTTCCACAGAGAGAAGAAGGTGAGAGACTACACGCAGCTCCAGAGAAAAAAATAGAGAAAGTCTCTGCTTTGGTTTGGGTGGCTGGTACCAGCTCCCAAGAGGTCAGCCAGCCTTCCCACCTTGCAGTCCTTGGGACAGCCCTGGATCTCTGAAGTCAGTACACTTGATTTGAGCCAGCCTGAGTGGAATCCTGTTTCTTGCCATCCACCCCCTCCCCATACCCCCGAAACACCCCCACAGACACAAGGCAACCCATCACCTCCCTGGCCCAGGAGCCTCACCTTGCAGGGAGTTGAACAGTGAGAAGACATAGATGGTGGACAGGCCCAGGGGCGTGAGGATGGCCAGCCACCAGGTCACACCCACCAGGCTCGAGAGGCCCAGCACTGTGAGGAACCCCTTCCAGCTCGGTCCCTGCTCCCTGCCTGTTGTGGCTCTCGGCAGAGTGAAGATCTTCCAGGCCACCAGGCCCAGGACCACGGCACTGAAGAGGAAGGTGACAAGGAAGTACCCGTGGACGGTGGTGTAGAGCGCAGAGTCCGCCGTCTTCTCCCGGAACCAGCACCTGGAGGAGGCAGACGGCCGCCGGGGCTGGAGACGTGCCCCTGCCCGGCAAGCCCCAGGCAGTCTCCCCAACCGACCTTCCAAGACCAGAAAGACCCCTTCCCCCCACTGCCACCCACCAACCCCCCATTCTCCTGGGAAGGGGCTGTCACGAGGCTCCAATCTACCATTTCTTTAGACCAGCAAGGGCAAAGGGGTCAATTTAACTGCAAAGATATGCTTTGTTTACCCCACATTATGTTGTAAAACAATTGAATTAATGACCACCCTTTACAAAGTGGTTGGGATAAGCTTCCAGATTTCTGCTTTCTCTCTCTCTTTTTTTTTACGTTTTTATTTATTTATTTGAGAGAGAGTGAGCGAGAAAGCATGAGTGGTGAGAGATGGGGTGGGGGGTGGGGGCTGGGGGGTGGGAGAACTGAGAGGCAGAGGGAGAAGCAGACCTCCTGCTGAGCAGGGAGGACCCTGGGGTCATGACCTGAGCCAAAGTTAGATGCTTAACCACTGAGCCACCCAGGTGCCCCTCTGCTTTTCTTAATGAAGCATGCACCTGGCAGCTCTGTGGATGCCTGCCCAAGGGACATTAGGTGGGTGTGTGACTGCCTGTCTACTGCAGTCCCCACCGGGGCCACCACACACACGTATGTTACCTCCCCGGTCCCTGTGGCCCCTGCACTTGGGACCCTAGGGACAGGACCCAGACCCCACCAGCCTCTGTCAGTGCAGAGCCATGGACCCGGGCCAGGCACCCTGGGAGAAGCTCAGCTCATGCTTCCTGCACTGCAGGGTGAAAGGCCTGAAAGAGTATGTCCATCACCTCCCCCCCCCATTGTACAGATGAGGAGACTGAGGCCCTGGGAGGGGCCGGGCTAGCCCACATAGCAATTCAGAGGCAGAGCCTAGCTAAAACCGGGCCTGCCATCAACGTTGGGCAGGTTGTGTCCTGCGCAAGGGCAGCTGGCTGAGGGGGCGGGTGGGGCTGAAATCCAGGCTGAGCCCCTGGCATGGCAGGTTGGCAGAGTGGGGAGGTGGGGTATCTTTTTAAATTTGACCAAAAGTGCCCTATGGGCTGCTGGGGCCCAGGCTAGAGCAAGGCATCCTGCCTCAGCTCGCTCTCTCCCTTCTCAGACGCCCTGTCTCATTGCACTTTCTCCTTCCAGTCCTCAGTTTCCCCTCCAGACCATGAGCTAGCTGCAGGATCCTTTGCCTTGACCTACTCTCTCTTCCCAGGATTCCCTCCTCTCCCCACATCCCACCGGCCCAGATCTGTGCAGCCAGGGGCCTGATGGCGCCCCTGCTCGCCCAGCCGGCACTCACAGCTCCAGCGTGGTGACGTTCCTCTGGTCGCGGATGGCGTAGCGGCCGTAGCTGCCCGCACTCCCGGTGCCAAAGACGATTAGGGCAGGCAGGCCTGGACACAGCGGGACGAGGTATGGCATCGCTGGGGCTCCCTTGGCACGTTCTCCTCCAAAATCCCCTCCAGCTGCCCGTCCCTCAAGCCCTGAGCCTGTCAGAGAGGGAGACACCTCTCCGCCCGAGACAGTTGTCCCTCCCGCCCCTGCACGGCCAGCCATGCTCTCCGCCCGCCCGGGCAGCACCTACCCCAGCCCACGAGGCTCAGCTTCAGGAAGTAGTGGCCAAAGTAGGTGTTGAAGACCTTGATGACCAGCAGGTAGAGGTGGAAGGCTTCCAGGCCCATCCAGGTGAAGGTGCAGAGGAGGAAGTAGTGGAAGATGCCCCCCCGGGCCCGGCAGGCGGCATCCCGCGGCTCAGGGCCCTGCCCCACATTGACGAAGAAGGTGAGGTTCAGGAGAAACAAGCTCACGCTCAGGGCCACGTGGATCTTGGGGGCATCTTCGGACTTGAACCGCAGCCGGTAGAACCTGCCGTGAGAAGGGCCAGTGAGAGGCGGCAAGGGGCCGGGCCGAGCTCTTCTCGGGGACGACCTGCACCCCGGCCTCCCCAGCCCACCTCTTCTGGTCCGCCCCTGCCAGCAGCCAGAGGGTGAGCACCCTCAGCTCGGGTGTAGGAGCTCTGTCCTGGCCCACAGGGCCCTGGGGGGGTCCACGCCCTGCCGGCCTCAGCCCTCCGCTCCATGCTCAAGCCAGACCGCACACTTGGCAATTCCCTGAATGCATTCTGCTTCTCCAACCCTCCCAGACTTTGTCTCTGCTCTTCCCTCTGCTCTCAATGCCTTTTTCTACTCTTCCTTCAAAATTTCCCCGGGCATTTCCTTCCATGGAAGCTGTGTCTGAATGCCACTTAGCCCAGGCTGATTTGGAAGTTTCCTGCAGCACAGGGTAGCCCCCTTCCCTCTGGCCCTGACCCTCTGGCTGTGACCGAGGGCTAGCACAATAGGCAACAGGGGGCCTTGCGTGCATTGGTTGGGTGACTGGACTGACCTACAGGGCACAGAGGCAAGAGGAAAGGACGGCGTAGGGAGAGTGAGGCCCAGAGAGGGATGGGGACTCACTCCCTCTCTGTGGAGCTCCCTCTCTGAATTCCTAGCAAATCAGGGCCCGAGGGCTCTCACTGGAGGGATGGGAGCCCAGGGTGCCTAGATGGGAGCATGAGGACTCATGTCGACCCCACCTGAGATGCCAGGGCCCACCCTTGACTGTCGGTGATGAGTCCTCCTGGCACGCCAAGCCCGCTCACGAGCCCCAGCAGTGCAGCCAGCTGGGTCATGCTCAGCTTGCCAGGTGTGGGGCTGTGCTCCAGGCCCAGGCTTGGTCGGGGGCAGGGGCGGCACTGCTCACACTCACGCTTTACTCTGACATGGAGGGGGTGAGGCTAGAGGCGGCTGCAGCCCAAGGCCGAATGGTGACAGAGGCAAAGAGGCACGTGGAGAAGGGCGGTGGGAGGGCCCCAGACAGAGGCGGAGATCCCAGGGCTGCTCAGGCCAGCCACGGGTTGGAAGGCTGGGGCCCAGGGCAGCTTGGGGCATGCGCTGCTCTCACGGGCTCCTTCCAGCTGGCTGTTCCTGTGGGTCCCTCAGCCCTGGCCGGCACCCGGAGAGCCTGCATAGCCACACTGATCTCTGCCTATCCTGCCTACCCACTTCTCCTCCTGGAAACAGACCTGAGTCTCCCCGAGGAACACCCTTTCCCGCTTGCAGCCCTGATGTTTGGGGGAGGTTGGCCTTTTGTTTGCTCACACCTGCAGGCACATGACCTGGCCCGGCCAATCAGTGGAATCCATTCCTTGACCACAGTGGCCTGTTCAGTCATGGGCACGTGATCCAAGTTAGACCAGAGCAAAACTCAGCTCTGGTATACATGGGATAAAACTGCTTGGAACCACACACACACACACACACACACACACACACGCGCGCAAATGCCTGTAAAAAATTATGGAAGTTGTATTCTAGTTGCTAGCACTGTACCAATGTCAATTTCCTGGTTTTGATATGATACTGCAGTTATAGAAAATGTTATCACCAGGAAAAGCTGGATAAAGGAACCAGGCGACGGTATACGGTATTCTTGTAATTTCCTGCTAGTCTATAATTATTTAAAAATAAAATGTTAAAAGAAAAAGTCTTCAGTGTTGGGATTTCATTCAGAAAATTCACTGCCTAGGCAGCTAAGAAGCTGTAGGGCAAGCCTGGGGCTCCCCAAGTCCCCCGAGTATGAAGACGCTGCTTGACATGGCTGACAAAGGAGACAGCAAAGCTGGGAGAAGCAGAGGGACAGCAAGTCCTGGGGACATCTTTTGAGCCCCTGGATCCAACCATACCTGAAGTGGGCACCGTTCCATGAACCACATATTTCCCATTGTGTTTAAGTGAGTTTGACTTGAGTTTCTGCCGCTTCCAACTGAAATAGCTCTGACACATTTCAACCCTCAACCTCATTTTATAGATGAGGAAAGTAAGGTTTGGGGAGGATATCAGTAAAATGCTGCACAAGCAAGGGGCTTTCTAGCCTGCCTTGTTCCCACCCTTGAGGACAAGAGGGAGATGAGGGGGCGGGGGGAATCACCCACCTTAGGGCAGCATAGAGGACAATGGTAAAGGCCAGGAAAATCATAGAGGCTCCACAGCCAGCCTGGGAAATGCGAATGAGGGACTTCACGGTGTCCTGGTCCAAGATCGGCTTCTGTGGGCGACCCCCCCGAACCGGGACCCCATTAGTTGGGAGCCAGGTCCCACACATCCCAAAGGTCCTGGCCCCTGCCAGGAAGCCCCAGCGGCTCCAGAACTGCTAGGATCAGGGTGGGTGGGCCGTTACCAGCAGCAAAGCAAAGAAGGTCAGATGGTCACAGCGACACACAGTCTTCTTGGCTCTGAGCTCTGTGGAGCAGCCGGTGGAAGACCAGTCTCCTGTTGACCGTGGAGAGGAAGGGAGGGGAACATAGGAGAGTGTATGGGAATATGGGGGAGTGGAGGATACCAGAGAGGAAGGAAGAGAGGGGAGGGGCCCCCGCCAGTAGAGTTCTGCCCCCCCCAAAGGAGCCCACACCCTCCCTGCCTACCTTTAGTCGCATCCCAGAACACACAGTTGAGGGCCATGTTCTGAAACCAGAGAGTGGGAGTCGGGGTGGAGGCAGGGGCAGGTTGGGAGGGAGGAGAGGAGAGTGGGGGAGGGCAAGGGAGGGGTCAGTGTGCCCCACCCCCATCCCGAGTGTGCTTGGGTAGAAAGCAAGGCTCACCCCATGGATCACGCAGGAACGTGAAATGCAACATTTGGTGTGCATGGATCAGCATGTGAGAGGTGTGGACACGGTGTGGGGCTGTGGGGGGGAGGGTAGCTTGTCTGGCACACACAAAAGTGTGTACCTTTGGGGGAGCATGTATGTGGGCGGGTGTGTAATCCTGTGTGTGCGCTCGTGGGTTTGCCAGGTCCTCGGTGCACCTCTGTAAGCATGAGCGAGAGGGTGTCTGGAGGTCAAGGGGACATTGGTATGCAGGTGGCACGTGTCCCTGGGCCCACTCGTGTGTATGGTCTTAATGGCTTCCGCAGGTGGATGTGAAAGGCTGGGAGGTGCAGAGTCCTATGCCTGTCTGCCCATATGCTTGTGGGGGACCACCCGCCTGTTTGCCCCATAGCAGCTGCCAGGCCCGGGCCAGGGAGCTCACGGGGGGTAGGTGCTGGTGGGAGAAGGTGATCTCCAGAGGCTCAGCCAGCCTGCTGACAGGTATACTGCCCAAACTCAAGCCCACCAGGCGATTGTTCAACACGTGGCTGCCATCCTTCCGGCTGAGCTGGGGGCCCTGTGGAGGGAGATGAGGGGCTGGGCTTCAGAAAGGGCTGTCCCAACCCAGCCCTGTTGGGGGCTCCTGGGAATCCCCAGGATCCATGGCCCTTGCCTGGAGAGTAAAGCCTGTGGCTAGGGGACCAGGGGACCAAGGGGTCATGAGCAACCTTCTTCTTGCTGCCCCCTGCAGTCTCCTGCCTGGGCTGGATCGCAATGGGCCCTACACCCCAGCCAACTGGTCTCAAAGCCATGCACCCAGCAGCTCTCCATTGCTAGCCCCAGAGCCCCTCCGCCCTCTTAGCTGGCGGAGCGCAGGGCTGGAAGAAAGATCAGCCCCAACTTGAAGGCAGCGAGTGCCTGCACCAGCCCTCACGGTGCACCGCATCTACACGTGACTGGACTACACACGTGTGAGGAGGCGTGCCTGGGACACGTTTGCAAGAACACAGGTACACTTGCTTGCATGGACACAGTCACCCAGGAACACGCACGATTGCATGTACGCCAGGACTGTGAAAGAATAGGCATGTTTGTCCATGCACAAGGACACACAAGGGGACATGAACGCTTGGGATACACATACAAGTCCAAGGACACTGGTGTGTGGGATGCAGACACCTGAGTGTGTGTGACCAGTGCGAGTGTGCGGTGCACGGACTCCAGAGACGGAAGTCTGGGCTGACCTCGGGCTGCTTTAGAACACTGTGCAGGCTCACACCTCCTCCATCCCCACTGGGACCCACAGCGAAGACTCCAGAGAAGGCAAGCTGGGACGCAGGTCCCTGGTGAGCTGAGCATTGACCCGCTGAGCTGCCCTGAGCCTCCTCCAGGCCTCTCCTCACCTTGAAAAGATTCCCTGGACCGACGTCCAGGATGGTGATGGCCAGCAAGACCTCCGACCTGTTGCTCTGCAGGGATTCGAAGAGGCTCCTGGGCAGTCGGACTCTGTCGGGGTATGCGTGCTCATCCTCCGTCACCTGCCCCGGAACCTGGAACCACAGACCCCAGAGCTCCCCTCTCTACCCCAGGGCTCCAACCCCCCACGCAGGGTTCCTGCCATTCCCCCACTTGGGAGGGGAAACTGAGGCACTGGGCGGAGGGGCAGCACCTGAGGGCATCACTCTGAGAGGCAGGACACCTGGGGGCACACTGCTAGCTCGGCTCTGTCCAGGCTGTGAGCCCACCAACAAGCCACAGCGCTCACGGACCCTCCGTTTTCCCACTACAGAGAATGGGGCTAATCAGGTGCCTGTGTGACCACCCGTCAGGGTCAAGTGCAAAGTGGGCTGTGAAGTTCAGTCTGCAAGTGTGAGGGAGGGTCGGCTGTGGTGCACGTTAGGCCAGCGTCCTGCCAGTCCCTGTGCTTACACAGGGCTTTGGGGTCATCGTGTCTGGGTTCTGACCTGGGAATAACTGGGAAGAATAAAGTCCCCAGGAAGAGAGAACGCAAGAGAAGAGGCGGAAAATACAAAACTTCACACGGAATGTGATTTCCACCTCTGGCCAACAGCAAATTTTGTAAAAGGGAAGAATGGTTAAAATAGTAAAACAAATTTCATTGGTGATTTGTTCATTCTTGACCTCACTGGTCCACTGGGGCTGCAGCGGGTCCCACCGGGTCCTGCCTCAAAGGCATCCCATGGGTGCTGGAACAGGAGGAGCTGAGGGTTGGAGGCGAGGGACCCAACTTTCTCCTTCCCAGTCCGGACCATTGTCAAAGGACATGGGGTGATCTCTGGGGCCATGGGGTGCCCCCACGCAGAGGGCTCAACAGCTTGGGTCACATTAATCAAGGCCCTATCTTACACGTCCCCTTTTCCAGACAGAAGTAGAAGGACCTCAATGATAGCCAACTTGCCTGCTGCCCGAGCTTCCACCTGCAGCTTCACCCCTCAAGGGAGTCTGCACCCTCCCTGCACCCAGAATTCCCTGTGCATTTTCTCCTATAACCTTGAAAGTGGGCAATACTGTCACCATTTTACAGATGGGGCCACAGAGGCTTAGAAAATTTCGGTCATGAGCCCAACATTACATTAGCTGGTAAAGGGCAGAGCTGGGACTTGAATCCAGACCAGTATAAATCTAGAGCTCATCTTACAGATGAGGGCTCTGGGGCCCAGAGAAGGGAAGGGGTTTCCTGGAAGACCGTTAGTGAGGGGTGGGGGGTCTGGGACTGGAACCCAGATCCCCTGACTCTCGATTTAGCAGTCTTCCGAATTGTACCAGCCTCATGCCCTGGGTAATCTGTCATCAGGATCCAGCCATCCAAGCAACTCACTCGCACCTGTTAGCAAAGTGGCAGAGAGCTATCAAATGGGACATGTGAGCGATAAGCTTTGGTGGGCACCAAGCACAGACCAGGAGTCCCTCAGAATTTTGAAAAATACGTCTGAGGGAAATGGAGCCCAAGCCAGCCACCAGGGATAGGGAACTCCTCACCTGGGAGGACGTCAGAGAGAAGAACAGGTCTTCTGAGATGCTGGTGCTGACATTCTGGACAGCAGCCTTCAAAAAAGACATATTCACTGTGTTCGAGTGACTCTTCACCAGATGGTACTCGAAATCCAGCCAGTACCTGCAAAGGGATCAGCGGGCAGGTACGGTCTTGCAGTCTGAGTTACCCACTCCCCTGGTCCCCAGCCTGGATGACGGGAAAAGTGATGCCATGGGCAGCCACTATCAGGCTCTTGGGGTGGGAGGGGTGACCCAGAATATCAAAGGAAGGACCCTGGGATCACTGCAGAGGCTGGCGTGGGAGCAAGCTAGGCTGGTTCAGGGGTATTCCAGAATGTGGTCCCTCTGAAGAGTATGTGTTTGTCTTTTTCTGTAACAAAATATATACAACATAAAGTTTACCCTCTTAGCCATTTTAAACTGAACAGTGCAGTGGCATTGAATACATTCACCATGTTGGGCGACCACCACCACCATCTAGTTCCAGAACATTCTCATCACCCCAGAAGGAAACCCTGTCCCCATGAGGCAGCCACCCTTCCCCTCTTCCCCCAGTCCCTGGCAAACGCTGAGCTATGAATCTGCCTATTCTAGAAGTTTCATATAAATGGAATTGTACGGTCTCTGGTCTTTGTGTCTGGCTTCTTGCATTTAGCCTGTTCTCAAGATTCATCTCTGTTGCACAAGCATTGCGTGGCTGGACCACATTTTGTGAATACATTGATCCACTGATGGACATTTGGGTGGTTTCTGCGTTTTGGCTGCCATGAACAGGGCTGCTTGGATTCAAGTCCAAGCTTTTGCTTGAAGACTGGCTTGGAATTCCTTGGGGCATGTGCTTCGGAGTGGCGTTGCTGGGTCACACGGTCATTTGACGCCTCACTTCTTGAGGAATTGTCGGAGTGCCTTCCACGGCAGCAGCTGACATTGTCACCACCCACGTTTCAGGGTGCCCATTTCCCCACATCCATGCCAATGCCTGCCGGTCTTCATTTTGTCTTGTTTTGTTTGCGATTGTAGCCAACCTAGTAAGTGTGAAGTGGTACCTCGCTGCGGTGTGACTTTGCATTTCCCTCATGGCTCATGATGTCCAGCATCTTTTCATGTGCTGATTGGCTCTTATATATCTTTATACATTCCTCTGAGTATCTCCAGCTGTGGGACGACAATTGTGCGGCATGAATGCCAACTCGCACTTACTGAGTGCTAACTGCATACTGGGAATTCGGTCTTTGAAGACTGAACTCTGCAGCAAATGACTCATGGGAATGGAACTGGTGTTAGAAGCACACGGAACACAAAAGTTAATTACCATTTATTTTATCACGGTCCCTGTGCCATTAGCTAAAAGCAACACTCCGCCCCCCACTCCCTCCACACCCCAATCTCTGTGGTATTGAAACTTCTCCATGGCAAGAGCTCCTTTTCCTAAGCTGGGGTCCTAAGACGTGCTGCCTACCTTTCCTTAGCAATTCTCATCAGGTGAGGGCTGAGGTAGCAATGGGAGAGAAGGAGAAGCAGACACAGCCAGACCGAGGCTGTTGGAAAGGAGTAGCTATGGAGGGCTTGCCAGGGAGACAACAGGGAAGCTGTATTTTCTTTCTTTTTTTTTTTTTAAGATTTTATTTATTTATTCGACAGAGATAGAGACAGCCGGCGAGAGACGGAACACAAGCAGGGGGAGTGGGAGAGGAAGAAGCAGGCTCATAGCGGAGGAGCCTGATGTGGGGCTCCATCCCATAATGCCGGGATCACGCCCTGAGCCGAAGGCAGACGCTTAACCGCTGTGCCACCCAGGTGCCCCGGGAAGATTTATTTTCATATCATTTTTGAACAGTTGCAGTTACCAAGGGAAGAAACCCAAAGAAACCACAGAGAAAAATATTGTACCATATAAAGAGAAAACCATGCAAATACGTGCAAATGTGCTTGGGTGGGGTGGGCCATTAGAACACCAGCCAGCCAGAAACAGCAGGATGAGATTGTTGAAATCCATTGATTAAGCTACACAAAGAGTCTAGCTTTTATTTACCTTCTAAAAATCTAAACAAAGTATTGTGACTTGCACTGTTTCCAAATATAATAGTGAATTATAATTATATGTATATGTACTTAATTGTATTTCTCTTTATATATAGATACACATTTACGCATAGATACAAGCACGTAAAAAGGTTTTGGCCTCACAAAACAATGCAATTCACTTTCTTGAGGGAAGCTTTCCTGATTCGGTTCTCAGAGCACTTTAAAACATTATTTTAGTTGTGAAATGTAACATGTACTCCGAAAGTCTAAAGCATAGATGTAGAGTTGAATTTTCAAGGACAAAGTTGACACCCGTTTAAACATCATCTTCTTTGTCTGATATTAACACAGCTACTCAGATATCTTTGGTTCGTGTTTGCATGATACGTGTTTTTCCACACTATCCCTTTTTTTTATATTGTAAGTGGTGTGAGGTTCAACACCTTGCCTTCTACCTAGGAGGGGATATCTTGATCTTCTCTAGACCTCTGAATGCCCAGAAAATTCCCTGAGATGATGGGCCCCTGAACTCTCGTGGGGTTTATTTCCCATCCTCTAGTTCACATTTGGTTTCCTAAGGCATCTTAACTACTTGCCACTTTCTGCTCATCAGATCTAGTCCACGTGGTGTGGCCACTATAGTGGACCAGAGTGATGCTTTGTAGAGTGTTAAGATTAGTAAGGTCTCAGGGAACTAAATGATGACAGAGATCAGGAGAATTGACCGAGCCCAGAGAAAACTGTGGCAGTATACTGTTGGCTCTGCCAGGTAAAAGTAAACCATTTCCAGTAGCCCTTGAAAATTGGTATAGAGAATAATGCATTAGCCATGGAACGTATCAATTGCCTGGGGTTGGGTTGGTTTGTTTGAGGAAACATACTCCCCTGGAACAGCAGCTGCGGGTGGACTGCACACCTGATTAAGTGTAGGATAGTCCACAGGCATTCCCCAGCATCCACCTGACTTCTGGTGAGTTAAGATAGGCAGTTATGGAGTTACGATAGGCATCACCACCCCCATATCTCTCAAGTCCTTTATTAATTGCTGCAGTTCTCCCCAAGGATGTACTTTGGTTTCTGGTTTATTATCTTGGTAAGAAGAAGATATTCCAGGAGTTTCCATTTTGCCCATCAATGAGATGCCCTCCCAGAGGCAATTAAATGGAGAAAGAATTCTTTTCAATAAATGGTGCTGAAATAATTAGACTGCAAAAATTAATAATAATAATAATCATAATATAGTTAGACATCTACCTCACACTGTGTATAAAAAAATTAACTCCAAATGTATAACCTAATTATAAGAGCTAAAACCACATACGCTTATAGAAGAAAACAGAAAATCTGTAGCTGGATGAACATTTCTTTGATATGTATCAAACACAAAGACACATTTCAATTTGACTTCCTAAAAATCAAGGGCTTTTGATCTTCAAAAGACATCATTGGGAAAACAAAGAGACAGGATATACACTGAGAGAAAATATTTGCACATCAACATCTGATAAAGGACTTGAATCCAGAACACATGAAGAGTTCTTAAAACTCTGGGCGCCTGGGTGGCTCAGTCGGTTATGCGCCTGCCTTCAGCTCAGGTCATGATCTCAGGGTCCTGGGATCGAGCCCCTCATCAGGCTTCCTCCTTAGCAGGAAGTCCGCTTCTCCCTCTCCCTCTGCCCCTCCCCTTGCTTGTGCTCTCTCTCTCAAACAAATAAATAAAATCTTTTTAAAAAAAGAATTCTTAAAACTCAGTCGTGAGAAGACAAAACCCAATTTAAAAGAAGAGGGAAAGATTTGTGTAGTCATTTCGCCAAAGAAAAGGTGCAAATGGCTAATCAGCACATGAAAAGATACTCAACATCACTGGTCATTTGTGAAACACAAATTAAAACCACAGTGAGCTACCACTGACACTCACCGGATGGCTACAACCAGAAAGACCGACAACGTTGCAAGATAGTCCTAGAACTACGGCCCTTTTTCATGCTGACGCAAAAGCAAATGATACACTTGCAGGAAGAGTTGGGCGTTTTTTATAAAGTGAGAATATCAAATATCCCAGCAATTCTGTTCCTGGGTATTTACCCAAAAGTAAGAAAAACATACATCTACAAAGATTCGAATTCAAATGTTCATGGCAGCGTTGTTCACAATCACCAAACTGGAAACAATCCAACGTCCATCCATCGATGAATGAATAAACACAATGTAGTGTATCCACACAAGGGAATATTACTCAGTAATAAAAAAGAACAAACTATTGATACATGCTAACGTATGAATATAACTCAAAAACGTGTAAGTGAGGGAAACAAGACTCAAAAGACAGTATGATGTATGATTCCCTTACAGAAAATACCCAGAGAAGGCCAGTCTACGGAGTAGAAAGCAGATGAGTGGTTGGCTGTGGCTGGGTATGTGGACAGGGATTGTGTGCAAACAGGCATGAGGGTCCTTTGGGGCTGATGAAAGTGTTCTTAAAATGATGGTCTTAATGGTTCCATTCACTTTATCATATACCATAAATTATTCAACTGTATTCTAGCAGCGTACGTCACTCGAACGGTAGTACACAAATTGTACCTTCATAAAGCTATCAGAACTAATAAAAAGAAATGAGATACCACTGAGCCTTTCCAGAATGGCGAAAATTAAAACGACTGATAATACCAAGCATCGCAAGGATGTGGGGGAACTGGGACTCTCGCACGTGGCCAGTGAGAGGAGCAACTAACGTAGCCTCCGTGGAAAACTTTGGCAGCGTTCGCCAGGATTCATCATACATCTACCTGCAACATCAATGCCACCTCTAGGCATTTATCCGAGAGAAACAAATGCATATGTCCATGAAAAGACATGTACAAAAATGTTCATGGCAGCTTTATTCTTAATCGCTCCTGTTAGAGATGAAATGTTTGTGCCCTCCCCGCAAATTCGTATGTTGAGATGGGCTGATGCCCAGACCAACCTCATGGGGTTGTGAAGATAAAGGACGTAACTTGGTTAAGTGCTAGATTTGGGAACAGAATCTAGATCTTCTGACTCCAGACCCCCGCTTTTTCCAAAGTGCTTATCCCCACCGTAAGGCAGTGCAGAGAGGAGCTCCCAGAACAGCCTCCCAGAGCGAAGAAGCTACTGGAACAGCTTTGGGGAGGTGGGATGGCAGTGTTTCCAGGCCACTGAAATGATGCCGTTCCATCAGATTGCTGTCCTAACCCTGAGCCTGAGAACACAGGCTTTTCATTCATTTTTTTGTTTGTTTGTTTCAGCAAACATGCATTGAGTGCCAGATATGAGCTTGTCCTGAGTATCTTAGAATGATGGCCAACTTTAATTTGAAGGGAGAGGAGGGGAGAGACGTGAAAATATTTTTGGAGTTGATTCTTCGAGATGTTGTATTCTAAACCCCTTCTTCTCCCTAATCCCCATATCTCTGAACCTTTTGGACTTATCGGTCTCTTGGTCTTATTGATTCTTCATCATATGGAATTTCTAAGCCATCCCTCCTTTCCAGATGTACAGTGCCAATTGGTGGTGATGATGGTAGTTCAGGCTTCACCCCTATCCAGACCACTGTGGTTGCATCCTACCTGGTCATGTCTCCTGCATCACCATCCTTGTACCCTTCCCTGAAACCTGAGCACTCTTTCTCAAAAGCAAAATTGACCATGCTCTTCTTCTGTTTAAAATATGTCCTTGCTCTGCCCCCTCCCACATTGGTATTGCTTACCTGACCCCTCACACTTTGGTCCCTGCTATCCTATTCTAGCCTATCCCCTACCCAACCCATCTCCCCAGTGTTGCCTCCACCCCCCGCCCTTCACCCTTTCACATTTCAAAGCACCGTCGTTCTCCCCCAAATACTCTCTGAAGTTCTGATATCTGTAGCCCATAACATTGCTTGGATCCAACTAGAAAACTCCTATGCAGTCTTCAAAGCCTTTTCAGGGGTTGCCTCCTCTGTGAAGCCTTGGCAGGCTTCCTTCCTTTGAGCTAACCTGGCACCGTGTCCACCCTTTTGTATGATCGCACTCTAGGATCATCATCATTTGGGCCCATGTCCGACCTTCCGCAGTGGTAGGGATGGGGGCTGTTTCATCTCTGCATATCCCGGATCAGAAAGGTCTCCGTGAATGGATCGGAGGGTATGTGGGTGTCAAAGAAGAGGGTGGAAAGGTGAGATGGGAGCAGCGTTTTCAGGAGCCATAGGGGCTGAGAGCTGTGGCCCTTCTTAACAGCCTCCCTGCCACCCTCGAAAGAGCCCCAGGTTCCTGCCGTAGCTCACAAGGCCCTCTTACCTCTGCAAGTTTTCCAGATTACAGGGTTCATTCCCAGACTGAGTGCACTTTGTGAAGCACTCAGCAGTGCTCCCCAGGTGGAAAGATTCATACTGGCCCTCATTGATGGACCCCAGGCAGACGTTTCTCGGTTTCTCAGTTTGGCTCCTAGAATTTTCCATACCTGAAGGAGGGATGCAGAAGGTGTGAATGGACTGGGTGGGGAGGCAGCAAGGGTAGGTGGTTGGGGCTAAGAGACTCAGGCTCCAGGGTCTGGGGATGTGGGCTAGAATGCCAGTTCCATCCACTCACACTAACTATGTGTACTTGAGCTGGACTCACTGTCCCTGGGGCCTCAGTTTCCAAGGCAAAAGGAGATACGACACCCCACCTCACAGGGCCAGTGGGATGCTTTGGGGAAGTGTGTACAAAGCGTTTGACAAATGGCTCTGTAGATTCAAAGACTCATATATTAGTCTTATTACCCTTTACCACCTCCTCCAGGGAGTCTGCTGGGCTTTCCACAGTGTTCCATATCAGACATTCCAAAGCCCTTGTAACTGTGACCTCATGGGCGTATTCTGTCTCAGTTTGCCTCTTTCTCCTACATTCTCATTATGACCCTCACAGGCTACCTCCTGGGGTAGGGAGCGAACACAGAACACTGAGGGCCCCTAGAGCACAGTGACTCGAGCAAGGTCACCAGCTAGCGGGAGGCAGCTCCAGGACAACAGACCAGCTTTCGTGACTTCTAGTTCAGTCCCCCTTTCACCTGGTGTGGGGGATGGAATGCAAGCTTGGAGTCACTTACCAGCTGTGTGACCTCAGGCAAGTTACTTAAACTCTCTGAGGCTCCATCTTCTCATCAGCCAAATGGGACTAATAATACCTTCCTTGTGAGTTTGGGGGAAGATTAGAGACCATTCATATACATAAAGGATCTAGTTCATCGTAAATGTTCAAAGAGCCAGTATCATTTACTCCAGGAGATGAGAACTTCATCGTAAGCCTATTTATATCTTCGTGTATTTACATTGGACGTATGTATTTATCTACATAGTTACCTGTCAACAAAATTCATACATGCACAGTTTTTTAAACCGTACACAAGGACACAAAATGAAAAGTCGAAGTCCCCACAGCTCCCAGCTCAGACTCCAGAGTTCACCACCAGCGACAGCTCACTGCACAACCTTGTGGAAATTTGCTATACATAGGCAAGTATTTTGATGTAAATCATTTAAAAATTTACGTGAATGGGATCACTTGGCAAGCTATCTTGAGGAGCTTTCCACACCAGCCCCTGCTGGTCCCTCTCCCTGATACACGTGCACACTATTTCACCAGGTGGGGTTGCACTTTCTCAACTGGTCCTCTGTTGGTGGACTTTTAGGATTGTCACTCTTTTCCCCCCTATTTTGAACAATGCTGCTTACACCTTTGTCAGCTTGGGTTAAGAATTCATAGAAAACATTACAATCCTAGGAATTTCTGGGTCAAAATGTATGAGCTTTTAAAAAGGGGTAGGTAAATGGGAGCCTGGGTGGTTCAGTCGGTTAAGCGTCTGACTCTTGGTTTCAGCTCGGGTCATGATCTCAGGGTCCTGGGATCGAGCCCTGAGTGGGGCTCTCTGCTCACTGGGGAGTCTGCTTCAGAGTCTCCTCTCTGCCCCTCCCCCATGTGTGCATGCTCGCTCTCTCAAATAAATAAACAAATCTTTTTAAAAAAGATATTCATGACACTGTTTAATGGGAAGAAGCAAATACTGGATGACCATGCATGTAATAGGATCCACGTTTGCTTTTTAAATAAGGAGGAAGAGGGAGAGAGAAGAGGGAAGAAGAGGGAAAGGAAAAGAGAGAGGAGGGGGTGTTAACCGAGTCTCCCTCCTGGCCTGCCATGAAATTTCAGCACAGTCATATATGTGAAGCTTTTGGCAAGTACAGAAAAGATGACTATCTTTCTTGTGATTATTTTCTGAAGACACTGGAAGCATTTAGCCAAGAGAGAGAGCGCCTGGCCCGGGTCTGGGTGGGATGATGCCAGTCCCCATCTCAAGACCTGTGCTACCCTCCCCTACCCCGCTCTGCCCCAGAAGCTGGCCTCCAGGGACCACCTCAATCCAGGTTCAAGTGGGGAGCGGGGGGCCAGAAGTCAGGGAGCAGTACCTGCCCCTCCCCACGGCTCACCACCAGGGAGGGGCCTGCTTCCCTCTGCCGTGGCCACGGCCTCCTCAGCGCAGAGCCCGGCACACACAGAAGCCCCGTCAGTGTTCTCGGAATGAACGGATCCATGGGCAGGCCCATGAAGTCCACCAAAGAAGGAGACTCACCTCTACGTCTAAGCCTCTCAAGGCTCCTCACGCTATTCGAATGGCTGGCACTTTGCCCAAACACCCACAGCGCCATGGGTAAACTCAGTCCCTCGGGGGAGCCTTGAAGTCCCCGCCGGTGTAGTTATGGCTTTTGCAAAGGGCCCGGCGTCCCCGTGATGCCCGCTGAGACCGGTCAGTAGCCACCACTGGTTCTTGAGTCAACAACTCGGTCAAGTGCTGCCGGACAGCTCACTCTGCCAGGAAGGCAACACCGCCGTTTGTCCTTCCGTGAGCCGGGGACTGAGCCTTGCACTTCACCGACTCTCTCAACATTTGAAGAGAAGATTCTTTGTGTGTGTGTAAGATTTTATTTATTTGAGAGAGAGAGCATGAGAGAGAGAGCGAGAGAGAGCGAGCATGAGCAGGGGGAGGGGCAGAAGGGGGGTGAGAAGAGGGCTCCCCACCGAGCAGGGAGCCAGACATGGGGCTCAATCCCAGGACCCTGAGATCATGACCTGAGCGGAAGACAGACGCTTAACGGACTAAGCCACCCAGGCACCTTGAGAAGAAGGTTCTTTGAAGCCCGAAGAGGTTGATCCATGTGCCCAAAGCCATGTGACCCCCTGCTGGGCAGGCCTGCAGGATGCTCACTGATCAAGAACAAACAGGAGGAGCACTCAGGCCACTGAGATGGGAGCACTCCCTCTGCCTGAGGGAGTCCCTGCCGACATCACAGGGCCCCAAGGAGGGTAGCTGAGAGCTGGCCAGGTGGGCCAGGGGTGGGCTTGGCTTTCCCAGCAGAGAGGATAGCCAAGGGCAAGGCCTGGGGTCTCAAACTGCTCTGGAGGACCACCGCATGTGTGTGTGCAAAGCTTATGGGAGGAGTGGGGGGGAGTCTTGTTCCTGGCTCGGGAAACTGGGGACTGGGGGGCCATTGCTGGGACAAGGAGAGGGGAGCTGGTGGCGGGGTCAGGGTGGAGGGAGCCAGACAAGGGGATGAGGGAGGACAGTACAAGCCCCAACTGGCCTCAGCCTCCGGATCATCCCGACCCCCTTCCCCAGAAGCTCAGAGGCCAGCTGGATAAGGGTGTGTCCAGGGCCCACCTGTGTCCCAGAGACGGGCCTGTCAGGGAGCCACAGCCCAGAGTAGGGGGGGAGCTCTGTGGGGAGCACAAGACACCCGAGACCCAGCGCTGACCCCAGTTTATCAGGATGACAACTAACTCAGAGGACGAGGGGAGAGAAGGGGCCGAGGCCATCGGGGTGGGCTCTTGGATGGACATGCTCTAGACACCCCACCCATACCCACTTCCCTGTCCCCGGCCCTGGGTCTCCCAGGCTCCCGGGGCTCCCAGGGGATGAGAAACCAGCTGCTTACCTGAGGCCCAGAGCAGGAGGAGCGAGAGAAGCAGGACCCCCAGGGCCCTGAGTGTCATCATCCTTGGGCAGTCTGGCCCACGCTGGCCGGAGCCCTGTGTCTGAGCGTCCCTCTGGTCCCAGGCTCTGTGGTGTGGCCTGCCTCCCTTCCCCGCCCTCCCACAAGGCTGTGTTGCGCTTCCTGTGGCCTCTTTCTCGGCCTTCCTGCACCACACCACCATCAGCTGGGTTGTGAAAGGCTAGTATGGGGAACTGGGCTGCACTCCTGTCTCACCCCACCCTGTGACCACCTACGGAGGGGGCTGCTGAGCCCACACGGGGCTGCTGCTGGGGGCTGGGAAGTTGGGGTCCAGCAGCCACAGAGGCCTCCACACCGAAGCAGACCCCTGGGGGATGTGGACGAGCACAGGC
The DNA here is from genome assembly GCF_024610735.1 of Ursus americanus. Classification (NCBI taxonomy): domain Eukaryota; kingdom Metazoa; phylum Chordata; class Mammalia; order Carnivora; family Ursidae; genus Ursus; species Ursus americanus. Next base: position 14,528,042 of record NC_142147.1, on the reverse strand, counting down.
TTTGGAGTCAGGCACACCTAACTCAGACCCTCCTCTCAGTAGCTGGGGGCCTCTCTGATCCTCAGTTTCTTCCTCTGTAAAGCAGGTACAGCAATAGGGCTGTCACGTAGGGCCGTACTGGGGTTTGAGGAGACCCGTAACTTGAGAGGCACAAGCCTGGCTACGGGGATGTGGATGGCGCTCACGCTCCTTCCCTCATGCCTGTGGTCTGAACAAGACTGGGATCAAGCCCAGGCCTGCCGGGGCCTAGGAGGGGAGAAGGACCAGCTCTGTAGGCCCCAGCCTTCCCCGCCCAGACCAAGTAACAGGAGAGGTGGGTTACAGAGTGCAGGAGCATGGGCTTGGGGGTTGGTCCGGCCTGGGCTGACGTCTGTCCTGGCCACTTCATGGCTGGGTGAACTTGGGTGAGCTGTCTGCTGCTCTGAGTCTCTCATAACACATGCAAAGAACTCATGAGATCATGCATGTGAATTGTCTAGACCACTGGGTGTGGTCCCGGTCGTTATCTCTTTATGATTGTCAGCACTGTGCAATTACCGTCCTACCACCCAGCTGGTCATTGGCGGCCCAGACAGGAAGTGGGAGCAGCAAACACACATGGGGGGCAGCACGAGGGAAGCGAAGGGGCTGACCACTCGGGCCCCAGCTCTGATGGCTCTGAGGAAGTCGTGTAGAGGAGGCCAGGGCCCTTGGCGTGGACCCACGCTCGCTGCAAGATCAAAGGTAGAGAGCACCCCACCAAGAAGGTGTACCCTCCCAGCATCGCCCCCGCAGGGCCAGAGCTAGACGTGCCCTACCGTGGGGGTCTGAGGACCCATCCAGGCCCTTCCCCTTCCTCCCACACCGTGTTCAGACAGGATTCGGTTCCCCACTGGGCTCTCTGGACCTGCGGAGGGTTGAGGAGAGGATGTAGGGTCACTCATGGGCCGTGGGTGGCAGGTGGGCATCTGGTGCAGTGCCCTGGGCCCTTCCTCTGCAGGGAAGGTTTGGGGTCAGATGGGAACCACGGGGCCTGTCCCGCCTCCCTCCCAGCGGCAGCCAGGTGAGGTGAGATGGTAGACAAGGGCTTTGTGAACTGCGACCTGCTGGGCCCACCCCTGGAGACGCAGCCTGGCACCATGGCCCTCAAAGGGGCTCACGGGGTCCTTTTTGTGAAGGAGGGACCCAGAGCGTCCAGCACACCTGGAAAGATAGGACCGGGGGGCTGGGAAAGTGACAAAGATAGCTGGGCAGGGCCAGGGTGAGCACCACTCCTCCTAGGCCCCACCGGGGCTGGGGACGGGCCTGGAGCCATGTACAAAACCTGAGACCCTCAAATCCCAGGGCAGATGAAACCGTAGCTTCGCTTTCTGCCACCTCCCGCCACTGCGGGCTCATCCCAGTGGCTCCAGGTGGGCTCCAGTCTCCAGGGACAAGGCCTCCAGCGGCTCCAGGTGGGCTCCAGTCTCCAGGGACAAGGCCTCCAGCGGCTCCAGGTGGGCTCCAGTCTCCAGGGAGAAGGCTCCAGCGGCTCCAGGTGGGCTCCAGTCTCCAGGGACAGGGCCTCCAGTGGCTCCAGGTGGGCTCCAGTCTCCAGGGACAAGGCCTCCAGTGGCTCCAGGTGGGCTCCAGTCTCCAGGGACAAGGCCTCCAGTGGCTCCAGGTGGGCTCCAGTCTCCGGGGACAAGGCCTCCAGTGGCTCCAGGTGGGCTCCAGTCTCCGGGGACAAGGCCTCCAGTGGCTCCAGGTGGGCTCCAGTCTCCAGGGACAAGGCCTCCAGCGGCTCCAGGTGGGCTCCAGTCTCCGGGGACAAGGCCTCCAGTGGCTCCAGGTGGGCTCCAGTCTCCAGGGACAGGGCCTCCAGTGGCTCCAGGTGGGCTCCAGTCTCCGGGGACAAGGCCTCCAGTGGCTCCAGGTGGGCTCCAGTCTCCGGGGACAAGGCCTCCAGTGGCTCCAGGTGGGCTCCAGTCTCCAGGGACAGGGCCTCCAGCGGCTCCAGGTGGGCTCCAGTCTCCAGGGACAAGGCCTCCAGTGGCTCCAGGTGGGCTTCAGTCTCCAGGGACAGGGCCTCCAGCGGCTCCAGGTGGGCTCCAGTCTCCGGGGACAAGGCCTCCAGTGGCTCCAGGTGGGCTCCAGTTTCCGGGGACAAGGCCTCCAGTGGCTCCAGGTGGGCTCCAGTCTCCAGGGACAGGGCCTCCAGCGGCTCCAGGTGGGCTCCAGTCTCCAGGGACAAGGCCTCCAGTGGCTCCAGGTGGGCTCCAGTCTCCAGGGACAAGGCCTCCAGTGGCTCCAGGTGGGCTCCAGTCTCCGGGGACAAGGCCTCCAGTGGCTCCAGGTGGGCTCCAGTCTCCAGGGACAGGGCCTCCAGCGGCTCCAGGTGGGCTCCAGTCTCCGGGGACAAGGCCTCCAGCGGCTCCAGGTGGGCTCCAGTCTCCAGGGAGAAGGCTCCAGTGGCTCCAGGTGGGCTCCGGTCTCCGGGGACAAGGCCTCCAGCGGCTCCAGGTGGGCTCCGGTCTCCGGGGAGAAGGCTCCAGGCTTCCAGCCAGGCCCGGCTCACGTTCAGCCTTCCGGCTGCTTCAGTCCGTTGTCCACCCAGAGCGACGTCTCCACACACAAACCTGGTTGTGTCCTGAGAACGGCGGTCCTGCTCTCCAAGACCCTACAGCCCGGTGACGTGCTCGATAAGAACCACCAGGTGGCCCGTCCAGTGCCTGTCTGGAGAAGGTGGGCTCCAGCCTGAGAGCCCTCCCTGCCACCTGAGCCAGCCTCAAAAGCAGCACCTAGTCTTCAAGAGTTCTTTGAAGTGGGAGAATTTGTTAGAAGGAAGTGCTATCTGCCTGGGGAAGGGGGCTGGGGCCTTTCCTTCCCTCCCTGAGGATAGCGGGAGGTGCCCCCAGGGCTAGCCCAGCGATGGGGCCCCACGGGACCCTGTGGAGACTGAGCGGTCTGTGAGGAGGGAGCTGGCTCTGACCCCCCTGAGCTGCCCAAGCGGGACACTGTGGGCCAGGCTGGCCTCTGCCCTCAGGACTCGCAGAAAGGTGGAAGCAGAAGCCAACAGGTGAGGAGGAGGGGCAGAGAGAACTGGAAGAGAAGCAGGGCGCAGGGAGGGCCCACATGCCGAGGTCCCGCATCCGTGCGGTCAGAGGGCACTACCAGGCTACTCCTGGCACTAAGGTGGCTTCGTATGCATCTGCCCAACTCCAGACCCTGGGGCCCTTTGCCCCAGCCCGCCACTCCCCTGGAGCGGCTGGAGGCAGTGATAGGAGACAAGTCCGATCATCTCTTCTCGCAGGCCACCTACGTCACCCCGGCCCACAAACTCGGTCCATACATCACATGACCAGCCAAGGGCTGAATTCAGTCCCCACATTTGATTTCTTCGGCCAGTGAATTTTCTAGATAAGCCATATTTTTAAATCAGGGGATTTTGCACACACACAATCTGGATTTCTGATTTATCACAAAAAAACCAGTGGTCCGGCTACACAGCCCCTCATCCCTGCATCCCTGCACAGGGCAGCGGGTGGCTGGAGCCCAGTGGCTTGTCATCTCCAAACCACCACAGACCCGGCATTCCCTGCTGCATCCCCAACCCTGATGCCAGGCTGTCCTTTATCCCCCTGCTTGTCTGGTAGATAGTTTCCAGCAGCTGATTTTTTTCAAACACGGCCTCCTCTCATCTGTGTTTCCTGACTGGCCTGGTGTTTGCATCGGTGACTCTTAATAGAAGCACAGAAGACGTGCTCCAAATGTTTACACTGGTTTGACAGGTGATAACAACAGCTGATTTTTATTTTTTTTCTCCTGTGTGCTCTTCTACAGTTTCCAAATTCTCTACAGCGAACATCTACTTCTTTAAATTCAAAAGACGAATGAGATAGTGCTTAAAAAGAAAGTCCTCCCCATCTTTAAGGCTGAGATTCAGATCAAATGTTGCCTCCTACAGGAAGACTTCCTGGATCCCCAGCAAGGAATGGTGGCTCCCCTTGTAGTTCCATTCCCTTAAGAGCATGTTGGGCTCTAGGCCATGGTCACCAGGGGAGGCACGCCTCCGTCTTCCCAGTACTGGGGCAGAAACAAATTTGCACTGCTGTGCTCCACAGTTCTTGCCACAAGAGGGCTTTGGGAGAGGCTGCGGGTCCCCGTGAGGGGTGGGCTTGGCAGTGCTGAGCAAGGGCGATGCAGCTTATAGAAAGGCCCAGATGGACAGACGGACAGAGCCCAGCCCAGAACGTCTATACTAAGCCTCAGTCAAGGGCAGGCAAAGGCCCGTGCAGTAGATAAAGGTTTACAGCAGACACCAGGCAGCTCTTGGAAACCACATCCCAAAATACATCACTGGAATCGGGGCCCTGCCCAGGGCTGAGTGGGGGGCTGGAGAGGGAGAGCTGGGGAGACTGACGGAGGCCCCTGGACTCAGAGGTAGAGGAGCTTCTGCTATGCCCCAGGAGGGGGCTCTCCTCCTCCAGGGATCTGGCTCAAAGCTCTGCCCCAACCCCATGCGCCCTGAGTATCCCTGTCAGGCTAAAATGACAGGCCAGCAGAGCGCCCTCATGGCAATCCCCAGAGACAGAGTGGCTGTGGCACAGGGCCCAGCGTGCTGCCAGGCCTCACAGGTCCAGGCCCTGACCTTGGGGCCCGTGGGTTCCCATCCGCAGCCATGAGGGCTGGGCTCAGTGGCAGTGAGTTCAGACCGGCCTGCAGCCTCCAGTTTGGACGACAGGGGTTCGGCCCCACTCCTGAGCCCCTTGTGAGCTGGACCAGGGCACCAAGTAGTCCGCAGGCCAATTCAGAAGGCCCAGCCTGGGTGTCTGGCTGCCGAGAGCAGCAGCCCCCCCACCCCGAGGTGCTTGGGCCTTCTTCTCGAGTCTCTGGCTGACCCTCAAGTGTCGGGCCTGGCTGCAGGGGTGGCAGGCGGGGGTGAGGAGAGGCCGCACCTCTGTTTCCTCACGCAGCTCCTGGCGGGTGGCTGGCGGCCTAGATGCGGCTGGATGAGGTGCTGCCCGAGCTGATGGGGAGCCTGGCACTGTCCGAGCTGTTCTTCAGAGGGGAGGGCCCGCCGCGGGCCTGCAGACGCATGGACCAGTACCAGAGGAAGATGAAGAAGCCTATGGGCAGTGAGGGGGCACAGGGTTCAGTGGGGGGGGGGGAGCGGCCCTGCCCCTTCCCCTCCTCCCTACACAGGCTACCAGCACCACTGTGGTTTGGGGGTACCCCACCATGCACCAGGCACTGTGCCATTGCTTAGGCCCCATCTCATTAGATTCTCTCGAGGTTCTCATGAGGTCAGGCCTATTCATTACTATTCTGTTTCACAAACGAGGAAACTGAGGCCCAGGGAGGTAAGGGGCTTTGGCTGGGCCAGGAGTTAAACCCTGGTGCTCAGGCTCCAGAACACCTGTTTAGGCACCTCTGGGCCAGTGCAGAGGGGTGTGTGTGTCTGTGTGTGTCTGTCTGTCCTTGGGTGGTGGGAGTGCATAGAGGGCTGCAGATCGAGGGACCCTGTTGGCGTCAAGCCCCGGTCCTCATGATCCAGCCCCTCTGCCCCTCTCCTCTCTGCCCCTCCAACTACCCTTCAGCCTCACTCCCCCTCACTGTTCTTCCAACACACAGCCTAGTGCTAGCCTCAGGACCTTTGCTCTTGTTCCTCCCTTTGCCTGGCATACTCTTTCCTTAGACCAGACCTCCTCAGCCTGGGCCGCACACACACACCCCTGGGCATCTGTTACAATGCAGATCTGATTCGGCAAGTCTGAGGCGGCCAGAGTCTACACTTCTAGCAAGCTCCCCATGATGCTGATGCCAATGGGCCCGGGAACACACATGGCATCACGAGGCCCTTGATCTCTCCCTGGCTGGACCCTTCTGTTGTCTTCAAATGTCTCCCACAGAGGCCTCCCTGGCCACCCTTCCCAAAGTGTTCCCCAGCCTAGCCCAGATTGTTCATCACATCGCCACTATGCCAGCCCTCCTCTCCGAGATCCCCTCAGATGGCTGCATGCTTGCTTGTCACGCCTGGTCTTTCCCACTGGAGAGGAGTTCCATGGAAGGAAGGCCCTCACCCAACCAGTTCACAAATGTAGCCCCAAGGCTTACCACAGGGCCTGCACATAGTAGGTACTCAATAAAGACTTGTCAACTATGGCCCGGGTGCCCCCATTTTACAGATGGGAAGACCGGGGCGCAGAGAAGCAAAGCCTGCAGTTTGGGTCCATATCTTCCCTGCCCCATGCTCCACGTGTGGGCACCCTGCCCGGGCAGGGGGGTGGGGTCTTCCCCACGCCTACCTTGGAAGGAGGTGATGATGCTGAAGAAGTAGAGGACGACAAGCTGGAAGGTGCCAGAAGCAAAGGAGAAGAAGATCAAGGCCCAGGGCAGACCGAGGACCAGGCTGAGCCCCAGCAGCGTCAGCACGTGGGGCCACTTCTGGGCGTGCGGGCGCAGCCGCAGGATCTGCACCCCCATGGTGGCCAGCATGGCCGTGTTGAACAGAAACACCAGGCTGAAGAGGCCCAGGTTGGTGACGTGGCTGACCAGGGAGTCCCGGATCCAGCACCTGGGGGCAAAGACGTGAGGGCTGAGTGCGTGACGGGGCGGGCGTGGCACTTCCTGGGCCACGGATATGCGCCTCAGTGACACTAAGCGCCAGAGAGCCGCCTTAACCACTACTGACTCAAGGGGGGAGTCAGTAGTGGTTAAGTTCTCTTCAGTTCTCCTGCCTTCATCTGCTCCGACCCATATTCCCACTCGCACAAAGAAACCCAGGCGCTGGGCCAGGTCACCGGCGAGAGTTGGGCAAATCCAGGCCTGTGCTCACCCTCCCTGACCACCCAGCCACAGCCAGGCCGACCCCTCCAGCCGCCCTGGTGTCCAGGAGCCTCCCGGTCAGCGTGGCCTCGGCCCAGGCCGCTCTCTGGCCTCTGCACCCCGAGGCCCATGTTCCTGCCCCCACTGCACTCAGCCACTCACATGGAAGGGTAGATGACACTGTCTGGAGTCTTCTGCACAGCCAGGATGATGGGGCCGTAGTTGGTCACATCCACTAGAGCCACCAACATCACCAGGAAGACGGGGAGGCCTGCGGGCCACAAAGCATGGAGTTCTGTCTCCCACCCTGTGAGGCATGGCCCTCCCCTGCCCTCTGGCAAGACCTTCTCCAGGCTTATTCCTGAGTGCACTCGGCTCCGTCTGGGGAGGGTCCTCTATGATCAGACCCTCCCCCTCCTCGCTCCAGTTTGGGTTCCCCATAGAGAGCCCCATCTCCCCTGACCTTTCACCTTCCCCCTCACCATCCCGGGGGGCCCGTGGGAGAAAGGGCCTGCACTTCCCTGACGAGGGGCAGGACGTCACGAGGGGAGATGGGAGGCACAGACTGGGAGGGTAGGGGACAGCTGAAGGGGGGACTTCCAGAGTCTGCACTGGGCCTTGACCTCGTCCCTGGGCTGGAGCTTGAGAGCTCTCCAGAAGGGGTCACCCCCACCAAACACCTGGGGCTTGACACAGAGCCAACTCTGAAGGAATTTTATGTAAATCAGTGGAGTGAACCAAGAAAGGGACAGATGAGAAACGCGGGAAGAGCAGCACGTTGGGTGAGGGACATGTGGAGCTTGGCAGGCTGGTGCAACAACCAGAAGGACTTACGGTGTGCCCTCTGGGCCGCCAGGTCTGACTGAGAGGTCTGGGCCAGGGGTAAATTGGGTGGTCTTGGCCAAGAACGAATGCCAGAGCTACGAGGAATCTGTTACCTGAAGCTTAGGAGGATCCACAGGCAGAGCCACTGCCAGCCTGGGTGAATTAGGTGAGTGGAGGACTGGATGACAGCCCACTCCTCCCCCAGCTGGGTGCTTTTGAGCAGTGCACAACCTGCACATCTGTCTGCAAACCCCGCTTTTAAAAGAGTGAGCAATGTGGAGAATGTGTGTTTCTTGGGGCAGTGCTCACCACTGCATCTTTCTAAAGGGGACTTAACCCAGCCAAGGTCAAGAACACCTGAGGATGGGTGGGTAAAGGAAACAGTGAGGGGACAGTTGGAGAGGTAAGCAGAGAAGTGGAACCAGGTGCCCGCCTTTTGCCAAGTGGAAGAGGCGGGTCTGGGGGACCCACCAGTGCCCTCTCCCCACATACCCCAGCCCACGATGCTCAGCTTAAGCAGGTAGCCAGGGACATAGGTGCCAAAGACCTCGACTACCAGTCGGTAGAGGTTGTAGCCCTCGAGGCCCATCCAGGAGAGGCAGGCGAGCAGGGAGAAGTGCAGGAAGATGGCGCTGGCACGGCAGCCAGCCTCGGAGCCCGCCAGGGCCACCGGCTCGCTCAGCAGGAAGCTCACATCCAGCAGGAAGACAGCCAGCAGCAGGTTCATGTGCACTTTGATGGTGTAATCCCGAGGCTTCCTCCTGCGCAGGGGAGGGGGTGGGGTCACTTGGCGGTCAGCATGGGAAGGTCGAGGGCAGGACTCCACCTCCAGGCAGCCTTCTCAGGGTACACACCACACACACACCTATCCTATCCCTATGGCTGCAGCCAGGTCGTTCCCCACTTGTCCCTGTGCGCCTACTGTGCGCCCAGCACTCACAGGCTTGGAGACGTGGGCACGTTTAACAACAGATTTAGCCACAGACAGAGCAAGCAAGACACATCCAGCCGCTACAGTCAACCGGATGCTCCCAAAGTCGGAGGGGAAAGACTGGATTTGTTGCTGTTTTGGAGAATCTGTGCCACCTGTGTTCTGTGTCTGCTTGTCTGTCTGCACAGCCGTGTGTCTGTGAGGCTGACTGGGGTGGGGGGGGTGGTGTCTGTCTGTCTGCAGGTTTGCAAGTCTGTGCTCACATCCCAGCGCCCCTCCCACCCCAGGACTCTACACGATCCAGGGCACCTCGGCATTTCCTCCCTGCCCCCCACGCCCCCACCTGTGCTCGGCTGGCCCCATCCACCACCTGTGCCGGAGGGCGTGACACCATAGCCACGCCCCCCCAGCTACCCCCTCGGGCTGCTCCCTTCCCCCACCCGCAGTTCACTGTCTATGAGGTGGGAGGACGGCCCCTCACGGGGTAAAGCGTTGGGCACAGACAAAATGCTCAGTCGCTAAGGTTCCCTGTCCCCGTCCTTGGGCACTTGGGGATTAATGGGTAGGTGCTGGGCTCGGCCCCCACCCCCGGGCCTCCCCTGAGGCTGCCAGCTGTCCCTCATCAGCACGCCAGCCCGCCCACCGTGCTCACAGCTGCGGCTCGCACGACCAATCACTAGCGCCCGTGGCCCGCGGCTCCACCCCCCTCCCTGCACGTGCGAAGTTAGGGCATCGCCCCTGCAAGCCAACGGCCGGCCTTGAGAGCCCACGGACGTCAACTTAAGCCAAGCTCAGCCGTGGCCGTCCAGACCCGTCCACACAGCCAGAGTGAGAATGCGTGAAGGCGCTCCTCACGCCACCAAAGCCTTTCCTTGGGGCGCCTTCTTCCTCGAGGCACCCAAATGACACAAGTGGAGTGACAAAGCTTCCATGGGGGGGATGGGGTAGGCTTTGTCAAACTTGAATGCCGTGGGAGCCAGGCCTTAAATCAGACACCGCACAATAGGGCGGGGAAAGAACTCACGAGGCTATGCCTGTCCACAGGGGCCACTGCTCGCCTTCCGTAGGGGAGGCCTTGTGGACCTGGAGCCAGCCTCCTGGGTGTCCGCCTGCCTCTGCCACTTCCTTGCTGTGTGACCTCAGGCAAGGCCCTTGCCCTCTCTGGCCGCTCTTTCATAGGGCCCTTGTGAGGACTGAGCCGATTTCACGCACGTAAAGCACTTAGAACAGTGGGAAGCGCCAAGAACGTGTTAACCATTATAATTGTCACCATAGCATTATGTGCCCCCAGTGGTGACACAGCTGATTCTTCAAAGGCGGAAATCCAGATTTTTATGTCACCTCTCCCCGTGTTCAGTGTTGGCAGATAACAAAGTTTGTAAGTGTCATGTCAGCCAAACACCACAGATCTGAGGAGACGCAGCCCTCAGGGGTCAGCGGGCTGCACCTCCCAGGGCTCCTTCCTGCCACCACACACGCATTTTGGGGCGACTCAAGCCAATCTCTAGGGTGGGTATCCATAGTCGTGGAGTCCCGGCTTAGGGGCCCGGAATGAAGGTTCTCCCTACCCGCCTTTCCCTGCCCCCCGCCAGGCCCTACCTGGAGCAGAGGTAGGCGGCGATGGTGAGGACGCAGGCCAGAGCGGAGATGACACAGCCCACGTAGGAGACGAGGGTCAGGTAGTGCTTGTGTACCGCGTCTACCTCCACGGACGCGACCTGGGTCCACGAGACAGGCCGGGGCTGGCCTCAGTGTCCCCACCTTGACACTGAGGGTTCGCCCCAGGTGAAGGGCCAATCTGTGCTCCCCCAGGGGGGCCTCGGGCATCTATGAACCACCACCACCCCGAACTGAGCAAACGGTGGTCCCATGAGTGTATTCGTCGGAAGGGGAGGGGGTCTGCAGTTTTCACCGCATCCTCAAACGGGTCCCCCACCCACCACGGTCAAGAACCCTCCACTAAAGGACACCTGGGTGGCTCAGTCAGTTAAGCGTCTGCCTTCAGCTCAGGTCATGATCCCGGGGTCCTGGGATCAAGCCCCATATCGGGCTCCCTGTTCAGTGGAGAGTCTGCTTCTCTCTCTCCCTCTACCCCTCCCCCTGCTTGTGCTCTCTCTTGCTCTCTCAAATAAATAAATAAAATCTTAAAAAAAAAAAAAAAAAAGAACCCTCCACTAGAGAATCCCTTTTCTGGGCTGGCACTAATTTTTTTCTATAATGTTTAACACCAGAGTGAGCTCCTGTGAGAGAGTGAGCGCCCCACACCAGGGAGGGCTGGAAGACCACTCCAATCCCTCAGGAGCTGGGTCCCAAGATTCTGGGAGAGTGAACCTCAGACACAAAGCTTCTGGGACCTTCCACAATGGGCCTCAGTACCCCCTCAAGGGCTCATTGGAAATGTACTCGTGCCTCCCCCACCAGCCTGTGGAATCACAATTCCAGGTTAGGGCCAGGAATCTGCATTTTTATCATGCACCCAAATTTGGGAATAAAGAGCAAAGGTTTTAGGGACCAGTTCTTTTATTTACTAACTGGGTGACCTTAGGTAAATCACTTAAGCTCTCTGAGACTCGGTTTCCTTATCTATAAAATAGGACAGCAGCAGGAGACCCCTCAGGGGTTGGCGTGAGGAACGAATGACATATATGTGAAAGGTGGCTGGCACGCAGCAAGAGCCCAACCCAGGGCACGGCTGTGGGGCAGGCAGAGGACCACTCACCATCAGCACTGCAAAGTAGGTCAGGTGGTTACAGAGGCAGGACGTCTGCGTCTCTCTCCTGATGGTCTCACACCCAGCATCACTCCAGCTCCCCGGGCTGCTCACTGAGGAAGGGTTCCATGGGGCTCTGATCAAGCCCAGTCCCTCAGGACCCCACTGGACCCCCAAAATGCATAATCATGTCACTCTTCTGAACCTTCACTTCCCCTGGCAAGTATCTAGTCTGCCATCATTCCTTCTTCAAAACCCACTTTCTCCGGGAAGCCCTCCATGATTAACCCCACCTCCCCCACTCTCCAGGACCCCTTTTCTCCTCCAGATACCCACCCAGCTCAGAAACCCCTCCACACTCACGTGTCAGGTCTTCAACCCAGAATACACACTGGAGAGTCACGTTTTTCTGTAGGGACAAGAAAGGAGAGTGGACCCCATTACGGCCCACTCCTTTCTGGGCCAGGCAGAGGAAGTCAGTGTCAGGCCACCACCCCATGTGGACCTGACCAGCTGAGGTCCTCAGCCAGCTGGTCATTTTGTTAAAGACAAGTGACTCAGGAGGCAGGACAGAAAAGACAAGCAGGGACCCTTGTTCCTTGGCCGGTTTGCCTGTCTCACCGGCTGAGGCTGGTGCTGGAAGGTGAGCACCACAGGCTCCGAGAGGTTGGCCACTTTGGTGTTCTGCACGACGATACCCAAGACCTTCTCGCCCAAGACTTGGCTGGAATTCTTGTCCTAGATACATAGGATGGGGGAGGAGAGGAAGAGGGTGAGGGCTCAAGGCTGAGAAGGCCCAGACGTCCCCTAGTTTCTCTGGATTTGTGTCTCTCCCCCACACATTGCTCTGAGATGTTGAGTCTCCCTCTGGCAACAATTCTTGCACATGTAGTCATTTACACTGTAGCGAAAACAACATAATTTAGCATTCTCCGGGGGAGATTCACACGTCACAGTCCATTTTCTGACCTTACAAGGAAAGGCTCGGACTTCTGGACAAGGGGGCTTGGCTCTATGCCCGCTTTCCAGCTCCCCATCAGACAGAAGCTGCTTTCCCCGGGGCCCCCTACCTGGAATAAGGCTTGACTGCTGAAGTCCACCAGAAGGAGTCTCTTTTCGGCCTCCCCTCTCCGGCCTTTGGTTTTCTGGAAGAGCGTGCGGGGCAGCAGCACCGAGTACTCCTGGATCTCGCTCTGTTCCTCCTGCAGACCAGAATCCCTGTGGGGCTCAGCCAGAGGTGGGCTCCCAGGTCTCTACACACCCCCGCCCCCAACACCTTCCTGGATACTGCACGCCTTCTCCAGGAAGACCTCCTTTCATTGGCTCCAGCGCTGGCTGGGAGCCCTGTGGGTAGAGCCCAGGGCTTGGGGGGCAAACAGGCCTGGGAGATTGCTGTGCCATCTGGGCTTCCCCAGGGGGTAGGGTGAGGGCAGTGTGGGTGGCTCCCGGCTGCTGGGCCCATGGAGGGGCAGTCTCAAGACAGAGGTGCATGCAGAGGCGCCTTGGGGTTGGTCTTCCATTCACATGGGGGTACCATAAGAGCCTCTGATGCCGGTCCCCTCCCCTGTCCCCACCACTGTGCCAGGAAGGGTCCTCTGCCATGGGGTAGCCGTTAACAGGGTATTCCTTGGGCCTGAGACCTTCCTTGTCAGCATACATCTGGCTCCCAGAGGCCTCTGGGAGGGGAGTGTTCACGCCTCCACATCTGTTTCCTGCCCCAGCCAGCCTAGCCCCTGACCCCTGACCTCGCGTCTGGAGTGGATGTGCAGGTCCTGGAGGCTGGCTGTGGGCTGCAGCTTCCACACCGTGGCGTTGACCAGATCCTCCTCGAAGGACAGCGTGTCCCCTGGGAACTTCACGGAGGTCAGCTTCGACTCCAGGCTCTGCAGCCTCCTGGCAGGGGGAGAAGGGGCGGGGAAGTTGATCCAGGCAGGCCAGGAGCTGGAGCAAGACGGGGACTCTCGGCAGAGACACAGGAAAAAGACAGGCCGAGACAGGGGAAGGAGGGTCAGGGGCAGCAGGGAGGGGGCAGGAGAGACAACAGCCCTAGGACTGTGCTGGTGTGGGAGAGAGAATGGCCTGTGGGTGATGGGGGGTGGGGGGGAGAGGAAGCTGGAACATAAGAGCAAACAGGAAAGGGGGGGCGATCCTGAGCACCAGGTTCCAGGCCCAGCTCTGCCTGGACCGACCTACTCTGTGGCCATGGAGCAGCCCTACCCATCTCTGGGCCTCAGTCTACCAAGCTCTCAAATGGGTTGGTCAGTTCTTCTTTCTTGGCAGGGAAGAGGGTTTGGGTGGCTGTCTGGGGATGGTGATATTTGTTTTTACAAAGGCCAGGGGCTTGACTTGCAGGGTGGGATTTCAATTCCTCTCTAGGAGGAGGTGGAAAGATGAGAGGAACATTAGCCCCAGGAGAGGCCTCTATCCTGCCTCCTGCTCCAGGTTGCTCCCCTGCCCACGTCCGAGCCTGGGGGGCCACACTTACTGGCTGGCAGGGGTGGACGAGGGCCTCCTCGAGTTCTTTCCGGGGTGCCTCAGAAGCTGGTTGAGCTGCTCGAGGTCCCTTTTCAGCTCGCACATGTCCACCGAGGCGTTGTGGGAGGCCTTCTGGGGAGGATCTGGAGCAGGGGACAGAGGTGCCTGAGGCTGCTGACCGAGGAGCTAGGTACCGGCCACACCCGTCCTGCTCCCATTGAACCCTCTGGTGACTGTGAAGGGCTCTCCCCAGTTTTACAGAAGCTGAAACTGAGCCGCTGAGATGTGGGGTGGACCCCGAAGGTCACTCAGAACCCGGCTAGATGGGGGCTCTGCCAACGGAACCTTCCAGCAGCTTTAGCCCCAGCAGGGCAAGCTGGGACACACCTGCCCAGGTGCCCTTCTGCCTACACACTGGAGCTGGGAGGGCCCAGCCGGGAGGGGCTGGGGGGAGGGGGGTTGTGTGACCCCTGGCTCCTGACACCCGGTCCCATCTTTCCACGCTCTCCGCTCCCACCCTGGGCAGGCCTCATCTTCCTTCACCTGGACCTTCCCTGCAGCCTCTGGATGGGACTTTGCCCCTCTGCCTGCACCCCTACCTTCCCTCAAACCTTCCTGAAGCACACCTGGGATCACACCCCTCCCTTCCTCAGACACCTTCAATGGCTCCCCACTGCCTGGGAACAAAGCCTAAGTCCCCTGCCCAGGCTCCAGGCCTTTGTCCAAGTTCCTTCTGCCCAGAAGTGGCTTTACCGTGGAAGGAGAAGGTAAAGCCGGCAGCACTGGGCAGACTGGTGTTCTGGGGGCTCCACCAGGAGCTGACAGAGGTGGCGAGCAGTGGGGGACCCTGAGCCAGGCTCTCCTTGTGGTGCCGGAAGCACAGGAGTCCAGAGGCTTGGTTACTCAGCAAGAAGTCGTTCTTGCCGTAGCGAAGATGCAGTAACCCTGCGTGGCGGTTCCAGTACAGGCAGAAGTGGTAGAGGCCCCGGGGGTCCGGGAAGAATTGGGAGGCCGGGGGGACTTCCTGGAAGGGAGCATGGATTGTGAGGGCTCCCTCCGAGTTCTTGATGGAGATATGCAGCTCTGACGTTTGCTTATAATGGAGGCTGCTCTTCTGTGTCTGGTTCCTCTGGCCACAGAAACGGAAGTCTTCACGGGGGCCCCCGCCATGGGTACCTGAGGAGGTGAAGACTACAGATGGGACTCTGGGGCAGGGAGCAGCCAGGGGCAGGAGAGGGGGTTAGGCCTTTGGCCCAGAATACTGGATCCCAGTGCCTGGGATCCACACACGTTCCAAGGGCCTATACCACAAAGGTCTACAAAAATGTGAATGTGCCCTACTCACAAATTACTAGCTTCAAATTATGAAAGGAACTAAAAATTAATAGTAATTTAAAAGGCAAAAAAAATTTTTAATAGCAATAAAGTACTTCAAGAGGCCATGCCTGCCATAGACTGTTGTGCAGGCTGTGCACTGCACAAGGATGCTCTGGCTGGAGAGCTGAGTGGGGCCAAAACCCAGTCCATGTTCCCCACCTCAAGCTGTGCACTGTGGGGCTGCATCTGCATAAAGAAGGGATGCCTTTTTCTGCAAGATACCATCCACTTGCTAAACTGTGTCTAAAGTCCCGTGCCGGCACAAAGGGGTTAGTGGATATGCTGGCAGTTGTCCTCGACATGGGGGATTGTAATGTAAGTCACAACAGTCCCAGGGCATCCCCAAGATAGCCTACCTTGAACCAGGAAGAGCAGACCTGGCAGGAACAGCGCCGTCTGCCGCAGCACTTGGGTGGCCATCTTCCTCCCTGAGGTCACCCTGAGAAGTCAGTACCTGAAAGAGGCCAGGAGTGTCAGCTGGGGTCAGATCTGCAAGGTGGTTGGGCCAGCCCTGCAGAGGGGGAGGCCGGTGTAGCTTGGGTGTGGGATGTGAGGTAGGGAAGCAAGTGTGGAAACAGCCCGCGGGTCTCCCCAGAGCTGCCAGGAGCTGAGCATCAAGGGACAGCAGCTGTCCAGAGCCTGGCTGAATTCAAGTCCTGGCTCCTCCTCTCACTTGCTGCATGACCCTGTGCAAGTCACAGAAAATGGGGCAAATAATAGTACTTCCCTCTAGACCAGCAGCGTCGGGGGTTATCTTGGCTAGAATCTGGTGGGGAAGGCTCCACAGCACCACCTGGAACCACGCCCACTACCCTGCCCCTCCAGTCCTGGAGGAGATGCAGGAAAAAGGGGGCTCTTCAGGTTCTCCTCCAGGAACTTCACCATCATCATCCCCAAGACCCAGCTCAGAGGACCCCTCCTTCGGGAACCCTTCCCCAAGTCCCTCTCCAGTCAGTCCTGGCCTCCTTTGCTTCCCACCACTGGCCAGGACCTCCTCTGTCCCCCAGGCAATGCAGGATGGTGCATTCCCTCCTCAGCTAGTGAGGGAGCTCCTGGCCCGTCTGTGCGGACAGGGCTTAGTTGGGGGGGGGGGGGCGGTGTTGCTGGACAAAGGCCGGGCAGTTGGACGGGTTAGTGAAATGAATGATCAGCGCACCCGCAGCGACCCCTGCAGGAAAGGCGGAGAAGGGTGCTTCCCGTCATGACCACTAGGGGAAGCCGGTTCCCAGGGCTCCGGACGCCTGGAAAAAGGCAGAGGTGTGTTCCAATGCGACAGAGAGACACTGACAGTATGGGGGAAGTGGGGGGAGGTCCAGGTCCCCCCAGCCCCACCCCGGTATAGAGTGGGCATTTCTGACCCCCCATGGCCTCCATTAGCCGAACACCAGTCTGCCAGCCTGTGCTCTCCCGCACACCCCTGTACCTGTATTCACCATCACTGTAACCCTGTGAATGGGCCCTACCACTGGCCCCTTTCCCAGACAGGGAATCGGAAGCCCAAGGGGTTAAACGACCTGCCCAAGATTATTCCAGAGGCCAGGGCTTTCCCTGCCTGGTCAGGACTGTGGTGCCTGGCAAGGAACTACATGCCCGGCGCTGAGAGAGAGAAGCCAGGTGGCCTCCCCACAGCCAGCTGGCCCCTTGACTGAGCGAGGCATGAACACACACAGGCTTTTTCAGTTCATGGGGAACTGCGTGTGGCTGTGGCGACACATGCCGTCATCTGCCACAAGCCAGACGAAGGGAAGCCTGGAGACCTGGCTGTGCACCAGAAGTCTCAGTTTAGGGGAAGCCAAGGGGGCTTCCAGGAAGAGGTGCCTTTTGGACAGAATATTGGAGGGTAGCATTAAAGGGACAGGGGCCCCATGCAGGAGCTCACCGTCTCCTTCCTTGAACTAATCTGACCCCCTGAAGCTAGAGCCAGTCTCCTGTGTCCCACCATGCATAATGGAACCCCATTATCAGTCCAGTTATTAGTTAGCTGGGCTCATCCTCTTGCTTCTGTGGCATCACAGGAACCCTTAGAAGAAGCCTATGAAAGTGTTTTAGGGAATGGTCACTGTCACCCAGGTTGTGATTTTTATTTTTTTTTAAGATTTATTTATTTATTTATTTATTAGAGAGAGACAGCCAGTGAGAGAGGGAACACAAGCAGGGGGAGTGGGAGAGGAAGAAGCAGGCTCCTAGTGGAGGAGCCTGATGTGGGGCTCGATCCCGGAACGCCGGGATCACGCCCTGAGCTGAAGGCAGACGCTTAATGACTGCGCCACCCAGGCGCCCCTCAGGTTGTGATTTTTAAGGTTTCACTCTGTGTCCTCTCTGAGCATTTTATCCCCTTTTGTAACTGTGCCCTGCTGCCTCAGACCAATGGGAGGAAACCCGGCATCCGGAGACAGAGATGTGTTTCTCCTGGACCCCCTTCTTTCCTCTCCCTCCTGCCAGTCCCTGCTGCTAGCTACCTCTGATCCCTGATCCAAATGTCACCTCCTCCAGGCAGCCCCCCTCTCTGCAACCACTGCACTATACTTGTGAACTCGTAACTGACAGATCACTTCATTCTCCATTTTATAGTATTTGGATTCAAGGCCCAGAGAGGGCCAATGGCTTCCTGACATCACACAGCAAGCAAGGATAGAGCTGGCCAAAAATCCATGTACCTCTGTGGCCCACTGACCTTCAAAGTGAGCTACCCCTGTTGGTAGACAAGGGCCCTGGGCGGGGCAGTCATTCACTTTGCATCAGCCCCCCTGGATTGAGCCCTGAGAGCAAAAAGGCTGAGACAAAGAAGTGACCTTCCAGGCACTGGAGGGGCACAAGCAAATTTGCACGAGGTACACGGAGGGGATTTAGACACAGACAAGGGACCAACTGCATGACTCTGACCCTTCCAGGCTCACCTTCACTCTACCCTGGCTACTCCAAGGTGTACCACGTTGTCCCCATGGGCATTCTTGGAATCTGAGTGGGAGGGTCTGCCTGACTTCCTTTAACCCACTCTTAGGCAGTGGAGTGGACTCCGGAGCCGGAATGCCTGTGTTCAACTCCAGCTTCTCCTGCTCACTAGCTGCGTGTCCTTGGGCTAGTTCCTCACCCTCTCTGGGCCTCACGTTCCACATCTGTGCATGAATTGATACTTGTAAAGGACTAAGATCCCGGCCACGCATGAGGTTGGCGCCATAGGCGTCAGCTACATATCTCTGTGTACTTTCTGACCGGCTTATGCCTGCCCCTAAGTCAACCCCCAGGCCTGTCACAGGGCTCTACTCCCTCCCTCCTACCCTCCGGCCCCCTGCCTTGTGGCCCTGGCCAGCTCAGCCTCCAGAGCACCTTGACGGGAAATTCTTAGAGCATGAAACTTCCCTTCCGGGAGTGCAGTGGGAAGACTGGAACCCCACCCAGAAAACCTCCGTCCTTGCAGCCCTGACCTGAAGCTGCTCAGAACCCTCTGAGGGGTAGGAGAGCGGGACAGGGGACAAAGAGAAGATTCCAGCCCTTACCAGGAAGGGGGAGGGCACTGCCTGGCTTGTCCGCTTGGCACCTTCCCAGCCCCATTTCACACTTCAGAGAACCCTGCCCACTCTCATCGCACCCTCTTCCTTCCCTCCATCCCCTGCCTGGGGGCGGGGGGCAGGGGGGGGGGCTGTTCTGCCCCCTGTGCACGCACCTGCAGCCCCGTGCAGCCGACCCAGATGCAGTCAGCATCCATGACACAGGCCATGCTCTCCCTGCACCTCCAACAGGGCTGCAGAATGCCTTGGTCACCACCCCAGGAGCCCCCCATTTGACTCCGCCAAGGAGGGAAGGGTCCTGTGCTCTGGAGGCTGAACGCCAGACCAGACTACGTGGGTAGAACTTTGTCCCTGGTCTCTGAGCTGAGCGGGGACAGGGCTCGGCTGTCAAAGACTTAAAACCAACCATCGGCACGCAGGCAAGGCCTTTGTCAGACGTCTCAGGGCCCTGGGCCAGAGCCAGGGCCTCGCTGAGAGGGGTATCTAGCAGCAGCACCGTGAGGACCACAGCTGGAGTGTCATCAGCACTGTCACATGAAATCCCCAGAGCCACTCTGTGAGGTTGGTCCTACTGTTTTGCCACTTTACAGCCCAGGAAACTGAGGCTAGGGAAAGGTTACCTGATCCAAGATCACCCCGGGAGAGCCAAGACACAGAGCTGCGTCTGGCTCTTGAGAGCTCCTTGCAGAGCTGGTATTGCAGAGGTCCTAGAGACGCATGCGCCCCACCCCCCCCCCCCCCACGCTTTGAGAGATCCCCTCAAGAAAAGGAGCTAAGAATGAGGGGGCAGCCAAGACCACCAGCTGTGCAGACAACTCCAGCCTGGGAGAGAGGGTCTGGGGGCCAAGTGCCCCAGGAGGGATCCCCTCCCACCTCCCCTTCAGGAGCAGCTGCCCTTGACTTCAGGCCTTCCGTAAACACACACAGGGAACAGAACGGTCCAGCCCAGCCTGACACAATGGGGGCCACCACCACAGGGTCCCCAGGGACACAGGCAGAGCAGAGGGTGGCCAGGTCTTGTCGAAGCCCACACTCCCGCACCCACCCCCAGGACTGGCTGGGCCCAGGACAAGCAACCCTGGCTCCCACTCATCCTCGTGATGGGGGAGGGGGCACTGGGCAGGGGACCTGTGGCTCACTTTCTCCCCCCCGGGGCCTGAGTCACTTCCTTTGCCATCCGTTTGGAGCCACGAGTCACGGCTGGCCCAGTCCAGTCTCCTGGAAAACCCATTTCCTCGGAGGATGGAGGTGGAAGTTGAGTGGACAGGACCTGGTCGGCTTGGGGTTAACCCTTCGCGGGCAGGCAGTTCTCCAGCATATGCAGCAGGGCTGACGCCCAGACCCACCCCCACCACCGCTTTTCTTCTCCTTCCCATTACACACACTGTGGACATATCAACCCCACCTCCAGACCGTTTGTCTGGAATGCCTTCCCTCTCCTTACGACAACCCAACCCATCTGTGGGGACTCGGCTAAGACACACCCTCCCCACGAAGTGTTACCTAACCACTCCTCCCCGTCAAGATTAACTACATGTTTGTGGGGGGAGGGGGAGCTACGGCCCACCCTCCACTCTCTGTGCCCCCCACTGCCATAAGAAGTTCATATCAGAGGTGCCCAAACTTGCACGTGGGTCAGAACCAGCCCAGGGAGGTCACGGAAATGCAGACTCCCCAGCCGCAGGTCCGGCTGCGGGGGAGGGGGGAGCTCAGAGTCTGGCTTTAACAAGCGTCTTATTGTCACTCCAAGCCTGGGATAACAGTAGCCGTGTTTTCCAGAGAAAGTCAGAGACGAGGGGGGCCCAGGTCCAGCTCACTCAGCTGCTGAAGGGCACAGCCTGGCTGGGGTGCCTCTTGTCCACCCGCTCGCAAGGACATGTCAAGCACCTCGGTGGTCCACCTGGTGCTGGGCAGGGTGCCAGGAACCTGGAAGGGGCTTCCTGAAGGACAGAAGGGGGAAGGAGGGCCGGGGTGGAAGGGGGGCCCTGGAGTGGGTTTTCGGGTCTGAGCCTGGGTGAGACAGAAGAGAGAGGACCCAGCCTGGCTGTCCTGCTCCAGCCGCGATCCTTAGCTGCTCTCCGGTAGGGGGGCCACATGGAGCAGCGGGCTACCCCTTTAGCCCGGGGGGCAGACGGCTTAGGAAAGAAGGATGTGACCTGGGAAAGAGATAAGGAGAGAGGTGGGTGAGCATAAAGCCTTGGGAATGTAAGCAGGCTTGTGAATGTGGGTGTGTGTGCACACGCGCGTGTGTGCGGGTCCGCAGGGGAGCAAGGAGAAAGCAGAAGGCGGCTGGGAGCGGGGGCAGGTTAGCTCTACGGGGGAGGAACAGAGGGCTGCTCAGATCTCAAAGGGCAGCCAGGGATGGCAGTTAGAACAGAACGGAGCACAGTGCTTGCAGGTGCTTCCTCCGTGGGGGGTGGCGTGGGGGGCCCTGAAGACCCTCTGTCGGCCTTTTCCAAATTATTTGAGAAAAGTAAATCTTACTCAGAAACACCAGCTATCCAACAAATCAACAGAGGGGACCCCGTGGGACCCCATGAGACCCCATGAGACCCCATGAGACCCCGTGAGACCCCATGAGACCCCGTGAGACCCCATGAGACCCCATGAGACCCCATGAGACCCTGGTGAGACCCCATGAGACCCCGGTGAGACCCCATGGGACCCTGGTGAGACCCCATGAGACCCCATGAGACCCCGGTGGGACCCCGGTGGGACCCCGGGCCATGCCCTCTCCTAGACCAGCCCCCCAGGCCCTCGGCAGTGCCCACTCCCTCTCCTCGCCCTGCTCCCATTCCCCAGCTGGGGTGGCGGAGCTCAGGCTAGGTGACCAGCGCGGCGAGAGTGAACACCCTGGCAGGGTGTTCTGGGCTGGCTGGGGGAAGCAGTGACTTCAGCGTGTAGGAATTCTTCTACAATAAAGGAGAAAAAAATTAAGCTAACAGCCTGCCCCCAGAAGCTCGCGGATGCCAAGGCCGTGCCCACTGACTGCCTGGGGTCAGTCTCACATTCTTGCACCAGACCTGCTGGAAGGCCGTCCCTGCCCGCATGGCCCCACCTTCCCACAGCTTCTGGTCTGGCCAAGTCGGAGGGCAAAGACTCCCTCTGTGTACCCAGCTGGGCCCTGGCCTGTAGGGAGCCCGAGGAAGGGGAGAAGAGGAGAGTTCCCTGCTAGGATGGAAGGAAAGGGTCTGTTCCTGTGAAAGGACCCTGAGTCCTACCCAAGAGCGTTATCCGGAGCCCCCCACCCTGAAGTCTGCTTTATCTGGCACTAGAACATTCACTTAAGAGACCCCAGGGAGGCCAACGTATTGTCATGCAAGCAGATGTGGGCCCAGGCTTGGGTGTTCCCGCCTCCAAGCCTTTCCACTTACTGGTCCTCCTCCCTGGGTTGCCAGCCTTAAGGCGTCACTGATGCCCTGGGACTCCGGCCTCCACAACCTACCCGCACGACCTCCGCACTCCAGCCCTGCAGTGCCTGTCAAGACCCCATACGATGGGAGGGTGGGGGGCAGGAGACCGGGTCTGTCTGGTGTGGTGGGAAGGGCCTTGGAATCCAAGGAGGGGGAGGATGGCAGCTCCATTTAGCAAGTGCCCGATTTGTGCTGGCATCGTACAAAGCACTTTGCACAAACTACCGTTCAGTCCTCACCATGAGCCTGGGGAGCAAATGCTATTATGACCCATCAGTTTAAAGAAAAGGAAATTAAAGTCCAGAGCGGTTAGGTGAGGCCCAAGATCACACAGCAAGTAGCCAAGCCAGGACTCAAACCCAAGGCCACCCAACTACAAAGCCATGCTTTTTGTCATGGTGGCCCCCAGAGTCCTATCCCTTCTCTGGGACTGTCTCCTCAACTTCACCAAGTGGTAACTTGCCAGAGCATTTTCTAAGAAGCTCTGCAGGCCCTGCTTGGTCTTGTGTATTAGCATGTCAAAAGATCTGATAAGTCCTGCAGAAAGAAAATCCACAGAGCTTCGTTGGGTTTAGTTTCCCAGCCCACTGCCCTTTTAGCATGGGCACCTGTTATCAACATGAGAAATAAGCTCTCAAAAATCTTGTGGCCACACAGATAAGAAACCTGTCAGCACCCTCCCTCCTAGCCTCCAGCCCCTCCCTTCCCCTCAGAGGCCATTAGCTAGCATGAGATGGGCTTCAGGAGCCGTTTAGACTGTGATGTTCCCCAGGGCAACTCATCACCATCCTTGACACTTCCAGGCAAGAGGTCCCCGGGGAGCCTGAGGTATATGCGGCCCCATCCCACCTCCCTTCGGCCGGCAGCAGAAGTTCTTGGGGAAAAGGGCACTGCCAGCCCTGTCCCTAGCTTGGCCATTCCATTAAAGTCAGCCACAGCCAGCTGGGCCCTCTGCCTCTCCTCAAGCAGCGGGACACTTAGAAGGTTGGAATTGAGAGGGAGGGAGAGAGGGCGCGAGGGACAGAGAAGGAGAAAGAAAGAGGAAATAGGAGCGTGACAGAGTTTTTAGAAGCCGAGAATCAAAGGCTCTTAGAATTTGAGAATGGATTATAGGGACTTGGAACCTAAAAAGAGAAGAGATCAGGAAGGGTCCCAGATCTGGCCCAGGCTGGGGTCGGGCTCAGGCGCCAGGGTTTTTCGGGCTCAGTTCAGGGAACCTGGTGCCAGCTCCATGCTCCTGGCAGAGTGTGGCCCCCCCGCAAGTCTCCCCGCAGCCCTCTCCCCAGGGAGCTGCTGAGTCTGGGCTCCAGGACCCCAGGGCACACACCAGTCAGCACCTGCCCAGAGAATGCGGAAGCCCAGAGCGGGGTGGGGGGGGGGTTAGGTGTGCAAGGTCCAGAACAAACTGCAGCCAAGTGGCCCTGGGCACTTCCAGACAGCCTGGCCCCTCTCTGAGCCTTAGTTTCCTTCTGTGGTAAGTGATGGCTATGATCCCTGTCCCCATCTGTCTTCTCTATAGGCCAGGGCCTCTGGATGCTTCCAGGAAAGGGCAGGGCTTACATCCCGGGTGGCAGTGAGGAGCCAAGAAGGTGCTGGGCTATCTCCTCCTGGCCAGGCTCTCTTCCCTCTCAAACCGCAGGCAGACCTCAGCTGGCTGGCTGGTGTCCCTTCCCCATCTGTCTTCCCACACTGCGCAAGGCCAGTCTGACAAGGTCAGCCCCGTTAGCACCCTGCTCTGGGAGCTGCACATCAGCGACTCTGGACCTGGCAGAGGGCCCGTCTTTGGAGTATAGGACCCTAGTATTCCCAAGGTCAGCCACGAACCCTCCCTTTCTTTCCTCCTCCTCCAGGTCCCCGATCCCTGGCTGAGAGGCGCACGGGACACACACAGCCAGGTGTCCTTCCGCAAGAAGGCTGGGCAAGGCTGAGTCACCGCCAGGGAAGGGCAGTAGAGGCACAGACCAGGATCCCACCCAGCTCACCGAGCACACAGCACCTCGGTGTCCCCCATGGTTACTTGCACCCCCAAGGGCAGTGTGCTCACCCCCTCCAGCAACACAGCTGACATTGATTAAGCTCTTAGAACATGCAAGCCTCGATTCTAAGCTCTTTACACAAAGGAACATATTCTTCCTCCCCCAAACATGTTCCGTTATGCTCATTTAACAAATAAGGAAACTGAGTCCTGGGAAGGGGGAGCTGGGGACTGCTGGGGACTGCCCAGCCAGCGAGGGGGGGACACGAGATGCTCCCCCAGGGCCTGGTTCCAGACTGATGCTCTGGATTCTGCGGCCCCTTTCCCCTTGACCTTACCTGACTGTTACAAAGCCTTCTTGTTCAAACTCACAGGAAAGATGCTGCCAGATGTGTCCCCTTGGGGTTCCAAACACCCTTCCCCTGAGGGCCCAGGTGACCCCCATGCCGTGGCTCCTGCCAGCCCGGTGGGGATGCAGCCTCCCAACACCGCTCAGAGGCTTATCTTTATTCATTGAGGGTGCAGCCCAGAGCTGGAGTGAGACTGGGGAGGGTGTGTGTGGAGCGCTTACCCTCCAACCACTTCCTCCTGTAGTGACTGTTTGAATCCCCCTTAGCATAGCCTCTGTGGCTCTCCCAGGGTCCCTGGTGCCACCCAGCTCCACCCCCACCCCATCCATCAGCTACCCTAGCAGTGCTGTGGAGAAAGGGGAGACAGCGAGGAGGGATGGAGGGAGAAAAGAAAGAAAGGGGGAAGGGGAGGGAGGTGGGAAGGAGCAGGGGAAGGGGAGGCCAAGGAGGGGAGGGAGAAGAGGGACAAAGGGAGGGGGGTGAGGGGAGAGGAACGCAGGACCAAGAATGAGACGGATGGAGGGAAGAAGGGAGGAGGGGAAATCGTACCTGGGCTCCTCCTTTGTGGCATCGAGTGGACTGTAAGTACAGAAAGAGCCTGAGCGAGTGAGCGAAGGGCTGGCCTCCTCATTCACAGGCTGCTGGGGCGGTGGATCAGCTCCTGGGAAGTAGGACTTTGAAGCTGAGCCACCCCAGCCCCTGCCCCCTCGCTGGAGCTTCAAACAAAGCGGGCAGCCAGGGAAGAGGGCTGTGAGCCCCAGCCACCAGTCTGGGAGAAGGGGCGCAGGTGACAGCAGCCCCTGGCAACCGTTTCCCTGGCAACCATTGGCAGCTGCAGGAAGGGAACTACGTCACTGCCCGGCTCCGACCCAGCACAGCACAAGCGCCCTAACTTGTCCGGTACTCAAGTCTCCTGACTCGGATGCTGGCCGGACCCAGCAAGGAGCTGGCAGGAGGAAGGGCAGGGTTGAGGACGGTGGGTTACCGGAGAGCAGCGGGGGACACCTGCCTAAGTTTGTCGACATTGACTTTAAACCAAATCCTTTAGGACCTGGTGGGGGCTACCCTTGTGACCGAAGATGCCTATCAGCAGCTGCTTTTGCCCCTGGAGGCTGCCAGCCTGTGGCCTTGACGTTGTCCCAGGCTGGACACCCCTCCAACCCTCATCACAGGCTGTCACAGTGCAGAACATGCACACAGTTCCCTAGAAGCCTCTTAGGGGGCCGTCTGCTCCCAGAAGCCTTCCTACGTTGCCACAACCCACCAGGAATCTTCCTTCCGAGTTATCTCCTAGGGCTGGGCGAGGGGGTTCCTCCTGGCTTCCTTCCAGAGAGTTCCCTGAGGACCAAGAGTGGGTCAGATCCTCCCTTCTGTGCTGCAGAGTAAGTACCCGTGCGGGAAGGGAAGAGAACACAGGC
This sequence comes from Ursus americanus, assembly GCF_024610735.1. Classification (NCBI taxonomy): domain Eukaryota; kingdom Metazoa; phylum Chordata; class Mammalia; order Carnivora; family Ursidae; genus Ursus; species Ursus americanus. The sequence goes on along the minus strand of NC_142147.1, from coordinate 14,502,273 downwards.
AAAGCTCCTGAAACCCCTTCTATGTGCCGGGTACTACACTAGACATTTGGAGGTCTACACTCTCCAAGGTTAGCCCTGTTGAAGCTATCTTACAGAGAAGGAAACAGAGGCTCGGGGAACTGATGTGGCTTGCTCAAGGCCACCTCGCTGTAGGGAGGGGTGTGAACTTCAAACCAAGATATCTTCTGAGACATGAAGACATCAAGACCAGACGTCCATCTGATGTTGGACGAATCCTGCCCCCCATCCAGTGCACCTCCAAACTTTATTTGATCACCTCCAGTGACAGGGAGCTCACCTCCTCCCAAGAGGACACATCCCGTTGACCTCTAAAAAGGCCTTCATAGCCACTGAATCAAAGGCGAAAGGACATCAAAGACATGGGGCGGCCTCCACGTGCCAGACAGGGCAGGGAAGAGAACCAGGGGCAGACGCCCCCGCTGGCAGCCGATTGGGAGACAGCATGGCGCTGCTCAGGGGGCTAAGGGGCTAGGGTCTCAGCCAAGCAGCTATAAACACTTTCCCAGAACAAGTGGGGAACCCCCTTGGCAATCACACTCAAAGGGGTCAGAGGGGCTCTGTGATGGTTTCTGGCAGAAGCCATGGGAAAGGCGGCAGGGGCTTGGGGCCAGGGGGACACAGTGCCCATGCACCCTCACACCTCCCCCCCTCTCCAGCCGTGGACCAGAGCCAGCCAGCAGCTTCAGTCAGGACGCAGCTATTGTCTTGCTCCTGGCCTGGAGCTCTGTCCCATTCAGGCACTATTTTTGGCCCCCGGAGGAAGAGGAAAAGAAAGCAAAGAAAGGAGTTGCTGTTCTCGGTGGAACCTTCCCCCGGAAAGGATTCCAGGGCCTGCTGGGCCAGAGAAGGCGGTCACTGTTGGATCAGAAGCTTCTATGCTTAAAAAGAGTTGGCAGGGGGGCTGTAGTTGAGGGGAGCCAGGGGAGGGCACAGATGGGGCACCTCTGTCCACTTACACTCGGCGCTCACTGACTAAAGTGACACACAGAGAAACCGAGGCACAACATCGCAGGTCCCACCCAACGTTGCTGAGCACTCGTGACGACAAAAATACTTACAATAGCTCATAGGTCATTGCTGCCCAGAGCCAAGTCTCTGCCAAAGACATTGACAATGCTCACAACTGCTGACCAGAGCCGAGCGTGGGACCAAACTGATGAGGCTCGTTTTAGAAATCAGATAGCTGAGGCTCAGGGAGCAGCGCAACTGCCCAAATAACAAGCCAGTGACCCCACACACCACCACCACCGCCTCGCCCCACCCCCGTGCTCCCCCCACTCACCCCGCGTTCACCAACTCCAGCACACCAGCCTTCTTTCTATCCTCAGACACACCTCAGGGCCTTTGCACGTGCCTTCCCTTCAACATACCACATCCTTTCCTTGACCCATTCCCTGAGTGATTTCTTCTCAGTCCTTATTTAGCATATCTCCTCCCCCAAGAAGCCATCCATGATTACCCAGCCAAAATTATCCTCCCCATCATCACTCTCTTCCACGCCACCTTATCTTCTCAACTTTACAGCACTTAACGCTGTCTGAGATGACCCTTCAGTTTGCCTACTTGTTTTCCATTTCTCAACGTGTACTGTCTGGCTCACCCCTTGAATCTCCCCTACTAGCACTGTGCCTGGTCCACAGCAGATGCTACAGGACTGCTAGTTAAATACATGAATGAACGAGACAGAGCTGGGATTCTAACCCAGGTCAGGCCGGCTCCAACCCTCTTCCCAATAGGAGCCAATTCCTGATGCTAGACTTCTGATCCAAAAGCACCACTTGGGGCAGGGGTTCCAGCACTGAGCCATCCCGACTCCCCAACCTCTGACTGGCTCAGGGGCATAAACATCTCTGCCAAGTGCTTGGCGAGAGAGGGACTCCTAAGACTGTGCAAAGCTTGAGAGTAGGGATAGGCCCCTAAATGCCAGGCTTGCATTTCCTCCAATACACAGCTGCATGGTAAAGGCTCTGAAAAGTCCTACAGTGGAGAAGCCTGGGAGCCCGAGACTTTCCTAAATCACTAGGAACACAGACAGACTTTGAAAGTTGCTAGATTAGATGATGTCTGAGATCCCATCTGAATTTTTGATCACTGAACCTTGGGTTTTCTCTTGACATGAAGGCAAAATTACTACCCCCAAGTCCCTCGACAGCCTACTCCTATGGCCCAGGGCTAAGATGGGACCCAGGGAGGAATTTGCCATGAAGGTGGGTCCCATTCCCACTGCTGCAAATGCTAAGCTTCCATCTGGACTCCTGTGGGCTCCCCCAAGTTGGGGTGGGGAGGGGAAATTGTACATGTCCGTGGCCAGGGAAGATCCTGGGGTCTAGGAAACTGGGGGTGGGCATATCCCAAGGGCCAGCAGGCTGAGACTCACAAGGCAGCTGGAGCAGGGAAGGGAACCACGTGGGAGCACAGACCGTATGAAGTGCTCCTAACATCCCATGATGCATGTGCCTGCCCACTCTATATGGGGGGGCGGGTACTATTACGCCCATTTTACAGCTGAGAAAACTGAGGTTCAGCGGGGGGAGAAGCTGCTTGCCCAGGGCTACACAGCTGTTAACTAGACCCCAATCCACTTCTGTATACTCCTTTGCCTTTGCTGTAGCCCCTGCCCAGGACTCTCCGGGACATGGAGAGGAAGCGTCAGCCACTCTGGGGAGGTGGGTAGGCAGGTCCACGAGGTTGTGCTGCACTGAAGACAGCACAGCCCAGGAACAGAGCCTGCGCCCCTTCATCTCTACACCCACAGGGTCTGCAAACACTTCCACCCTCCCTGGACGGCAGTTACTGAGGCTTCCAGCTCTGTGGGAGAGCAACCCCGAGCGCAGGAGCTGAGGCAGGACTTCCAGGCATGGTGACGCCTGCTGCAGCGTCTCTGTGCGGGAGCACTGGCTGTCCGCCCCACGACAGCTAGTGACGGGCACTGCTCCCTCGCCCGGCTCCCCCTACACCAGGCCAGGCAGCAGGACCTGGGTATCCTTGGCTCCCAGCCCAGGAGCTGGAGAGCAGACCCCGTCCATCTGGTCTGGGGTGTGTGCATAGGGTGGCAGAGCCCAAGAGGGTGCAGCAGGTGCGGCCACAGACATAGGATAAATACAGCTTTGAGGGAACCGCGTGAGGATTCCTGCTGGCCCTGCCCACTGCCCACGGCTCTCGCGGGGCCTTGTCACATGCACATTTGTGGTAGGCAGAAGGGCCACGGGGTCAGGAACACCCCTACCCAGGCACGGGTCCATTGGATAGGGAGAGCAAGGGGCAACATCAGCTCCCTGATGACTTGGGGGGTGGGTGTGCCCCCTGCTGACCCCTCCTTCACACCCTCCAGTCTCGCTCCCGCCCAGATCCCCGTGCACTTTCCACCCAGCCCACCGGATGATGGGGAGGCCAGTGGGAGCCTCCCAAAGGTGCCACAGGCTGGTGCTAATGGTGGCGGTCTGGGCATGGTGACAGGCAAGGCTATGGAGCCCCCACCTGCCTGCAGACATCGCCTGATGCCCTTAGGACGACCAGCAGGCTGGCTGCTTAGGGACTTACTGCCTGAGGACAATGTGGGACTTGGACGCCTCTCCCCATGAGGGCCAGAAGAGCTCGGGGCTGGAAGGAGCCGTGAAGAACCTCACCTGCTGCTCCAGTTCCCTCTACCATCCCTGCCACACTTACACACCTGCAGGGATGGGAACCTCACCACCTCAAATGGGAGCAGCCATCTGTGGTGTCATGGGCAAGGGTCCAGGCCGAGGTTCCAGGCCCCCACTACCGCTGACTGTCCAGGGCACTTGAGACCTGCTTCCTCGTCTGTGAAATGTAGATAAGGGTTCAAACCTCCAAGGGCCAGCAGCACCCGAGACTGAATGAGGGTCTTTATAGGCAGTGAAGCTATATGTACTGGGGGAGGGGTGTTTATGAGTCTCTCCAAGGGTTTGGCACATGGCCAGGTGGTGACACAGCCAGAGGAGCAGAGGGCGCCAGGCCACACATGACTCAGTTGCTCCAGCTAGCCTCTGGAGTCCACCCCTCACATTTGTCACCATGAAGACAGGTGGGTCTCGGCAGCTGTCCCCCTGCCACAGGCTCAGAGACCCAAGGTGCTAACCACAGAGCACACCCTGAGAGCCACACTTGTCCAGGGACCCAGAGGGGGTCAGCCACCCTGCTCAGGCAAGGGGCCAAGAAGCCAAGGGAACTCAGCCCAGCAGAGAAGTAACCACAGAGTCCTGCCCAAGTAAACAAGCCCGACTCGAACTCAGGCCTCCCCTGCAGGCCCAGGACAATGGCCAAGCGGGTCAGGCCTTGTGTCCCAGAGAGGAGCAGGAGGGAGCCCCATGCTTGAAGAACTCATGCCAGCAGATCAAGACCCCTTTGCATGGGAGTGTCCAAGGGCCCCACGGGCTCTCTCGGGCCTGGTGCCTTCCCGATGACGTCATGGAAGCACAAGGCTAATGCTCCTGATAGACTCACTGCTGCTTCCTGAGGTCTTGGTGGTGGCCCAGATCAGTGGCAAGGACAATATCACATACGGCGTGCCGAGCACCACGGTCAGCACTCGAAATAGAGTGGCTCACTTAACCTTCTCAAGGGACCATTACTAGTTCATTTCAAAGATGAGGGAAGCAAGGCCCAGAGAGGCTAATACAGCTGTCCCAGTTCACACAGCTGATGCGGCCGGGACAGAACCAGACAGCCGCAGAGCCACCGCCTTGGGCTGCCTCTCCCAGGGGCACAGCTCAGCGGGCGATGGAGGAGCAATGGCCAGGGACAGCTCAGCGTGGGGCTCTATGCCCATGGGGCCCTAAGCGGGCAGCTGCCCCAGCGAATCCCCCTCGGGGTCTCATAGAGATATTAGAGACATAGGTATCTCCAACCCCATTTTACAGCCTAAGTCATGAGGCTTTGAGAGATTGAGCGGCGGGTTCAAGGTCACTTTTCCAGGATTTGAATCTAGTTCTACCTCAGTCACCATGTGACCGTGAAGACAAAATCTTCAGCCCAGGTTTAGGGAAGACCTCTCAAAGCTGCACAATGAGCTAAGTACACACTCCCAGCCCTGGGCTGCTCCAGATCCCAGCAGCCACGCTGCCCGGAGGTGGGACTCTCATCTCTGTCTATCGTGGGGACACTGAGCTCCAGGCAGGTAACAACCTTGGGTCCCTGTGGCCCTTGAAAGACAAGGCCGGGGCTTCTGGAGGGGAAGGCAGAAGCCTGAGGACAGGGCAGAGAGGCCTGAGAGGTGGCTCGAGTCTCTCACTGTTGCTTGTCTGGAGTTCGTTGCAGTGGCCCTGAGCCCGGGGAGCCGGCCCGGAGCCGTTAGCTGCAGAACCGCCAGCCTTGCAAGGAGACGGAGCCGGGCTGGCTTCCGCAGCGAGGCCTCCCCCCGCCGGCCGCCTCCCTGTAATGGAGAGCCCTGTCCACTGATGCCTAGAAGCTCCTCCAGCTTCTCTGGGGCTCAGCCTTTATCTCTGCCTGCCTGGAACTGCCACGCGTGCCACAAACTGTCTGAGCCAGGAGCCTGACGCCCACCCCATGACCTCCCTACCAAAGCACCAGTCAGGTGGGAGGGGGGAGGCCTAGGTCCTGCCAGAGCCCAAATGGCCCCAGCTGTCCCCAGCGGAGAGGCAGGATGAAGCACTCCCCACCCCACCCCAGGTTGTTACAAGTTGTCTCTGGGCCTCAGTGCCTCCGTCTTCGGGCGTGGAGACCTTACGACAAAGGCTAGCCTGCGGGGGGCCAGCGCGCTCTAAACGCATTACTGCAACCACTCCTCCGTGTTACAACAGCCCCCCACGGGGACACTACTGTCACCCACTTTACCAGATGAGGACACTGAGGCAGGCGCCCCCGCTCACACCCCCAGACAGGAGCAAAGCCAGGACTCTCCCCAGGCAGACCTGCCTTGCCGTCTCCGTGGGCCCTGACACCTAGCACAGCGCGGGCTCGGCAGCGGCAGGGCTGGGGCTCGAGACCAGGGCACACGCTCTCTGGCACCCAGCACGGAGCCCCCTCCCCACTGAGGGGGCGCGGAGAGCAGGGTGGGCCAGATCGCAGACAAGCAGCTCCCCATGCGTAAGCCTCCTGTGCCTCAGTGTCCCCGTCTCTCAAGTGGACACATCAGGAGCTCCTGCCTCGCGGGAACGAAGGTGGGTGCCAAGCGCTGAGCCCAGGCCCAGCAGGCTCTGAGGGCAGGGCAGCTCCAGGAGGTTCTATAGCTCAGGCCAAGCCCCCAGGGACCAGGGAGAGTGTGGGGCTTGAGGGGCAGACTGGCACCGGGCAGGGGTCAGGAATTGTGTGTCCCAAGCTCCTCTCGCACCCTTGGCGCCTCTCCCCAGCAGCCCAGGCCTGACCCCAGAATCTGTAGGGCTCCCTGAGGGCCTCGAGGAACCCCCAGTGAGGCATGAGGAACAGCTGGGAGGAGGGTAAGCCTGGAGGGCTTGAGGCCCAGCCAGCCCCTCCCCACTGTGGGAGAGGCCCCTTGTGCCAGCCCGGCCCCACTCCCCACTTGCCATCTGCCTGGTCCCTTGGCTCCTGGTTCCCCGACGGCTGTGTTTGCTCACGTGATACCCCCATCTGCTGGCAATCAGAAGGCAGGGTCTGGGGGTGCCAGGCCCGACACCCCACTGCCTCCTCCATGGCCTCCCCCCACAGCCCTGCCCCTGACTCTTCACTCCTGCCCTGTAGAAGCCCACCTGTGCCTGCATCCCTGGAAGGGACCCTTCGCCCACCTCCCCACCCTCACCCCCCCACCCCCACATCTCTGCTGAGGACTGAGGGACCTGTGGCCTGGCTCAGCCAGAGCACGGAGCGCGGTCCACGTGGCCCCCTTCATGGCTGTGCCCGCCTCCCCCTCCCGTCTTTGTCCTGCCGGGCCCTGCTGGGAAGGCGATCCCCACAGCACACAGACCCTGCCTCTTTTAGCCTGGTGGCCCCCTCCCCCTTCTGTCCCCACAGCTACGAAGCTGCCTTCAAAACACAAGCAAGCGATGAACCCCACAGCCTGGGCATCGGGCAGCCAGGCCACCCCGAATCGCTGCCTTTCCCCTCCCCATCCTGTTGGGGTCACAGCCAGGCCACCCCGCCCCCTCCCGGCACCCATCTGACCTGGCTGCTGGCCGCAATGCCATCCCTCCCCCTGCAGAGCAGAGTGAGACCTGCCAGCCTGGCCCTCCAGGCCCCATAAAGTGACCCATGGCAGGTCTCCAGTGCCTTGTCTGCCCCATCTCCCGGCTCTCCTCATTCCCAAACCCTTCCCATGCAGTGGCCTCTGCCCAAAACACCCCCACCCCATCCTCATGTATGCGCATCGACCCTTTTATCCCTCCCCACCTGTCTCTAAGCCCAGCTGGGTTCTCCCAGTTCAGAAAGTTCTCTTCCCCTCTACAAGCAACATTATGTCACTCCTCAGCCTCTGATCCTCACTGTCTCATTTATCTGTGTCCCTGACAAGGCAGGGTGTCGCAGCCAGGCTGACCACCATCCGTCCAGTGGCCCAGGGCACTGAAGCCAGCATGGACAGTGCATACAGCCCGGACTGGTGTCCCTCACAAGCTGACACTCTTGGAGCCAAGCCCCAGGCAGGACAGCTACCATCACCCTTACACACCCATTTAGCAGTGGGGACAACTGAGGCCCAGAGAGAGCGGCAAGGCAAGGGGTTATGACTGAGGAGGTTCTGTATCTCAGATCCCCGGGGTCACTGCAGCAAAGGGGGATTAGGTCCAGCCCCCAAACTAGTCCAACCTCTAGACATTGGCAGGGAAGTTCCCAAAGGACCCTGGCCTGGGCTCCAGGGAACCAACTCACTGACAGGAGGGGCTTCTTCCCACTCAGTCTCCAGCCCCAAGAAAGCACCTCTGCCCTCAGGGTACCCACAGTGAGGGGCGGGGCTTGGCTCTGAGTCTGGGCCACCCATGAGTTCTCAGACACCTTCATTGTCTCATTCATTGCCCCACCCCCAGGATATCAGGCACACAGTAGGCACTCAATAAATGCTTGCATCAATAACTTCCCTGGCCCTCTTCCGACCCACCCCACCAGGCAGGATGGTAGTTGGGGTGGAGGGGTGAGAGGTGCCTGTCTCGCTAAGTGCCCCCCAAACCTCCTTAGTAAAATGAGCCCCAGTCCCTCCTGCGGGGCCAGGGGAGACCCCAGCTCGCCCCCCCCGGAAGGAGGCTGGCTGGGGAGGAGAACAGGAACCAGTAGACCCCCCGTGCTGGAACAGGGCGGGCACTGCGGTAGTGCCTGGGGAGAAAGTCCTATCAGTGTCGCACAGATGGGAGCGTAGGGTCTGGTGGTTACAGGCAGGGGGCTCCAGCCGCAGCTTCTGCTTCCCCATGTACCTGCCCCGACTTCCCAGGACCCTCTCTCAGACCCCACGGCCGGGACCCTGGTGGCCGGTGTGGTGAGGAGCCAGACTGCCCCTGGCTCACTTGTGTACCCTGGACCCAGCCCTGGGCATCGGTGGACCAAGCCCTTCCTCCTCCAGGCTGCACCCTGGCCCTTTATCCCTAGACTTGATACATGATCTGGGAGCCTCAGTTCTCCCATCTGTGCAGTGGCAGCAGGAGTGGGAAGTTATCTCACAGACCAGAGAGCAGACCCCAGCTTGTTGGACCTTGGGGCTATACCACCCTGAGCCTCAGTTTCCCTAGCTAACAGATGACTCGTGGCTCTGAGAGATTCCATCTTCTGGGGCCCCATCCCCTTCTGAGACACCTCCCTGTCCATCCCGACCAACCCTGGAGACCCCGCACAGCAATGTTCATCCGGGCTGGCTGCCACTAAGAGACCTCCCAATCCCCCGTTCCACCACCACCCTACCCTCTGCCACACACACTGCATCCCTCAATCCTTCCCGCTGTCACACCCTTGCTCCGGTACCTGGTGCCGGTGGAAGGTCCTGTGTGGGGCCAGGCAGCTGGAATGCCTTTCACGATTCACCTCGGAGGCTTAACCCACCCACCACGGTCCGGCTGCCCCCAGTGGGCGGGCTGGTGCGCGTGGGAGGCGCCCAGCTCCTCTCTTGCGGCGGAGCAAGGCGGGCAGGGAGCTGCGGAGGAGCCGGCAGGCAGCGTGTATTTGCGGGGGGGGGGGGGGGACGGCCCCCTCCTGCCCCAGTCGGGCTCCTCCCTCTTCCCTAGCTTGGCTGGGATGACGGGACCTTACGTGAGTCACGGATTTCTCAGAGGGAGGCCGGGAGGAGGCAGGGCCAAGAGAGCTCTGGCGGTGACCCTGGGGGATGCCCATGACTCAGCGCTGGGCAAGGGGGCATCTCAGCCTCACCACCCAACCAGGCAGACAGGTGCCAGGCTTCGTGGACCACAGCCCCGCTGGGGATAACTCTGCCTCTCCGCCCTCCATCTGTCGCTTTCCCCGGGGGCACTTCTCCCCAAAGTTCCCACAGAGAAGCCAGGGTTGCCACGGCGACAGGCTGTTCAGATGCTGGCCCCCCCACCCCCAGGCCCAGGCGACAACTGCCCCTTCCTGAAGGAGAGTCCAGCCTCCTTGGCAGCAGACAGGAGCCGGCACTGACCGGCAGAGCGGAAAGCACGGGGGGGGGGGGGGGGAGGGCAGGGGTGTCAAGTGGCTTGGCATGTGGCCAGCCAGGCCACTCACAACTGACCACCTGACCACCTGACCTTGAGCCCTCCTTGAGCCTCAGTTGTCACAGAAAGGGACCGATCTTAATGCTCCCCAAGTTGCAACATTCCAAAACTCCAGTTCCAGATTCTGAGACTCCAGGGGCACATCTGCTGGGCCAAAGGAGAAACTGAGACCCGGGGAGGAACCATTCCTGGTTTCCAAAGCTCAAAGAGAGAAATTTGGAAATGGGCTGATGCCCGCATTCCCTTCTGGCCACTGGCCTCTGTCAGTGGCTCCCTCCCACTGCTAAGGTTCATAGTCACCCCGAGAGTCAGGAAGCTCCAGACGGCTCATGGCCTGCCCTGCAGACCTGGAACTCCCTGTCTTCCCTCATCCCTACTCGATTCCCAAGTCAAAGGTGCCGTAAGAGTTTCACAATATAATGAGGGTAAGTGATGACAGCAATAAGAATAACAATAATGATTACATTTACTGACCATTTACTGCATTCCAGAATCTTCACTCCTACCATCACCGTAGCACCACAGGACAGTGGTGGGGAGGAAAACATGTTGCTCAGGCCACTGCCCAGCACTGTGAATGTGACGATGAAGAAGGGAGAGCACAAGGCGGGGAAATGCAGCTCAGAGAAGGGAATTCACTTGCCCAAGGTCACCCAGCTGGGAAGTGGCAGAGTTGGGATGGAGGCGGTCTGGCTCCACACGGCGCTCCTGACCACTCATGCATCCAGCCTCCCCACATCCCTGGCCTGGGGCCCAGCCACAGCAGGTACAGGGCGCTGAAGACCCCTTCTCTTCGTGCAGGGATCTGCATTCTAGAAAAGGGACCTGGAAAAGTCCCCTGATACCACACGAATGGAAACTTTTTAGGCAATCTAGGAGCCAGGGATCCACTGCGGGTGAGATGTACCCCTCACCTGCCTGTACAGATCAAGCCACAGGGAGAAAGGCAATAAAGCGAATGGCGAGGGACAGGGAGGCCCCCAGGCCAGCGCTGCCAGGAAGCAGTGCTGCGCTCTCTGAGCCATCAGCCCCCGGGGCGGGCTATGGCTGATGCCTGCATCAGGTGGGCACTGTGGGCACTTGGCCCGTGTCTGGCCCACTGCTCCCTCCCAGGGCCACAGCGGACACTCCCTCATTGCCAGGGCTGGGGGGCCAGGAAACAACAGAGCGGAAGTGAGTTATCCAAAAAGGATGTGGAGTCCCTGACATGCAGTGTCCCTGGGCAAGTTACCTCCTCCAAGCCTCAGTTTCTCCAAGGTCTGTCCTTCAGGGCCAGGGCAGCTGATAGCCGGGGCAGCCTCAGCTGTTCCCCGGACTCCAGGCCAGCAGGAAACAGTCCCTCCCAACACACACCTCCCCACAGAGGGTGTGACCAGCACCTCACAGGTGGAGTGATGGAGACGCCGCTCTCTCTGCAGATGGCAGGGGCACCCCAAGCTGAACATCTAAGCAAGGGACGCAGAAGCCTAGAGCCAGCTGTCCCTCGGGCCACGTGGGAAAGGTCTATGTGGTGGCCTGGCCCGGGCAGGAGACAGCTTGCCAAGCTCCGCCCACCCTGTCACCATGGGGCTTCTCAGAGACCTGCTGTGTGCTGGGCTCTGTGCCAGGCTCCAGGACAGGGGTAGACAGCAGACCCACCCAGCCCTGAGTCTGGTTCACATCAGGGTGACCCTGGGAGTCAGTTACTGGCATTGCAGAGCTCCGAGAGTGCTCTTGGGGTCACAAATGAGAAACCCAATAAATTACTATTCCTCACAAGAGCACCTATTATTAGTACTAATAACAGGACTGATAAGAGCTGCCGCGTCCGTAGGGTTCACGGCGCAAGACGCTCTGTTTTATCTGGATTGTTCTCATTTCATCGCCCCAGACTGGTGGGCAGGGTCCCACTGGTATTTCAGAGACACAAAGTAATTCAGCAAGAGAAACCCTGGTTTGGACTCGAGGGGCTTACGCCAGCAACGTGGGTGGGCTGGGTGGAGGGGAGGTCCAGTGGGCACTGGAGAACGTAGAGGCAGAAGGAGAGGTTGAGGGGAGCCTTTGGTCCAAGAACCCGAAGCAGGCCTAGGACCCCCCTCGCCCACACGTGAGGGCGAGGGGAATGACGAGATGTCAGAAACTGCCCTGAAGCATGGGGGGCATGGGCGGGGGTGCAGATCTGGGAGGCAGGGAAGAGGCTGCCCTTGGGTACCGTGGAATGGGTGGGAGCCTTCCAATAGGCCACTGGGGGCACATTGCTGGGGCTCAGGGCTGAAGGGCTAGGGTCCCCCAGGGCCCAGAGAAAGTCACGTGCATTGCTGGCTGGTGACAGAGGCCAGAGGCAGGGTAGGGATTGCCGAAAGGTGAAGGTACTAAAGGGTCTTCATTTTAAGGGATGGAGGAGAGACTGGGAGCCCAGGCTCTGGGCTCAGGCCAACAGGCTTCTCCTCCGGGCTCTGCCAGCTGGGTGACTCAGGCACATCTCTCCGGCACCCACCTTCTCCTCTATCAAGGGGAGACAACACCAGCACCACAGGTAATAATTAACAAGGCCACACACATAAGGCTCACAGCCCAGGCTCGAATGAGCAGCCTGATATCCTTTCAAAAGCTCTACCGTTCAGAGCAGCCTGAACAGAAAACAGAAACAGGACTGCCGGACAGGTGGGAGCAGATCTGCGACCGCGCATGGGCCCCAGGACAGGGTAAGAGGACGGACCTCCGTGGGCCCCGCTGTGACAGAGCTGGGGGAGAGGATTTATCCTTCTCCATCCTCAATGCCCTCTCCCAGGGCAGCACGAGCCAGCCTTGCACACAGTGGAGAGCTGTGCCCCGCTGCGGGAAGGGTCTTGGGCAGCCACTGGCTGCTTAGAGTGGTTTTTTATTGGACAAGAGCACTTCAAGTCCACACTTGTCCCTTCGCAAGCTGAGTGGCCTTGTAAAGCACTGAGTGCCACGCCTGGCACACAGTAGGTGCACGACAAGTATTAGCCAGTGTCACTGCGGTTACCATAAAGTTAATACAGATGCCAAAGGCCTGGCACTCCACAGTTTGCAAAGTCCTTTCTTTTTTCTTTTTTAAAAGATTTTATTTATTTGTTTGTCAGAGAAAGAACACAGGCAGGGGGAGCAGCAGGCAGAGGGAGAAGCAGGCTCCCTGATGAGCAGAGAACCCGATGTGGGACTCAATCCCAGGACCCCGGGATCATGACCTGAGCCAAAGGCAGACGCTTAACCAACTGAGGCCCCCAGGTGTCACTGCAAAGTCCTTTTGTGTCCAGCATCTCCTCTACAAAACAGTGATGACTGTTCCCATTTAACAGAGATGAAAACTGAGGCTTGAAAAGAGAAGCTTCGCAAAGCCTCACAGCACGTCAGCACCAGAGCCGGGACTCGAACCTGGGTCCTGGGCTCCAGACCATGTGCTTTGTGGCTGGTGCTCCTGGACACCTCCCTGTTCGTTCCCATGGGAAAGCCTCCTGGCCACAGGCGTGGGGGCGGCTGTGGCCCCATGATAACACCACCTCTCATCACAGCCGCCCCAGGGCCCAGCATGGACGGCGTCGCCCATGTGACTCAGCCACCCTCACAAAGGGAGCTGTGTGCCCTGTGCCCCAGCCCCACCTCCCCCACCCACTGCTCAGCCCCCGGCTGGAGAAGGAACAGGGAGCCCGACGTATCCAAGGCCGGGGAGCGCACGGGGCCCTGTGGGCCATTAACATGGGGCAAGTCTAATGAAGATTCAAGCCCAGACTTGGGGTGCAAATGGTTGGTGCCAGCTCCAAGGATGGACGGCAAGGCCAGGCAAACAGGAGGGCGGAGACCACGCAGGTCCACACCAGTGTGTTGGAGACCTTATTTGGAGCTCCAGGAACAGACTGGACCCAGCTGGCTCCCTGTGGGGCGGAGCTGAGGCGGGTGCCCAGCCCACATGTACCTGCCTCAGATTTCAAAAGCTCTGGAGCTTGTGGTGGGGGCTCCTGTGGCTACACCTGTCCCAGCACTGGCCCTCTCTCCACCCCTCCCCATGAAGGTTTGAGACCCAAAGTCCATGCACCCCTACTGAACACTGTGTGCCAGGCAAGTGACTTCGATTTCCCCCCACAATTCTGCCAAGGAGGCCTTGTCCCATTTGCTGGGGGAGGAGACTGAGGGTCGGAGAGGGAAGGGAGCCAGCCCAAGGTCACACAGGATTTGAGCCAGGATCTTATTTCAAGGCCTTGAAACTCCCCCAGTACCTCCTTCCTGGTTCCCGGGGCATCTTGACCTCATATAAACAAGGAGTGGCCTTGGGCCCAGCACAGGCGGGCAGGCAGACAGACATCCCCCGTGTTTCTGTCCCACTGGGAGGAGACCACTGCAGAATGCGGGTCCTCACGGAGTTCAGGCTGGCTGGGCATCCGAGGACCACCCCTGCTGACCTCCCCAGGAGGCAGGCGCACCTGGGTGCCCAGCTGCCTGTGATAGAAGGTAGATAGAGCTGCCACCCCCTCTTTCCGGGCATGAAGGAATGTCTGACCTCAGCCCAGCCCCCAAGTGCACTTGGCCGGAGGGTTGGATCCAACCAGAACAGGCCAGGAAGGTCATTCTGGCCACACTCCTGCCTCTCAGCTGTCAGAAGCCCCTGAGCCCCTAGGCAAGGATGGACCCACCAAAGATGGACCACAAGCTCTCTCCCCACCCCCACTTCCATGCCGGTGAGGCTGGGCCACGCCTGCCACGGGAAACAGGTGCAGAGACAGGCATCTGGAGGCCTGGGTTCCTCAGAGGAGGTCCTAGCCATCTGTGAACATCAGGCCCCCCTTGGCAGCTCAGGGCGCTGGAGCTAGGTGGACTGGTGGCACCTTCCCGCTTGGCCGCAGGGCTAGCAGTGCAGCCCCTCCTCAGAGTGACGGCTGGGAGGACCGCTGCGCCCAAGGGGCCCCTGGGTGCCCTGCTCAAGCCTGGGGGAGACCCAGTGACCCGAAGGCTCCAAACTGCCCCTCGCCCCACCTAGACTCTCCCAGCATGGCCCCAGAGTACTTCAAATAGCGCCACAGGGGACCTGACACCACATTGTCCAGCTCTGAGCTTTCTGTGCTCTGTGTCCCCAGGTCTGGAATGGGGATACCAGGCCTGTCTCACAGGCAGAGCGAAACCAGGTGCTGTCACCACCCTGGGCTCTCTTTTAAAGGCAAAATCCTTCAGTGGGGTGGGGGGAGGGGGCAGTGCACAGAGGAGACTTCTAACTACTCCTTCTGCCCTGTTCAGGTGAGGCTGGGACAGGCCCCCCGCCTGACGTCTCCATGCTCGCGCCCCTTCTGTCAGCAAGCCCCCGGGCCCCGGACTCTGAGGTTTGGGTGGCAGCTGCTCGGGCCCCCAAGACTTAGGCCAGAGGCCTCCGGTCCGGCAATGAAGCACTGGAGCTCCCACGCCGAGGGAGGCAAATGAGGCCCGGAGGGGCGGGGTGACGACCGGTCAGGTGGCACAACAGTGTACAAAGGCGGCAGGACTTGCTTTGTCTCGCAGGTGACAAGGTGCCACCTCACTTGACTGCCAGAGTGGCCCCAGAGCCCCGGATCTCGACTTTGACCTCCCACATGTGCCCCACCCCTCGTCCTCCACACCCACCTATCCGTGCCCAGCAGCGTGATCGTGCTGGCGGCAGGAGAGGAGAGGGCGCCTGTTCCCTCGCCCGGGACCCCAGCGGCCACCACTTCTCTTTCAGGAGAAGAAAGAGCCGGAACTGGACCTATTTGGTGGAAAGCCCACGGAGCGCCCGGCCTCCGGCCCCAGGAGACACCCCCAACAGCTCCCAGAAACACTGCCTTCTTCACGTGCCTCTGCCCCACCAGCCAGGCAGCCGCCGGGGTCTCCCCATAAGTGCGGGGGCGCAGATGGCTCAGGAGGCATAATGGAGCAGCAATGACAGCCGCTCATTAGCAGGGGCTGTCTAATTAACAGAGGGAACGTGGGGGGCCCATTTTGCTGCCCACACACCCCAAGGGAGCCAAGTTGGTAAGGGCAGAGCTGGCCGGGAGCCAGGTTCCTCCCACCTCCAGCCACCCACGTCTGTCTGTCTGTCTGGCACATGGGCTAGAGGACCAGGAGGGCTGGGGGGGCAGGGCTCGGGGTGCAGACAGGGAAAGCACCCAGGGAAGGAAGCTCCCAGGGCTTTTCCTCCACGACGGCTCTCCCGTGCCGGGGTGTCCTCAGCCGCCATGCAGGAGTCTCATCACCGAGACAGACCCGAGGGACTTGGGGAAAGACTAGTACACCTGTGCTGGCCAGACAGGGCAGGCATGCCCCCAGGCCTGGGCCCTGTCCCCTCTGCTCAGCTGACCAAGGCAGGCTGCCTTTCTCTTCCTTGTCAAAAGTCAAACAACCTGGCCAACCTGCTCCCGAACCGGTTTCCCTCGGGATCCTAGGAAGAAACAGGCTCTGGGTGCTGCGGCATGAAACAGGCAGAGGCCCAGGTGCGTGTCTCCTGCCTCCCCATCCAAGCCCCGGGGCTTGCAGCCTCACCTTCGTCCGCAACCTTACCTAGTACCCCCCCACCCCCGCCAGCTTCAGTGTGCCAAAAACGACCACCGTGTTAGTGTGCCCAGCCCACACTCAGAACAGCAAGGGGGAACCCCAGGACAGCCAGGGCCTCCAAACCTGCCCAGAACCCTGAGCAGACCAAGGGCCAGGCGTCCCACATGCCCTCAGGGAATGGAACGAGAACTCAGAGCCTGCCAAGGTCAAGTGGGCCAGGCTGGGAGTCTTTGCTGAATTTTCCTGCCCCATCCTCCACCATAAACAGCAAACAGCGGCTTCTTACCTCCGGGTCTCGGGTCTCGGCAGACCCCTGGCCGGACTCTGCCTCCTCCCCTTCTACCGCCTTCCAGGGCTTGCGGGCGCCCAGCCTGAGCTTGTCTGGGCAGGCTGTCCCAGGTAAGGCTCCGCCTGCCTGTCTTGAATTTCCGGCTGGCTGCCACCTCCCTCTCTCATTCCCGGATTTCTCTGCGGGGCTGCCCTGACCCCCCTGGGTGCTGAGTGCCCCACACCCCTGGCCTCAGCCCTCTGTGGGTTTTCAGCACCTCCCACCCAATGCATGGGCTGCTGGCCCGCCTGTGGGCCCTGGAGGAGCCTGGAGGAGTCACGTTTGGGGGGTACTGGCCCAGCGTAAGCAATCATCAACTCTGTGAGTTCCCTCCTGCTGCCTCCCCGATCTCAGGCCCCACCTGAAGCCTGTGCCAGGCTCACCTGGCTATAAGAAAAACAAGTCAGCAGCTCACAGCTGGCTGGAGGCTGGTGGTAAGGCCCTGCTGCAGGGGGATGGGGAACGGGGTACCTAGTCTCTACCCTCAGAATGTCCAGCCTCCTGCAAGACACAGCGCAGGAACTGAGACAGACAAAACGTGGGCACAGGGATGCGAGCTCCGACGTAAGGAGTGGTTGGGGGCAGCTGCTCCAGGTACCTCACGGAGTGCAGGGGCAAGTGGTCCAGATGGGCTCTGCCCCACCCAACAGGCTCCCATGGGGGCCCTGGGCACAACCCTGCCAGCGTCCTCCTGGACCACTGGCCCCCAGCCTTGCCTGGCCAGCCCCTGCTTCACCCTTTAGCCTCACCTCAGACCAGCAGTTCTCCGGGGGGCGGGTCTTTTCAAAGTTCTCACAGCCAGGAACGCCCTCCCCCAGGTGGCTTCTGATTCCAACTCCCACCCCCAGTATCCCCAGTATTGAGACCTGAGGCACCACTTCTTCCAAGAAGCCGTCCAGGCATGGATTCATTCAACAAAGTCTGTATCCTGTGCCACTGTGCACCCCCCTTACTTGGGACCCGTTCCCCAGTGTCAGAATTCTTCCTTTCTTGTCTGTGTGCCCTCCCAGGTCACCGAACCCAAGCCCCACCACAGGGCCTGGTGCAGAGAAATTCTGGGTGACTGGCGGGTGACCCAGGAAATGTGGGAAGACAAAACGGATGATGGGCGGGTGGGAAAACGGACAGGTGATGGACTCGGCCACGCACTTAGCACGTGCGCATTGAGGGCCCACTGCGTACTGGGCACTGTTCTAGGCACCGGGGATCAGCAGTGAACGAAACACACAAAGCTCTGCCCTCTTACAGCTGGAGGGGGAGATAGATAAATAGTTAATAAGCCAATAAATATGAACTATATCCAGTGGTAAGAACTACGGAGCAAAGCGAAGTAAGCGGAGGGGAAAGAGACAGAAGAAAGGGCTTGGTTTCGATTCTCTCTGAGCACAGGCTGTATGTGGCAAGGGAGGCAGGCTGCACAATGTTTGGAGTGAGGGCATTCCAGGTGGCAGGGATAGCACATGCCAAGGCCCAGTGGTGGGTGGGCACTTGGTGTGCCTAAGGAACAAGGAGGACGTGGGCAGAGCTGAAGGAAAGAGTCAAGGTGGACACGAGAGGAGGGAGGTAAAGGAAGGATGGATGGACAGATGGACAGCAAGGGAATGGGGTGGAGCCGGGTCTAGAGACGTGTTGGAGAACTCCAGTCCCAAGGGAGGACCCTATCTATTGGCCACAGCTCAGACCTACTGGGGTTACTAGGCCCCAGATCACCCCCAACCCCCGTTCCCCTAGCAAATTGCCAAGTGCTATACTCCTCTGCTCCACCCACGGGCATGCATGCCTGCTCCGCTCTGCAGGAAGCTGTGGGCCCCCTCGCCCCCATGGGCTGAGCACAGGTGACCCCAGAGAGGCAAACAGGCCTGCAGGAAGACAGCCTGACTCTTAAAGCCCCAGGGTTTCCCCAGGGCCCCGAGAGCTGCCCCCATGACCCGAGATGCTACCCAGCCTGATAAGGACACCGGGGAGTCCCGGTTCGTGACTCCTGTGCTCCCGACACCCATGCTCCATTCCCCCTACCCTCCTCTGCCCTCAGGGCCCCTGGCAGTGATACGATCACTGAGCACTACCAAGGGGGGGGGGGGGCTGGGACTGGAGCCTTGGCTCCACCCTCATTCCCTGGTGCTCTGGGCCCTGCTTAACCTCTCTGTGCCTGAGGTCATCTCTTCAACAGGGACATCTGCCTTTGGCCTGCTTGCCTTCCAGAGGGAAAGGGATGGGGTCAGCAACGTGCGCTGCCAGGAAAGGTATCTGTGGAGCGCTTGCAGGGCTGGGGGCTTGGTCTCCAGGAGCCCCCCTCCCCCCATCCAGGTCTCCTCACTCCGCCCTATGAGATCGGGGACACTTTCTAATGCGGGTTTTACAGGTAAATGTGGGAGGTGGGGGGAGTGTTGGGTAACACATCTGAGGTCATACCCAGGAGGTCTGATCCAGGACTGGGTCCCTTTATCTGTCCCCAGTAAGAGCAGCCTCCCTTTGCCCAGTGGGGAGCCTCAGGAAATGCTGACTCCTTCTGGATAGGAGGGAAGTGTGGAGAGGCGCGAAGGGCCCCTGGCTCTGACCTCTCGCTGCCGCTCTCTTGCTGTCTCTCGCAGGACCACAGGCTCAGCCTCCACACTCCCCCTCAGAGCGAGTGCTGCCCACAAAGTCAAGAAGTGAGCTCCCCATCTCCGGGGGGATCCAAGGAGGAGCTCAGCTGGGGTGTCACAGAGAAAACCCCCACCACATCCCTGGGGAAGACTAATTGCCTTTAAAATCGTTTTCCACTCGCAGATTAATTCACAAGAGCCA
This sequence comes from Ursus americanus, assembly GCF_024610735.1. Classification (NCBI taxonomy): domain Eukaryota; kingdom Metazoa; phylum Chordata; class Mammalia; order Carnivora; family Ursidae; genus Ursus; species Ursus americanus. Next base: position 14,483,040 of record NC_142147.1, on the reverse strand, counting down.
TTCGGAACTACTTCATGTTTTTGCTCACTAACCTGATATTTGGAGGAAAACACGCCTCGCTGTGCTGGGATGGGCTCCCCCTCTTCAGAGAAGAAGTGAAGAGATAGCCAGCCGTGTTCCCCTGCTTCCCCTGGTGAGCTCCTTCACCACACGCTGCGTCTTGTGGTCGCTCTCCCCTCCCAGGTTCAGCCTGCATCTGCTCGTCCACCTGCACCCTGTCTGGAGATCAGTCCTGGGTCTGCCACCCCCGGCTGTGTGGTGCAGGGCAGCCCAGGGCCCTTCTCTGAGCCTCAGCATTCCCCGTCTGTGAAATGGGGGTAATAAAAGGACCCATCCTACAGTGTTTTCAAATGAACGACATGAGGAACCAGGGCAGAAACCACTCCGAAATGCACTCTGCCCACCAAGACTCATTTCACCATCCCAGCAACTCCGAGGAGTATCTGCCCCACTTTACAGCTGAGGAGACTGAGGGCAACCCGGAGAGTCAGAGCAATTCATGCAAGCCCATGTGACTCGATGGCATCAGGCCACATCCTTAGCTTCCGTGACATGTGAGACCGGTCCTGGTGCAGCCCGGTGGGGCCTCTCCAGAGCTGCCCCATGTCAAATTGACTCGGGTCTACTTGGGGTTGCTACTGGGGCAACTGAGTCATCTCCTCCTGGGTCATTTTCCGCCAGGCCTCCCCATATTTCCTCAGAGTCAGCCCTTGCTGTATACAAACCAAACACAGGAAATGGGTACACCTGAAATGTCAAGGCCATGTGGGCAGGGAGGCTGTGGGCTGAGAAGAGCACAGCTTGTGCTGGGCCTGTCTCTGCGAGAAGCATCGAGAGCCTCTCACCCTAGCCCCAGTGCAAGCCAGCCCATGGGTCTCTTCCTGGGACCAGGTGTCCCTCTTCTCTCCTGACTTCCCTACCCCCATCTCTGCCTAGAGAAATTTCGCCCACGCCCCCCCCCAACAAAGGCCCATTTCAAATGTCCCCTCTTCCAGGAAGTCCTCTTGGAGTTATCCCATCCTTTCCTATAGGAAGGCAGCCTCTGAACCTTAAAAGCCCTGCATTTTACCTACAAGAACACTAACATACGACTCTCTCAGTGTGTGTGCCAGGCCCTTTCCTAAAAGCTGAAGGGGTTGACTCATTTAATCCCTGTAACAATCCTGTGAAGGAGGTACTGTTATTATAGAAGAGAGACTGAGGCCCAAGGAGATTTAGTGGCCCATCCTAGAGCACATTGCCAATTAGTACCAGAGTCAGGATTTGAACCCACAGCTCTGCTGGACCGTGATCTAGCTCTATGTTGTGCAGCGCCTCAGTAAATGTATCTGAGTCATTCTTTCAGTGTTTTCTAAGTGCTCACTAAGTGCCAAGCCTCACACGGGCTTTTGTGGACAGGAGATAGACAACACTCCTGCCTTCACAGAGCTTATAGTTTGATGGAATGAGAGATAAAAAAAAGTCAATGAAGTAATTAATTAAGTAATTCAACAAATGTGAAGACAAATAATGACATATAATGTAAGGACAATGAAGAAAGCAAACCAAAAAACCAAAGGGCAAAGATGGCATGCAACAGGGAACCTGCTTTAGCCAGGTAATCAAGGAAGGCTTCTTGGAGGGGGTGACATTTGTAACAAGGTCCTGATGGATAAAGAGGTGCCAGCCTTGGAAAGAGTGGGCCTGGGGCACAGAGTAGGCCTGGGGCACAAGGAACAGCACAGGCAATGGCATGGAGAGGGGAGTGAGCTCAGAGCGTTGGGAAAACAGGCAGTTGGTGAGTGTGGCTGGAGCAGGGGGACAAGAGAGATGAGGCCAGAGAGCAGCACTGTGAACACAGGGATGGAGGTGCAGTCTCCAACCCCGGCCAGGGGGCTGCCTTGGGTGGATTTACTCAGGGGGATGGAGGCATCAATATACATTTCAAGGAGAGTAGCTGATCAGGTCAAGGCCGGGTCAAGCTGCCTCTCCTGCACCCCAGGCCAGGCGTGGTCAGGAATTCAGCTGCTTGCAGCACAGGCTCCTGATAGAGAGAGAGGTACCGGGCACCAAGCAGGAACCCTGCAGAAGTACCCTGGGGCAGAGCGTAGGGTGGCCCCTACCCCACCTGGGACACTGGTCCACCCACAGAGCTGGAAGGCAGGCATCCGTCTGTCCACGGGCCGTCTGTCTGTCCATCTACCCATCAGCCCTCTGCAGCCTTGGGTCCTGGCCTTCCACCCTCTCCGGTGTTGAGCTGCTCACGTGGTAACAACTGGGTCTCTGAGTATCGTTCGGACACGAACGCCGATCTTTTCCTTGATGCTGCCGAGTCAGACAAAAGTGAAGTGACCAAGGCACATGAGAGCCTCGCTTATGCATCAAGGGCGTGAGTGATTTTCTGCAGAACTGGACAATAGCCTTCAAGCCCTGGAGTCCTTGCTGACTCAGATCCCGGCTTTTGAACGCACTGTTGAGGGGGGTAAAGGCTTTCAGTCTTTCGTGCTATTTATGACGCAGTGACCACAGACACGGCACACCACAACGAGCGTGCCTCGTGACCATTTTCTCCGCCACAGCCTGGCATCTCGCTAGATCACCAACAAAACAGTAGTCAGTAGGCCCGATGGGGAGCATTTGCAGGTCTCCGGGGTGTCCGTACTCGCACGTGACCAGCTTCGGGATGCGAGCGTTGACCATGGACTGGGGACACGGCTCACCCCGCTGTGGTACTCCTGCTACACCAGGACCAGAGGCTCCCACACGTCAGAGGTCCTGGCCGCGGCCCTCAGCCCTGTCCCAATTTCGTGGCTGACCTCCCTGCAGGCTCAGAGGAGGGACACGTCAGGAAAGTTTGGGTTAGCTCCCGTCATCTCCATCCCCGAAGCCTGGTCTCCTCCCACAGGGGAGGGGCTCCTGAGGAAAGAATACTCAGTGACAAGCTAAGGTCACAGGGCGCCCGGCCTGGCCAGCCAAGAGAGGACACAGTGCAAGGGCCCAGGACCTAGAAATGTGCTCAGAAAGCACAGCCAGCTCTGTCCCCCTAGGGTGTCCAACGGTCCCCGTTTGCCTGGGGCAGCAAATAGACCGCCCCTGCTTTCGCGCTAAAAGCTCTGCATCCCCCGGGACAATCAGAGACAGTTGGCCACTCTTACCTCGTGGTCACATGGCCACGACCAAAATAGGAGTGCTTTTAATGCTAAACTCGGTGAAAATAAGCGGAAAGTGAAGGTGATTTACTTGTCTGCTGTCTCAGGAGTTTATCGGGATAACTTCAGAGAGTCACCTGTCTCGGGGCTAATCTGTCTGCTCTGAGGCAGGCCGGTCCCCGGGTGACTCAGAAATGCTCTGTGTGGAGTGAACGATGCTGTCGCTCTTGTGTTTCTAGGTCAAGTCTAAAGGTGGCAGGGATGTGGGAAAAGGAGAAGCAACTCTGAGGAGTGAGCGGGTAAGCGTGGGACCCTGGAGCAGGCTCAAATCTTCGCTCTATCACACACTAGCCGTGGGACCTTGGGGAGATGACCTACCAGCTCTGTGCCTCAGTTTCCCCATCTGTAGCCTGTTCCTCCCTGCTGGGGTGGTCGCGCAGCTTCAGTGAGGGTAACCACAGGAGGCGGCGTCTGGCACGTAGCCAGCACGTAAGCCATGCTGCCGGGGAGCAAAGCTCGCTGCTGGGATTGTGGGTGTTTCTTTCAATTTTAGAGATTTTTCCATTATCACGGCTCTAATGTAGTTTGCACAATAAAAGCAAAACAAAACTAAAACCCTAGGTATCTATGTACATCGATGTATATAAATAGAGCCCGAAACCAAATGCTGGGCTGTGGCGGAGGGCATGGTGGGGGCTGCTCCCCGGACGTGGTGGCTGGCCCCAGAGCGTTCCCCTCCTGGAGGCGTGTGTTGAGAACAGCTGACAGAAGCCCCTGGTGCCTCTCTGAAGTTATCCACCCATGTCAGACCTGAAGCCTGAGAAGGCAGCTCCACTGGAGGGAATAGGAGGCACGCGGGTGCAGCTCCTGAGTCAGAGAGGGTGTCTGTGTTCGCAGGGGCAGCCCAGCACGGGCACGACGCAGGTCCTCTTCCACAGCCAGCGCAGAATCTCTTCCCACTTGGGGCTGTCGTGGCCCTGGGGGTGGGGTGGGGGAGTCTGTCCTATTACACAGAAGGGGCAGCCATGCCCTCCCAAACGTGCTTTTCCACTTGTCCGAGCTCCCGCATCCATGGTAAGTAGGTCCTATGCACGGTAGGTGAGGGAGGTGCTCACTGTCAGAGGCCAATGACCTCGACCTCCCTCTGACCCTCCATGACTCTAGGATGGGACTGTTATTATCCCATCTCAGAGTCAAGACAAAACAAAATAAAGGGCTCAGAGTGCAAAGATTACTTGCCCTGGAAAGTAGCAGGACCAAGATTTGAAGCAGGCCTGCCAGGCTCCAGCGCCAGCCGGTGTAAGCACTGAGCCACGCTCCCCGCCGAGCACAGGGACAGCTGGCTGAGCCTCAGGGGGCCGGCGTGGCAAAAAGCACCCCGAAACTGAGTTCGCAGGCCGGGGCGGGGTCCCAACTCTGTCCAGGCTCGCTGGGTGACCCTGGGCAAGTATCTCCTTTCTGCGGGCTTCAGCTTCCTTGTCTGCGGCAGCCGGTGGCAGGACTCACACACGCAGTGCCCACGGGGGCCAGGCCGGCAGCGCGCGCAGGTAGGAAGTGGGGCAGGGCGAGCACGGGCCGTCTTGGGGGTGACGCTCGACGCCAACCGACCTTCGCTTGGAGGGCTTTGGCCCGGTGTAACCTGATCCTCCGGTGTTTCAAGAGAAGCCAGAAATCTGACTTTTATGTGAAAATCTAAGCGGTTAAAAGTTAAGAATGAATTCACACGGGTTTAAAGCCATTTGAGAATCAGTCAAAAACCTGACAGACACCACCCATGGGCCTCCAGCGGACAACCTCTAGATTCCAAGGCAGACATTTGGGGCATTGGCCAACAGCCACGTGCCCCTTCTAGAGGAATAGAGCCTCAGGTTTTAGCGGGACCCTTAGCTCCTCAGAATATCATCCCCTGGTTTCCCTTGCTGCTAAGTGTGGCCACGGGACCAAGTGCCTCCGTCTGCCCGACGTGGAGACCTTACGACAAAGGCTAGCGTGCGGGGGCCAGCGCTGCTCTAAACGCATTACTGCAACCACTCCTCCGTGTTTACAACAGCCCCCCACGGGGACACTACTGTCACCCACTTTACCAGATGAGGACACTGAGGCAGGCGCCCCCGCTCACACCCCCAGACAGGAGCAAAGCCAGGACTCTCCCCAGGCAGACCTGCCTTGCCGTCTCCGTGGGCCCTGACACCTAGCACAGCGCGGGCTCGGCAGCGGCAGGGCTGGGGCTCGAGACCAGGGCACACGCTCTCTGGCACCCAGCACGGAGCCCCCTCCCCACTGAGGGGGCGCGGAGAGCAGGGTGGGCCAGATCGCAGACAAGCAGCTCCCCATGCGTAAGCCTCCTGTGCCTCAGTGTCCCCGTCTCTCAAGTGGACACATCAGGAGCTCCTGCCTCGCGGGAACGAAGGTGGGTGCCAAGCGCTGAGCCCAGGCCCAGCAGGCTCTGAGGGCAGGGCAGCTCCAGGAGGTTCTATAGCTCAGGCCAAGCCCCCAGGGACCAGGGAGAGTGTGGGGCTTGAGGGGCAGACTGGCACCGGGCAGGGGTCAGGAATTGTGTGTCCCAAGCTCCTCTCGCACCCTTGGCGCCTCTCCCCAGCAGCCCAGGCCTGACCCCAGAATCTGTAGGGCTCCCTGAGGGCCTCGAGGAACCCCCAGTGAGGCATGAGGAACAGCTGGGAGGAGGGTAAGCCTGGAGGGCTTGAGGCCCAGCCAGCCCCTCCCCACTGTGGGAGAGGCCCCTTGTGCCAGCCCGGCCCCACTCCCCACTTGCCATCTGCCTGGTCCCTTGGCTCCTGGTTCCCCGACGGCTGTGTTTGCTCACGTGATACCCCCATCTGCTGGCAATCAGAAGGCAGGGTCTGGGGGTGCCAGGCCCGACACCCCACTGCCTCCTCCATGGCCTCCCCCCACAGCCCTGCCCCTGACTCTTCACCCCTGCCCTGTAGAAGCCCACCTGTGCCTGCATCCCTGGAAGGGACCCTTCTCACCCCCCCTCCCCCGCCCCACATCTCTGCTGAGGACTGAGGGACCTGTGGCCTGGCTCAGCCAGAGCACGGAGCGCGGTCCACGTGGCTCCCTTCATGTCTGTGCCTGCCTCCCCCTCCCGTCTTTGTCCTGCCGGGCCCTGCTGGGAAGGCAATCCCCACAGCACACAGACCCTGCCTCTTTTAGCCTGGCGGCCCCCTCCCCTTCTGTCCCCACAGCTTCGAAGCTGCCTCAGCCCTGAATTTCCTCACTGCCCCCACTCAGCCTGCTTCTCTCCAGGCTAAAGAGGTCTTTAGAGCTGGACTCTTGTGTATTCATCCCATGGTTGCTGTGTGACCTCTGGCAAATCACTGCCCTCTCTGGACTCCCCTCCATTCTAGACCCAAGGTCTCCTGCCAAGTTTTCTGATTTAATTGGCTTGGGGTGGTGCCCAGTACTGGTCATTTTTTTTCAAGCCTCTCCAACCAGGCGACTTCAGCATCAAGGAACGAGAGGGTGCTGCTTTCCTTCTAAGGGTCTTGGGTATCAGGAGCCAACCCTCCACCAGCCTCAGTCAGTGGTTCTGCCTGTGGTATCGGGTACATGGGGGCAGTGATCTGGAAGGCAGAGTCCCCAAAGGGTCAAAGTCTAGGCCTCTCAGTGGTAGAGAATGAAACCCTCCGCTCGCCAAACCCCAGCAGGCTGCACCTGCTGTTCCGTAAACACACCTGCTCCCGCCTCTGAGCGGGACACCTCAGGGGGCTTCCTGTGGGCTCTCAGCCAGGGCCACTCTGCCCCTTGTGAGAAGGCCAGGAGTGCACCACGGTCACCCACGGGGGGGCCCACAGGGCGTCACAGAAACAGCCAGGCCCTGGAGATGCACAGACCAGGGGTCCAATAGTTCTCCATCACCAACGTGAAGTGACCTAGGACAAGTAAGTCCTTTTTCCACTCTGAGCCTCAACAGGGCCCCGACTTAGCACCAGTGGGCCGAGGCGCCCACCCCGGGGTCCACCCCAGAGCAACAGTAGCCACGGCCTCATAACAGGAAGAGAAAGAAAAAAAAGATAAGCTCATTTTACTTTTTTTCCAGTGCTTGCAGAAGTCAATAGATAATATCCACAGTTAATAAGTCAAGAAATAGCTGTATAAGCACGGTATTTATTGCTCTGGAAGCAACGACCACATGAACTAAAACTGTTCGCGTGGTTGCCTCGGAGGAGGGCGTCGGCAGGAAGCTGGGCCTTTAGATAAGGTGCTTTTTTTTTTTTTTACCAGTTCATGTTTTTTCATGTTTATGTATTACGTTTATGTATAATGTTTATGTATTATAAGTATTTATTAAAAGTGACTCAGCCTGTCCACTGTTGTTTCGGGAGGTCACCAGTGCTAACGGAACTATTTGGGGCTTTTAAGGCCAAATTAAAATCAAATGCTCCAGTTGCAGAGTCGGGCTGCTGGGGTTCCAATCCCCGCTCTGCGACCGACTAGCTGTGCCACTTTGGATGAGTGGCTTAACCACTCTGTGCCTCTTCTACAGAACAGCAGTGATACTAACCCCGTGCTGCTGGCATGTACAGCAAGCACTCCATTTTTTGAGCCATTATCACTTTATACACCTGCAACTCATATATGCCATTGTTTCACAAAAACGTGATTAGTACGCTGTATACCGTGTTTGCAACTCGCTTTCTTTTCTCTTGCCAAGATATAATGGATATCGTTCCAGATCAGGACATAGAGTTCTAGTGCATTCTTTCAAATTGCTGCAAGAATTCTGTTGCACAGAATAGAAAATTTCCTTTTCCATAACCCCCTTTTGAAGGAAATTGAGGCCGTTTCCAGTTTTTAGTACAATACACTTTGCAGGAATTAACGCCCGTTTTGGGGTACACAGGCACCTATTGCTGATGGATAGATTTCTAAAAGAGACACTGCTGGATGAATTGCATTGAGTCTATGTAGTTCAAACTTTTATAGATACTGATAAACTGTAGTAGCCATACTTTAAAGTAGTACCTTAAGGGGCGCCTGGGTGGCTCAGTCGGTTAAGCATCTGCCTTCAGCTCAGGTCACGATCCCAGGGTCCTGGGACTGAGCCCTGTGTCAGGCTCCCTGCTCAGCCGGGGTTCTGCTTCTCCCCTCCCTCCCCTCCCCCACCTCTCGCTCTCACTCCTTCACTCTCTCTCTCTCTCAAATAAATAAAAAAATTTTTAAAAAATCTTAAAAAAAAAGTAGTACCAATTTAGGTTCCCACTAATACTGGAGGAAAGTGCCCATTTTCCCTTACCCAAATTAATAGGTTTTTTTTAACTTTTGCTTATCTAGAGAAGGGTGACATTATTGTCTTAACATCCCTATCTGTAATTGTGAAGGAAACCAAACACCTTTTCAAACTTCATTATCCATTCATATCTCTTCTTGTGTGAAACAAATGTTCACGTCCTTTACCCATTTTTAATCGGGCTTTTTGTCACTTTCTTACTGATTTATAGGACCTCTTCTCCTATTAAAATCCTTAATTCTTTATTACATTGGAGGCAACATTTTCTGGTGGTCTACTGCATGCCTTTTAGCTAAATTCTTGGTGTCTTTGGTCATAGAAAGTTTCCCATTATTATATAGTCAAATGTAACATTCTTTTATGATCTCTGACTTTCATATCTTGGCTTTTTCTGGATTTATAAAAAAAATCCTTTCTGGATTTATAAAAAAAATCCTCTATTTTCCTTAAATACTCTTATAGGTTTTGTTTAACATTTAATCCACCATCTTTAATCCATCTGGACTGTTCATGTGTGTGTGTGTGGTATGAGGTAGGGATCTAATTTTGTTTCCTTCTAAATGGAAGGCCAGTTGTCCCAACACCATTTATTAATTAACCCATCGTTTCCTGGCTGACTTGTGATATCCCTTTGCCAAATGTAACTCTCTGACTTTGTAAGCACCCTCGCTGTGACGGGCACATGGCGGAACTTGATAAATGTCGGCTTTGGGAGCCGCTAAAATGATAGCTGAGTGGGAACCAGCATACACAACAGTGCAGCAAAGTACAGATCTCAGAACTCAGACGTGGCAACAAATATGGGTGGTTCCTGACATAAATGAATATTCGTGGCTTTGGTTTTGATTTTGCTTTCAAAACAGCTTTATTACAATGCATGTTTCACATTTTAGGTGACAGGTTGATGACAAATGTGTACACTCATGTAACAAACACCCCAATCAAGATATAAAGCATATTCATCTTTCCAGAAAGTTCCTCTGTGCCCCCTCGGCAGTCACCCTTCCCTCCAGCCCCACCGCAGGCAACCATGATTGTAAACGGTGTGCCTGTAGCACATTGATAACATTTGCAGAGAAATAAATAACCCGCTGCAGCATGAGCCTGTTGGCTCAGGAGGAAGGCCAGCTTCCCCTCTGGGAAAGGACTTCTCTCTTGGGGCTGACAAACCCCTCCCTGGACCTGTCTGGTTAAGAAGAGAACGGGTAACCCAGATCCGGTCTCCCTAACTTCAGGCAGGCACGTTCGCTCTCACTGTTTGTTTTTTTTTTCCAAATCTAGATGTCAAATCTGCCAAATATTTATCTAATACTTTCTTTTAGATCTATAGTTTTTTAAATATAATTCAAAATGGTACGTTTTAAAAGAAGGCACAATATCCCTGTGTTAAATGACCAGAGTCACGTGCCATAATTGAAGGCTGTGCATGAAGCTAGGACGCCTGACTATCTCAGTCAGTAAAGCAGGCAATTCTTGGTGTCGGGGTTGTAAGTTCGAGCTCCATGTTGGGCGTAGAGATTTAAAAATAAAATCTTTAAAAAAATAAAATAAAGGCTATGCATGAAACTAAAATTAAACATTAATCTCCCTAAGCCTTCTAAAACTACATTAACATTGCCTCGTGGGGAGAACCATAGACGAGAAAGATGTAGTGAGCAGCAGAGGAAAGATCTGGAACTTGAAGACTGGGGCTGGTGGCTTGAGGGGCAGGAGTGTGGCTGGAGGGGACAAGCCCGCCTCAGTGTGTCTGAGGGCCTGAGGGCTTCCTTCATCTCTAAAGTAATAGAGTTGCTTCCAGAGAGAGAACAGACCTGAGTCCAAACTCAGGTCTTTCCTGCCAGGCCGTGAGGGAGTCAGGCAACAACCCCTTCGCTCACAGGTTCTGGAGCCTTCCATCCATGAAAGGGAATTGGTATTTGAGGGGCCACTCAAGGGGAAAATACCTTTGGAGGCAGACCCACCGGGATCCATTTGTACTTAGTTCTGTGACCTTGGGGAAGAGAAGAGCCTGGCTGAGCCTCAGATTCGTCAAGGGCAAAACGAGCATAATAATAGTACTTCACTGGAGGGGCGGGATGAGCTGGTCCGCAGCCACTTGGCACAGCACTGACTGTCTGTAAATGAGAGCCCGCTACCTTCTATTTCCTGCCCAGGATCTCGGAGGGTGCAAATGCGCAGATATCAGCCTTTGTGCGAGTGACTAAGTGGTTAATAAAATCAGTCCCTGTTGAGAGAAGTGGCTCTGGAAGTCATCAGTTTTATTAATTAATTGCTCATTAAGGTCTTCCTGTTTTGCTAATGGGAGCAATTAGCTGCCTGCAGACTGGTGGCCCTAACGAAATGATAACTAATTTGGGGGTTGGCCTGGAGGCCCAGCAGGATATGGGGGGGGGGGCTCCAGGAGGGGAACTCCAGCATCTGCTCTGGAACCTCAGCCAAGGCTGCTTCCGAGTTCTGGCTCCCTCCGGGGTGAAGGCCTGGGGCCTGCAAAGGCCTGAGAGCTGACTCCAGCCCCTGAGGCCCGCCGGGGCAGGGAGGGCAGCGGGGGGCTGGGCATTACTTTCTGCATTACGGAGCATGGAGGCAATGCCAGGCCCTGGTAATCCTACCAGCACTGCCACGGTGGGCGGGGGGGTTTGCTCTCCACACACAGGAGAGGAGCACTTGCATTCGGAGAGGTCAGACAGTAGGGTGGCTGGGCAGCGGTCCCTGTGCTCACACTGCTTTTCCCCTGCGGTGGGGGCAGGTGGAGATAAGGGCCACGCGCTGGGAGGGACAGTCGCACGTGCCTGATGGGCAGGTCGGGTGGAGCCTTTACCCACACTCTCCCCCATCCCATTTCTTTCACGGGGGACTGAGGCCCAGAGAAGCGCAGGGACCGACGGGAGGAGTGGAGTGCAAGGCCAGAACCCAGGTGACCTGCCTCGGCTCAGGCAAGTCTAGGCGGAGCACGTGTCAGAGGCCCAGGGAGGAAGGCCTGCCTGCCTGAGGCCCCCCAGCCAGAGGCCTGCAGCACATTCTCCCCCGAGCTGTCACCGCTGCTCTTCCCTCCCCCTGTGGGAAGATGCTTACGAGCCAGTCCTTGGGTAACACCTTCTCAAAGGGTGTAGGTGTGATAGCCGCTGGTTTGAGGCTGCGAGTTCTCAAGCCTTGGATTGCAAGAAGACAGCTTCAACCCTCATTCCCACATCCCCAGGCCTTGCAGATCCTCGAGGGACTTCAGCAACGGGCACCCCCAAACCTCCCAGCGCCAGGGCTTGGTCCTAACTTCCCTCCTGGCACGGGGGCTTCGGCATAATGTCCCTCACTGGTCACATGGAGCTGGGGGCCGGGGGATGGATGCCTGGCCCTTCCTCTGGGTTCACCAACAGGGAAACCGAGGCCCAGAGAGAGCTCAGACCGGGCCACAGTCACACAACCCGACACTGGTGGCAGAGCTGGGCTAGAGGCCCGGAGTGCTGCTGCTTTCCGGGTCAGGGAGCCAGTGGCCGCGAGTGGCTGAATCTCTGCCCTCTCTGGGCCCCCGTTTCTGATCTGGTCGATGACAGAGTTGCACTCGAACAGCAAGAGCAGCAGTGATACTGTGCCCATGATTTCAGCTGACCTGCATGAGACCGTTTTTATCATCCTATGTCTTAAAGCAGGTTTTATAGTGCTTCCTGTGTACCAGGCCATTCTTAAGGGCGTTGCAATTACTCACTTGTCTCTTCTCCTATCAGCTCCATGAGCAGTTACCATTATGGGCATTCCCATCCTGCAGATCGGCAAACAAAGGCATGGAAAGGTTCAGTGACTTGCCTGAGGTCGCATAACTCCTGGGGGGTGGGATTTCCACAGGCCAGCCTGGCTTCAGAGTCCGCGCTCCTAACCAGCCCTCCGTACTGCCCCCATTGCATGAACTCTCCAGGGAAAAGGAGGCAGGAGGTCCTCAGGGCTGTTTGGGGGACAGCGGACATGGGAGAGGTCACTGATAGATGTGCCGGGAGCTGGGGCATCAGGCTTCCGCTTCCCACCTCCCTGAGGAAGGGCGGAGGAAGTAGGATTTCACAGCGCCTGTCGCATGGGGAGCAGACACGTTTTCCAATTTGATAGCGAAAGGAGATGAAGATTCTGAAGATTTGAGTAACTCAGTACAGCAGATTTAATGAACATGAGCAGAACTCTGCACACGGCAACTACAAGACGTCTACTTCAAGCGTGTCGAGAACGTGGGTTATCACGGCTCATATCCTAGGCCATAAAGCAAATCTCAGTGGATCTCCAAGACCTTAAATCATTCAGATAATGTACCCCTGACCCTGGTGTAATTAAGCTGGACATCAATATATAAAAGTCCTGGAAAAACGTTGCTTACCTAAACAGACTTAAATAGATAAAGGAATCTCGAACAATCCTATACATTGTATAACTTGTATCTATGGTGAAAATGCTCCCACAGGGTAAACTCATCACCGGAAAGCTTCACTGGCGAATTCTATGAAACATTCTAGAAAGAAAAAATAATTCCAAGTTGGCCCAAACTCTTATGAAGACTCAAACTCATTTTATGAGGCTAGCATAATCTTAACACCAAAACCCCACCAGGCAGTCTGAGAAAGAAAATTATAGGCTACTCTCTCTCAAGAATGTGGATGCAAAAATCCTAAACAAAATATTAAATCCAGGAGCGCCTGGGTGGCTCAGTCAGTTAAGCGTCAGACTCTTGATTTCCGCTCAGGTCACGATCTCAGGGTAGTGAGATCGAACCTTTTGTCAGACTCCGGGCTGAGCATGGAGCCTGCTTAAGATCCTCTCTCTCTCTGGATGTGGAGAAAGGGGATCCCTCCTACATTGTTGGTGGAAATGCAAGTTGGTACAGCCACTCTGGAAAACAGTGTGGAGGTCCCTTAAAAAGTTAAAAATTGAGCTACCCTATGATCCAGCCATTGCACTACTGGGTGTTTACCCCAAAGATACAGACGTAGTGAAGAGAAGGGCCATATGCACCCCAATGTTCATAGCAGCAATGTCCACAATAGCTAAATCGTGGAAGGAGCCAAGATGCCCTTCAACAGATGACTGGATTAAGAAGTTGTGGTCCATATATACGATGGAATATTACTCAGCTATCAGAAAGAACGAGTTCTCAACATTTGCTACAACATGGATGGCACTGGAGGAGATAATGCTAAGTGAAATAAGTCAAGCAGAGAAAGACAACTCTCATATGATTTCTCTCATCTATGGAACATAAGAACTAGGATGATCGGTAGGGGAAGAAAGGGATAAAGAAAGGGGGGGTAATCAGAAGGGGGAATGAACCATGAGAGACTACGGACTCTGAGAAACAAACTGAGGACTTCAGAGGGGAGGGGGGTGAGGGAATGGGATAGGCTGGTGATGGGTAGTAAGGAGGGCACGTATTGCATAGTGCACTGGGTGTTATACACAACTAATGAAGCATCGAGCCTTACATCGGAAACCGGGGATGTACTGTATGGTGACTAACATAATATAATAAAAAATCATTAAAAAAAAAAAAGATTCTCTCTCTCTCTGCCTCGCCCTCTGCCCCTCCTCCCCTACCCCGCTTGCATGCAAGCACTCTCTCTTTCAAAACAAAAAGCAAAAAGCCCTAAATCCAGTAACATATAAAAGGGTAATATTATGATCAAGTTAGATTTAACCAATACAAGGTAGATTTAACATTAGGAAAAAAATAACATAATTCATGACATTAATAGATCGAAGGCAAAAATTCTAATGATCATTGCAATATATGCAAAAGAAATGCTTGACAAAATTCAATATTCATTAATGATACAATAAGGGAAAAAAACACCTTAGCAAACCAGAAATAGAAATGAAACTCACTAAATCTGATAAAGATTTAACAGCACATGTTAGACTTGAAGGTGAAACTGTAAAAATACTTTCCCTTGGACATTAGTAGCTAGATAAGGAAGCCCACTGTCACTACAGCTCTCTGATATTGTTCTTTAAAGCCTAACCTGTGCAGGAAGAAAAGGAAAAGAAATAAAACATACAAGGATTAGAAAGAAAAGAATAGACTTCATTTATAAAATGATAAAAAAAATCTACAGATAAGCTATTAGAATTAATAAGAATGTTTAGTAAGTTTGCTGGATACAAAAAATAATATGAAAACATCATTATGAAATACCATATAGCAGCCACAATTAGAAAATCAAAATTTTGGGGGGCACCTGGGTGGCACAACAGTTAAGCGTCTGCCTTCGGCTCAGGGCGTGATCCCGGCGTTATGGGATCGAGCCCCACATCAGGCTTCTCCGCTATGAGCCTGCTTCTTCCTCTCCCACTCCCCCTGCTTGTGTTCCCTCTCTCGCTGGCTGTCTCTATCTCTGTCGAATAAATAAATAAATAAATAAATAAATAAATAAATAAACAAAATCTAAAAAAAAAAAATCAAAATTTTGGGACCGCCTGGGTGGCTCAGTTGGTTAAGCGTCCGACTCTTGATTTTGGCTCAGGTCATGATCTCGGGGTCATGAGATCAAGCCCTGCTTAGGGCTCCAGGCTGAGTGTGGAGCCTGCTTAAGATTTTCTCTCTCCCTCTGCCCCTTCTTCTGCTCGCTCTCTCTCTAAAAATACATACACAAACTCTTAAAAAAAAAAAGAAAAGAAAATTTTTAATTTAATTTTATTTTTAAGTAATCTTTGCACCCAGAGTAGGGTTTGAACTTATGACCCTGAGATCAAGCGTCGCACGCTCCATCAACTAAGCCAGCCAGGTGCCCTGAAAATCAAAATTTTTAAAGATCACTATAATAAGACCTACTCACTGTCAGATGGCCCTAAATGATCTGCACTTCCTAGTAGTCAAGCCTTTCTGTCATCCCCTCCGCTTCTGTGGGCTGTATTTCGTAGCTCACTTCTAATGAATAGAATATGGCAGAAATCATGAGATGTCACTTCTGATATCAGGTTATTAAAAGACTTTAGATTCCATTTTGGGTGCTTTCAGATGACCAGCCCTGGGGAAGCCAGCTGCCATGTCCTGAGACAGCCCTGTGGGTCCCCTCCACAAGTCAAGGCTTCAGATGGGACCACAGCCCTGTCAACTTAACAGCAATCTCATAAGAGACCTTAAGCCAGAGCCATCCAACAAGGTGCTGGACCCACAGAAACTGGAGCGAATAAATGTTTCTTGTTGTAGCCAC
Source organism: Ursus americanus (assembly GCF_024610735.1). NCBI lineage: Eukaryota > Metazoa > Chordata > Mammalia > Carnivora > Ursidae > Ursus > Ursus americanus. The sequence continues at coordinate 14,467,480 of NC_142147.1, read as the reverse complement.
TCTGTTTTGGGGTGATATGTTACACGCCAATAGGTAACAAATACAACTACCATTTATAATACGTCAAAATATTATCAAGTATCTAAAAATAAATCCAACGAGAAATGTGCAAAATTCAGATAAAATTCTAAAACGTAATGGGGCATGAAGAAACAGCCTAGAGCATTCACCCACAGTCCCACGCATACGTGGCTGCCTGGTGTGTGATAGATGTGGCATTTCAGAGCATCATGGAAAGAGCTGACTTTTCAGTAAATGGTGCTAAGATGGTTGGGTATCCACACAGGGGGAAACACAAAATTTGGCCTTAACACATCCCAGTCATGAAAACCCATTGCAGGTGAATTACAGACCTGGCAGTGACAAGCTATAAAATTCCTGGACAATAATATAGAAAGAGGTCTTCCTGACTTTGAAACTGGGAAGCAGTTCTTAAACACAAAAAGCACTAACTATAGAGTAAAAGTTTAATCCATTATATTAAACTAAAGAATTTCAGTTCATCCAAAGACTACAGGGAACAAAAGTGAAAAGACACATCACAGAGTGGGAGACTCTATCCGTAGTAACAGAACTAACAACAATATATAAATATCGCCTACGAATCAATAAGAAAAAGAGGAGAAGCAAACCGGAGACGAGGGTTTGGGTGCCGGAGACGAGGCTTTGGGTGCAACAAAGTATCTAGAAGATGAAGCCAGAGGCAGGAGTGAGGGTTGGGATGAGTGAGACAGGGTGGGCAGACACCCCAATATAAGGGCATCATCAGGTTGCTGCTGAAGGCAGTGGAGGCTCCCTGACCTCTGGGGAGCCCCAGAGTTGTCTCCATGAAGGTCAGGAGACTGGACGGAGTAGCTCCCCATCAGCTATCATCCCGCCATTCCAGTCTTTTCCACGATGCTGGAGAAGGTAGCACACAGGAAGGCCAACGTAGCAGCTTTGATGACCCCCAATGCCAAACAACGTCCAGTCAGGCCTCCTGCCCCGGGGGTCCACCTTGCAACCCCTCTCAGAGCCTCGCCCCTCCCTCCGTTCCTGCATCAGCACGACTGGGGCTGGGGAGGCCCAGCATCACCTTGGGTCCACCCCAGAGACAGCCACTCCTCCCTGATCTTTCCCACCTGTCTCCACCCTTTTGAAATGACCCTTTTGAAATACCACTTGGATCAGGGACTCTCCTTGTCAAAGACCTTCAGTATCTCCCGACCGAGCCCCTTCTCCTCCCTCTGGTTTCCCTCCTGTCCCTCCCACCACCACCCTGCCCACCAGACCCACTTGCCTCGCTCGCTCGCTCTCTCTCTCTCTCCTTTTCACCCCTCAACCCCAGGCCTTTGTCCAAAAACACTTCTCCCCTCCCCCTGTCTCGCCCTATTCAGCACTGAGGCCCCAGCTAGAAATCCCCTTTCACAAGAAGCCTCCCTGCCTGGCTGGGTTAAACCCTTCACCCTGCCCCCTGCAACCCCCGGCCTCAGGAAGCAGCCAAGCCCACAGGATCCAGGCTCTGGGCTCTGGAGAGGCTGGTGTTCCTGCAACCCAGGCCCCTGGTGTGAGGGAACAAAGCCAGGACTCGCCTGAGCCCAGAGGCTCCCACTGCTGGGGACGGCTGCACGGAAGGTCTGGGGTGCCTCTGAGACGCAGCTTCGCAGCCTCAGGTCAGCAAAGCTTCCCCTGGGCCAGGTCGCCGGGGGAGGGGCAGGGAGAGAGCGACCATGAGGGGCTGAACGTGAACCAGAGGTCTTCCCCCATTTTCCTTCGGGAGCAACATAAGCCTCCGAGATTTTCGTTGACTCAAGGGCCTCCGCGAATGACGAAGGAGTGACTGCCCATGCAGGGCATGGAGCTTTAGAGTCTAACGTGATGTAGAACTTCATACTGAAATGCGACATTTTTGCCCCCCCCAAGTCTGTCACAGCATATGCTATTTTAGCACTATCTTCTGACCCACCAGACAGTGAGCTTGGGGCGGGAGCAGGAACTGCACCTCCTCTCTTCATGGGATACCCCAGGACTGAGCAAGGCCTGGCTCAACAGAGCGTCTCGGTGCACGTGGGATAGACAGAGGGCAGATGGACAGATGTTGGATGGATGGATGGATGGATGGATGGATGGGCAAATGGATGAATAAAAGCATGACAGACAGAAGAGCAGACACTAGGATGGACAGGTGGACAGACAGATGAACGGATGAAGGGTAGGTGGGTGGCTGGAGGAAGGTGCAGATAAATGGATAGATGAACAAATGGAAGATAAAGGGAAAATGGATGAATGAATAGACAGATGAATGAACAGATGGATGAATGGACAAACGGACAAAGGATCGTGGGTGAAAGAACGGTAGACAGACCCACGGATGGACAGACTTACCAATTTTTTTCTTTAACAGAGGTAGGAAGCCAAGTAAGTCAGGGCTTCAAATGTATTCTTTTTGACAAGGCCCCTACCTTGCAGCTGGCAGGAAGGCAGGTTCCCCCGCTGCCCTCTGCAAGCCACCCAAGGGTGCGGGGACCAGGCAGAAAGGCAGACAGGGCCAACGCTGACCCCTGGTGGTCACCATAAGAATGACCACCCCATGGCATCTGCTTTCTGCTCAGGTCATGTTCTCAGGGTCCTGGGACCAAGCCCCATGTCAGGTCCCCTGCTCCGTGGGAAGCCTGCTTCTCCCTCTTCCCCGCTGTGCTCTCACTCTCTCTCTTTGTCAAAGAAATAAATAAAATCTTTAAAAATAAATGACCACCCCAGAGCCTATCTTGGCCACACTGGTAGGGGCCAGCCAGCTGGGGAGCCCACCTTCACTCTCACCCTGGACCCTCACCTCCTGGCTCCTAGGCTGAAGCTCCCATCAAAATGTTCTTTCTTAGACGCAGCCCGCAGACCCTACGGTGCGCTTGGTGACAGACCAGGGGTCCTCTCACACTCGGGAGGGCCTACCAGGGCCAAGTCCTGTTAGAGATCGCCTGGAGAGAGCTGCCGAGGACATCCGTGGACACGTGACGAATGACAGCCCACACCTAAGCATTGCTAACCATGCCGGTGGTAGACCGGGCCATTCCCACCTGTCTCTCCCTGATCCCTCACACCAGCCTTGGAAGTAACAGCTAGGACCATCCCCATTTTACAGGTGAGAAAGCGAAGTCTCAGAAAGGCCAAGAGGCTTGCCAAGGTCTGCGGTGAGCCAGGATTAGAACCCGGTGGTCTGGGATTCATCCCCCCGTCCTTGCTCTCTGCTTCTCTGACAGACCCTACTGGGGCAATATTTGTAGCTGACTTGTTGAGTATCCAGGGTGGGACCACAGCATGAATGCACACAGACAGCCTCCGCCACGACAAGACTTGCCGCCCAGCAGGGTCACTCCCATCCCCTCATCGTTCGTCACAGGCTGGTCTGGATCGTAGTTCCAGCACTGAGAAGCTGTGTGACCTTGGGCAGGTCACTTAACCTTTCTGTGCTTCAGTTTCCACATGGATGTAACAAGTATGAGGCTAACCCCTTAGCTCACAGGGTTGTTAGGGAAATGAAATGAGCTACTATATGCACCGAGCATCTGGTCCATAATAAGGGTTTCCTCTCATCATTATGAGAGAGAAAATGGGGCTCAAAAAAGGGAAAGCCTGAACATTCAAGGTTGTGACAATTCCCTACCTCTACACTTAACTTTCATGGTTTACACACACACACACACACACACACACACACACACACAGTGGAATACATCACCCTTCTCCTTAGAAACAACCCCCCTCCCCTGCTGCCTTCAAATAAAATCCAAATTCCAGAACCCCCTCTCCTCTTCTCCCTCCTCACCTTCTGCACCCCAGAGGCTTCCTGAATTTTCTGGGTTTCATTCACTTGCTCTTAGCATGGTATACATGCCTAGATTTTCTTTACTTTTGTTGGTTTTGCACTTTATAAAAAAGAGCATCAGACAGACTGTACGTGGTCCCTGGGACTTGATTTTTTTACTCAGCACCACGTGTCTTGGGTTCACCCACATTATTCCAGCATTTCTGCGACTGCAAGCGGTACCGTCCGTCATGAACATCCTCGGGCTACACAGGTCTCCAGTGCACCTGCGAGAAGGCTTCCTCTTGGAATCCTGGGGGCGGGATTACTAGGACACAGGTGTGCCAAGGTCCGTCTACACAGAGAAATGACACTGTCTCTCCATGCTGCTTGAACCAATTTGCACTCCTACCAGCAGTTTTGAGAGCTCTTGTTGACCCCCATCTTCACCAACATTTAATAGCATCAGACATCGGACTTCTTACCAATCATATGGGGGAGAAAGTAACGTCTCATTGTGGTCTTCATTTCCAGGTCCCTCGTCCCCAGAGAGTGTAAGCATCTTGCCATGTTTTCTGACCACAGCTGTTTTATCATTCATGAAATGCTGGTTCACGGTTTTTGCCCATTTCCCTCTTGAGCTCTTTATCCTTTTCTGTTAGTCCCACTGTTTGTTTGTTTGAAGATTTATTTGTTTATTTGAGAGAGAGAGAGAACACGTGCGGGGAGGGGCGGAGGGAGAACATCTTCAACCAGACTCCCTGCTGAGCTTGGAGTCCAGAGCAGGGCTCGATCCCACAACCCCTGACCTGAGATCATGACCTGAGCCGAAACCCGAGAGTCAGATGCTTAACCGACTGAGCAATCAGGGAACCGCTGTTTGTTTTTTAAGTCAGCTCCATGCCCAACGTGGGGCTTGAACTCATGACCCTGAGGTCGAGAGTCTCACACTCTACCAACCGAGCCAGCCAGGCACCCCTAGTCCTGCTCTATTTCTTTTTTCTCCTTCCTTAACCTTTTAAAAAGCTTTTTGTTTTCCTATCCTTTTCCTCTCTATTGAAATGAAATGTATACGTTCCCATTTTATTTCTTTTTTTAGTTGTTATCCTTTAACTTTTACCATGCACATTTAATTAACAATGTCTAATGTTAAACAATATATTTACCCCCCCCCACATTCCTCCCAAGTGCATGGGAGGAATATTTCGAACACTTTAGCCTTGGTCTCCCCGCTCACACACAAGCATATGCTATTGTTGTCCAACATTTCAGACCTGTTTTTCTTTAACATCAGAAGTAAGTCATTATTCTTTTACGCAGTTGGTTTTTGAACTGGCATTACCGACATTTACCATTCTGTAGGTTCTCCACCCCTTCTTGCATCTCAGGCTGGCTTTCTGGAATTATTTTCCTTCCTGAAGCAAATCCTTGGGAAGTTTCTTTGGAGGCACTCTTAGCTTCTGGTTACCCGTTAATGTAAAAACAAAGGTTTTTTTTCTTTTCTTTCTGTTTTGGTTCTTGCAAAGTACTTTTGCTGAGCCTAATTCTGAGTTGACATTCATTCGCTTGTGTTACTTTTCAGAGATCAGTCTAGCCTTTTAGCTTCTGTTGTGGTTGTCGAGAAGCCGACTCGGGTTAAATCACACACGACTCGCTTCAAATACTTCCAGTTTTCTGGTTCTGTGGATCTATTTTTCACCGCTTCTAGAAAGTTTGCAGTCATCATGCCTCCAAATGTTGCCTTGTCTCCATTTCCTTTATGTTCTACTGGTGGGACCCCAATATACAGGATCTTCCCATGCTGTGCTCTCTGTCTTTTAATCTCTCACTCCTATAACCCACCTCCCACTCTCCCTTTGCTGTGTTCATTATATGCAACTTCCGGCCCACAAATTCCCTACCCAGCTGTTGACCATTCGCTAAATTTTAGATTTTGAAATTATGTCCTTTGCTTCTAGAAGTTCCATATGTTCTTCCCCCAGATCTCTCTCCCCATCCCTGCTTGTTTTATATGCTCACCTTTGTGACATCATCCTGTCTTTATTAAAACATGTCCCACGTGGCTGCTGTGTTCTGTCCCCAGGGGTCCACCTGTGGTGTTCCTTTTCTCTGCAGGCACTTGCCTTCCTGTGACTTGGTAAGTTTTGTATGTGAGCTGATCAGCCGCTCTTACTCTGCGGGGGTCCTCCTGGTCTACCTGGGGGAAGCTTTGCTCCGCATTGAGTTTGCTTCTGCTCCTGCTAAGAGCAGAGGGCTCCCGAACCCAGGACTGCCTCACCACCCCCCCTTGAGAGTTTTTCCTTACAACTGACACAAGCTCCCATCTTCCCCATCCCTAGATCCCAAAGGTCACTATCACCGTGAGGCCAAAGCTCCAGAGGACGCTGGCCTTGGGACTCCCCGGGCAAGCAGCCCTTCGGGCCAGCTCGCTGACTCTCTCCCGCCAACTCCAGCACCTCTGGGTTCACCCTCCAACTCCCTCTGCTGGAACCCGAGCCCCCGGGGACCCCTGTATTCCCTCTCCCTCCTTAATCTCTCTTCATAGCATGAGTCACCACTAATGATATATTGATTTGTTAAATGGCTTCTTGGATAACCACCCCCCCCCCGTGTGGTAGCTTGCTCGTTTACCTGTGCAGAGTCTGGAAGGAGAAGTGCCCCCACAATTACATGACGCATCAGTAAATGAAAGAGGCAGTACCCGCCCCCCACATGCTCTCAGTCTGGCAGCTGAGACAAAGCGGGAGACAGAGAAAGAACTAGAGACATGGGGAGCAGGCGGAGAGAAGACCCCACCCCCGATGCTGGAGGTCAGGGGCAGCTCCCTAGTCCAGACACGAGGAGGTCAGGGGAGCGTACAAAGCAGAGATCTTAAGTTGTGTTGTCATCTTGCCACAAACGAAAGGCCTGAGGGACAGTGTTCCAGGCAAAGAGAACAGCTTGTGCCAAGGCCTGGAGGAGAGAAAGAACCTGCTGGAGGAAAGGAGTTCAGTGTGGCAGCTGTGAGGAGGATGAGGAAGGAGCAGCGGCCGATGGGCTGGAGCAGAGGGCACAGGCCGGACCCCCAGGGCCTTTCGATCTCCTGTGGGGAGTGTGGCAATGAGGAGGGACAGAGCGTGGAAGGGTGTGATCAGACTGCAGCGTGGAAATTCCCTCTGGCTTCTGAGTGAAGTGGGGGGGCTGGGGATGGGGACGCGGGGGGGCTGGGGATGGGGACGCGGGGAGGCCGGTGAGGAGGCTCTGCAGGAATGGAGGCTGGGCCAGGGTTGATCCCAGGGGAGGGGCGCAGCATAAGGCAGACCCCTCGAGCACCCTCTTGGCGACCTTGGCTGGAAAGGGGAGCACTGGGGAGGAGCCTGGCTCCGAGTCGGCCTGAATGTGAGGGCTTGTTCCACGGACAGAGGGACTCCCCAGTCAGCACATATGGGGTTCATTTGAAGTGTAAGGAGTACACACCCTGAACGACCAAGCCGATGCTCCTTCATTACAGGGATGTCACGGGTGCCTGGCTGGCTCAGTTGGTTGAGCGTCTGGCTTCGGCTGGGGTTGTGATCTCAGGGTTCCCAGATTGAGCCCCACATCGAGCCGCAACAGGCTCTGCACTCAGCGAGAAGTCTGCTTATCCCTCTCCCTTTCCCTCTGTCCCACCTCCGCCCCAGCTCATGCTCTGTCTCTCTCTCTAAAATAAATAAAATCTTTAAAAAAAAAATAATAGGGCTGCCAGACAGCAAAAGAAAGGGTTAGAAAAGGGGCACCTCGGTGGCTCAGTAGGTTAAGCATCTGCCTTGAGCTCAGGTCATGATCCTGGGGTCCTGGGATTGAGCCCCTCCTCCTATCGAGCTCCCTGCTCAGCAGGGATCCTGCTTCTCCCCCTTCTCCCTCTGCCCCTCCGCCCCCACTCATGTATGTGCTCGCTCTCTCTCTAATAAATAAATTAAATCTTAAAAAAAAAAAAGAAAGGGGAAAAAAGGCAAGTATAGGATGCCCAGCTAAATTTGAATTTCAGATAAACAATGAATAATTTTTTAGTATATGTCTCCCAGATTTAGGATTCTGTATTTTAACTGGCAACCCTGCTTTCAAACCCCATCCCATCACGTGCACACACGGCCTTTCTGATATCGCAGCAGCAAACAACCCAGAAACCTCTAGTACACGGCCCCTCTGGCGTCCATTTGTCCTCCTACCCAATCCATCTTCCCCCTGGTCTGGAAGCCCCCCAAGAGCTGGGTCCAGTGCTCAGTGCCAGCAGGTGGGGCATTTCTAGGAAGTGATCCCTGCCCAGAGCCCGGACCCCCATGGTGCTCAGGGCCACAAGCCTGGGCCTGTTTCCCGCAATCACCAGAATCATCCCTTGTTACTGTGGCCACATCCTCCTTTGGGTGGCCCCAGGCTTGGTAGGGTCTAAGAGGCTGGGCCTGAACCAATGGGGTGGGACAAGACACAGACCGGCCCAGCTGAGTCACCACGTCCTGGAGCTGCTCAAGACAGGGGCTGGGACTTCCCATGATCCCTCTGTACCCTCCTCATGTGGGAGCCCACCCCAAGGCCCAAGGAGTCTGGTACCACTCAGGACGGGGCTCAACTAGGGGGCACAGTGGGGCTGGGATGGGGACTCCTATCACCCTGATAAAGGTGGGGGGGACACTCTGTCTGGAGTCAGAGCAGAGACCACTCTAGGGAAAGTGGGAGAGGAGGTGACAGAGCGGAGGGACAGCAGGCTGTGCCTAGCAAGGAGCTGGGCCTGTTGGGTTGAGCTGACCCAGGCCTGGAGCTTAGATGGCTTGCCCTTTCAGCCGACTCTGTTCATAATGATAGCAAAAATACTAATGATAACAGTATTTATTGAACACTTACTATCTCCTAAGCCTCTTATATGGATTCTTTTTTTTTCATCTTCAAAATAGGCACCACTCCTGTCCCTACGTTACAGATGGGGAAACTGAGGCACAGAGAACTTGAGTGGCCTGTGCACAGCCACAGCTAGCAAGTGGCAGGGCCATTTGAACCCAGGCAGACTGGCTCCAGAGCCTACAGCTCTCACCAGCTGGCCAAGGGCTGTTTGCATCAAAAAATGAACAGAGAGCAGAGGATCCCCGCCGGGAGAAAAGGGATCCAGCTCCAGCACCCTCACCATGCCATCTGAAGTCCTTATTACCTGTCTGGTGTCTTGGAGCAGGGCCCTGAGAGCCTCCCCCAGCCCACCCGCTCTAGTGCCAGAGGTGAGCAAGACCCCAAGAGCCAGAACCAGCAGCTGCGTCGGGAAAAGAGAAATGGCTGTGTGAACAGTGCGAGAATCCTTTCTTCGGTCACTCGGAGGGAGAAGTCCTGGAAGCAGGGCCCCTCCATCTGGTGTGATGTCCAGAGACAGGTGACAATTTTTCCAGACGGGAGTTGGGAGCCACTGGCTTCCGAGCACAGGCCACCAGCGCCCCCTGGTGTGCAGCCTGGGAACGCAGCCGGCTTCAGAAGCCCTCTCCCTCCTGGTCTGACAGGGAGGTCAAGGGCAATGGTGATTCTCTACAACTGTAGCCTGAGCTTGGGTTTAGGCTCCATACCCCCACGCCTACCAGCGGCAATTCAAACCTCCCCAGTTATCAAATGGCCTGGTCACAGGTCCAGCTGGCTCAGGTGCAGGGGAAAGAGACTCCGCCCTCCTGTCCCGGGGAAGCCAGGGGAAGCGAAGCAACGCCCTGCCCTCTGGGCCTGGGGAAGCCGCGGAGGTCGAAAAGCCTCCCTGGAGGCCGCAGTGGCCTCTGGTGTCCAGCAGCTGGCCAGCAGCCTTCTCTGGGGGAGGCGGGAGTCCCAGGCCGAAGGCAGCCGGAGAAGCCGGGGCTGCTGGACGAGGAGGCCCAGACTACTGCGTAGTCTGGGTGGAGCTGAACGCCTCCATTTCTGCCTCCACCTCTGCCTCGGAGCGGCACCTGTGGGAGCAGAACCACAGGAAGAGGAAGAAACCTGCAGGCAGAAAACGGGTCAGTGGGAGACCGGAAGGAGCCACGTCGGGCCTCACCCAGAGCCCAGGGACTTCCGCAGTGGGGCTGAGCTGGGCTTCCCTGAAGCCCAGGAGTAATTCTCAGAGCCCCTCACTGCTGCAGGCCAGGAGGGGCAGAGCATAAAGCTGGACGACCAGTGGTCGGTAGGCCAGAGGGTGCCTTTGTGCAAATTAGGAGGACATGCCCCTTCCTATGGACGGAAGGAACCCCAAACCAGCTTGGTGGGGAGGAGGGTGCTCGACTTCAGCCCCTGGCTCGCCCACTTGACCTGAAGTCTTGACTAGTCAGCATCTTACCGGCCACAAACCCCTACCCCCCGGGGCTTCCTGCATAGCTCCCACGGGCCCTACCGTACAGCGAGCTGAAGGTGGTGAAGAGGAAGAGCTGGGGCAGCAGAAAGACGTCAAAGGAGAAGAAAGCCAAGATCCAGGTGGTGCCCAGCAGCACGGTGAGGCCCAGCACGGTGACGCTGTCCCGGCAGGCCCGCGTGCTCGGCACCTTGTCCCGGGCCCGCAGCCGGTGCAGGACCCGCAGCGCCCAGACCAGCACCACCAGGTTGAAAAGACACGTGAGGCCACTGTAGCCCATGACCAAGATGCTGTGCACCCAGGGGTTCCGCACCCAGCACCTGCAGGGGAGGGGTGAAGTGCCAGGGTCAGCGTGGCTCCCCGGGCCGGGGAGAGAGGGGTGGGTAGGGTGACCCCAGTCTCTGGGCCTCTGGATGGGCTCCTGAACCTGGTCCCGTCTCCCAGCCCAGACCGGTTGTTTCTTATCTGACAACATGCGTGGTGAAGTTCTGAGCCCGGCTTTCCAGCCAGGCTACCGCATTAGGGCCCACCTGCCGCCTTGCTTGGCCCCCCGGGCCTGAAGCCCCCATGTTCTCCTTTCCAGCCACACGGGGCTCTCTCATGCCTTTACCCACCTGAAAACTCTTCCTCTCCTCCCAGGACCCCTCCCCACCTAGACAGGGCCCACATGCCGTGCTCTGAGCAGTGAGCAGCTGTGGCACCTCGGGGGGCTCGGAGGAGGAGCACCCCCCACGTGCACACTGAGGAGGAGAGTGAGCAGTAGGAAGATGCCACCAAGGGCCGAGGAAAGAGCTGAGGCCTGGCAGTAGCCCAGCCCTGCTCCTAGACCCTCCCTGAGGTCTTCATGCCCTTTGTGTCCCCAAGACACCTGCGAGACAGGCGGTGCCTTTTACCCCGCCAGACACCGTGTCATTTGCTTTCTGTGGATGAGCCCATTCTCTGCTCATGAGGACCCTACGAGGCAGGTGCACAGTCATCCCCGCCCTGCAGGGGGGAAACTGAGGCTGGGGTTTAGGAGCACACGCTAGTCAGAGGCAAAGGTGGCACTTGAAGCCCTGCGTTCCGAGCCCGAGCCTGTGCCCCTGTCCCAGCGCCCTGCCCAGGCCCCCGCCATGGGCTCCTGCCGTGGCAGCCATAAGGCACCTTGAACATTATTTTGTGGATTTATGCAAGGGGCGGAGAGTGTTCATGGATCATTCCTTCTCACTGGCACGGAACCGTCCGGCGGGGGAGGCTCCCTGGCAACTGCGCAACCACTCTGCTACGGCTGGAGCGCCCTTCAAGGGTTCCGTTACTGCTGTCTGTGTTCGGGAGCACGAATGGACATAGTAAGGGATTTTTAATAACTAGCTTTATTTTTTTAATAACTGTCACGGAACCCAGGGGGAGAGGGAGAGGGAGAAGGGAAGGGGACTCGGAGAAGTGGGTTCTTGGAGTGGGGTACACTGTGACAGCCCAGCAACGCTGTGCCTCCTGCCCCCGCCCAGCCCTCCAGCCCCCAGCACGTACTATATAAAAACTGCATGGTTATCGTGTCCTAAGTCACACCTCCTCTGAGAAAGCAGCCCGACCCTCGCAGTGAGAGGAGCGAACCCCAACCCGCCTGGCTTCCTAGCCTTGGAGGCCCGTGAGCAGGGACCAGAGTTCTTGCTGGGGCTCCCTAGAGGTAGCCAGCCTAGAACAAGAGCCTGCCTCCACAGAAGGCCTTGGGGATCCAGCAGAAAGGGTGTGACAAAGACCCCTGGAAACCACCCCCTCTCAGAGCCATGGCCCCCTCCTTGCCCCACAGCCAGTGCCCTGCCTACGGGACACCCCGTTCAGAGCCCCTGGGCCCTTCGGCCCGGGCCAGGGAGCCAGCCACAGCCCTGAGGGCACTCACATGGATGTGTTCTGGAAGCCCGTGCCATTTTCCTGGCTGTCGGCGAGTGGAATTACGTAGGGTCCATACACTGAGTTCTTGGCAACAAGAACAGACAGCACCAGGAGGGCCGGGACCCCTGAGAGGGGAGACAGAGGCTCAGCACCTGTCAGGTGACCCCGAGAAGGGCTGGTCATGGGTCCCTGGGGCTGCTAAAATGGAATTCCACTGAGCAAGCGGGGAGGGGAAGGGACAGTTCGGAGCCCCAGCCCCGCTCCGCCACACGCTCCAGCGTCAGAGCACGTAGCCTGGAGGTCTTAGAGGAGGCTGCTCTCCAAGACGGTGTTAGTGAGGGCTCTAGGGTGGGATGGTAGTGGCAGTGGTGGTGGGGAGATGGAGCTAATGCGACAGAGGGCTGGGGGAACGCGTGAGGAGACCGAGACAATAAAGAGGGGCTAGGATAAGGACAGAGGTGCCAATGATGGTGCCAGAGATAGCGGTGAAGATGAGGATGAGGATGGTGGTGATGATGGAGGTGGTGAAGGTGATGGTGGGGTCAGAGATCGAAGTGGTAGTGGTGGCACTGATGGTGGCCTTGGAGGTAGACATGGTGGGGATGGTGGCAGAGGTGATGGTTATGGCGGAGGCGATAGTGGTGCTGGAGGTGGTAGTGATGGTGGAAGTGTTGGAAGTGACGGCGATGGAGGAGCTGGGGGTGGAGGAGACGGAGGTGTTGAAGGTGATGGTGATGGGGGGGTTGGAGGTGGAGGGGATGGGGGGTTGGAGGTGGAGGAGATGGGGGGGTTGGAGGTGATGGCGATGGGGGGCTTGGAGGTGGAGGGACAGAGGTGTTGGAGGTGATGGTTATGGGGGTGTTGGAGGTGGAGGGGACAGAGATGTTGGAGGTGATGGTGATGGGGGCTTGGAGGTGGAGGGACAGAGGTGTTGGAGGTGACGGTGATGGGGGCTTGGAGGTGGACGGGATGGGGGGTTGGAGGTGGGTGATGGCGATGGGGGGGTTGGAGGTAGAGGGGATGGAAGTGTTGGAGGTGATGGGGGGGTTGGAGGTGGAGGAGATGGGGGGTTGGAGGTGGAGGAGATGGGGGTGTTGGAGGTGACAGCAATGGGGGCTTGGAGGCGGAGGGGACAGAGATGTTGGAGGTCGAATCGATGACAAGAACAGCAGAGTAGAAAGAAGGGGCGAGCGTTGACAGGGATGATGAGCCGTGCTCGTGGTGCGGTCGCTATGATGAGGAAGGGGAGCAGAGAAGGGCGGCAGGGGGCAGACACCCTGTCTGGCGGGAGGCCTCAGGGACCGAGGGGGAGGGGGCTCTGCTCACCCCAGCCCACAGCACAGAGCTTGAGCAGGTATCGGCGGACGTAGATGTTGTAGACGTGCCCTAGGAGCAGGTAGAGGTTGAAGCCTTCGATGGCCATCCAGGTGAAGCAGCTGAGCAGGGCGAAGTGCAGGACGGCAGCCAGCGCCGCGCACGCCGACTCGGACGCGGGGGCCACGGCCAGCACCGGACTCAGCAGGAAGGCGACGTTCAGGAGCAGCACGGAGGCGTGCAGGTTCACGTGGATGCGTGTTAAGGAGTCACCCTGCTTCCTGCGGGTGGAAGCACGCCCTTCCGTGGCCTGGGGACGTCACCCAGGCAGTGCCAACCCCTGGGCTCGTGGACACACGACGGAGGTTGAGGGAGGCAAGGACCAAACGGCAGCCACGCGGCAAGGCCGGTCTCCTGCCTCCCAGCCTCCGTTCCCTGGAGAAGCCCACCCCACCCCGGGGGATCAATTCGATGAGAAGGAGGGGTGCTGAGCAGCGGCGGGTGGGCAGGCCCGGCATGGGGGCAGGGGAGTACCTGGCTTGGAAGTGCAGCAGGACAGTGAGAAGCGAGGCCACGATGGAGACGCTGCAGCCCACCAGGGTGATGTATGTGAGAGGCTTCAGCAGCTCTGGGGGGACCTGGGCTGGGGACAGTTGCTGAAGGAAGGAACAGGGAATGGGGGACAGAAGCGTGGAAATGCCCTCCCCACAGTGACAGTGACCTGCTAAGACCTCAGCTCCAAACTGCCCTGTCTCACCACAAACCTCACCGCAGTCCTGGCTTGAAAACAAAGCCCTGGCAGACGCGGTGGCTTTTGACCCCCTCAACTCCCATCTCCTCTTTCTCTATGAGAACCTCACCTCCCTGTCTATGCACATGGGTGGTCCCACTGCCTGTGGACAGGTGCACAAGGCCTGACTTACCAGACCCCTCCCTCCTCCTGCCCAGTGACTTGGTTGAGCGATGGGAATGTGACACACTCTAAGGCGGTGGGATTCAATCCCGAGGCTAGCTGGCAGAATCGGGTAAGACAAGCTCTCATTCTACTGGTCTAAATCTGCTAGCAGCCATATTATGATCCTGTGGGGAAATCCCGTCCGAAGGCTAGGCCAGCACAGAGGAAGCACAGTTGGGAGAGAGAGATAAAGCCCTGCTTGGTGATACAGAGCGTCTAGATCAAGCCATGCCTGAAGCCTAACACAGCTTCTTCAGCAACATGAGTTCATAAGTTTCTCTTTTTTCCTCCTTAAGCCCATTTGAGTTGGGTTTTCTGTCCCCTACACCAGCCTTTGCCTTGCCCCTTTTGCTTAGACACAGGGCCCTTTACAGCTTTGAGCCCCTCACCCGGACTGGATGCACACTTACCATGAGAACAGCAAAATAGCTGAGATGGTTGCAACGGCAGAGCACCTCGGAATGTGAGGGCTTCTCTGTGCGACAGCCCTCGGGGCTCCAGACCCCCCAGTAATGTTTGCTGGCTCCTTCCTTCCAGAAGACACAGGTCACCGTGTAGCCTTCCTAAGGGGAGAGGCTGGAGTTGGGTGCATCCAAGGGGTGTGGGGGAGGGCCGTGGGTCAGAGTCTGGAAACTGTAGGGGCTGAAGTTGATTTAATTGCACCCTAGTCAACATTTTACCGGGCACTGGCTGGGCTTTGGCATCAGACAGACCCAGATTCCAGCCTCACCTCTACTCTGGACTCTCAGAGTGACCTGGGCAAGTTGTCGAGCTTCTCTGAGCCTCAGTTTATTCATCTGCAAAATGGGGTCATCTGTACCCCAGTCTCAAGGATGGTATTAAATCACAGGCAATGAGGAATCTTGAGGGCCCAGCTCTGGCTGGATAGGAGGTGCTCTATAATCACCTGTCCCCTTTCCCCTCCTCCCCATGGGGAACAACAATGGTGCAGACCCATGCCCGGTGTGGGGGAGAGACTCACCCACAGACAGCCCTGATGTCAAGCCATGTGGATGGAGAGGTGGGGGGAAAGACACAGGCAGTGCCATGGGAAACCACTGAGGAAAGAACCTTTGCAGGGCCAAGGCTTCAGAACAAAGAAAGGAAAGGATGATGGAGAAATTGAGAGTTCAGCACAGTCCTAAAGAGGCCGATGGGAAGTCAGGGTAGAACGTAGAGGCTCTGTGCTTTTCAGGAATGCCAGGGCCAGAGAGCGGAGGCATCAGAGCTTATGCCCACCCAGCAGCCCTTCTCCCTTCCTCCAAGATCAGCTTCTGCACTTCTCTGGAGGACCCACGCCTCCCTCTATGGCAGGTCAGATGAATCCAGCCCAGTCCCTGAGCCATGTGACCCGGGCCTGGCCAATCCACACATTCTATCGACCTGGTTCAGAGATGGACACGTGACCCGGCGGGATCTTTAGGACTCTGTTCTGGGAGCCTGGTTTGCACTGATGAGGAAGAGCCTGCTGGGAAGAGGGGATGGAGGTCCAGCCCTTTAGCTGCCATCTTGCCAGAGTAGAGAGCCAAGGCAGGAAACCATTGCCGAGAGATGGAAAGAGGCTGAGCCAGGATGGCATTATATCAGCCCCTGGATCCAGCCAGGCCTGAAGCTAGGCAGCTCTGGACCTTTCATTTACACGACCCAGTCAATTCCCTTTCGTGCTTAAGCTGGCTTGACTTGGCTTTGTATCACTCGCAACTCAAAGGGTCCTGCCTAGGAGGCCCCTGGGTGCCTCTGTTGGTTATTCTTGATCTCAACTCAGGTCTTTGATCTCAGGGTCCTGAGCTCAAGCCCCACATTGGGCTCCATGCTGGGTGTGGCACCTACTTAAAAAGAAAAAAAAAATCGTGCCTACTGCAGTAAGTAAAAGCTTCTCTCTGATTTCTTTGACAGGAATTTTCAAACTGTGATAGATTTGAAATCGTTTGTTTTCAAAATGCTTCCACAGAGTTGGGTTTAGTCAAGCCAAAATTCAACAGGAGAGCCACAAGGAGGCAGGGGTGAGGTGGAAATTGGGGCACCCCCCAAAGGTACCAGGCTTTGGTTGTGCCGGAAGCTGATGTTGACCGACTCCTTGAGGTTGCTCACGTGTCCGGAACCCAGCTGGGCACCCAGGACGTAGTTATTGAGTAGAGATGAGTTGGTATTCTGGAAGGACAGCAGAAGAAGGGCTGATTGCAGGGGACGCAGGGAGACCCCGGCTGAGGGCTGAGAGCCCCCCTTCACCAGCCCCTTCCCCCGGAGAAGAGCAAGCTGTGTGCCTGTCACGTGTCCAGCGTGGGCGAGCCTCTCAGCCTTCACATACGCTGTCCCCCCACCCAGAAAGCTGTCCTCTCACCACCCCACCCCTCCCACCCCCCACCCCCGCATGTGCTGCGAGCGTCCCAGCCTCCATCTGAACTAACCACTGTCCTAACTCCGTTTCAAAGCCAAGGTGAAAAGGCCCTTTTGTCTATCTCCCACCTAGGGACAGTCACACACAGAAGTTACTTATACGTTGGCCTCCCCACCGTTCTCCTCATACCGAGGCCCAGAAGGGGCAATGGCCGGGTGCACGATGGGCTCGTCCCAGCCGGTGCCGGTCCCTGCCGCGAGGCCCGTTGATGGCATGGATGCCCACAGTGCCCCCAGGAAGGGGCCGGCGCCCACCCTGCTAGGCCCACCAAGGCCCTGACCTGGAAGAAGTAGTCGGTGAGAAAGTAGGTACAGATGAGACGCAGCTCCCTGGGGCTGTTCCTGCAGGCGTCCTGGGTCAGCTGAGCCGGGAACTGCATGGCGTGTGAGACCCAGGCCTGCGGAGGGGGCACGGATAGGCTGAGCCTGGTGTCCATGGCCTCCAGAGCCGGCCCCACGCTTTCACTGCTCCCCACTCCTGGTGAAGCCTTCCCAGCCTTACCCCAGGCGTTCAGCCCTCCGAGCCTCCACGTCCAGAGCTCTCCTCCCAAACTTGCCGAGATCCCAGGCCCTCCCTCCAGGCTTCTCCCTGCCTTGAATGACCCCACCCAGCTGGGGCCCCTGGGGAGGGAGCTTCTGGGCCTTCAGCGCCCAGCATTCAGCAGGAATCACACCAGGGTCTTCCAAGGACCCTGGATTCCCTGGCCTCTCCCACTGCTGCCTCCTCCCACAGACCTGCAAAAGCAGGAAGAGGACGCTGCCCTTGAGGGGCCACAGGGCACCCCCTTTTCCAGCATTCACATGAGGAACATCAGCCCCATTTTACAGAGGGGGCAACTCGCAGGTATGAGGGCAGACCAGATGAGTGTGCGTGGGGGGAGGGGAGTCCAGACCTTAAGCCCTTGGAGGATTTCTGGGGTAGAGGCACTGGCTGCCCCGCATCCCCGGCCACCGCTGACCTGGGGGTCCCGCTCCACGGAGGCGCTGCTCAGTGAGAGGCCGGGGAAGCTGCAGCCCAGCTTGAAGACCAGTGACTGGATGGTGGGCGTCTGCAAGGTCAGGTTGCTGCCCCCGAAGCTGGCGTTCAACAGGCTACGTTCCAGGCCCCGGATGAGGCTGAGGGCGAGAGAGCTGACCAGGGTCCACGGTGGGCTTGGGGGTGGGAGGGGCCCCAGGCGGCCTAGAAGGGCGGGGCCTCCCCCAACTGCGTCGGCCTCTCCCATCCCCGGACCTTCGCACACACAGCGTCCCCGGCGCGCTCTTACCTCCACCCCACTCATCCACGTCTCCTGATTACCTCTCTTTCTGGTCCGGCTCTGTTGACTCCTCCTTCCGGAACCCTTTTCTGGCTTTTCCCTGCCGGCTGAGTGAAATGCCCCATAGTCCCTGTGCTTCCCTGGCCACTCATCAGCACTATCCCCTCACCCGCAGCTGCGAGGCCATTAGATCACAGACCCTGGAGAGCCCGATCCGAGTCTTGGAGCTCCTTCCCGGAAAAATGCAGAGACCCAGGATTCTGCACAGGTTTCATGGCATCCATAGTTAAAGGCCCTCAGCCAGAGAGCAGACTTGAGGAGGGCGGACATGTTTACCCTGTACCTCCAGAGCCTATGCCAGGCACACAGTAGGTACTCGATAAATGCATGTTCAATAAATGGATTAATGGTCCATACTGGACAACCCCGGAGCACTGATTCAAGGCGCGAGCTGGGGGTGGGAGGCACAGCTGGCTCTGGGCAGGCAGGAGGGCCTCCTGACTCACTGAGCAGAAGTCGAGTTGCGGCTCCTGGCCATTCTCTCCAGCTTCTCCATCCAGAGCAGGGGGTCTTGGGATGTCTCTGCGGGGAGCAAGTCAGACCTCCATTTTGGCTTCTGTCCCTGGGCCTTCCACCCCAGCCTCAGGCTTGCTGCTGCCCCGGGGGGGGGGGGGGTGCAGTGCCCCCTTTCAAGCTCCCCTGGCTCAGGGCATCCCCCTTTCATGTCACAGCCAGAGGCCCGGCTAGGGCTGCCCCCCAGCTCAGCAGTACCCTCTTACCCATTGTCTCACTCTGAGAAGTCATGAAGCACAGGCAGAGGAGAAAGGCCCCCCAGCAATCCATGTCCTGTCTTCCGAGAACCGGCTTCCCTAGAAAAGATGCATGCCATTGTCATCGTGGTAAGAGAGAGACCTCCAGGTGTCTGGCATGTCCCAGGGGTAAGACATCTAGTATCTTAACTGAGCCTCATTACTCCTGTATTTCACAGATGGGGAAACTGAGGTTCAGAGCACAAGTGGTCTTGCTCTGCTTGAAGCCCCCTGAGCCAGGTCTCTATGACTCCAGAACCCCTGACCATTTGTTGAGAAATGCCTGCCATTAGCAGCTCTTCCTGAGTCACCCCCGTCCCCAAAAATGGCCTCTCTGGGGGCTTCATCGGGGCCCTGACTTCACCCAGAGGGGAAGCTGCTTGGGAGCAAGCAGCATGGAACCCTGTCCAGCTCTGTCATTGGTCCACCATGTGACTTTGGGCAAGGGTCTGTCCTTCCTAGTCTTCATTTTCCGTGGTTTTAAATTTTTTTAAAGATTTTATTTATGTATCTGAGAGAGAGAGAGAGCACAAGCAGGGGACGCGGCAGAGGGAGAAGCAGTCTCCCCACTGAGCGGGGAGCCCAACGTGGGGCTTGATCCCAGCACCCCGGGATCATGACCTGAGCCAAAGGCAGATGCTTAACCAACTGAGCCACCCAGGCGCCTCTTCTGTGGTTTTAAAATAAACTAAGAAACTTCTGCTTAAATGCAGCAAATTTATGTCAACCCCCCCCCCAAACCCCACTAAAATGAGAGTGACTGAGTAAAATGAGCACAGAGCCACAAGGACAGAGCAAGGGGAAAGAAGACAACAGCAGGCGAGAAAGGTTAGCAAAAGTCTGGAGATTCCAAAGCAGGGCGTCACACGTCTAGCAGACAATAAACAGCTGAGCCTGAGGGCTTGCAGTGGGGAGAAGTGAGGAGTGAGGGGAGGGGGAGGGAAGGGGAGAGGGAGAAGACTCACAACCCTGGGAACACTTGAGAGCTAGAGGCATCGAGAACCTCTGAAAGCAGGGATGAGGGGTGAAGCCAAAAAATGGGGGATAGATGCTTGTGAGTCCTTTTTTTTTTTTTTTTTTTTAAGAGAGAGAGAGCGCGCGAGCATGTGCGAGCTGGGAGCAGGGGGCAGAGAGGCAGAGGGAGAGAATCCCAAGCAGTCTCCACACTCAAAAAGAGTCCCACACAGGACTCGATCTCACGACCCTGAGATCATGACCTGAGCCAAAATCAAGAGTCCGCGCGATGTTTCACCACCCAGGGCCACCCAGGTGCCCCCGTTGTGAGTCTTTAAAATGACCAGCTGGGGCCCCAGATCTCCTCAGTCACCTGGGGTGTCCAGGACCACTGTCACAACCCTACCACCCTCAACCCCACCCCAATATAAAGTTCATTGCCTGGAGACAGTGCATGGCAGATAATCTGAAGGGAAGGATGGGATGTCATTCAGGTATAGAAAAATTAAGCCATATCCCTTCCCCGCCTCCTCCCCCACTCAGCTTCTAGAAGCAGGGGAAAAGTCTTCTCTGAAGAACTGGCCATTCCAAGAAAAGTCTCCTATAGCTACGGATGTTTTGGTGTTCCTCAGGGAACTGGCCGGGACCAAACTTAGGACGCAGCTTTCCCAGTCATCAGCCCTGTCAAGCAGTTAAGCTTTAGTGCTGTGCTCTTAATGATGAATGGTCAACCAAGGACCACTAGGCGTTCTAAAGCATACACCCTCTCTCAGAAAGCTGCTGGGAGATGCGCTCCAAGAGAATGAGGGAGTAAATCATGAAAGACAACATAGGGTACAGGAAACCCCACCAGAGAAGAGGTGAAGCTGCTCCCCAGAAAATGCGGGAAACAACTCCCCCGGTTGTTGGTTGGACCCAGGGTGTATCCTGTCCAGGAGGCAGCAGGAGAAAAGAAGGTTCCAGGATGGAACAAATAAACTACAAACAAAAGGAGAAGGAGGGGACTATGCAGATGAATTGGGTGAAGTGTATACAAAATCTTTCTGTACTATTTTTTTTTTTTTGCAACCTCCTGTGAATTGATCATGGATTCAAAAGTAGAAGTTCAGTTCAGTACCGCGGATTGCCATTTCACTATCGAAATCAGGATGTAGATAGTGACACAGAAGAGGGGCTCAGTGTGTCACCGCCTGGGAAGAGCAAGCTGAACAGAACACACATTGTGTAATCACGTGCGTGGAAACGTCCGCGGATAGGCATGTTCGGGCCTAGGAGGGCATCCCGACGCATAGTCACCAAAATGTGAATAATGTTATGGGGAGGACGATTCCTTTCTTCTTTTGGTTTCCCGTAGAGTTCGAATTTTCTACAACAAACAGGTATTACCCTCACAATAGGAAAACAAGTCTTCCATGCTTAGAATTTTTATGCTGCAAATGACTAGCGTTATGGAAAACAGAGCGGTGGCGTGTTGTTTATGAGAAACAAAAAACGTGTTGCAAAGGAATGGAATCCAGTCCTTGTAAAAGTCACATTTCTTATGTACATAAGCTCTGAAAGACGCGGCGGTCAGTTCTGGGCGGTGAGGTTCGGGGCCTACTGTTTTGGGTGCCCAGATTTCCTAACGTTACCCCACACAGTATAGTTACGCATTTCTCGAGTTTTAGTCACTCTTCGGATAGTTGTTGCTGCTTTTTGGTTTTTAAGGTGGCTCCACACCCAGCCTGGAGCCCACCACAAGGCTTGAACTTGCGACCCTGAGACGGAGACCTGGGCTGGGGATCAAGACTCAGATGCTTGACCCGCTGAGCCCCCCAGGCGCCCCTGCTCTTCGGATAGTTCAGAAATTTGCATCTTTCAAATCCAAACAATGAATAGGTCCACAAAGGCATAAAATGCAAAGTATCCCTGTCTCCTGTGCCACCCAACCACTCCCTTCCCAGTCAGTCACCCCAGGTAACTTCTGCTATTCGTGTTTCGTGAATCTTCCCAAGTCCCCCCAGAATAGAAGCATATATGGTTCTCCTCAACTTTTATTTAAAAAAAAAAAAGGTAGCACGCTCCTACTGTTGCGCAGTTCGCTATTTTGGCTTGAAAACACATCTTGGGGAACTTTCTGTAGCAGTACCTAGAGTTTCCACTTTTCCTTTTCCAGCTGCATAGTCTACCGCTGGACGGATAGGCACTGACTAAATGGCAGGTGCTTCAGACAGCTGGCTGTGCGGGTTCCGGTCTTCAGTTCCTTCCCACAGCGCAGCTGTTCTGACAACATTTCCCACATGTGCCGGTTCACCGTCGGCCCATTTTTATTTTGAGTTCGACTCTTGCTTAGTCTTGAAACCCTTTACATAATAGGGAAATCAGCTCGTTGTCTATTATGTGAGTTGCAACTATGTTTCCTAGTTTATCATCTGCCTTTGAACATCACATATGGTCCTTTTGCCATGTAGAAGTCTTTCTCTATGTGTATCATTTTTGTGTAATCAGAATTACCAGTATTTTTCTCTTTTGGCTTCTGGATTTTCAGTCATAGCTAGAAGGGCCTTCCCCGCTCCAATTACAAAGGAATTCTCCTAAGTTTCTCCTAGGACTTTTGAGGTTTCATTGTTCACACTGGAACCCCTCGTCCATTTGCATCGATCCGGGAGTATGAGATGGGGATGCGATGTTTTTTTCCGGGTGGTCCCACCCATTTATCTTAACATTATTTATTAACATATGTGTTCACTTGAAAAGAGAATAGAAGGGCTCCTGAGTGGCTCAGTCAGTTAAGCATCTGACTCTTGGTTTCCGCTCAGTTCATGATCTCAGGGTTGTGGGATTGAGCCCTGGTCAGGCTACGTGCCCAGTGCAGAGTCTGCTTCAGGTTCTCTCTCTGCCCCTCCCCCACACCTCCCTCCCTCCCTCCCCCTCTCTCTCTTTCTCTCAAATAAATAAATCTTTTAAAAAGAGAGCGAATAAAGACTTCGGTTGGGGTCCTAGAGTGTTGGCTTCTTATCCCATTTGGGCCACTTGGTTATTTATTTGGCTGTTACCTTGGGCAATTCTCAGAACCTCAGAGAAGAGAGGAGGGAAAAGATTTGAGGAGAGAAAGGAAATGCTGAATGAAACAATTTGAAACATTTCAGATGAGAAGACTGAGGGCCCCATAGTGCAGACCAGATCTTGGGTCATCTTGTCCACCCCCTCGCTGTGCGAATGCGGAAACTGAGGTCCAGACCATAATGTGGATTTGACATCCAGGGTCTGGACCATAAGGCCTGGGCCCCAGACCCTTGACTACCCTGCTCTGTGTCTACAGAGGGAAGAGGGGCCTAACCCCACGACCAGCTGGAGAAATCAAGGCCGAAGGAGAAGTGACACCACCTCCAAGTACCCCCAAATAGCTGTGGTTTCCACTCCCTTTCCCAGGGGCAAACCACAATCCTCACTTCTGCTTGAGACTTCTAGCACCCCTCTCTGAGCCCTTCAGAGAGGCCACCGGGTGCGTTGCCACCCCACAAGCGCACCCCTCTCACCATCCACCCTGCAACTCATTACCTGGGGCTCCCTGGGAAACAGAACTCCCTTACCTGATGACCAAGTTGGTTCCAGTGGATCGTGGGGAAACTGGAAACCGCACGAGAGTTTGCCTGGGGTTACGGCAGGTCAAGCTGGGACTCAAACCCAGAGCTCCAGACTCCAAGTCAAGTGCTCTCCCCACGCCGTGTACTGCAGCCTCCTCACGATGGTTGGGTGGCTGAGTCGCTCTACGGATGAGTAAGACTCTACCTAGGCTGACAGAGAAATGGGGAAACATGCAGAGGGCCGACCAGAGCCTTTGAAAGATGCGTATTTGATAACCAGCTCCAGTATTCAGTGCCTGGGCCGTGGCATTAGGCAATAAGTCCACTTCTCCATGCTTCAGTGTTTCTCGTCCATAAAATGAGGCCAAGAAGACCTACTTCCCAGG
This sequence comes from Ursus americanus, assembly GCF_024610735.1. NCBI lineage: Eukaryota > Metazoa > Chordata > Mammalia > Carnivora > Ursidae > Ursus > Ursus americanus. The sequence goes on along the minus strand of NC_142147.1, from coordinate 14,443,886 downwards.
GAGAGAGACTCAGAGACATTTCCACAAGCCTCGCTGCAAGCTTAGGGCTCTGACCCAAAGTCCCAGCCAGAGATGTATCTGAGCATAAGACTTGGGACCCCCTGCCTTCTTCCCCGGGACTGACCATGCACCTGCCCCCCGGCAGCCCCCCTATTTCCGAAAGCACCAGGCCTGTTGAGCCAGTCACACCCCTGTACGCGGCCCCTCTGCCCCTCCCAAGCTGCCACCCTGGCCAGCACAGGCTGAAGCTCCCGCCGCTCGCCTCGCCCTGGCCTGGGAGAGGAGCGAACCCGTGGTCTCTGCAGCAAAGCCCTGACAAGTACCATTCTTTGCCCCATTTTACAGGCAGGGAAAGGGAGGCCATGCCAAGGCCCAACACGGAGTCTGTGACCAAGCCAGCACCAGAGCCATTTCCCTGAGACATCCTGTCCCCAGGCTCCAGTCCAGGTCACTGTGAGAGGAATGCCACCTGCTCGCATTTGCCCACTACAGACTTCGTGCAGGCCCTCCCCCATGTCATCCAAGGTACAGGTCATCAGATGAACCCCATTTTACCGATGAGGAAACTGAAATCCAGAAAAGTCTTATAACTCGCCCTAGGCCGTGATGGGGAGTTAGGATTTGAACCCAGTGTCTAACCACTCCTTAATTTAAATTGCTCTTTAAAGAAATAGAGAGGAGCCTGGCTGGCTCAGTGAGTTAAACAACTGCCTTCAGCTCAGGTCATGATCCTGGGGTGCTGGGATGGAGTCCCATGGCAGGCTCCCTGCTCGGTGGGGAGTCTGCTTCTCCCTCTTCCTCTGCCCTTCCCCCCCACCCCACTCATGTTCTCTCTCTCTCAAATCACTAAATACAATCTTAAAAAAAATAGATAAATAGATAGATAAATAATAGATAAGTAGATAGATAGATAGTTGAGAGATAGATGATCGATCGATAGGTAGGTAGATAGATAGACTTTTACATTCCCAGAGATTTTGGAGTTGCCCCCAGAGAGGGAAGGGAATGAGGGTGGGTCCCCAGCTGGCTGCCCCCACGATGTCCCCAGTTCTGGGCCCACCAGGGCAGGAACACGCCCGGTGCCTGCGGGGGACCTGGCAGATGAAGACAGAGCGCTGGGGGAGCCGGGAATAGAGCCGCCCCGCGGGGCTGACCTGGAGAGCCGCTGCCGTCCGCTGCCACCGTTCTGTCTGCAGAAAGAAAGGGAAGTTCGATGTGTGTGCTGGGGCCGCCTCTGCACGGCTCAGCCCCGGCCCTCAGCCCTCCCCTGCTCTCTTCACCCAGCACCCGCGCCTGCTCGCCACACCACGCTCCCACTTCACTTCTTCTTTCCCGTCAGCGGCCTTTTTGCTTCCTCTGTGCTGGTAGCTGGTCTCAGGGCACCCCTTGCTCTCACCACGCCTTCCCCCATGCCTGCAGCACTTCCTGGGGGTGGCTGCACCTTGCAGAGGTGCTTGGTGTCAGTGGGGAGAGGGGGGAGGGCTGGCCCACGGGGCACCTGGCAAGGTTTCAAGGCCCACCTCCTCTCTGACCTCCTTAGCCTCAGTTTCCCCACCTTCAGAAAAAGGGAGACTGATCCCTGTTTGACCTGACAATCAATGAGACTGAGATAGCCACGACCTCGGGCAAGGGCCGGGTCTGACTGCCTGGCCTCAAATCCCAGGCCTGCCATTTACGGGCTGGGGACTTTGGGCAAGTGACTGAAACTCTCTGAACCTCAGTTTCCCCTCTAAAATGGAGATAAGACAGTACGACCTCAGGGTGTAGCACGGCGCTTATGAGAGGCAATGCTGCAAAGTCACCAGAAGCGTGTTTCGCAGCTGTGGAAAGGCCCCGCTGGGAACAGAGAGCTCAGAAGATGTGGCCAGACTGTGGCTGGACGGCCGGTCAGCCTGTCCTGCTCCGGCTACTTCCTCTGCAGCACCCCGAGGGGAAGGGGAGGTGTCTGTGTGTGCTGGTGGGGGGCAGGGTGCTCTCTCTTTCTCTCAGCCAAACTCCCTGGGAAAACTCCAACTCAGGAATGTACTTTGCTACCCCCGGGGTGAGATGGGGATGCAGCAAAGTGGGGGGGGGGAGCAGGCAGGTCCCAACAGGGTCTCTCTCCCCTCTCCCCCACCCCAAGGCCCTTCTGGGGCTGACCCAAGCGCACCCCCAGGTGGTAGCTCAGGCCTCTGTGGGAAGGGGGAAGAGAGCTGCGCCTCGGAGGACAGGGAGATTTGGGGGGAGCACAGGCCCACCACCGCTGAGGCAATGCCATGGCTATCCAGGGACACCTGTGCACCTGTGACCCGACCCCTCGCCTAAACTCCTGCTGGATGACTCGGGCAAGCCCTTGCCTTTCTCTGCACTTTGGTTTTCTGTCGCCATGACCCAGACCATGACCTCCAAGCCCTTCCTTCTGAGGTCTCCCAGCCACCTCTAGAGTTACGACACCAGCAGTCTTCCTCCTCATGCTGTTTGTGAACCCAGGCGGCTGCTTTCAGGGCTCAGGAGGAGGCCCCGCGCATCCCGAAGCCCCTCTATTTTCCACCCGGGATCTGTGCCAGCCTCGCTATGCCTTGCCTCTGGTGGAGTGCTGGTTTTGCCTCACCCTGCTCTCCAGACCCTGGAAATCACTGCCAAGACACTCCCCGGCTCGAAAGCCAGCAGTGGTTCCCTATCGCCTTCATTGCCTTCCTGGACCAGCCCCATCCAGCTTCTGCGTCCACCCAGCTCTGGAGGAGCTTGCCATTCCCACCCACCTCCCTGCTCTGTACCAGCTGGGACACACACATGTGCTGGGCAGGACCCCAGCCCTTCTCCATTCCTCGGGGGCTCGGGGGGCAGCTCCAGTCCTGCTTCACCAGAGAAGGCTGCTCTGTCTCCAACTCCCCTATGAAACATTCCAGATGCTTCAGCTTTAGAAACATGCCAGTCCCTCTGCAGCACCCCAGGCAGGGAGGAGGGCAGCAGGCCACCTATCACCCCCCACTCTGGGATAGCCACACTCCATCCCCAGTGACGTGTCTCTCCCCGAGGGGCTACTCACCCTGTGACCGGTGAGAGGACGGTAACGGGAACCCCCGATAAGTTGTGACAGAAACTGAGTCGCACCGTGAAAAACTCATTTACTTTTCAGTATTTTTCAGTCCTGGTTGCATCCAGAAGCCTCCACTGAGAGCTAAATTTTCTCTAACTGCTCTCTCCCACTACCCTGTGTCTTTATTTTTTTCATTCTTCAACCTTTTATTGGATGCAGACAACTAGAGATCTGATTTTTAATGATTTTTTATTGTAGAAAAATATACATAAAATTTACCATTTTAACCATTTTTTAAGTGTACAGTTCAATGGCCTACATTCACATTGCTATGCAGCCATTGCCACCATCCACCTCCAGAACTTTTCCACCTTCCCAGACGGAAACTCTGTCCCCATTAAGTAGCAACTTCCCTCCCCACCCCACCCCTCCCGACAGCCCCTGGCAGCCACCATTCCACTCCGTCTCTAAGAATTTGATCACTAGGAACCTTATAGAAGTGGAATCACCCAATATTTGTCCTTCTGTGACTGGCTTATTTCACTTCGCATGGATCAGCCTTTCCCTCCTTTTTAAGGCTGAATAATATTTCTTTGAATGTACAGCTAGACCAATTTCATTTATCCATTTATCCATTCACCTTTTGGCTCTTGTGAAAGGTGTACAATTATGTCCCTATTTAACAAAGAGCAAGTTGCTAGCTAGCTCTAACTGCCCTTGTTTGTTTACATGGCATTTATTTTTATGATTTTCTTCTATCTATGGCAACCAATGCCACTTTTCTACTTACCCTAAAATACCTGTACATCCTAAAACATGGAAACAATGCACAGGAAACATGCTAGGAGTTGATGGCAAAAAGTGCAGCAGGGGTACCAGACAGAACTGCTGGAATGTGGGAAATACCAACACAGTCCTCCATCGAAAACCCCACTGGGCTGAGCTGGGGAAGGAACCCCTTCCGAGGGCCGCCAGGAGGCTGACACCAGTGGGCTGTCTGGGCGTGTGGGTTCAGGAACAGTGGTGACAATGGTAACATTGAGTCAGATCTGGGCTCTCAGACCTTCTGGCTTTGTGACCCCGGGACTGTCACTTGACTTCTGATTCTCGCTTTTCTCACTGAAAGCTGGTGGGGTAGCTGAAAACTGAGATAATTCCTATGAACTGCCAAGCCTCTGGTCTGTACCATCTTGGTTCCATGACTGGTGGGATCTCCCCCTCCTGCTGCAAGGGACATTCCTAGAACTACTTTCTGTCTTAAGAGAAAGGGCCCAATTGTGACGTTCAATCTGGAGCTTAGGTTCACCGCTGACTCCCCAACCTTCTCCACCCTCCAGCTGCCTCCAGAAGCTCTGGGAAAGAACCAGGGACTCTTGGCCCATTGCTGTCCTTACCAGCCATGGGACTTTAGGTAAGTCTGAGCCAAAAGCCCCCCTGAGCCTTTCCTCAGCTTTAGAACGGGGAGTCCCCGTCCTGAGTCCTCAATATCTGCCTCTCACGGGCCCGAGATACACAGAAAGCAAAGACCTCCCTTGCAATACTCAGAGTAGTTCCCTCTCCTTCACCACATGCCCCCACCCAAATCGGCCTCCATCAGATGCTATCAGGGTTTAACCATGCAAATCAGAAGCAAATGAACTGACAAGCGAACTGCAAATCTTGCAAAAAGTGTGCGGTTTCACGAAGCTGATGTGACACGGTACAAACGAAGCGCCGCAGATGACCACAGAGGAAGAGAACATCACTTAGGGAGAAATGACCGAGTGCTTCCAGACAGAACTGCTTGAGCTGGGTGGCACAGCGGTTAAGCGTCTGCCTTCGGCTCAGGGCGTGACCCCAGCGTTGTGGGATCGAGCCCCACGTCAGGCTCCTCGCTATGAGCCTGCTTCTTCCTCTCCCACTCCCCCTGCTTGTGTTTCCTCTCTCGCTGGCTGTCTCTCTCTCTGTCAAATAAATAAATAAAATCTATAAAAAAAAAAAAAAAAGAACTGCTTGACCACCAAAGGATTCCGAGTGACCCTTGCGCGTGACACTCTAATAGATTTGCCAAAATGACCCTCTTTCTGTCAAGAGACGATTCTTCTGACGTCTGCCCGGTTGCAATCACAATCTAAATAAGTGTTAATCATGAGCTAAAGCTATTTTTTTTTCAGCACTTTTAGTTTCCTTTTCAAGGCAAAGTCTCAAGGCTGGGGACTCGTGTGGTTCCCCTCACAATCTCTGTGAAGTTTTGGTTATCTTTTTAGAAGGATTCACCGCAGGGGCGCCTGGCTGTCTCTGGCGGTGAAGTCTGCGCCTCTCAATCGCAGGGTCCTGAGTTCAAGCCGCACGGTGGGTGCGGAGACTAGTTTAAAAAAAAAAAAAAAAAAAAAAAAGGATTCACCGCAGTCGCCTTGCAGGTACAGGATCCGGCGAGGAGAGGCGCCCGACCGCCTCTCCCGCCCGCGGGCAGAGGAAGCCCCACCGCCGCAGGGCGCACGCTAGAGCGCCGCGCGGTAATTGCTTGGGGCCCCCCAGCCCGGCCCTGTCGCCGGCAGGAAGCACCTAGGCACCTCGGAGAAAAGCTCCGCCGGGCGGGCCAAGTGCCCCCACTACGCTTCTCTACACGCGTGAGGCGACTCTGGTGAACCCTTTTGTGGTACAAAGGGGAAACTGAGGCCCGGTGACGGGCAGAGCCTCGCTGCTCCGCGGCCGCCCGGCAGCAGAGCCGGCACTAGAAGGAGGCAGGTAACAAAAGTGAACACTCGGTCAGCGCGCCCCACGTGCGGAGCCCAGGACAGGCGGTGCCCACTTCTGCTGCAGGGCGCCTAGTGCGTCGTTGGCGCTCGGGAAACCGGAGGTGGGAAAGCCGAACCCCGCGGGGCCCCCAGACCCTGCCTTCCGTCCCCCCACCCTCGGCCCCCAGCGGGGGTGGGGCCTCTGTCCGAGTCCCGCTCGCTCTCCAGCAGAGCCCTCCGCCCCGGCCCGCGCCCCTCGCCCCCGAGTCAGGCCGGTGCTCCCACCCCAGCAACTCGGCGGGCCCGGGTCACACTGGGGCCGCCGCTGGCCGGGGCCCACCGCCCCCGCCCCGCCGTCTCCTCTCCCTCCCCTCCCCCCGTGAGGGAGGAGGAGACTCGGCGGCCCTCCCTCGGCCCTCCAGGCGGCGGCCGCAGCAAGCCCCGTGCCCGCTCCGCCCAGCCGCGGCGGGTCGGACGTCCGGAGCCCGCGGGTCCCCGGCCGAGGTGAGCGGGGGCGGCAGTGCAGGGGGCGGCAAGCCACTGCGTCCCGGGAACTCCATCCAGACGGCGAACCTTCCGCGGGAGGGAAAGGGTTAAGTTGGGGGCGTGCTGGAGGAGAGGGGCGCAGCGTCCGCAGCAACCCCCAAACTCCGAGCAGAACTTCTAGCCCCCTTCCCGGGCTCCCCCCACCTCCCGGGGCCCGGGACCTCGGGTGTGGAGGGGCTGCGGGTGTTGGGGGGGAGGGCAGGGCCGCCTTCGGAATGCTGCGGGCCCGGACCGGACGGGAGGGGGGCGGCGGGCGGGGGCGGAATTTGGAACCCTCCCGGGGGACCCAACGTGGTCACCATGGCGAGTGCGGGATGGACGGGTGCACGAGCCAATCGGAGCACGGCGCCGCCGCCCCAGCCCGCGGTGGCCGCCAATGAGGGCCGCGCGGCGGGGGTGGGCGGGACCGCGCCGCGCGGGCCCGAGAGCCCCTCTGCCCTCCGCTAGCCGCTAGAGGGAGCGGGGCGTCTTTGCCGGACCTGGGCGTCTGGGGAGGGGGCGAGGAAATGAGGGCCGACGCGACTTCTGGCGTGGGAGGGCAGAAAGCGAATTTCTGGAAGGAGCTGGGTCAGTTAGAGCGATGGCTCAGTGCGAGGAGAATGGAGTGGGCCTCAGTTGCCTCACCGTTCTGATGGTGCCAATGGATGATAGCTGGCAAGTCCGTTCTCCGCCCGGGGCTCCTGCTTCTGTATCTTAAGTGTGGGTTGTACAGACCTGTATGGGGCTTGGGTTGGTTCGGGTTGCTTCAGGTTGGCACAGGGTCTGCCCACTTGTTGGACAGAGCTTTTAGGAATCTTGGTAGTGCCCCTCCCCATGGTACAGGCAAGGAAACAGGCCCAGACAGGGCAGAAAGTTGCAGATAATCACACAGCCTATCAGTGGCAGAGCAGGGACGGGTGGGATTCCCCTTCTACCAGAGAGAATAGTTGAAGTGCCTTCAAGGCACTCACTCTCTCCCATACCAGCCATGCCTGGCCACTTGGCCTGATGCCCGAGGACCCCGTCTTGTAAATGTTCCCAGGGGCATCATGCCCTTAAGGTGGACATAAACTAGGAAGGGGGGCATCCAATCCCAGCACTAGGACCCCATCTTGTAAATGTTCCCAGGGGCATCATGCCCTTAAGGTGGATATAAACTAGGAAGGGGGGCATCCAATCCCAGCACTCCAGCCCTACCCCTCAGGTCACCCCCACTTTGCTGCTGGTCCTCTGTGTGGATGTGGGAAGCAGCTGCTCCACTGGGCTTACGTTGGCCCATTATGAAGAACGGAGTTCTGAATGTGATCTAGGACATCTTTGTGGCTCCTCAGTCTGAGATGGGGATACCTGGGACAGGCCAGAGGTGCCTACCCCGGCGGGGAGTCAGGTCTAGCCTGGAGGCCCTGCTTCCCTCCTTCCTTCCTCTCAGTCCTCTCCTGGTGATCCAGTGGCTGAAGCCCAGGCAGCAGGTCCGAGGGACAGGTGCCCACAGTTTGTGGGCTGACCAGCCTTGGACCCTGCATTTATCCAATCAGGCTGTCCTCTGCGGTTTCCTGCTGGGCTCTGCTCCCTGCCCACAGCCAGGCCTGTGGCCATAGGCAGCTCCAGAGCGCCACCTGAAAGGTTCTGGAAGGACAGAGGGGGTTCTGAGTTTGAGGGAAGAGTTGGGCCACCGGGCAACCCCCAAACCCCTCAGCTGGCCCCCATCCAGCCTTCAGCATTGCTCACTTCTCTCACTAGATATTGAGAGTCATCTAAACATGCTAAGGACAAAACATATAGCACTTAGGCTACCTCAGGTAAGAGGACTGATCCCTGACCTGGCCATGAGATGACCTCTGACTTTGACCTTAGCCACAGACAGTTTCAGACACCTGCCTGCTTCGGAGCCTGGCCACAAAATAACTGCTTATCCTTAGGATACCTCAATCTTCCTTCTTCACTGGGGGACCCGTAACTGTCCATCTTCTATCCATCAGCCTAGAAAGCATTTATGCAGCATCTGCTGTATGCTGGGCCCTGTGCTAACAACCAGAGAGACCGAGATTTCCTCGTGACTACTGCTGAAGAACAGGGAGGTGCCAGTGCTTTGGGAACACTGGCTCACTCTGTGTGAAGTCAGAGAAGGCTTCCCAGAAGAGGGTCTTGAAGGATGTGTAGGAGTTTGCTGATGGAGAAAGAAGGAGGGAGAGACCTTCTAAACAGTTCCACAAGCAGTGGGAAACAGTGGTCACTTTCTGTGGACAAAGTGGATGAGGGTCTAGCCTGCGGCAAGTATGGGATCAGAACATTATAGTTTCTGTCCTAGAGTGGGCCAGCAGCTGCCTGGCACAACGAGGATGGCTGTGGGACTGGGGTTCAAGAGCTCTGAGTCCCATTGTGGGGGACTGCCCAAATAAGGGTAGGCAAGGTCATGCTTTAGCCTTCTGCTAGCTTTAAGCAAAGTCTGTATCCAAGGCCTGTCCTAGAAGCTGTGGGTGACACAAGTGTCCCACCTGGGTCAGGGAAGCGTGTGTAGCAAGAGGAGAGGGCATCTGGCCAGATCTGGCTGCCGTGACAGTTTGTAGGGCTGTGCTCCCGTGGAGCAGATCAAGGCATTTCCTGGAGGTGGTGGGGGTTTCAGAGTCCGGAGTGGAGAGGGGGTGGGCATTCCGAGTTGGGGGAACAGCCTGAGCAGAAACCCTGAGGATTAAAGCTGGGGGAACAGCCTGAGCAGAAACCCTGAGGATTAAAGCAGGAATAGACCCGTCTGGCTGGTGGGAGGCAGGAGAGGGGAGGATGGGGTGGGGAAGGCTCTCTGGGGCCTATGGTTGCTGATCCTTCCCCGACCTGCTTAGGGGGGTGGTAACACCCTAGGGGAATCAGGAGGCCACCGCACACACAAAAAACACACACCCTATGAGAAGAAGGCACTGAGCCTGGTGGGGAGAGGACGGGCAGGGAAGCCAGAGCCTGTCTCTGTAACTGTGAGCTGAGCTTCTGTGTTGCAGGACTCTCAGTGAATGTGTCCGTTACTAGGGCTATGTGTGAGTGTGTGTCCCCCAGACTGTGTTATGTGAGCGGGGTGGGAGCGGGGGTGAGGGGCCGCGTTGCTAGGCAGGGTCTGGCTGCCCTGAGTCTACACGGGGTGCAGGGTTCCTGGTGTGCTGGGGAGTGGGCTTCCAGAGAAAACCAACTTTGGGACCTCCATACCTTCCCCCACGTGTGCACACACAGCCTCCAGGGGACATTGGGCTTACCAGAGGAAAGGCAGGAGGGCTGTCCAGAGCTCCTCTTTCCCCCTTGCTCCCCTCCCTCCTTCCCCAGCCCCCAGGAGGGACTGGGTCAGGCCGCTGAGAAGGGCAACAGGAGCTGAGTCTGGAGCCCACCCCTGCCTTTAGCATGGGCGCCTGGAAGCCATTAGGGGCCTGGGTGGCGCCTGCCCTGCCCCTGCACAACAGGCTGGAGATTCCTGGAAGGAGCCTGCCCCCACCCCGCTGAGCCCCATGCCAGGCCCGGCGGCTCCCAGAGGCAGAGAGGATATGGCAGTGGCCCCCTCCCTGCCACCCTCTCTGTTTAGGGGAGGCCGGGAGGGCCCAGCAGACAGAGCCTGGAGGACCTTCCCACCACTCCCCAGAACCAGCGCAGCTGTGGCTGGTGCGGGGCTGGCACTGGGATTTCCTGCCTCCTCCCCTCCCCCTCAGGCGCTCATTGTTTTTCTTTTCCAAGAGCGTCTCCTCATGGAGCTGGGCCAGGAAAATGGGGAGAGGAGGAGTGGGAGTGTCCGTTTGCGTGTGTGTCCGTGTTTGTCTCAGGGCTGAGTGTCTGCATGTCTCTGTGTATCCGTCTGTGTGCCGGGCCGCGCGTGTCTTGGGCTGCGTCTGTGACTGTCCGCCTCCCGGTGAGCACCTCTGCGCATCCGTACCGCTGTGTGCGTGTGGTCCGTCCCGGTGGACGTGTGCCTGCCCGTGTCTTTGTATCTGAGCTTACGTGTGTGGGATTGCCTGTGTGTCTGCAGATGTGCGCGGGTGTGCAAAGATGTCTGTGAATGCAGATGGCGTCTGGGCCAGCCACCTCATCGCACAGGTGGGGAGACTGAGTCAGAAGGCATGCAGCCTGCCAGGGAGTCAGTGTTATACGGGAAACTGGAACCTACCTCTCTGGGGCCGTGTCTGGGTGTGTGACTTTGTCTCTGAGTGTGTCATTAGTGTTGAGACATACATGTTTGTACGTATGAAACTCTGGATGGTGACAAGGCATCACCAAATACTCAAGTGTCCCCAGCTTGGACTATTAAAATGCAAATTCCCAGCCCCATGCCTACTGACCGTGAGTCGCGGGGGGGGGGGGGTACCCAGGAACTGCATTTTAAACAAGTGTCCACGTGACTCTGAAGGCCCCTTGATCAAGCGCACTGGTCTCCCTCACCCCCACCCCACCCTCATTCTACAGGTGGAGAAACTGAGGCCCAGAAAAGGGGCAATGACTTCCATGAGGTTGCTGACTGAGCTGAGCCTAGGACTGATACCTGGTGGAGGCAAACAGACTAGAGAGATACAGTAGGATCGCTGGACAGCACTGAGACGCTAATGGTCCCGATGCCTGTCCACATGGTGGGAAAACCTGCCGTGCCTGCTTGGACAGGGGACGACAGGATAGGCAGTGGAGGCGCCCTGGGTTGGCGTTGCCCGGAGAGAGGACAGGAGAGGGGCTGGGGCGCCGAAGGCATTGGCCAGGGCAAGGTTAGGGCCTTGGAACCGGAGCTGGGCAGGGAGAGAGGGGCGGGGGTGGGCCTCGGGGACAGTGAACAGGTGGTGGGATCGGGGGCTGTAGCTCCTTTTGGGATTGAAGAAGTTTTGGAGTTGGACTCCTAGAGAGCATGAGCTTGGACTTGACGCTAGAGAGCCGTCACTGCTATCGCTGACAACGAAGGGTGTGGCTGCTGGCATGATCAGGTTGGCATTTTTAAAAACTCCCTCTGGCTGCTGCTGTTCAGAATGGATTTGAAGGAGGCACAGCTTCCCGGGGGACAGGGCAGGGAGGTAGTGGCTGCGGTGGCCCAGGTGGGAGGCGATGGCGGTGGCCTTGACTGGTGAGTGGCAGTGTAGGAGGAGGGCAGATAGCTCCTTGTGATGTGTGGCAGACAGATGGACAGGACTTGGAGGTGGCAGGGAGGGGGGTGCGGGGAGAAAGCAGATTCCAGAATGTCCTCCACAGCATGAAGGAGTAAGGAAGTGCTCTTCTCCCAGTGGCGGCATCCAGAAGGAGGAGCTGCTTGTGGAGGGAATGGAAGTGAGTTCCAGTTTGACCAGGCTGAGTCTGAGTTATCTGAGGAACACGCTGATGGAGGTGTGGTGGGGGGGTGGGGGGTTCTGGAGCTCAGCCTGGGCTGGAGAGCGGGAGAGCCCTTCCAGCCTCTTAGGGGCAGAGAGGAGGGGGCCATGGGCCTTGGGGCAAGACCTGGAGGCCCTGCCCATCTGATGGCTTCCCTTTTCGATGTGAACTCTGCCATTAGACCACCTGCTGAGAGTGAGGGGTTAGAGGTGGGAGGAGGGTGGGGAGGGGACAGAGCTGGTTGGCCGGGCAGTGTTGGGAGCAGCCAGTGTTGAGGCACTTGGCTGTGGTGCTGGTGAGAGCCCCACCAGCGGTGCACTACAGAGGAAGAGCTGGCCGTTGGGGCAGAGGGGCCTGGGGGGAGGATCTGTGGGACAGGCCCAGCTGAATGGGGAGGGGAGAGCATGACGTCCCAAGGGGCTGCTGGTGAGGGTCAGTGCAAGACCACCATGGAGAGGGTGACAGGTTGGGGACAGAGAGGAGAAGGACATGGGTCTCACTTCTTTTAAAGTGATGTGGCCCAGAATAACAGAGCCCGGCAGTGGGACCTCTCACCAGGCTGCACCCCCACCATCTGGACTCCGGCTTATTTCCATCCTCACACCAGAGCTTGTGTTGCTTTCACCACACCCTTCCCGGTGTTTGCAGTTGGGCTCCTAGATACTGTACCTGGAGTCAAATCTGGGCTTGAACCTTTCCGAGCCTCCCTTTTCCTCTGGGGTAAATGGGAGCCATTTCCCTTGAGTCTACTGAGAGGAATAAATGAGATAGTTCACATCAGACTGTGGCGCCTGGCCTTAGTCGGACCTCCACAAGTGTCACTGCCATTGGCATCATATGCTGGGACGGAAACAGTGGCCAAGAGCCAGCCCCAGTCCTCAGCAAACTCACAGCCTGGGGTGAGGATGGGGCACAGGCGGGGGCACAGATGAATGGTAGGCGAGGTTGGTTACACTAGTGATGGAGACAGAGGCAGGACAGGCCACCTGGCCTGATGTGGTCCTGGAGGACTTCTAGGAGGAGGTGATAACTCAGATAAATGTTAAGGCTGAGAAGAGTTAGCCCAGTGCGGGAAGAGGCAGGGAGGGGAGTCCTGGCAGCAATGCCAGCGTGCAAGCATGTTGCACTTGGGGTGGAGATGGGGAGTAGTACAAGTCATTCACTGGGTGACATGGGACTTGAAGGTCAGGGATGCCAGATCAAGGCTTCAGATCCGCTGCCTTGGGTGCAGGGTGAAGGGACTGCAGGGGGGTGTCTGGAGGCCAGCGAGGAAGCAGTTACAGGCCCACGCTCACCACTACAGCCTCACTGGGGCTTTCCTGGGGCAGACGGTTTCTCTCCTCCCGTTTTTGCCCATTACGTTTCCTTTGCCCGTTTTGCCCTTCCCATGCCTGAGCTTATGGGTATGGACAGATGGGGGCCACGGCCTACTAACGCTTGTGTTCTCCCACAGGTCCGAGGAGGAGGAGGCATCCCCCACCCAGAGGCCCGGAGAGCGGTGGGGAGCGGTGGCTGTCATGCACAGGGCGATCGCGTCCTCCGGGCATCCCCGGTGCCGCCCCTGAGTCCTGCCCCGAGTTGGAACCCAGGGCCCGCCCGCACGGCCGCACCATGAGCCACGGGCCCAGCCCCCGACTGGCCGAGTCCCCGCAGCTGTCCAAGGGCAGCCTGCTGACCATCTTGGGCAGCCCGTCGCCGGAGCGCATGGGGCCGGCCGACTCGCTGCCGCCCACGCCGCCCAGCGGTACGCCTTCGCCGGGGCCGCCGCCCGCGCTGCCGCTGCCACTGCCGCCGCCGCCCGCGCTGCTGGCCGACGGGGACTGGGAGAGCCGCGAGGAGCTGCGGCTGCGGGAGCTGGAGGAGGCGCGGGCGCGGGCCGCGCAGATGGAGAAGACCATGCGCTGGTGGTCGGACTGCACGGCCAACTGGCGCGAGAAGTGGAGCAAGGTGCGCGCCGAGCGCAACCGCGCGCGCGAGGAGGTGCGCCAGCTGCGCCAGCGCCTGGACGCGCTCACCAAGGAGCTGGCCGGCGCGCGGCGCGAACGCCAGGAGGCGCAGGGCGAGTGCGAGGCGCGGGGCCGCGAGCTGGCGCGGCTGCGGGGCGCCCGGGGGGCCGCCGACAGGACGTCCGACGGGCCTGAGCCGGAGCCCGAGAGGGAGCAGGAGCCGGTGCGCGACGTCGGGTCCGAAGTGCCCCAGGGCAGCCAGGTGCGCACGGCGCGGGTGGGGCTGTGGGGCTGGCGAGGAGGCGGGCTCCTGGGCAGGGCCCTTGGCGCTGGGGTCCAGAAGGGGGTGCGGCCGGACTGAGAAAGGGGGATAGGTCCCCTGGGAGGCTTCACTCAACTGCATCGGCCTCTGCTCCTCGGGTCCTCAGGACAGCATTCTTCCTGAGATCCCTAGGGTGGAGAGGCCTGCGATATGGTGGCCCTAACACTCCCACACCTGAGCAGTCAACAGAACCTTAAAATCGTCCCTTTGGGGCAGGAGCGGGATCGAAGCTCGCGCCTGGTAGGCATCTGTTAGCCGCAGAGCTGAATCTGTTCATTCGTTCAACTTGAATTGGGGGAGGGGGGTGTAGGGAGTAAACGCGTATAATCCCATCGGTCAAAGCTGAGAGGTAGGGGGTTGTCAGGGCACTAGGAGCACAGAGAAGGTCCCTGAAGCAGGCTTTGAGAGGGGGCCTCACAGAAGGTTTCCTGGAAGAAGTCCTGTTTCAGCTGAGACTAGGAGGATGTGGACGAATTCGCTGTGAAGTGTGCAGGCAGGCAGTGTAGGCATGCGGAAGCCCAGAGGCCGGGAATGACAGGCCCCATCATTCTGGGGGCACCTGCAGAGAGCACGAAGCTTGGCATGCGCAGGGTCTGTGTAATGCTCACAATCCCAAGAGGCGTTTGCTTTGTAGATGAGCGTGCTGAGGCACAGGGAGATTAAGTACCAGTGTCTCCCAGCTGGTGACTGGAGTACTGGGTAGTTGAACCCAGGTGAACTGCGGAGACCATGGTAACAGCATGGCTGGAGCATGAATGGTGGGTGCGGAGGGCAGCTCCCCCTGACCAGCAGGCCTTCTAGGAGCAGAGTCCCAGCTCAGGTTCCTCCCAGCTCCATCCCCAGACGGTCCAGCTCCTCCAGCTAAGATTCTTGGCCACCCTTTCCCCTCCCTTGCCCAGCGTCTGCCACCCCTGTAGGCTGGGGTGGGCCTGCTGCCTCCTGGTGGCCAAAGCCCCCGCTTCCCCGGGCATGCCTGGTGTTGGAGGTGGCCTTCCTTCATTGCTCCTCTCTGCAGCAGACATAGCCCCTGTCAGCCAGCCTCCTGGTGCTCCTCCTGTCCTGTCCTTGCTGTGGCTGTCAGTCACACTCCAGGAGGTAGCAGGTACAGTGGCAGGAGCCTTGGGGTTGCAGTACGAGTTTTTTTCCTCCAGCCCAGCCACTTCTGTGTTCTGTGACTCAGAACCAGTCCCTTCCCTCCCTGTTTCCCCATTTGTGAAATAGGACTTTGGACCAGGTAGTTCCCAGGGCCACTGTCCCCATCCAGAGAGGGAAACTGAGGGCCAGACAGGGAAGGAGCTGGCTTACACTCATCTAGAAAGGTCGCAGGGGAAGCCAGGCTGGCACAGAGGCCATAGACGTCTCAGGTCTGTGGTCAGAGACAGGCCTTTGGTGCAGCAGGGGCAGGCTGGAGGGGCAAGAGGAATGGAAGCTCGGGGGCTTGGCGCTGAGTTCATAGTCCCTCGCTGCTTCCTGTCTCGGAGCTGGTTCTGCTCACAGGGGCCGCCTTCCTGTGTCACTTAGAGTTTACTCCTGAAGAATGGGATCTTAGAGCCGAAATTCCTTTTGGGGGAATCTAGTTCTTATCCATTGTAGAAGTCCCTGCTTCTACATCCATTCATATCAGTGTCCCACCGTATGCTTGCATACTTCCAATGATGGGGAGCTCACCACGTGTCTGGGGAAATCTTCTAGGGTACAGAGAACTTTGGTGGCTGACTCTGTGTGCAGTTCCATGAGGTGAAGGGGAGAGGCCTAGAAGAGGGGGTGTCTCTCCCTCCCAGGGATGGAGAGGCAGGCTCCAGAAGAGAAAATTGGGGCCCAGAAGGCTGTGTGACTTACCCAAGGTTACCCACCAAGCCAATCTGAGACACAGGGCCTGGGAAAGGCCATGAGGTCAGCCAGGAGGCTGAGGGCTCAGCAGCCACTGGGCCATCCTCCACCTTGATCCCCACAGGAGCTGGAGCTAGTGGAGAGCCTGCTGAAGAGCAGGCCAGAGGAGCCTGAGGGCTGCTGGGAGGCTCGCAGCGTGGGGGCCGGAGGCCCACGGGGCAGCTCGGGCCGCCAGGAGCGCAGCCGGCTGCCCTGGGAGGACACGGCCGCCGTCGAGGAGGAAGCATCCAAGTTGACTGCCCTGCGGCTGCGGCTCGACGAGTCCCAGAAGGTGCTGCTCAAGGAGCGAGAGTGAGTCCTGGCAGGGAAGTGGGGCCCCGGGGGGCGGGCCGGGCCACACCGGGGCACCCTCAGAATTGCACAGCGAAAGTCGGAGTCCTGGAACGGGAGACTCGCCGAAGGTGCCTGGCGCTGTTTAGGCTTGAGTCTTGGAACTTTAGAGCCGCATGTTCTAACTGGAGCACCCAATGCAAGTTTTGTTTTATTAATTCAGGTAACACGTAGCGTGCATTTGCTCTGGGTCAGACCTGTGCTCAGCAGTGAGGATATAGCCATAAATGAACCCAAACCCTCCTCACCCCCCGCCTCATGGAGCTTATGTCCTAGAGGGGAGAGCACGTCATGGGCAAAGGGAAAAGCAGGGAAGGAGAGTCAGGGAGGTCGATGGATGGCAGGTGGGAATTCGGGTTTGGACTAGTTGAATTCGAGATGACGGGGAGGCAGCTGGGTACATGAATGAGTCCAGAGCTCACGAGGCAGATCTGGGCTGGAGGTAAAAACTCAAGAGTCAGCCGTGAAGAGGTGATTTCAAAAGCTGTGAGCGGGGTGAGGGAGGTCAGAGGACGGAGGCCTGGAGCCATCCGACTTTAGAGATCAGAGTAAGAGCCCGGTGGCAGAGGAGACAGGAAAAGGGAGTCCGGAAAGGGTCAGGGAACCCAGGAGCACCTGTTTCACACAGGAGGGAGTGAGCAGCTTGGTCAAGGAGGAGGACGACTAAGGGCTGACCAGCGGATTTAGAACATGGAGGTTGCCAGAAACCTTGATCAGGGCACAGGCCTGATTATAATGAACATTTGTAGCACTCCCTCTCTGTCCAGAAATTAAATGCATAGATATCATGAGGGCAGAGATCAGGGGCTGCTTCTATAAGTCAAGGAACACCAGAGATGGGCCACAAACGCCCAGAAGTGGGAGGACTGGTTCCCTTCGTGGGCTTCAGACAGGGCCAACCCTGCTGATACCTTGATCTCGGACTTCCAGCCTCCAGAACTGTGAGACCATAAAGTTCCATTTAAGCAAGACGGACAAAAAAGCGAAGTGTTTCACTAACTGAAATATAAAGCAGAAATGAGGGGAATTTGGGGCGCCTGGGTGGCACAGTGGTTAAGCGTCTGCCTTCGGCTCAGGGCGTGATCCCGGCGTTATGGGATCGAGCCCCACATCAGGCTCCTCTGCTATGAGCCTGCTTCTTCCTCTCCCACTCCCCCCTGCTTGTGTTCCCTCTCTCACTGGCTGTCTCTATCTCTGTCAAATAAATAAATAAAATCTTTAAAAAAAAAAAAAGAAAGAAATGAGGGGAATTTATAATACAGTATACGTATTATGACGTGGACGTGCTCAGGCCCGGCCCCACTAGGGGAAATAACTAAGTGCAGTCAATCCTTGAACAATGTGGGGGTCAGGGGCACTGACACGCCCCCCTCGTGCAGTGGAAGATCTGAATCCCCAAATTCGATCCCTTCGAAACTTAACTAACAGCCTATTGTTGACCAGAGCCTGACCGATAACAGAAACAGTGGATTAACGTGTAGTTTGTGCGTTCTATGTATTACGTGCTGTATTCTTATAATGACGAAGAGAGAAGAAAGAAAACATTAAGAAAAAGAGAGGAAAATACAGTACTGCTCCGTATTTATCACAGTGACCCACGTGTGAGTGGACCCACGCGGTTGAAACCCGTGGGGTTCAAGGGGCAGAGGTAGTCAGAAGCGGTGCCTTCACAAAGAAGGGTAGTGACGTTAACCCTCCCAGCAAATGCTTTAGGCGGCCCGGCCTCCGAGTCAGGCTTTGTGTGGATTGGCTCAGGTAAGTCACCTCCCAGGACAGCCTCAAAAACAGCAGATGCAGGTCTGTGGGGTCCGCCACTCAGATAGACCAGCGCGGTCGAGGTGGTGACAAGATTTCCTGAGAGGAACAGCCTCTGGTAGGGCTCTGAACCAAGCAAAGCGCAAGGTTCCCTCAGTTTGTACAGCGAGTCTGTTCCCGGGAAGCGCTCTGCGAGTACAAAAGGTGCTTTCTGTTTATGTGTAAATCAGAGGGAGGGTGTAGGCTCCGATGGTTTGCACACCCGGGGCTGTCCGACAGAACACACACATGTTGCAGGGGACGCGGGATCATT
The DNA here is from genome assembly GCF_024610735.1 of Ursus americanus. NCBI lineage: Eukaryota > Metazoa > Chordata > Mammalia > Carnivora > Ursidae > Ursus > Ursus americanus. The sequence goes on along the minus strand of NC_142147.1, from coordinate 14,425,756 downwards.
CCTGGGGGGGCGGGATGGCCCTGGGCCTTCAGTGCAGGACGTAGGCACCCCTTGTCCCTGCCCTCGGAGCGACCGGTCATGCAGGGCTACCGGAAATGCCTCTTAGAGGGTGTCAGTCTCCTCTGAGAAGCCCGTGTTAGAGGCGTGAGATGTCAGGCTCCCCCAGAGGGAGGCCGGGGAGGGGAGGTCATGAGGCAAGGATGCTGAAGAGTGAGGATAAGTACAGGTCTTCATTGAGCACCTACTGTGTGCCAGGGCCAGGCCCCGTGCTCGTTTCCCACAGCATCTCATTCGCGCGCAGAGTGCGAAGTGGGGATTGTGGGAGACCCCCCACCCGGTGATGATGACAAGAGGTGACCCCTCCATCTGAGACCCACTGGACAGTGTTTTCCAACGTTTCTGACCCCAGAACCATGTGTTCGAACCAAGCCTTATAGGCGATGACCGTACATAAAACAGGAACAGAGGTCAGATTTGGCAGTTAAGCCAGAGGCGCTCAGCCAGGCATGGCCGATGCCCTGGAGTCCTGGTCACCTCCCCACGTCGTGAGCTGGGCACCCTCAGTTGTGCAGGGGTGTGGGGTACAGCTCCAAAAGGAATGCAAAACCAGGGTGCCTGCCACAGTATGGGGTGCCAGGGCCTTGAATGCCGAGGCAAGGCCTTCGGACACCGGCTCCAGGTGCAGGCCACACGGGTCAGCAGAGGGCCTCGGTGGGCTCACCCCCATGTCTTCCTCTCCTCCTCCTCTCTCCAGGGATAAACTGGCCCTGAGCAGGAGCATTGAGAAGCTGGAGGGGGAGCTGAGCCAGTGGAAGATCAAGTATGAGGAGCTGAACAAGACCAAGCAGGAGATGCTCAAGCAGGTGAGTCTTGGAGACGGCGGGCTCCCCAGAGGAAGCGGCGTGGCGCTGTTGAATTTCGGGGAGAAAGGAGGGAGTTCAGGCATTCCTCGCCAGACGCTGGCCACACGCCATCCGCTGTTCTGAGCGTGGGAGCGGCCAGTGTCCCTGTCTTCAAGAGCTCACCTTGTGGGGGCTCTGGGGTGGGGCACGGGTACCGACAGTAACCAGGCAGATAAATTTGTAAGCTATGAAGCAGTCAGGCAGAATAAGAGAGATGGGGTGGTGGGTCAACAGTGGCATCTCTAAAAAAATAAATAAAATAATAAAGTAGTAAGTAAATAAATAAAAGTTAGAAAAAAATGAATGGCCTCTCGGAAGGTGACATTTGAGGCAAGACCTAAAGAAGCCATCCTTGAGAGGATAGGGGGGCAGACTTCCTGGCAGAAGGCGCAGCACATGCAAAGGTCCTGAGGCCAGAGTAAGCCTAGTGTGTGCAGGAAGCAGAGGAGGGAAGTGAGAGACAAGGTTCCAAGGGAGCCAGACCTCCCTGGGCGTCGAAGACCACCCTGAAGGGGAGGAGCCTGGATGTAGCATTCATCGGGTCCAGTGTGTGCTTCATCTCACCGATGCTTCAGGGCCGTCAAGGAAGCTGGACCCTGACGTCCACATTTGATAAATGTCAAAACTGAGGCTCCACCTGGCGGAGAGGGGATTCCACCGCTGCAGTTTGGGGACTCAGGGCAGGGTGAGGTCCTGCTGGGTGGCCGTGACTGCCTCCTGTGCGGGCCCCTGTGGCCACCAGGGGGCGCGGCCACCCAGAGAAAGTCTGCTGCACCAGCTGCTTTTCCAGAAGGTGCAAAGACTGCGCCCCACCCCCCCCCACCCCCCCCCCACCCCCGCCAACCCGGACCTCAGAGCTTGAAACTGCCCTGGAAGCCACCAAGACTGTCTCTTGGTAGAAACTCTCAGGAAATATCCTAAAAACCCCCCTCTCCTGAAGCAGCATCTCTGGGGGATGGATCCAGGAATCTGCCTTTTTAATCTTTCCAAATTATGAAGTGGAATCCTTTGCAGCAAAGGGAATAAAACATGAATGTTCAGTTTAACAGAGAGTTATAAAGATTCTCTTTTTTAACTGGCTTCTTTCCCTCAGTGTTATGGATTTGAGCTCACCCATGTCATTGCACTGAGAGTTTGTTGGTTTTCCTGTCGTACGACAGGGCATCTGCACTATACCGCCATCAGCCGAGGCGACCCCGATGTGGCCAAGCCCGCAGCCACACGCAGACCCTGTTCAGATCCACTGGGTGCATTCAGTCCACAGGGCTACCCAGTGCCACGGCCATATGGGGATGCAAAGGTGGACAGACAGACAAGCTCTCTGTCTTCCCGAGCTCACATTCTAGTGAGGATGGAGAGTAAAGGAGGCACCCTTGTAGTCAGGGAGGAGGAGAGAGGCCTCCCCGAGGAGGCGGCGTTTAGGCCAAGGCCTGAGAATGCAAAAAGTCCTGTAAAATAACTTGGAAAGAGTGCACCAGGTAGAGAGAACCATATGTGCAAAGGCCCAGCGGTGGACAGGAACTTGGTGTGTTTGAGGATTCAAGCCTGGAGCACAGTGAACTAAGGGGAAAGAGGAGAGATGGGCAAGGGTCCAACCATATTTGTGAGACCATGGAAAGGAGTCGGGCCTTATCCTAAGGAACTCAGGGTTGAGGGTATGAGTGGATTTATCTTTTTAAAGAGCTCGTTCTGGGCTACTGTCGTGGGAGGTGGGGTAACAGGAGCCACAAGTGGACACTGGGAGGCTAGATGGTCATGAGGTAGGAGATGTGAAATGCCGGGAGCAGCACCAGCAGTCGGATCAGGCTCTCTTCTGGATTGGGCTCCACGTCAGGCTCTGCTGAGCCCTCCTGCCCCAGCGCCCACCCCGTTGCCGGTTCCGGGATATACCCGGGTGGTTCTCACGGAACCAGGCCGCGCTGTGTCCTGCAGCTCAGCATCCTGAAGGAGGCCCACCAGGACGAGCTGGGTCGCATGTCCGAAGACCTGGAGGATGAGCTAGGCGCGCGGTCCAGCATGGACAGGAAGATGGCCGAGCTGAGGGGTGAGGTGAGGCCGCCTGTGGGACCTGGGAGGGCTTGGATCTGGGTGGGGGGCAGGGGCCAGGCCTCCAGTAGCCAACCAGCTCCGAGGAGGGCAAGAACCAGGTCTGCACGCTGAGGCGGGGACAGCCACACCGGGGAGGTGCTGTGGTCTGCAGGGGGCGACGGGCCTCTCTCCCACCCAGAGACCAGAAGCGCCCTCTCGTCCTGCACACCGTGAAATCAGCCCAGGTTAATTATAGCTGCTGCAGCTGGATCTGCTTCCTGGAGCCAAAAATGGCTCTCGAGGGGGAGGTGGGGGGGGAGCACACAGCTCAGGCCCTTCTGTCCCCTCTCCCCCAGGAGCCCTGACCCTGCCCTGCTCTGTTGCAGATGGAGCGGCTGCAGGCGGAGAACGCGGCCGAGTGGGGTCGCCGTGAGCGGCTGGAGACTGAGAAGCTGGGCCTGGAACGGGAGAACAAGAAGCTGCGGGCACAGGTCGGGGACCTGGAGGAGGCGCTGGCCCGGCGGCGGAGACAGACAGCCAGCGCCCTGGACTGTGACCTGCGGGCCAGCCAGGCTGCGCTTTTCGAGAAGAACAAGGTGGGTTAGCAGGTGGTACGGCCAGGGCAGAGCGCCTACTGTGTGTCCAGCTCCAGCCCACAGGGGGCAGGGGACCCCTGAAGTACCAACGAGGGACAGAGAGGTGGCCCCGGAAGCCACTCCTCCCGGGCATCCCCTTGGGCCCGGCCCCACGCCCGCGCAGCGCTTTCTGTTCGTTTTATCGCTCAGCCTCTGAGCAGGACGCGACAGGCGCGCTCTGACCCCGAGTGCCCTCCCGCAGGAGCTGGCCGACCTGAAGCATGTGCACGGCAAGCTGAAGAAGCAGTTCCAGGAGAAGGTGGCCGAGCTGGCGCACGCCAACCGGCGGGTCGAGCAGCACGAGGCAGAGGTGAAGAAGCTGCGGCTGCGGGTGGAGGAGCTCAAGAAGGAGCTGGCCCAGGCCGAGGACGAGGTGAGCACCCGCTGGGACCCGCGGGCGGCCTCAGACCTTGGCGGCGGCAGGAGCAGGGCTGCAGGCCCTCCCATGTCACTCATGGGCGTCTGGGGGAGGGTGGATAGGTGTGCGGGCAGGATGGAGGAGTGGCTGACTAGACTAAAGGATGGGTGAGTGGGTGGGCATGTAGATGGGCCGGGTAGCACACGGATGTGCAAATGGAACAACAGGAAAGTAACTCCATGCGTGCGGGCACGGATGGATGAGAGAATAGAGGAACCGGTGGATGGGGAAGGGAGGGGGAGAGGCAGGGAGGGAGGATGGATGAGATGTAACCAGAGATGTCTGATAAGTGGCTGGCTGGCTGGCTGGCTGGATGGATGGGTGGGTGACTGGATAGGTGGGTGGATGGGTGGGTGGGTGGATGGATGACAGGTAAGTGTATAGATGTCCAGGAAGACAGAGGACTGTGGACAGTAGAAGGATAGCTAGGTAACTAGACTGGCTCAGCAGGTAGAAGGATGAATGGACAGAGAGAAGGGCAGAAGGATGGGCAGATGGGATGATAAGCGTGTCTGGGAGAGTGGAAGCGGATAGATGGGGTGAATGGGTGGCTGAGTGGAATCAGCAGTGGTGAGTGGGTAGGTAGGTATCTCCACGGACAGATGTCATTCCACAGATGAACGGTCAGATGAACAGACCCATTGCGAGAGACGGCAGGCAGGCTGATGGCTGGCTCAGTAGCCTGGGGTGTCGGAAGGTGTGGAGATTTGGAAGGCAGGGGCAGCAGGGACGGTGAGGAGCAAAGGCACGCTTCGTTGGAGGAGGTGGGCCTTGGTCTGGGCCTCAAAGGACGGACAGGGAGCGCTCTTGGGAAAGGCAGAGAAATGGCAGGAGGGGCTGGGCCTGGGGAGATGGCCGGCCAGGCTGACCCAAGGGGACCTTCACGCTCCTGGCCCTGCTCCCCCGGCAGCTGGACGAGGCCCACAACCAGGCCCGGAAGCTGCAGCGGTCGCTGGACGAGCAGACGGAGCAGAGCGAGAACCTGCAAGTGCAGCTGGAGCATCTGCAGTCCAGGTGGGCGTGCCGGTGGGCGTGCCGGTGGGCGTGCCGGTGGGCGTGCCGCCTGCGGGGAGGACCCCGGCCGGTCACGGAAGCAGGGCAGGGAGAGACTTCCTCCCGGGCAAGCTTGGAGCCCCCATCCTGGAGCCCCCATCTCGGCTAGAGGGGAAGGCAGCGAAGGAAGAGATCCCGGACCCCTGGGGCCAGAATCCTGTCCCCTCCAGGCAGGAAGGGCCAGGGCCAGGAAACCAGGGAAGGGGAGTGCAGGAAGTGAGACCAGCTGGGAGCCCTGGAATCATCTCCTGCCTGCCACTGGCTGGCAGGTGGGTGGGTGGGTGGTGAGAGGGAAGGAGGAGGGGCCAAAGAGGGTAGGTCCAAGGTGGGGCAGCGGGCAGGGCCACAGGGTCTGGGGAGTCATGGACAGGAAGAACAAGCAGCCCCCAGGGTCCCTGGGCTGCAGTGCCCCCAGGCCGGCTGGGATCTGAGTGATGGGAAGGCAGGGAGGCTCGGAGGAGCCCCAGCCCTGATGGTAGGCCCAGCCCGTCAGCTGCAGCCTTCACGAGGGAGGACCGCAGGGTCTCTGGGGGACCCACCCAGCACACTCTTCCTCCCTCCCCTGACCACCCCATCCCAATACTCTGAGTTGCCCCTTCTCCCTGCACTCTCCGTAGGCCCGTAAGGTGACAGAGAGCCGAGTCCAAGGCCCTTCTTACTCCACCGCGCCCACCAACCAGGGCCCCCACCAGCACAGGAGCTCTGCTGACTTCCTGTGCCAGGCCCGCGCCAGGCCCTTACTCGCGTTCTCGGATGTCACAGATAGAGGGACGCGGGCCCTGCAGCCAGACTGCTTGGGTGGGTAGGAATGTGCACTTAGGGGCTGTGGAAATGGTCTCTGTGGTCTTGGGCCACTCGCTTGACCTCTCTGTGTCCATTTCCTCATCTGTAAAATGGGCATGATACAGTACTTACCTCGTGCTTGTGAGAAATCGGTGACCTTACCAAAGTATCTGGCACAGTCTGACGTGCTGAGGACTGTGAGCTGCCGCCCTTGCTACTGCCCCGGGGCGCAGCTGGGGCTGTGGGGGGGGAAGGGACTTATACTTGGGTCCCATGTTGTGCCACCAAGAATCACGCTCCTATGAGAGAAGGGAAGTGGAAGTTATTTTTTTCTAGGAAGCTGGCAGAGAAGGAAACTAAGGCCTAAGAGGATGAGCGTCTCCACGGCCACACAGCCGGCGGGTGGTCGGGCCGGACCGCCCCCTTGCCGTCAGCACCCTGGCTTACGGAGCATGTACGGTGTGCTGCGTTTCTAGGGCTGGGAGTGCAGGCCGTGGCGCCAGGCCTAACAGCTGTGTGACATGGCCGGCCTGGCGTCCGTTTCCCCATCTGCCCGGGGTGATGCCCATAACATGCTGCACGGGGGCCCAGGCGTGAGTCCAGCTCGGACTCTGTGTCTGACCGCGCTGCCCGCTCTGCCCCACCCCAAGCACGCAGCCCTCGGAGGCAGCCGGGCCCCGGGCTTTACCGCAGTGTTGGCCACGTCCTTTGGCCACACTCATTCCGAAATGGGCAGGCAGGCTGTACCCAGCCTCTTAAGAGCTTCCAGCGGGGAGGGCAGGGCTGCCCAGGACCGCTGCCTGGTTTTATTTTCCAACTTTTTGTGCTTTAATGTTCCGGGGACAGCTCACTAAATCACGGCCCAGTAATGGAGGCCCCCGCCTGGGCCCCTCCCTGCCGTGTTAATAATTCATGCTTTCCAGTAAGATGGAGCCAAGGCGGCCACTCTGCTGGGGGATGGGCATTTCCTCCACCAGCCCTCGTAAATTGGGGCTTCAGGAATTTCAGTGTGGGGAAGAACCACGGCGGAGCACTTTCTCGCTGTCATGGGGGGTATAGGGGACCTCAGACCGCCCACCCGCAAACTCTCTCCCTGGGGTCTTTGGAGCCTGGCATGGGTTCGAATCCTAGCAGGGTGACCTTAAGTGGCTGCTTCACCTCTCTGGTCCCAGCCCACTGCAGAGCCCAGCCTCACTCCCTGCTGTCTGGGGGACTAGGCAAATTACTTGACCGCCCTGTGCCTCAGTTTCCTTATCTGTCAAACGAGGGTGACAGTGGCACCTCCCTCATCTCAGCAGCCTCTGGGAGGATGCTGTGACATGAGGTCCTGGAGGGGAAAGGCCCCAGCTGGTGCCTGGCAGCACGGACGTGCTGGGGAAGGGCTGAGCTATTCGCAGCAGCCGTGATAGACTGCCCCCAACCCTCCTGTCACCCGGCCCCACAGGCTCCGCCGGCAGCAGCAGAGCGCCCCCCTCTTCGGGAAGATCCGAAGTGCTCGCTTCGGCGCGGAAGAGGCTGGGGACGGAGCCAGCGACCTGGACGAGGACGAGGACCTGCAGATCCAGGTGGCCTAGAGCTCCCAGGGCTGGACATGACTGGCCTGTGGCCACAGGCCCCTGGTGCCCCGGCTGACCGGCCACTCGAACTGATGCAGCTGCCCGTGCCCCCTGCCATGGCGGACTTCCTCCTCTCCCAGGGTGGGCGCCGATGGTCCCACCCCAGCAACACCCCATGGAAAGGAAGCCATGGCCTCATGTATACGTCTTACATGTACATTTTATATATGTGCGTGGGGTCCTTGGACCCATTTGGTGTCATAAACACAGGACCACTCCAAGGCCTGGTCTCGGCGCCCCCGTCCACCCAGGACCTTCATGCAGGGTTGAGGGGGATGTCAGAGCGGGCTGTGGGGGCCTCGACCCAGGCTGCCACTCTGAACCTTGGGGGGGTCTGGTGGAGCTGTTTACAGTACAGTGTGATCAACCCAGTCTTTTGTAATAAATGGAGTTTGGGTTCTCGGGCAGAGTCTTAAGAGTGTGGCAGATGTGGGCAGGTGGTGTAGGGAAAGCATCAGCCCGCGTCTGGCACCCAGCCTGAGCTAGGAATGTCAGGTGACTTGCTGAATGAACAAATGTGGGGAAGAACGAATGGATGACCATGTGAGCTGCTCGGTGGTCTGGAATCCGGCTCCTGTGAGGGGAAGGAAAAGGTATGGTGTGTGTCTAATCCGGAGGAGAGGAGGCTGCGATTCTGCACCGGGTGGATTCAAATCTCTGCCACTGCCCCTTACCAGCTGTGCAGCCACGGGGAAGTGACTTGACCTCTCTGAGCCGCAGTTTCTCCATCTATAAATTGAGGCGTCTCCTACAGCTATCGTGAGAGTAAGATGAGTTCGTTTGCAACTCAGTAAAGGTTAGTTATTATTGAACTACTTGAAGGCATGCCCTGGAGAGGAGGGATTTGCCAGATGGCTCTGCCACAAGGGATGAAGCTCAGGCGACCAGAGGTAGGTATAAACACAATAAATAATAAAGCCTTTTATCTTTCGCCCAGCCCTGCTCTGGGTAATGAAATTGCAGGTAATTTTAATTTTATTTTTGATACTTAATTTCTGTAGCCTCTGCAACCAGCAGATTTATGTGAAATCTGGTGGAGACTGTTATTCAGAGCACAGGAGCACATGTTTTCGCATCTGCAGGTCGAGGTGGCATTGAGACACCTGCCCTTCGGGAGACGCTCTAGATGAATTCTCGGCAGCGGGCCTGCCTTCCGCAGAGAGAGGCTCTGTCACACGGCTGTAGCCGGCGGGAGAGGCGTGCGAGGGGCAGCTGGGGTCCGTGCCTGCGCGGGGAGCTCACTCAGCGGCTTTCTCTCCTGCGGCGTCTGAGGGTACCCTGAGGACACAGTGCTGGGCCGCAGACAGTGCCAGAGCCCCGCTGGTGCTACGGGGCCCTGAACGGTTCAGCTGTTGCCTAAACTAGGGATGACACTGAGTGGGGTTTGCTCTCATGGCAGAGAGGCTGCGGGTTCGCTCCTGGGCTCTGAGGAGAAAGGAAGGAGCGGGCCAGGCCCAGCCAGGGGAGTGACCCGCCAGGGGTCTTTCCCCACAAGCCAGGGCCCGCGGAGGGGGGGGTGGGAACGCTGTGGGAAGAGGGCCATTTCCTGCCAGGGGTCTTTCTGTTTTCTCTCCCAAACAGGAAGTTGGCCCCAGAAGAGGCTGAAATGCTGCCCTTTGACCCCCCAAGAACCAGGCCCTCACTGACAACTGCCCTGCGAGCCGCCTCCCCAGGCCCCAGGCGGACCTGCCATCCACAGACACAGAGCAGAGCCGCCGGCGCAGGGGGCTCCCCCAGACTCCGTGGCACCTCCAGCCCGAGTGTGGAGCGGGGGCCCTGTTCCCGCCCCCGTCTGCGGGCAAGGCCGCTCCTAAGAATGTCCGCAAGGCGAGGGTCTGGCCTCCCACTTCACTGTCCAGGGGAAAACCAAAGGCTCGGGTGGGGAGACAGCCACAGCCCACAGGGCTGGAAGATTCTCCAGGCCTGGAGCACGCTGCCTCTCTGCTCACAGCTCTCGCGTCCCCTTGTGCACAGGGGCGGCGGCGGCCAACAGAAGTGCCCACTTTGGCTCCCGTGATGCTTTACAGTCGTTATGACACGCATTGCTAATATCAGTAATGGGGAGTTTCTCCGGAAAATGCAGGTTTCCTTGTCGTGAGGGGTCAGCACGTCGGCCCAGGCTGGGTTCACGCTCCCGTGTGGTCGTGGCCCCCGGGCGGACAGGCAGGTGCTGCCCGAAATGGGGCACAGGCACCTCGGTGGGTGCAGCCTTACTCTGCATGCGCCTCGTTACGGGCACTACCGCCTCTTCCCTCTTTCGACCAAGGATGCCGAGCGTCAGAGGGAGCAAGTTACTAGCCCAAGGCCGCACGGCTCGCTGGTGGGGAGGCTGGCATTCCAGGTCAGGTGGATCTGCGGCCAGAGCCCGAGCTCCTGATGATGGGGTTCCTGCCCCCCACCCCTCCAAGGCAGGGCCCCTGCCCTCCGCTGCAGCCCCACCACCCTCCACTGGGCCAAAGACCCTGCAGCTGCAGTCCTGTTGCGCTCCCTACTGCCACCAGAGTTGCCGCTCGACCGTCAGAGTCCCACCGGCCCTTCCAAGCTTGGCCTTCTTGGCTTGGTTCATTCCTCGAGTGGTAGCGGGCTGCGCGCTTGTCCGCTGCTGCGGTCCCACCAGATGCTCCTGGAGGCCGGAGAGTCCTGCCGGCAGCCGGCAAGGTAGCCTGGGTTTAGTGGGCATCTTTGAAAGAGGCGGGGGAGGGGAAGGGAGTGGGAGGGAGGGAAGATGGATGGTATGGTAGAAGGCTGAAGCCAGAACTGCCCCCCCAACTCCAGCCCCACCGCGGTGCCTGCAGGACCAGTCCCGGATGGGTCTGTGTGCTGCTCAGATAAGAAGTCTCCCAGGGCAGATGGTCCCTACCAAAAGCAGCCGCAGCCCAGGGGCAGCAGTGCCAGGGCCTATCCTCCCAGGCCTGGAGTGCCCAGACAGGCTGGAGAACCGGCTGGGCCAGACTGCCCCACCCAGCCCCTCCTCCCCCTGCAGGGACAGGCTGGGGGCCCTGGGGTCTGCCTCTGAAGGCTTGGCCTCCCCTCCCCTTGCTCTCCAGCAGAGGTCATGTTGCCAACCTGACTCTGGGCGGTGGGGGGGCAGCCCCTAGGGTTGCCTGCATGGAAATTGGTGCCCAGGAGTGACCCTGCACCCGAGCAGAGCACTCCAGATAAACCTGGCGTCTAGCCCCAGCTGTTTTGGATGGGGGGAGGGGGGCTGTGTCTCTTGGCAAGCCCCTGTCCCTCTCTGGGCTCTCATTCCCCAAACTAAAATGAGCATGATAACAACTGGTTTGTCCAAACCCACATCTAATAATAATAATAATAATAATAATAATAATAATAATAATGACTATTAACTCTTCTGGCTTCTCTGCTCTGCATTCCCTCCCAAGAACCCAGTGCCCTCTCTGCCTGGGGACTGCTGGCCACCCTGGGCACCCTTCTGGGGCAGTGAGTGGGACATTGGAGGCAGAGGTGGCACCCATCAATCAGCCGCAGTTCTCAGCCCCCCACCCAACCACCACCCAGCTCCTCTGCCTACTAATTGCAGGGTTGCGAGATGCCAGCTGCCTCCCAGGCCCCAGGCGGACTCCTCCCCATGGAGTGGGGCTCCCTGGGAAGCCTCCCAGTTCTCCTCCAGCCCCACAAATCCAGCTGCGTTGGGGATTGTCTCCATGGTGCCAGACTCCCCCTTCCGCAGGAGGTCGCCTATAAAGGTGTAAACATAAAGCCGCCTTCCGTGGTTTTCCCACTTCCCAGGCTTCCCAAAGTCAGAGAGGTGCATCCTAGCCTTCCCTTACCCCGCTCAAGAGCTAGCCGTGGCTCCCCATTGCTGAGCAAATACGGTCTCATTCCTCATCCTGGCCCCGGGGGTGCCCTCAACATGCCCTTAGGCATGTTCTCCAAGTCAGCCTGCTCTCAGGTCCCTGTTACTCTCTGATGGTCTCAGGTCCCTATTACTCTCTGATGAAATCCAGACGGGCCCTTGCTATGACCTCTCTCCCCACCCCACTGGCTTTGTCAGCACTGTCTCTGCCCCTGCTCCAGTGGCCTGGTTGGCCTGGAAGACAGCTCTGCCAGGAGCTCACACCTGGCCCTCCTGCTCTGAGGGCAGGGGTCCTGCCGCTGGGAATTTGGCTTTCCCCAGGAGACGAGGGAGATTACCGTTCAGAGCTGATGCTCCTCCTCCAGGGGGTCCTTTAATTTTTGCCTTTACAGCCTGGGAGGTGGGCAATGGCAGGACGGGGGAAACGAGGCCCAGAGAGGGAAGGGACCAGCCAGTGGATGAGAGGATGGGGATCTGAACCCAGGAAATGGACGGGCCGCTGTTCTCAGCTACAGCCTGAGCCCGAGTCTGGGGTCTGAGCCGGTTCAGAGCGGGCGGGAGGAGGGAGCTGATGACGCAGACATCGAGCCCTCTTCCCTTCAGATACCCTGCAAGGCCCTCTCGTCCCGCACCGCACTTCAGCCTCTAACTTAGGCAGCTCGGAGTTGGGAATCTCCTTACCTGGCTGAGTAAACCGAGGTCCAGAGAGCAAAGCAGCCTATGCAAGGCCCCCCAGCAACTGTGACCTGGCACTCCCCGGGCCCTCTTAATAGTGCTGTGACCCTTCGCTCCTTCACCTTCTCCATTATCATAGTAACTTGAAGCAGCGCAGCCAAGCAGACGTGGCTTCACCTACACCCCTGCTAGGCACCTGTGCCCCTCACCCGCCTTCCTGAGCCTGCCTCAGTTTCTACCGCGGGGTGCTGTGGGCATTAGCGCGTTTGCCAAGCTCCGAACAGTACCCCTTCGCTTTTGTCCAAGGACCCCATCGAGTCTGGAAGTGCTGTGCACTTGTCCCTGGGGCGTGGGGATCTTTGTCTGGGATCTGCTCTGCCCGCAGGCACCGCCCACTCAGCCCCACTCCTCGGAGCAATCTCAGAATCCCCCACCCAACCCCTCGCCCTGTCGCCCAGGTCTCTTGATTCCAGGTTGGAATGAGGCTGGGGGGGGGGGGGGATAGTAGCACTGGGAAAGCGAAGGCACCTTTTTCCGTTCCTGGACCACCAGCTCCGCCCCCACCAACCGCACCCCAGTGACAAACTGGAATTCTGTAAGAAAATCCCTTGAGATGTGGCTGGTGGGAATCCCTTATCAGATAAAGTTTATCTGATCCCCCAGCCCCCCCCCCACAAGGGCTGAAGTGAGGAAGCTGCCAAGCGAAGGAGGGTGGGCTCAGAGAGAAAAAGGTGCCATACCAGGCAGCCTGCCCCTGACTTCTGATGCTCATGACAGCCGGGTGAGGTGTCACGATTATTCTCCCACCTTAGCAGGTGCGAACACTGAGGATGAGACCCCCAGCAGCTTCCCCAGGTGTCCTAGCCGCTGAGAAGCAGGATTCGAACCAGGGCCACCACTGTGCAGAGCCGATGCTGGAACGCCGCACCAGCGGCTCCCGGGGCACTCTGCATGTGCCACACGTCCCTGCCCGTCCTCCGGGGCCCTGGGACGTCTGGATGGATGGCGTCACTTCTCCTCTCCCACCGTGCCCTGCCACCTCACTGTACCAATGTGCTGGCTTCCTTTTTACTCCTTCAGTACCCCAAGACCATTCCTGCCTTGGGGCTCCAGGCATGCTGTTCCTTCTGCCCTGAAGCTCCTTTCCCTCCACATCCTTCCCTGGCTCCTCTCGCCGCACAGAGATTCCCTCTCCTGGGCCCATGAACCTCCATCTCAGCCCCTTGACGTTGATTTTTCCAGATGGCTTCTCCTTTTGCAAGTGCCCATTTATTCCCCTGCCTGGTGCTGACTTCCCGCTCCCTTCCAGCCTGTGAATGCTCTGTGGGC